>NC_092136.1:19173044-19886169 GCF_043159975.1 Macaca nemestrina
TTTCAACCTGTTAGCCAGGATGATCTCAATCACCTGACTTCGTGATCTGCCCGCCTCGGCCTCCGAAAGTGCTGAGATTACAGGCATGAGCCACTGTGGCTGGCCAGCAGTTTTATGATGGTTGAATAGTTTAGTGACAGATGTTTTTGGGCTGTGAGGCATGACGTGACTGTGTTCTGAGACGTGGTGTGTGCTGTTGCTTCTGGTCAGTCTCTAGAGAAGGAAGTAAAGCAGAATTCCATTTTTATATGTGGCAAAGGTTGTTTCCCTGTCACAGTCTTTTCCCCCCTCCCTCCCACCTCCACTGCTGACTTATAAATTTATGAATGCAAATGCATAAAAGGTATAAAAAGCCACATTTAGAGATATCTTTAATAAGCATCTTTATTAAAAGTTTTTAAATGGCATTCTGTTTTGGAGAATCTGGGCCATGTGATAGTTAAAGCTGGGGAGGGATCTACTGAGGCAGTGTCACTGTACTGCGATAATGTTACAAGTTTTATCTTATGATTTCTAACCAAGCTGCTGTGACAGCATCAGGGCCATGGGATCTGGCCTTTCCTAAATAGTGTGTTTGATCCAACATCAATGCTCAGAAATTCCAGAAACCTCAGTGGTTTCTCTGTCAGACACCAGGACTTCATAGGCTCTGGCCTGGCAGGAGAGCAGACTACACCACAGTCTCCTGACAGCCTCATATGAGGAGGCTCTGGCCCTAGTTGTAAAACAGATGCTGTGGCCCGTGCTTCTCCTTGCCTGGCACTTCTGTGTGACTTAACTGAAGGCACGTGAAAGCTTTTCACTGGCAGATAATCACTTGCTGCCAGACAATACTCCAGAGCTCTTCTCCACCCTTCTTTGTTCCAGACATCTGCCTCCACCGCCCCATACACCTCCTGCTTCTCTGCTGTCGGCAGATCTCTGTTTCCTTGGCATTTAGCTTTGGGGGAACAGCTGTATGTTGTTTTTTTTTCTGCCTTGCCTCCAAGACCTCATTATCTCAGTTTCCTGTTTCCTACTTTATGCCTAGTGGTCTGACCCCAAATGGCCTAATTACACTTATGGATACCTTTGAATATAGGGGCTGTGTTCCAGTGGGCAGCTGTTTACAGATGTGAAATCTGCTGAGAAAATCTATGAAAGGATGCAGAATGCCATTAGGAGAAGGAACCCCAGACTCCCTAGAACCTCACTCTTGAGTTAGATTAGCAGATGGTTTCCATTCACCATTAAACTAGTTTCTATCAGTTTTTCAAAATACATATTACAGAATGTTTATTTATCATTCGTTGATATTTTGATGTCCCTCCAGATTCTATTGGCAGTTGTATCATTTTTCTTGTCTTGAGAAAATTCCAGTAATAATAATACAGCAACAAAAGCCTAACATTTATTGAGCATTTGCTATATACTAGGGAGTGTTTTAAGTGCTTTACACATATTTCATTTCTGTCTTGCAGTAATCATATGAGATAGGTGCGATTACTTAATTAACAGTGGAGGAAACTGAATCCCAAGGGCTAATATGCCCAGAGTGATGCAGCTAAGAAGTAGAAGAATAGAACCAGTGGACTCTAAACCACCTTCCTGATCTGCCTCCTCAGAGTTATTTTAAAGGACAAAGCATTAAAATGTCCTTCTTTTTCCTAGGACTTTATAAGAGGGAGAGCGCTCCCAGGGAACTCAGTGTTTTTCTTGTTTAATTCTTCTTTTTAAATGGTTCTTAGACATAGGTTTTTATGATCCAGTGGTGCTTGCTGAGGAAAATCTTATTATGTAACTATCTTTTCCTGAGCTCTCTTGCCCTCCTGGATACAGATGTTTTGCTTTTTATTAAACTTGTGATCATGTAATTGAGCTGCTATAATAATAGCTTTCAGAGTGAAAGAGCAATTGGCCTTTTAGCAGTAAGCACTCCCAGTTTTCCTGGAAAAGCACTTTGTCTTGTATGATTGGAATGAGATTGTAATGGTCCGAGAACAATTACATTTAGCAGACATTTGTTCTACAGCTGTCATATGCCAGGCACTGTTCTAGGCTACTACAGTGAATAAGACAGACTATGATCCCTGCCTTCCTGTAGCTCCAAGTCTAGGTGGTTAGCCATGACTCAGTCTTACTCCAAACATAAGTGGAACTTTTGCATGGTGAATGGCTTTTTGCAGGGATGAAGCTTGGAGGGACAAAGCAGACACACACCTGCAGTTTTAGAGGGTGTGACTAGTACTATAGTGCCAAAAGAGTCTTTAGTAGACCCTAAGCAAAGCCATTCAGAATCATCAACAAAAATGGGTTTGTGGAAAATCAAGATCTGTTCTATTTCCTCCCACAAGAGACTAAAAGCAATAATAGAAAATAGAAGCTTCTGTAGAAAAGTGTTATAAAGTGACGAGTAAGTTATTGCAAAAAGAATTTTAAAAATATTAAAAAATAAAAAAAGTGTTTTGATAGTCTATTAATTTCATCTCTTCTCCCTTATCTTGGTGCCTTTACCTGCAATTCTGTAGGTTCCTGGTAGCCTCCAATTGGTCATCAACCCAGGCCTTTCCCTATCTTCAGCAACACAAATTCTAGAGCCATACTTAAAGAGCTGTAAATACATGTAAAGCTATTGCAGTTCTACCAGGTAAAATTTTGGGAGAACATGCAAAAGTCTGAGGAGCTCCCCCTGCTGACATTGTAGCAGACCACTAACTGTGTAGTCACAGCAACTGAAATGATGGAAATGAAGCTAATGAGTGCCTACTGTGGACCAGGTACTGTCTTCCCACATTATCTCTTTTCATCTTTGCAACAACCCTGTGAGGTAGGTGGTAGCATTTCCATTCTGTAGGGAAGAAAACTGAGACTTAGAAAGTTATGTCACTTGCCCAATATCACACTGTGAGAGGCTGACCTGGAACTTTAAACCGGGTCTTCCTGACTCTTAGAAAGAGTTCTCTTCTGTCGTCTGTGCTGTTTTGTTTGAGTTCAAGTAGGGAGTATCTGCCAAAAGGTTCTTAAGCTTATAATATTTTTCTGCATGTTTGAGGCCTCATAAAAGTGAAATAAGAAGCTTGGCATTTGACAGCTTCCTGGTAATTACTGGAAGAACAAAAAACTTCTGAGGAATAGGGGCCTGGGTAATGTAGGGTATTAGTTGTCTGTCCTGCATAATCTTTTTGACTTTCATCCTAATGAGCATCTGCTCCCAGCAGATGTGGACCTGATATACTTAATTTACTTAATTTACTATTTTGATTGAAATCAATGGGAAGTGTCAGGGTTTTCTTGCTCCTAGCCACAGGTCATTAGGGCCTGGTCCAGTGTCTTGAGCAAGAGATGGCTTTGTGCCCAGTTATCCTAATTTTTCTTATGACTTCTCCTCCTTCTCTTTAAATATAAAAAAAAGAAAAACTTTTTACTGAACAGTGTCACTTCTCAGTATGACTTCTTTGACCTATTAAGTTTTGGGGAGTATGTTGAATTTTCCCATATTTTGGATTTCCCAAATTTCCTTCTGTTGTTGATTTCTTATTTAATTTGATTGTGGTCTAAGAACATACTTTGTGTGATTTTATTCATTTTAATTGTATTAGAACTTGTTTTATGGCTTAGTATATAGGCTGTTCTAGAGAGTGTTACCCATGTGCTTGGGAAGAATGTGTATTCTGCTGTTACTTGAGTGTCCTGTAGATGCCAGTTAAATCTACTTGGTTGATAGCATTATTCCAGCTTTGTATATCCTTGCTGATTTTCTATCTAGTTCTATCTATTATTGAGAGTGGGTATTGAAATTTATTATTATTGAATTGTGTATTCTTCCGTTCAATTTTGTCAGGTGTTTTTTTTTTTTTTTTTTTTTTTTTTTGAGACAGAGTCTCGCTCTGTTGCCCAGGCTGGAGTGCACTGATGTAGTGTCAGCTCACTGCACCCTCTGCCTCCTGGGTTCAAGCGATTCTCCTGCCTCAGCCTCCCGAGTAACTGGGATTACAGGTGCATGCCATCAGGCCTGGCTAATTTTTGTATTTTTAGTAGAGATGGGGTTTTACCATATTGGCCAGGTTGGTCTTAAGCTCCTAATCTCAAGGGATCTACCTGTCTCAGCCTCCCAAAGTGCTGGAATTACAGGTGTGAGCCACTGCGCCCAGCCCAATTTTGTCAGTTTTTGATTAATATATTTTGTGACTTTGTCATTAGGTGCACATATGTCTATGATTGATATGTGTTCCTGATGAATTAACTATTTTACCATTGTCCCTCTCTCTCTAGTAATATTTTTTGTCTTAAAGTCAATTTTTTCTTATATTAATATAGCTACTCCAGCTCTTCTATGGTTGTTGATTACATGACATATCATTTTCTATCCTTTTACTTTCAACCTGTTTAGCTCTTCGAATCTGAAGTGTGTATCTGGTAGAAAACATGAGTGGAGCTTGTTTTTTATTTAGTCTGACAATCTCTGCTTTTCGATTGTTTAGTCCATTCACATTTAATATTATTGATATAGCTGGGTTTTTGTCTGCCATTTTACTGTTTGTTTTCTGAATTTCTAATGTTTTTCTTCCTCTATTCCTTCTTTACATTTGTATTAAATGGATATCATCTAATGTGTCTTTTAAATTCCTTTTTTGATTTTTGAGTGTATTTTTTATCAGGATCAATTTCCAATTTATTCAGAGTTAATTCTGGTAAGATACAGAAACATTTTTCACTATATATTGTTCCCCTGTGGCTCCATTCCCTTCTACCTTATTTGTGCTGTTATGTATATATTAATATTACACCTATATATATTACAAACCCAACAATGTGGTGTTAACTTATTGATTGATACAATCTTTTCTCAGGCATCCTTCTGTTTGTTGCCTGGTGTGGGAAAGACAGAGCTATACTTTTTATAAAATTTACTTTTCCTTATTAACTTTATTTTTGGTTGTCCTCTGCCCCTCTCATCTCTTTTATTTTTATTTTATTTTTAGAGTGTGCAGTGACCCAGTCACGACTCGCTGCACCCTCAACCTGCTGGTCTCAAGCTATTCTCCTACCTTAGCCTCCTGAGTAGCTGGAACTATAGGCACACAACACCATGTCCATCTAGGTTTTTTTTTTTTTTTTGAGACAGTCTCGCTCAAGCTGGAGTGCAGTGGCACGATCTCGGCTCACTGCAAGCTCCACCTCCCAGGTTCACACCATTCTCCTGCCTCAGCCTCCCGAGCAGCTGGTACTGCAGGCGCCCACTACCACGCCCAGCTAATTTTTTGTATTTTTAGTAGAGACAGGGTTTTACTGCACTAGCCAGGATGGTCTCTGTCTCCTGACCTTGTGATCTGCCTGCCTCGGCCTCCCAAAGTGCTGGGATTACAGGCGTGAGCCACCGCGCCTAGCCTTGTCCATCTAATTTTTGTACTTTTTGTAGAGATGGGGTTTTGCCATGTTGCCCAGGCTCGTCTCTAACTCCTAAGCTCAAGTGATCTGCCCATTTCAGCCCCACAAAGTGCTGGGATTGCAGGTGTGAGCCATGGTGCCTGGCCCCTCTCATCGTTTTGTTTGCTCATTTATTTTTATTTATTTATTTATTTATTTATTTATTTGAGACAGAGTCTCGCTCTATCACCCAGGCTAGGGTGCAGTGGTGTGATCTTGGCCCACTGCAACCTCCATCTCCTGGGTTCAAGCCATTCTCCTGCCTCAGCCTCCCAAGTAGCTGGGATTATAGGCACCCACCACCATGCCCAGCTAATTTTTATATTTTTAGTAGAGACAGTGTTTCACTATGTTGGCCAGGCTGATCTCGAACTCTTGACCTCAGGTGACCTAACCAACTTGGCCCTTCCAAAGTGCCAGGATTACAGGCTTGAGCCACTGTACTCAGCCCCCTCTCATCTCTTTTAAAAACACCAGTACTCTATCTTAGATGTTCTCCACTTCCCTGGTACCTTAGGGAATTGCTTTCAGGAGGATTTTTTAGGCTCAGTTGTCAACTGGGGTGGGCATCTAGAGCCTCAGGCTTGCCAACTTTTAGGAATTAACCTTATTTCACCATCTGATGTCATAGCTGTCTAATACAACAAATTGCTTCATCACTATATAGCAGATCTTCACTTGAACTGGCAAATCTGGTTAATAATAGAGAATGCAGTTAAGGGCCTTCATGATACTACTTAGATGAAAGTGAACAGAAATGAATACTATTTCTGGTGTTGGGTCCTTTATCTCTTTGATCTCCCTTTTTCTTTCTGCCTTGTACCCATCTGGTACCCAGTAGCCAGGCAGATAACATGAGTGGCACATTCCAACTCAACATCAATTAAGATGGCTGTTTATAAACCCCAGATAAATGGGCAATTAGTGGTGGTGGTAGTGGCTAGTGCTGCTTTAATAATTAACCCAATTGCATTTCATTCTGCTCCGGTGATGAAAGTGAAGGGAATAAGAGGCTGGCTTTGTTGCCTGGGAAACAGAGAAGTAAATGCAGTACTCCTCCCAGAGAACTCAGCCTTCCCAGTTGCCTTATAGCACCCGGAGCCTTTTACCTATTTGGTGTCCACCAGTCACTGGAGCATTTGGGTCCTTTTTACCCCAGCCCTTTATCTTATCTTCTTATACCACTAGTGAGAAGTGTGCTTACTGGGGACATGGGGACCAGTTTCTAAGCTGAATTGCCTGTGCTTCTTCAGGCTTTTCTAGGGAAAAATACTGGGCCTTGTCAATGAACTTTTCTGTTCTTTTATATGTGTAAGTTTTTCTGTGCTATTGTCTCTCTTTCCCCCAGGAAATGTCCTCTTGATCTTTCCCCACTTATGCTTTACCCATGTACCCTTTCTGTATTGTCACCTTAAAATGTACACAGCACTTTCTAAATGCTTAGTATTTTCCAGAACACTTTGGGTATTACAAAATAATTAAATGATTCTGCCCTCAGGGAGTTTACTGTCTAGCCAGGGAGTGGCCCGATTTCTGTGTTTTGTTTTGGCCCTGCCACTAAAAATTAACTAATTCCCCTGGGACTTTAACTGCCAATCCTGATAGATTAGCTAAGGGAGGTGGAAGATAAGCCTGGGCTTAGATCAAGGACTTAGGTGTTTCAGTACAGTTTGAAGAAGCTCTCCAAATGTGTCCCCCATTCATCTTTTGAGTGGGCTGTAAGCATGAGTAAGTGGGGCACTGGTAGGACAGCTGTCATTTATGTGGTATACTCTGTCTGAGAGACAGTATAGTGAAATGTTTAAGAGTTTGGGCTTCTTGAGGCTGGGTGCAGTGGCTCACACCTATAATCCCAGCACATTGGGAGGCTGAGGCGGGCAGATCACCTGAGGTCAGGACTTCGAGACCAGCCTGGCCAACATGGTAAAACCCCATTTCTACTAAAAAACACAAAAATTAGCTGGGTGTGATGACAGGCACCTGTAATGCCAGCTACTTAGGAGGCTGAGGCAGGAGAATCGCTTGAACCCGGGAGGCAGAGGTTGCAGTGAGCTGAGATCGCGCCATTGCACTTCAGCCAGGGGGATAAGAGTGAGACTTCGTTTAAAAAAAAAAAAAAAAGGCCGGGCGCGGTGGCTCACACCTGTAATCCCAGCACTTTGGGAGGCCGAGGCGGGCGGATCACAAGGTCAGGAGATCGAGACCACGGTGAAACCCCGTCTCTACTAAAAATACAAAAAATTAGCTGGGCGCGGTTGTGGGCGCTACTCGGGAGGCTGAGGCAGGAGAATGGCGTGAACCCGGGAGGCGGAGCTTGCAGTGAGCCGAGATCGCGCCACTGCACTCCAGCCTGGGCGACAGAGCGAGACTCGGTCTCAAAAAAAAAAAAAAAAAAAAAAAAAAAAAGGCCGGGCACGGTGGCTCATGCCTGTAATCCCAGCACTTTGGGAGGCTGAGGCAGGCAGATCACAAGGTGTGGAGATTGAGATCATCCTGGCTAACATGGTGAAATCCCATCTCTACTAAAAATACAAAAAATTAGCTGGGCATGGTGGCGTGGCAGGCACCTGTAGTCCCAGCTCCACTCAGGAGGCTGAGGCAGAATTGCATGAATCCAGGAGGCAGAGCTTGCAGTGAGCGGGAGATTGCACCACTGCACTCCAGCTTGGGCATCAGAGCGAAACTCCGTCTCAAAAAAAAAAAAAAAAAGCCAAAGAAGAATAGATGGTGGCAGGGATGCAGTGGAAAGGGAATGCGTATACACTGTCAGTGGGAATGTAAATTAGTACAAAGTAGAAATCTTAATGTCTGTATGTCTGGATTGAGGCACCACTATTTGTACTTTAAGTTCTCTGTTCTCTCGGGCTTCCCTAGACCTAAAATGATCTCAAAGCTTATTAAGTCCCATGGTTGTGTGCTCCTTGGAATTACTGCTCATTTTGAAGGTGCCAGCTGAAGATTCCCTATAATCTATAATGACTCAGTATAATACCAGAATTCTTTTACTTCTCTCTTCTTAGGTTATGATTAGTATGTGCTTTGACATGTTTTGCAACCCCTCAGAACAAATTCAATGATCTAGAAATCTGCAGAGGACATGTGAGGAAAGAGAAGGCCAAATGTGAGGTCAAAGCCCATATTTTCCAGTGGAAGCAGCAGCTTTCTTTGTTATCTTTCTTTACATTTCAAACTTTCTTTAGGATTAGATATCCCCTAACTTGGGCTCCTTGTGCATGGCACAAAGCTACAGTGAGCTGGGCCTATGATAAACCCAGGACTCACCTCAATAGCCCTATAATACAAGAGAGTTATCTTTACAGGGTGAGTAAAGAGACTTGGAACAATCCTTTTTACTGTCCCATCTACTCAATTAGTTTTTACCAAAGTGAGCAGTATGAATACTGGAAGCTAATAACCCTTGCTAACTAACCCCCATCTCCTTCTTTTTACCTTTTTTTTTTTTTTTTTTGAGATGGAGTCTCGCTTTGTTGCCCAGGCTGGAGTGCAGTGGCACACTCACTGTAACCTCCACCTCCCAGGTTCAAGCAATTCTCCTGTCTCAGCCTCCCGAATAGCTGGGACTACAGGTGTACATACCACACCCAGCTAATTTTTGTGTTTTTAGTAGAGATGGAGTTTCACCGTATTGGTCAGGCTGATCTTCAACTCCTGACTTCAGGTGATCCACCCGCCTTGGCCTCCCAAAGTGCTGCGATTACAGGCATGAGCCACTGTGCCTGCCAACCTCCTTCTTTTTAAAACCCTAGGGCTGACATTAGCTTTTCTTTCTCGTTCCCTTTTCCTATCTCCAAGCAGCCTTGTTTATTCCAGCCTGGCTGGAAATGCCATGGGAGCTAGCAGACATCACCTCTCACCTTTTCTACCAAAGTAGAGCCAACCTGTGGGTGTTAATTTCCTTTCTTTAAAACTTGCTGATCAACAAAGGCCAGCTCTTCCCCTGGGTCCTCATGCCACTCATCTTGAAGAGCAAGCATGGATATCTTTGTATAAGCCATGATGGGGAAAGAAATTCCTGCAAATAGGTGACTGGGGGCCCTTTGGGAGTGTTAAGGCTCCCTTGGGTATTTCTTTTGGGCAGCTGTTGAGTGTCACCCCAGAGCCAGAGAGTCGTCTTGTAACCACATCCTCACCCTCTGAAGATAGTCTCTCATGTTATAGGGCTATTGAGGGGAGTCCCTGGATTTATCATAGGCTCAGCTCACTGCAGCTTTGTGCCATGCACAAGGGGCCCAGCATCACTTCTACTGTCTTGAGCGGTGGAGCTACATTCTTTATGGATGCCTGGTAAACAGATTCATGGTTTTTAACTCTTCTTCTTCTTCTTTTTTTTTTTTTTTTTGGAGACAGAGTCTCACTCTGTCACCTAGGCTGGAGTACAATGGCATGGTCTCAGCTCACTGCAACCTCTGCCTCCTGGGTTTAAGCGATTCTCCTGCCTCAGCATCCCGAGTAGCTGGGGCTACAGGCGCATGCCACCACGCCTGGCTAATTTTTGTATTTTTAGTAGAGATGGGGTTTCATTGTGTTGGCCAGGCTGGTTTTGAACTCCTGACCTCATGATCTGCCTGCCTCAGCCCCCCAAAGTGCTGAGATTACATGCATGAGCCACCACGCCTGGCTGGTTTTTACTCTTGTGGCTCATAACTGGTAAAGCAGAAGCCAAAAATCTTCTTCCTAATTCAGGGAAGTTAACTGGTCCAGGGTACAAAGGAACAGAGGGAAAGCTAGACAGGAGGTAAAGGATAGAAGTCCCCGTTGGGAACAAGGGTTTCTCCTTGTTCCTGTGAAGTGGGGTGCACAGTAAACATGTGAGGGACATTTATTTTCACAAATGAAGGTGGCTGGAAAGGTGAATTGTCTCCAGAATCTACCATATTGATATAGTGCTGGTAGCTGCTTTTTGTAATATTTGCTGACTCCCAACAGCAAGAGTTCACAGCAGTCTTTTATGGTTTCCCTTGGACTGGTAACGTAAATGAAAGGAATGACATGGAAATATCCACAGTCACTCCTGCTCATAAGAGTGAAGTTTTACCCAAACAAATAGCTCTGAGATTGTGACAGTTCTATAACAGCATTTACAATTATCCAACATTGCCCATCATGCTGAACTGGCAGAGGGGTAGTGAAAAGACAGAATTTAGTAACTCAAGCTTAGATTTGGCCATGAAGTAGTATTATAGAGAAAAACAATCCTAAAATTCATAGGAACCAGAAAAGAGCCTGAATAGCCAAAGCAATCCTAAGCAAAAACAACAACAACAACAACTGAACCAAACACAAAGCTGGAAACATCACATCACATTACCTGACTTCAAATTATACTATAAGGATGTAGTTACCAAAACTTGCAAAACGTGGGGACTTTGGAATATGGTATTTCAAATTTGGTAAGCAAAACAAAACCCCTAAGAACATTTGTTCTATACCAAGTACTGTTCCAAGAACTTCTCACATATTAATCAGCAGCAGCATTGCTATGATACTCCATCATTTTTACAGATGAGGAAACTGAGGCTAAAAGAGATGAAGTAGTTTGCCCAAAACCACAGCTAGTACTTGACAGAGTGGAGTTGGACCTCAGGCAGTCCTGCTCTTTTCCAGCAGAACCACTATGGGGTGTAATCTGATTCTTTGTTGGTAGAAAAACAGGTTAAAATCTAATCTCAGTCTTTACCTTCAGAGAACAAAAATAGGCCGGGCGCAGTAGCTCATGCCTGTAATCCCAGCACTTTGGGAGGCCGAGGCAGGCAGATCACCTGAAGACGGGAGTCTGAGACCAGCCTGAACAACATGGAGAAACCCTATCTCTACTGAAAATACAAAATTAGCCAGGCATAGTGATGCATGCCTGTAATCCCAGCTACTCAGGAGGCTGAGGCAGGAGAATCACTTGAACCCAGGAGGCAGAGTTTGCGGTGTGCCAAGATCAACAAGAGCAAAACTCCGTCTCAAAAAAAAAGAACAAAAATAGTATGTTCAGCTCAGAAGACTGCTACTGGGGAGGGGGCTACATATGCTCTTATATCCTTGTTGCAGATCCTTTCCCCTAGAAAGAGGGCCCCATAGAAGAATTATATTCCCAAACAATGAATCGTGAAGAGGTAATTACACTGTTGCCATCCCATTGGGAAGAAGGCTGGGGCGGTGATTACATTCCAAAACAAAGCTGTTTGGGTATAATTGCACTGTGCTGCTCTTATCAGTCTGGGGAAAGCAGGCCTCTGGTCTCCATCCTCATTTGTTTTTGAGATGGAATCTGAATAGCATTCAATTAATAGTCAAGACCCAGGCACAGGGAAGTCAGCCAAAAGAGCCAAGAGGACATTAACTTGCTATTGGCATTTACCTTCTACTGAAGTTTTCCAGACCTTTAAGTATCAGCAAATTTGAGGGGGAGCCTAGTTCAGAAAATTTATTTGGCTAGTGAAGGGTTAGAGATTCCTCTTTAAGAGGCTGTGCCCCAAACCCCTCATTGGTCTCTATATGTAAAGGAGAGATAGTTGGATGGCGGAGAAATTTTCCTCTTCTGTCAGCAGCTTTAGCTGTATCAAAACATAGTCCTTCCTTGAAATCATTCCCTGGGACTTGCAGCATGTATATATATTTTTCATGTATGTAGCTTCCAAAGTTGTAGAACAAAAAGCTTCTCTCTGGTTGTGTTGAGATAATAAGGCTGACTTTGGTTAAATTTCAGCAATAATCTCTAGATCTGGACTAGAAGAAAAAATAAAATGATTTTTTTTTTTTTTTATGACTCAGAGAACAAAAAACGGCCAGTTACTTTGAAGGCTTGCTTGTTGATCTAGAGCAAAAAAGGAAAAGGTGCATGTATCGGGATGAGGGTTGCACAACCCTGGAAAGTGGTAGAGCTTTGGCTATTATGTCATTTAGCTTTTGCTGCTGGATAAACCACCCCCAAATTTAGTGGCATAAGACATTTCTTGTTTCTCACAAATCTGTGAGTCCAATTGCAGTTCACCTGGTTCGCACCATTGGCTCTTCTCTGTGGTCAATTAGTAGCTTGGCTGGATGTGGATGATCTTAGATGGTTTAGTAGGTAGAATAATGATCTGCCTAAGAGGTCCACATCTTAATCTCCAGAACCTGTGAATATATACTTTACATGGCAGAAGGGACTTTGCAGTTGTGATTAGGATTATGGATCTTGAGGTGGGAAGATTATCCTGATTTATCTGGGTGGGCCTCATCTGATTACATGAGCTATTAAAAGTGGAAGAGGAAGGCAGAAGGGTCAATCAAGGTGCTGCAATGATTGAAGATGGGAATGGCCTCTGCTAACAGCCAGCAAGTGAGTGGGAACCTCACTTCTGCATCTGCAAGTAGCTGAATTCTGCCAACAACCGAAATGGACAAGGAGACAGACCTGAACACAGGCCAGCCAACACCTTGGTTCTAGTCCAGTGAGTCCTTTGTTTGACTTCAGGCCTATAGAACTGAGAGATAATGAATTTGTCTTGCTTAAGCCACTAAGTTTCTGGTTATCGTTATGGCAGTCATAGAAAACTAATAACAGATAGCTTCACACATGTATCTGGCATTTGGCAGGCTGTTTGGCTTCAGCTGGGATGACTTGTCTCCTTTCTGTTCACCAGTAAACTAACCTGTGCTGCTTCACATAGTGTGTCAGGGTTCTCTCTCTCTCTCTCTCTCTTTCTCTGTGTGTGTGTGTGTGTGTGTGTGTGTGTGTGTGTGTGTGTGACGGAATCTCACTCTGTCACCCAGGCTGGAGTGCCGTTATATAGTCTCAGCTCACTGCAACCTCCGCCTCCTGGGTTCAAGTGATTCTCCTGCCTCAGCCTCCCTAGTAGCTGGGATTACAGGCGCCTGCCACTACGCCTGGCTAATTTTTGTATTTTTAGTAGAGACAGGGTTTCACCGTGTTGGCCAGGCTGGTCTCGAACTCCTGACCTCAGGGTTCTAAAAAGAAGCAGGAGAGGTCAAGCCCTACTGCAGAGGCAATTTTTGAGTCTCTCCTTATGTCATGTTTGCTTTTGTCCATCCCATCAGCTAAAGCAAGCTGTTTGGGTAAGCCCCAAACTGGGAAGGCAACTCTCTAAGGCCATGGATACAGGAGGGCTTAAATCATTTGGGGCCATTACTGTAACATGCTGCCACAACTAAGTAGGCTTTGGAATCTGAGGTAGCCTGCTAGCACACTCTGAACACATTGCTTTTTTTTCTTTTCTTTCTTTTGAGACAGGGTCTCACTCTGTTGCCCAGGCTGGAATGCAGTGGTGTGATTACAGTTCACTGCAACCTCTGCCTCCTGGGCTCAAGTGATTGCCCCACCTCAGCCTCCCAGGTAGCTGAGACTACTGCACATGCCACCACGCCTGGCTAATTTTGGTATTTTTTGTAGAGACAGGGTTTCACTGTGTTGCCCAGACTGGTCTTAAACTCTTGGGCTCAAGTGATCCTACCACCTTGGCCTCCTAAAGTGTTAGGATTATAGGCATGGGCCACTGCGCCCAGCACAAACTGCTTTTTTTTAAAGTGTCCTTATATATACTGAGGAAAGCTTCAGCATACCAAAGCATATAGAGGTACAGATTTAGAACTTTCAAGAAATATCTTTGGATGTGGTGGCGCATGCCTGTAATCTCAGCTACTTGGGAAGCTGAGGCAGGAGAATCGCTGGAATCTCGGAGGTGGAGGTTGCGGTGAGCCAAGATGGCACCATTGCACTCCAGCCTGGGCAGCAAGAGCGGAACTCGATCTCAAAAAAAAAAAAGAAAGAAAAAGAAAGAAAAAAGAAGAAATGTCTTAGGTAATTATTTGGGTTATTCAGAGAAATGAATTTAGAAACAACATTCAAATAAAAAGCTAGACCCTAGTTTCCTAGACATAGGATATCAGGGAAACTACCTTTTCTCTTTCTCTGGGTATTTTCTAGGATATAGCCCTCTATTTCTGTGCTGGAGGGTAAAAAGATGTGCAAAAGAGCTTTGTGGGTGGTTGGGCCCCTTGGGGCCAAATGTATTTCTGTGTAGGAGTAAGACTGACAGAATTAACTGTGCAAGCACTTACTAATTGGCGGTAAGTGAACCTGTACCCATGGCATCATTTATAATCCAGAGCTCCTTGAACAGAAGCAACTCAGAAGAAAAGTTCCTAACAACTAAGGCAAGGCATTTTTGTGTGCCCAATTACTGTGGCATGTTATGCTTTCTTATAGCAATGGTTGGGAGAAGCAAGAATTAAGTTCTTCTCAAGCATAGGACTTAGCTTTTACTTGGCGTTGTTGAGATTGGTTAAAAATTATTTTATGGGCACCAAATGTGAATTGCATAGATTGGGCCTCAGGTCACATAGAGACAAATTCAGTGTATTCACCATTCTTTTTTTTTTTTTTAATTCATCAGTAAACTAACCTGTGCTTCTTCACATAGTGTCTCAGGGTTCTTTTCAAAGTAGAGGGTTCTTTTGAAATACAAAAATTAGCTCCAGCTAATAGTAGAGATGGGGTTTCTCCATGTTGATCAGGCTGGTCTCGAACTCCTGACCTCAAGCGATCTGCCCGTCTTGGCCTCCCAAAGTGCTGGGATTACAGGTGTGAGCCACTACGCGCAGCCTCACCAATCAATCTTTTAGGACTTCCTTGGTGTACTTTTAGAGCCACCTCAGTGGCTAGTGGGTTGGGGGCTCTGCTGTTGGTAAACCCTGGATATTGCCCTAGGCATGTGCATTCAAAATGGTATAGCCTATGTGCAGTAAAGATGTGTCCTCAAAGAGGCTGGGCACAGTGGCTCAAGCCTGTAATCCCAGCACAGTAGGCCAAGATGGGAGGATTGCTTGCGCCTAGGAAAGGCCAGCCTGGGCAACATAGCGAGAGCTTATCTCTACAAAAAGGTCCCCCCCCCCCCAGAAATTAGCCTAGTGTGGTAGCATGTGTATGTAGTTCCATAGTCCCAGCTACTCAGGGGGCTGAGGTGGGAGGATCACTAGAGCCTGGGAGGCAGAGGTCCCCATTGAGCAGAGATCACATCACTGCACTCCAGTCCAGGTGACAGAGCAAGATCCTGTCTCAAAAAAAAAAAAAAAGTATCTTTAAAGAGACAAAGATTCTCCCTAATGAAAACTAGGCCTTATCCTTTTTTGTCTGATAAAAGTCAGAGGTTGTGGTGATGAGACTGAGCTAGTGTCCTTCTAGTCTGCCTTTACTTTTACTTCTGGGTCCCTTTCCCCTCCCACCTTTCTCCCTTTGTCTGTTGTGGGTCTCAGTATTTAAGCAGAATTTTTTTTTTTTTCTTGAGACAGTCTGGCCCAGGCTGGAGTGTGGTGGCGCAATCTCGGCTCACTGCAACCTCTGTCTTCTGGGTTCAAGTGATTCTCCTGCCTCAGCCTACCTCGTAGTTGGGATTATAGGCATGCGCCACCATGCCCAGCTAATTTTTTTGTATTTTTAGTAGAGACGAGGTTTTACCATGTTGACCAGGCTGGTTTCGAAACCCTGGCTGATCCATCTGCCTTGGACTCCCAAAGTGCTGGAATTACAGGCGTGAGGCACCACACCCAGCCTTAAGCTGAATTTGAACCTGATTTTCTTTAAGGCAGAACTTAATAGAGCTAACACGGGAACTAATTGAGAGCTTATAAAAGCCACAAAGTGTTTCTTGGTCTAAATATTTTTCTGGATTCTGCTGATGTGAAGCAACTGGGGAAAAGTCGTAAAATGTTGTACAGCTTATTTTGCAAACTAATTAAAACTGAAAATATCAATGCAAAGCTGAAGTAAATTGTTTAAAATGCCCAGTTTCTTCACTCCCATGTTCTAGGTGGAGAGGCCACAGGGACAGGTTAGGAGCATATGCTGTGAATAAGTTTCTGGCTATTCTATGTCTTACCTGGGAAGAATGTGAAGGTCCTATGGGATAGACGCAGCACCAGCACCACGGGTTGACTTGGGACTCTTTGCATATCTAACCACCCCTAAAATATACCCTCTAAGTGAAAAACAGTGTGCTTGCTCTGCTGGCAGCTTCAAGACAAGTCACCTAACCTGTGCACACCCTACTCATTCACCTGCCAACCCTGAGACTCATTTATAGAATTTCTTGAGCTTCCACTGGGTGGAACTAACAAATAAATTGGCCATGGGATTTGGAGATAATATCGCTGAAGGAAACACTGACTGGCTGATTTCCCCTCTCAACTTCATGGATACCTTTTCCCCTACTCTGTTATTATTTCTGGGTAGTGTGTGTTGGAGGTTTGGTTTGTGTGGACTCATCAGTCATTGTTTTCAGGCACCGAGTGCAGCTCTCCACCTTTTCCTTTGTGATATTAGTGTCTCCCCTACACGGAAGAGTGACCATTTTCTGAAAGGCTAATGCAGCTATGGAGGAGAACAGTGTTCTTTTCTAATACCTGGAGAATAGCTGTTAGAGTTTAGAATTCCTGAAAAAAATTCATTTTAGTCTTGTTATTTTAGAATATCCTTTATTTGAAGCTGCCTGCTTTCTTCACCTTCTTTCTTGTGAATGCCGCAGTTCCCTGTTCCACCTTTCTCCGAATCTGAGATCTTACAGTAAAAAAGAAGTATGCTACAAGAAATTATGGGATTCTTGTATCCAGAGCAAAGTGATGATGATTGCAAGTTGACTATTTGACATTTTACAGTTTTATATGACTCATAACTTTTGTGTGGGGAGCATAACTGAAACAAATTATCAAACTGGGAATGGCCTCAGGGGCACTGTCTCTGAAGGAAAGGGTTGGAATTTTGAGTCCTTGGGCCTTCTGAATATGACAAATTGAATTATCCTAGGATTCCTCTGTCTCTCATTTTCATTTTTCATTGGATAGTCTGTGATGGGAGGGGATTTTTGCATACAGAGAAATAGACTCAATCAAAGAATACAGCAAACGAATACATGTGGAATTAAGGTCCAGTCTACCCCCTCAAAGAAATACATGCTTGTCTTTTCCTTTTCCAACCTAGAGCCTGGACATTAAACTGTTGAATATTTTGTCTATCTTCCCTTTTGGCTTTGATGTTCTTAAACATTGAACATTAGCAAATGTCATGGAGACACACCCATAACTACTTTCTTGTAAGGAAATCAAGGACTTGAATTCCTCTCTTATTCATAATTAATACTTTGCATTCCAAGTTATAGGTAGTACTGAGCCCTGGAGGCTGCCTGCCAGATAGGTTGACTAGCGTTTGAAGTTAGTTGGGTTGCTATTCTACTTTGCAGAAGAACCTAAAATACTTTAATTTTTTTTTCTATTGATAAGACTTTTTCCATTTAAGACATATTCAATTCACCTCACTCATTTTCTCCTCTCATCTCCTCTCCAAGTACTCAGGTTGATCCTATGGGAACATAATGTCATCCTCCTCATGCTATAGATATATGTGGACTTTCTCAAGCTGAGCCTTAAAATGTCCATTTCTCAACTGCACACTGTGCTCTTTCTCTTTTGACTATCTTGACTTTTGTGTTTTTTTCCACTCTTCTGGCTCTCATATGGGTTAGCTCCCTCAGTGAACCAGTACTGTATTTCTTTTCTTCAACTTAACCTTACCTGCTAGCCATAGGGAAAATCCAGAATGAGTACTAATCCTTTGTGGATTTATCCCTCTGTCCAACAGACAGTATAGTATAGATGCTTAAGAACAAGGGTAGAGGCCAGGCGCTGTGGCTCACACTTGTAATTCCAGCTCTCTGGGAGGCCGAGGCGGGCGGATCACCTGAGGTCTGGAGTTTGAGACCAGCCAGGCCAACATTGTGAAACCCCGTCTCTACTAAAAATACAAAAAAGTCAGCCAGGCATGGTGGCACATGCCTGTAATCCCAGCTATTTGGGAGGCTGAGGCAGGAGAATTGCTTGAACCCGGGAATTGGAGGTTGCAGTGAGCCGAGATCACACCACTGCACTCTAGCCTGGGCGACAGAGCAAGACTCTGTCTCAAAAAAAAAAAAAGGGTAGAAATTGGGCCTCTGTTTATGTTGAGAAGTATATGAATAAACCTGTTCATATTGATCATCTACCTGATAATTATTTATTTATTCCCTTATTCATTTGAAAGTATTTTCCTCCGGTTGTTCTAATATTTACTAACTTAATAATGAAATTAATCAACCAGGAAAAATATCAAACTGACTGATGTTACCACCACATTTATTGCTATTCTTTTTTTTTTTTTTTTTTTTCTTCCTAGATCAGGGCAGCACCCTGAACCAGTAAAAGTTCAGGGATCTCCTCATTGCTATTCTAAGGAGTAGTATAATCCTGTTTTCAAGTTTGTGTGTTATCATTGGAATATACTTCTTGAGTGCTACAATGTGCTAGGTCCTATACTAAGTGTTGGGAATTTTTAACAGGAAAAATTAAGTTACCTTATTTAAGAATCCTTAAAGGATCTGGTCCAGCGCGGTGGCTCTCGCCTGTAATCCCAACACTTTGGGAGCCTGAGGCGGGCGGATCACGAGGTCAGGAGATCAAGACCATTCTGGCTAACACAGTGAAACCCCATCTCCACTAAAAATATAAAAAGTTAGCTGGGCATGGTGGCCGGTGTAGTCCCAGCTACTTGGGAGGCTGAGGCAGGAGAATGGCGTGAACCCGGGAGGCGGAGCTTGCAGTGAGCCGAGATCTCGCCACTGCACTCTAGCCTGGGCGACAGTGCGAGACTCTGTCTCAAAAAAAAAAAAAATCCTTAAAGGATCCATGATTTTTTTTTTTTTTTTTTTTTTTGCCTTTTCAATACTTACTATTGCTATTCTACCTCCAGAAATCCTGGATTTTTTCTGATTCTTTATCACTGATCATTATATCACTCTGTGACAGTTTCCCCCACAAGTAACAGGAAGAATTAACTTTGTTTTATGTTAGGGCTTTATCCAAAGATGTCAATACAATACTCATCCTATCAGAGAAATGTGTTACAAAAATGCAAGTTATCACCTCTCTACTTTTCTCTGTGTCACTTAAACACACCTAAAGTTCCTGCCACTCAAACCAGATGTACACAGCCTTCTTTTCCTCAGCAAGCTTTTTGGGGGAATTGCAGTGTCTTTCAATCTTTAGCTTCCTTTGATGAGGTCAGTTGTCTCTTCCTGGCTATCACAGAGGCTGTCATGCTGACATGATACAGGAGGATGTAGTCTTTAATGAGTGCCTTTGGCACTACTTGTCAATTGCTTATTTTCCAGTGATGTTGCATTAAAGTATTAATTAACCACTAAATTCAAGTTGACCTCTTAATTGAGGAGGCTTTGCTTTCCTGAAGGCAGGCAGACTGACTTTCATAACATGATCTAGCACTCTTGTATGCCAACAAGTTTTGATCAGTGTGTAAAATGTACCTTTACTAAAACTGTTACTGTAATAGGTTGATTTGAGGTTGAGGAAGTCACACTGTGTTCTAGAGTGGGATACAAGTTGATATGAGCAAGAGGTAAGAGGCTGGTACCAAAGAGCAGGAGCCTGGAGCATGTGTGAAGTTTGCCTGGTGAGCAGGTGACAGGACAGGGAGAACAGCTCTGCTCAGTGAGTCAGTGACATAGTTCCAAAGGCCACCAGATAAGGACTAGGAGACATCGTCTTACTGTAAGTGGCTGTGTTTTTATTATTGCTGACTTTACTGTTCTGGGAGTCTTTTGATTCCTTCAAATAAACTGCTAAGAAGTCTAGCATTCAAATGTATGTTGTGAACACAAAAAGATTGAGAACTACTGATTTTGTGTTTTAGAAAATAAACTAGAAGTTGACAGGTTGTTCTTCTGACTCCTTTCAGTAATTCTCTATACAATTTGAGTGAGTCATTTAACCTCTGTCCACTTGACAGGCAAGGGTGTGGTGCTTACCACTATGTTCCTTCCAGAATTTAAGTAGGAAAAATTGGTAAAGTGCTCTAACTTCATCTGAAAAAGGTATTATCTGTAGTTCAAAGGAATAAAATTAAAGATATGTCCTAGCACCCAGGTTTTTGGCAGTACCTGAACTACTTGAGACAAGCTGGGACTGCCAACGTTAGGTGTTCCAATGACAAGAACACCTCAGTGCTGAGAGACAGGCTCAGGTGGCTGAAAACGATCCATCTCAGTTTAATAAAAGGAATTGCTGAAGAACATCTGAGTTGTGCTAGGCACCCTTGGGACATAAGATAAATACTTCTTGTTGAACTAAATAGAAGTGGTCACAGCAGCAGTAAGGAGGCGGTAAGACTTGTCCAGGATTTGTACAGAATCTTTTCACAGGCTGAATGTTGCTCACAATGTGTCCTTTGACTATCTCTGGCTAATTATTATTTTAATCTCTTCTCAGCTTTTCCACAAATATAATGTCAACCAAAGATCTTAGGCCATTCACAACTCTTTTGTAAAAATTAATGTGGATGTGAAAATGAGGCATCAAATCCTGAAGTAGAAAGTTATTCCTGGCCGGGCGCGGTGGCTCACGCCTGTAATCCTGGCACTTTGGGAGGCCAAGGTGGGTGGATCATGAGGACAGGAGATCGAGACCATCCTGGCTAACATGATGAAACCACATCTCTACTAAAATACAAAAAAATTAGCTGGGTGTGGTGACGCGTGCCTGTAGTCCCAGCTACTCAGGAGGCTGAGGCAGGGGAATTCCTTGAACCTGGGAGGCGGAGATTGAAGTGAGACGAGATCGGGCCACTGCACTTCAGCCTGGCAACAGAGCAAGACTCCATCTCAAAAAAAAAAAAAAAGAAGAAAGTTATTTCTTAACCCTTTGGGGGAAATGCCAAAATACTCTTAAAGGAATATTACTCTATTGCCCATGGAGTGCAATGGAGCGATCTTGGCTCACTGCAACCTCCGCCTCCTGGATTCAAGTGATCCTCCCACCTCAGCCTCCTGAGTAGCTGGGAGTATAGGCACTCGTCATCATGCTCAGCTAATTTTTTGTATTTTTAATAGAGACAGGGTTTGTATTTCGTGTGTGTGTGTATGTGTGTGCATGTGTGTGTGTGTGTATAGTGTTTCTGTTTTTTGGGGTTTTTTTTGGAGACAGAGTCTCGCTCTGTCACCCAGGCTGGAGTGCAGTGGCGTGATCTCAGCTCACTGCAAGCTCCACCTCCGGGTTCACGCCGTTCTCCTGCCTTAGCCTCCTGAGTAGCTGGGACTACAGGCACCTGCCACCACATCCAGCTAATTTTTTGTATTTTTAGTAGAGATGGGGTTTCACTGTGTTAGCCAGGATGGTCTCGATCTCCTGACCTCGTGATCCTCCTGTCATGGTCTCCCAAAGTGCTGGGATTACAGGCATGAGCCACCACACCTGGCCGAATTTTTATATTTTTTAGTAGAGATGCAGTTTTGCCATGTTGGCCAGGCTGATCTTGAACTCCTGACTTCAAGTGATCCGCCCGCCTCAGCCTCCCAAAGTGCTGAGATTACAGGCATGAGCCACTACATCTGGCCGGAATTCAAATTTCATCTAAACTCTTACTAACCTGGAGACCATGGGCAAATGGTTTAACTTGATCTGAGCCTCCATTTCCTCCTCATCTATTACATAGGGATTCAGTAAATTCTTTCAGCAACTACCCTATCAGAAATCACCAGTCTTCCACGCAACATTTTCCATTCCTCTTCCCTGTTTTATATTTCTCCATGGATCTTACCATAATTTAACATACTATATGGTGAACTTACTAGTTCTTTCTCCTCCTCCCTCTAGAATGTGATTTCCACGAAGATGGGAATTTTTGTCTATTTTGTTCATTGTCTGGCATGTAGTAGGTACTCAATAAATATTTGTCCGATGAGTAAACAAACTTCCTGTAGGGTGGTTGTGAAGATAGAATGGGAGCTTTTTATTTTATTTGTTTGAGACAGTCGTACCTTGTCACCCAGGCTGGAGTGTGGTGGTGCAGACATGGCTCACTGCAAGCACCCAACTCCTGGGCTCAAGCAATCCTCCCACTTTAGCCTTCTGAGTAGCTAGGACCACAGGCCCATGGTGCCACACCTGGCTAATTTTTAAAAAATTGTATTGTAGAGATGGGGTCTCCCTATGTTGCTCAGGCTGGTCTTGAACTCCTGGCTTAAGCAATCCTCCCACCTTGGCCTCCAAAGTGCTAGGGTTATAGGCATAAGCCATGGTGCCCAGTCTTGAATGAAAGCTTTTAGAGCACTTATTTTGGCACTTGGCATGTTTTCTTTGGCTCTAAGGAAGATAATACAAGTCTTATTTATATAACTGATTAATGTGTAAAGTGTCTTGCTACACATTGCTCAGTTATATCAGAATGGAAGTATGGATATTAGATGCTTATAAAGTTTTAAAATGAAATAGGCTGGGCACAGTGACTCATTCCTGTAATGCCAGCACTTGGGGAGGCCAAATTAGGAGGATTGCCTGAGGCCAGGAGTTCGAGACCAGTCTGGGCAACATAGTGAGACCATATCTCTACCAAAAAAAAAAAAAAAAGTTTAAGTTAGCTGGGCATGGTGGTGTGGGCCTGTAATCCTAGCTACTCAGAAGGCTGAGGCAGGAGGATTGCTTGAGCCCAGGAGTTCAAGGCTGCAGTGAGCAATGATCGCACCACTACACTCCACCCTAGGGCAACAGAGTGAGACCCTATCTCTAAAAAAAGAGAAAAAGAAAGAAATACATGTTGCTATGTCTTATTCTTAGATTCATTTTACTCTGCAGATAACATATTTAAATTGTGCCTAGTTTATAATGTTTCATTGTACGTATTTTCATATAGTTTTCATACATATTACACATATAATAGGTGTACATATTTTCTCTCTCTTTCAAGATTATCAGTTCTCTCAAGTTAGGAACCATACCTTTTTTTCATAGTTGCCGTCCCCAATGTTTCTGTTACAGTCTGTTACATTGTAGTCTAAGGATTCTATTTCTTTTTTTTTTTTTTTTTTTTAACTCCTTACTATCATTCCCAAGGTACTCTATCTCTAAAACATTCAGAGCAATAAAAAATTCTGTTATTAAAACAATGTTTTCATTTTGGAGGAAGGGAAGATTAGGAGCTAGAGAGTTCAGCATAAAACACATTTTACCTGGAGCATATTCAGTGAAAATACGTTAGATATAGATATAACTGTAAAGCCTAAACTAACTAAATCTAATATTTTATTACATCTTCCTTTTCTTTTTTTGAGGTGGAGTTTCCCTCTTGTCACCCAGGCTGGAGTTCAGTGGCGCGATCTCGGCTCACTGCAACCTCCGCCTCCCAGGTTCAAGTGAATCTCCTGCCTCAGCCTCCCGAGTAGCTGGGATTACAGGCATAGACCACCACACTCAGCTAATTTTGTGTTTTTAGTTGAAACGGGGTTTTGCCATGTTGGCCAGGCTGGTCTCGAACTCCTGACCTCAGGTGATCCACCCACTTCGGCCGCCCAAAGTGCTGGGATTACAGGCTTAAGCCACTGTGCCTGACCTTTCTTTTCTTTAAGAGTGATACTTGGGCTACTAGGAGGCTGAGGTGGGAGGATTCCATAAGCTCAGGAGTTCAGAGTTACATTGAGCCAAGAGTAATGCTTGGGCCTCCTTCCTCATCTTCTTTTTTGTTTTTTTTAAGAGACGAGGTCTCACTATATTGCCCAGGCTGTTATCAAACTCCTGGGCTCAAGCCATCCTCCTGCCTTGGCACCTCCTAAGGTGCTTGGGACTACCAGTGTGAGCCACCATGCCCGCCACCCCATCCCACTTTTTTTTGTATTAGTGATTGGTCCCACCACGCACTGCTTGCTGCATATTCTTTATCATTCATTGCTATTATAATTCACAGAACCACTCAGAGAAGGCAGCTGTTGTTTGGCCATTCCTTCATTCAACAAATGTATGAGGGTTTCCACTATACCTGTCACCATCCTATGCCCTGGAAGAATAGCAACCGTGTTTTCCTAAGTAAACTGAAGATTTCAGGATCTCTTCTCACTATTCTAACCCTGATTAAGGCCATTATGCTTTCATAGCAGTTTCCTGACTGGTTGTTCCCTGCTTATAATCTTCCCACACGAGAAATACTTGGCAGTATGTGGCCCTAGACTTCTGGTAAACATGAAAGAATGCATGTGTGTTTATCTCCATTCTCTCCCAAATGTCTTCTAAATTAACAGTAAAGGGGCCAGGCACAGTGGCTCATGCCTGTAGTCCTACCACTTTGGGAGGCCAAGGCAGGCGGATCACTTGAGGTCAGGAGTTTGAGACCAGCCTAGCCGACATGGTGAAATCCCATCTCTACTAAAACTACAAAAATTAGCCGGGTATGGTGGTGTGCTACTTGGGAGGCTGAGGCAGGAGAATCGCTTGAACCCAGGAGGCAGACGTTGCAATGAGCTGAGATCATGCCAGTGCACTCTAGCCTGGGCAACAGAGTGAGACTCTGTTCCCCTGCCAAAAAAAAAAAAGAGTAACAGTAACAGTAAAGGATTTAGACAAAAGTATATATTCATTGTAAAAAGAGAATGGGCAAAAGCAAGTGATGACTAGTAAGTGATGACAAGAACATTTCTCTTCTAGAAGAAACAAAATTGCATATGAAAGGAAATATGAATTTATTATACTATACCTGTGTTTGTGAATATTCATATAGTCATAATACTGTAAATAATTTACATTAACCCAAACATGGGATGTAATTATTTTGGAAGGATGGGAGAGAAAAGAGGCTAGGAATAAATCATCTCCCATCATAGGAAATCAGTAGATAACAGCGGAAATTGAAAAAATCAGTAATAGGCCTAGTGCAGTGGCTCACACTTGTAATCCCAATACTTTGGGAGGCTAAGGTGGGCAGATCACTTGAGGTCAGGAGTTTGAGACCAGCCTTGCCAACATGGTGAAACCCCTACTCTACTAAAAATACAAAAATTAGCCTGGTGTGGTGGCGCGTGCCTTTAGTCCCAGCTATTTAGGAGGCTGAGGCAGGAGAATCTCATGAACCCGGGAGGCAGATGTTGCAGGGAGGCAGAGGTTGCAGTGAGCCAAGATTGCGCCACTGCACTCCAGCCTGGCGACAGAGCGAGACTCCATCTTAAAAAAAAAAAAAAAAAGTAATTTTAGAAATATGATGGTTAATTATCAGAAGATAAAAAAGGTTTGAAAAGTGATTGCCTCTGGAGAACAGAAATCAAGGAGGGTGGGTCATGGGGCTGGAGGCTGCAATCTAACTTTATTAGTCTTGAATACTTTTTAACTTTAAAAATTATGGGTAGGTAGTACTTTGATTAAAAAAATTTGAAAGCTATCCACTGTGTAATTTCCTTACTCAAAAACGTCAAAAGATTTCTCTTTCCTGCCACACAAATGACAAGTTCCTTATTTTTTTTCAACCTGATCTCTATTATTCTTTATATAAGCCTTTGCTTCCCACTGAACTGGTATTAGCCCTTGACCCCTGAATCCACTTTGAGCAGTAACCTCTTTCTATCCTGAACTGTTCTCCTTTCCACATGCTTCAAGCCCTAGCTCCTCTGTACTCTGTAAGTTTCCTGCTCCTTCTCAGGTGGCCATTGGTGCCCAGTGGCCCCTTCCTAAATGGCTGTGGCTGTGGTTGGTCCCCTCATTAGATACTCACATTGCCTTTTCTCATTTGTTATGCTTTTTTTTTTTTGAGACAGAGTCTTGCTCGGTTGCCCAGGCTGGAGTGCAGTGGTGCGATCTCGGCTTACTGCAACCTCTGCCTCTTGGCTTCAAGTGATTCGTCTGCCTCTGCCTCCCGAGTAGCTGGGACTACAGGCGTGTGCCACCACGCCTGGCCTCATTTATAATGCTTTTGATGGAAGTCTTATCTCCCCATCTGGATTGTAGGCTCCAACCAAGCAAGAAGTACATCTTATTACCATTTTGTATACATCCTCCACAGTGCTGTTTGATAAATATCTGTTTAATATTCAGTTCTCACTCAGCCATCAAAAAGCTTTCTGTTTTGAGATCACTATTCTTTATTCTAGGCATGTCTCAAGACTCTACTTTAGTCTAGATCCCAAATTTGTGTATCTTTGTCAGCCTTAGTGAGGTTGAAGGCCAAGGCTTTATCTCTTTGCTGCTGATACTGTCGCTGGTTGGCACAGCATGCTAGTTGTTTTTTATAGAACATAGCATGGACAGTTGCACAATTTCTGTGAATGTTTAAGCAAGATTGTATGTATACATTTCAGAAGTTCTGTGTTATCTATGAGAAATGCTAATTCATCATTGGTATCACTGTTTTGGGGATGGATGAGCCTTTTTCCTTTCTACCTCCTTGCCTGATGATCCCTTACACTGCAAAGAGCCAGGAAAAACCAAAAGTAAATGAAGCCCTATGCAATCTCCACTTTTTCTCTTTGCACTCTCTAAGAATAACCACCTGGCTTTGCATGCTCCTTAGAGAGGCATCCTCTGTGATATATCTTAGCCTGCTGAGCCCCAAAGTTACCTGAAACGTTTATGTTACTAGTTTTTAATCTTTAGAGAACAGTGAACTCTCTGAGAAAGTGTGGTAAAAACTTAGACCCTATACTCAGAAGAAAATATGTACACATAACTATAGTAACGTGTGCCCAGGATTTTGTTTTTATTCCAGTATGGTAAGGACAAAAGATGAAGAGATGATTGCCGTTGAAAGGATAGTTTGTTCCTTACAGTTCCTAAGAGATGGGCATGTGCCATGCCACACAACACAAGGCCACATGGGGAAGTACCAGGGAGTCAGGAGGCAGAAGGAGGGCATGGGAGGAACATGAGCCTTTATTGGGGTTTCTAGGGGAAGGGGTGGGTGAGGCTAAGAAAGTTTAGGATTGGATCAGTTTGAATAATTTTGGCAGGCTCTGGGCTGTAGGTATGGGCACTAGTTGTCCATACTTGGCCCTGAGGTGATTTAGGGCTGGGGAATATTGTCTTGGTGTTGATTTTATTTTTTATTTTTATTTTTTGAGAGGGAATCTCACTCTAGCCAGGCTGGAGTGCAGTGGCACTATCTTAGCTCACTGCAACCTCCGCCTCCCGGGTTCAAGTGATTCTCCTGCCTCAGCCTCCTGCGTAGCTGGGATTACAGGCACCTGCCGCCATGCCCAGCCGATTTTTGTGTTTTTAGTAGAGATGGGATTTCATCCTGTTGGCCAGGATGATCCGCCCGCCTCAGCCTCCCAAAGTGCTGGGATTGCAGGCGTGAGCCACTTCGCCCGGCCTTGTCTTGGCGTTTAATAAAGGAGGTAGTTAAGGTATGGACTCTGGATTGGTTGGTTTGCAGCCATCTCCAGGAATTAACTAACCCTGGGAGGTACAGTTGCTTATCGGCAAAGCCCCAAGATGTCAAAGCATCATAAAATATAGAAAATGAAAAACATTAATATAATAACAGACTCATGCACACATGCACAATTTTATTTGCTATTTCAGGGGTTTCTTGAACCACCTGAAGCCTATCTGTAAACCCAAGGTACAAAACCTAAATTGGGTCCTGGGAGCTCTCTGCCTTTGAATACAGTATTTGAGTTTAGTTTAGACCATCTCAGGAAGGTGCATAGTTAATTATTAAATCCAGGGAAATGCAGCAACTGCTCAACTCTTTTGGTAAAGCTTTTCTTTCCACTTTGTTTTGACTTATACTAGGAGCTTATTTGTGGGTATTTTGTGCCAAGAGGGATAAGCCTGCATTCTCTAATTGCTGCATCAAGTCTGCTCACAGGGCGTCCTGATGACATTTTAAATACATGGAAATTTTTGAATGCATGAAAACATCTAGTGCTGATTCTCTGGCACCTGCTCTTCTTTTCTTGGAGTTTATCCCATTGCCTAATTCTGTACATTGTTTCCAAACCTTTCATTAACCATTGTTGGAATTTTTGCTTTTTAACCTCAGCATCCCCACTTATCTTTTGAACAGAAACAAAACCATCTCTGACTACTAGGCATTTCCTAGAGTGAAAAGCTCCCTATCTCTCCTTTTATGACTTTTCAGAGCATGAAATGGCTGTGCTAATCCTGTTGGCCCCAAGGCAAGAGCCTTGCAGAGGCTAACAAAGGAGAAGGCCTGCACCCACTTGGATCTTCCACAGGCCAGAGCAGGCTTTTTTTTCTTTTTCTTTTTCTTTCTTTTTTTTTTTTTTTTACATTTTCCCAAGCTGCAGAGGGAAGCCTGCCCACCCTGGCTTTGTTTTGGCTGCAGTTATATTTCCCCGGCACGAAACCATCAATTTCTTAGTGCCCTGAGTCCTGTGCTAGATAGACTTCCAGAAGTTGGGTGCTTTCCTGGAGTTGCAGAAATCAGACAACAAGGTTTTTAGGAATTTTGGAAGTGCCATTCTGATGATTGAGTGGGTATTTTCTCAAAGTCAAAGGTACTTTGAGTCCTAGTTAACAAATTGTGTTGTAACTCTGTGCTTTGTGCAAGGTACTCTTTAGTTAAGTGCAAGGATTCAGCGGTACTCAGAGGGATTTAAGGAGTCCCTACTCTTAAGGAGCTGACAGTCGAATAGCCCGAGTCAGATATATTCAAGTAGCCCTTTGTTTCTTTATTTAATATGGAATTACCGCATACCTTCTACAGCAGAGCGTCACAATATTTCCTGTAAAGATGAAAAAACTGTGTGTGTTCTTGCTGCCAGAGGCACTTACTAATAATGTACTATGGGGATTCCGATTCAGGGAAAGTGTTGAGTGGGAATGGAACAGGTATACTTGGCTTGTAGATTTTGAGTTGGCCCCTGGTGGGCTGAATTTTAAACCCATCCTCAAGCGAAATGGATAATGGTAGAGCATCCTGTGGAGGGCAGGGGATTGAGCAGAAGAACTGTAACAGAATAAGAGAGAAACAAAGTGCCACGGGGCTTCTGAAGAGGAGATGATATCAGGTTAGTGAGATCAGAAAAGACTTCTTAGAAAAGGGGATTATTGGCTGGACGTGGTGTCTCACGCCTGTAATCCCAGAATTTTGGGAGGCCAAGGTAGGTAGATCACTTGAGGCCAGGAGTTTGAAACCTGCCTGGCCAATATAGTGAAACCCCGTCTCTACTAAAAATACAAAAATTAGCCGGGCATGGTGGTGCACGCCTGTAATCCCAGCTACTTGGGAGTTCTGAGGCAGGAGAATCACTTGAACCCGGGAGACAGAGGTTGTAGTGAGCTGGGATCGCACCACTGTACTCCAGCCTGGGCGACAGAGTGATACCCTGTCTCAAAACAAAGCAGAGGGGAGTGGATTATTTGAGAAAGTCCTTGAATGGGGAGATGAGGGATGAAGGGGATTTTAGTAAACCTTGACTAGGGCAGGCAGGAAGGAGTCTAGATAGTGGGGGCAGTATGAGCAGAAGGTTTAAATGTAGGGATGTACAAAGTGATGGGAATGGAGAGCAGTGGGAGACAAGCACAGAGGGGTAGATGACAGACAGGTCCAGATCGAGGAGGGCCTTGAAGACCAAGGAGTCTACCTCAGTGTAGTCAGCGAGGAGCCACTGAAGCTTTAGAGCACTTGAGTGACAATCAAAAATCTGCTTTTAAAAACAATCTGGCATTGAAGATGGGAGGGGAGTAAAAAGGAAGATAGATGGTTTTGTATGAGACAAGGGCCCGGCGCTTAGTGTTGACTGCAAAATTATTTCCTGGTTTCCCATACCCCAAGGAATATATAGAGGAGCTTGCATGTTTTTGTGTATTCTTTATGATGACCAGCAACACAGTTGGTCTTAAAAAGGTGTGCACTTATGCCACCGTGCTCACTTGTTTACGTGCACCCCTAACTTGTGATAGCAGGTCCAGGGTTTTCTGGGAGGTGCATGCAGCTCTGACAGAAAGGAAAACACCAAATACGTTTTAATCTCCTTTGTCAGATATCTCTTGTAAAAGCTAGAAATTTGCCACAGGCCTTTCAGACATTTATCTAACCTGATGTTAAAATTATGAGGGATGAAGGAGATTTTAGTAAACATTGACTAGGGCAGGAAGGAAGGAGTCTAGATAGTGGGGGCAGTATGAGACTTAAAATTAAGTCTTTCTTGTTTTCAGGGTAAGATGTTATATGGCGTCAAGATGACATTGAAGAGAAAAGCTTGGGCCTGGGCATGCGTTTGCATGTTTCATCTGTGCAGACCGACTGTTCCTAGTTTGAACTCAGGAATCCTGTGGCTTTAGAGTCTCTGCCTTTGTGGGGTACAAAGTTTATGTGACCATATGTCACTCAGTAGCTGCCTGCAGAATGGTTTCACCAGTGCAGTAGCTCAGGCTTTACGTGGTATGAACTTGATTCATGAAGACTCAGGACATGTTTCTGTGGGCATAATCTTTTATGTCAGGAATTCCAAATAAACAGAATGTAGACTTTCTGCCTGCCTCTGGAATTTAGTGGGACTCCACATCCCCAAGTATTTAACTTTAGCTGATTATGACCTCCCCCTTGGTCAAGGTTTAAGATTGTGGGAAAGCACGTAAATGTTCTTCTTTCCTTTGTATTCCCAGTTGTTTGCTTTCGTTTGCTTCCTTCTTTCCTATTGTGAGAAATTTTAAAATACTTGCAAACATATGCCCAGAAATTTTAAAGTAGTATCTATGCAGGCATATATATGACATGCATTTGTGCTTCCACAACCAAAATTTAACAGTATTGACATTTTGCCCTATTTGCCTCAACAAATTGAGTTGTTTTGCCCTATTTGTCTCAACAAATTTATTGTGTTTCATTTTTCAAGTCAGGGTCTTCCTCTGTCACCCAGGCTGGAGTGCAGTAGCAGGATCACAGCTCACTGCAGCCTTGACCTTTCAGGCTCAAGAGATCCTCCCACCTCAGCCTCCTAAATAGCTGGGACTATAGGCATGTACCATCATGCTTGGCTAATTTTTTTATTTTTTGTAGCAATAAGGTCTCATAGGTTGCTGAGGCTGGTCTCGAGCTCCTGAGCTCAAGGGATATTCGCAGCTCAGCCTCCCAAAGTGCTGGGATTATAGGTGTGCACCACCACTCCTGGACCTAATTGTTTCTTATTTAATTAATTAATTTATTTATTTTTGAGATGAGGTCTCACTATGTTGCCCAGCTGGGCCTTGCACTCCTGGCCTCCCGCGATCTTCCCACCCTGGCCTCTCAAAATGTTGGGATTACAGGTGTGAGTCACCATGCCTGGCCTCCCAACAGATTTTTGAAAATGAAACATTTCAAATAAAGTTGAAGTTCCTTTGACCCCTTTGATTATCTTTCCCACTTCACAGAGAGGCAGCCGCTCTTATGACTTTGGTTTATATGGTTGTACTTTATCTTTTATAGCTTAATATATTAGTAAAATAGAGTTTTGTATTTTAAGAGTTGTGTTTATGCCGGGTGCGGTGGCTCACGCCTGTAATCCCAGCACTTTGGGAAGCCGAGGCAGGTGGATCACGACGTCAGGAGATCGAGACCATCCTGGCTAACATGGTGAAACCCCATCTCTACTAAACATAAAATTAGCTGGGCGTGGTGATGCGTGCCTGTAGTCCCAGCTGCTTGGGAGGCTGAGCCAGGAGAATGGTGGGAACCCGGGAGGTGGAGGTTGCAGTGAGCCGAGATCGCGCCACTATACTCCAGCCTGGGCGACAGAGCGAGACACTGTCTCAAAAAAAAAAAAAAAAAAAAAAGCGTGTTTATATAAATGGGGTCATATGCATATGGATCATCATATAACTTTCAAAATTCGGTATTATAAGTCCATGTTTTTTTTTTTGTTTTGTTTTGTTTTTTTTTTTGAGACGGAGTCTCGCTCTGTCGCCCAGGCTGGAGTGCAGTGGTGCGATCTCGGCTCACTGCAAGCTCCGCCTCCCGGGTCCACGCCATTCTCCTGCCTCAGCCTCCCGAGTAGCTGGGACTACAGGCGCCCGCCACCTCGCCCGGCTAATTTTTTGTATTTTTAGTAGAGACGGGGTTTCACTGTGGTCTCGATCTCCTGACCTTGTGATCCGCCCGCCTCGGCCTCCCAAAGTGCTGGGATTACAGGCGTGAGCCACCGCGCCCGGCCAAGTCCATGTTTTTATAGTTTGATTGATTTGATTTATTTCTGTTGTTACATAGTATTCTAATAGTCATTCATATGTCTTGTTGTCTGTTCCCTATTGATGAACATTTAACTTTCTAGATTTTTCACTCTTATAATGTGCCCTGAAATTCTGTACACATGTGGTGTTTTCTCTAAGATGTTTACACAGAGATGGAATTGTTCTGGCTCATCTTCAGTTATATAGCACAGAGTTTTTTGGCTACTAAAGCCATAACACTCTTTTTTTTTTTTTTTTTTTTTTTTTTTGAGACGGAGTCTCGCTCTGTCACCCAGGCTGGAGTGCAGTGGCTGGATCTCGGCTCACTGCAAGCTCCGCCTCCCAGGTTCACGCCATTCTCCTGCCTCAGCCTCCCGAGTAGCTGGGACTATAGGCGCCCGCCACCTCACCCGGCTAGTTTTTTGTATTTTTTAGTAGAGACGGGGTTTCACCGTGTTAGCCAGGATGGTCTCGATCTCCTGACCTCGTGATCCGCCCGTCTCGGCCTCCCAAAGTGCTGGGATTACAGGCGTGAGCCACTGCGCCCAGCCAGCCATAACACTCTTACTTCTTAAATATATGAAAGGCATCTCAGGGTGTTATTCTGACTGGCACTCAGTGAAAAGAGGGAAGCTGAGGCTCCTGAACTTCACTGGTAAACCCAGGACCAAGGAATTTTTCTGAAGTCCTTCAACTCTTTAGCTTCATGGAATAAGTAAATGTATATGTCGAATACATTGGAGATTAAATAGTAAAATGTATAATTTTGTTTTACTCCTCTGTGGTATTCTAGGATATGTGTGTGTGTGTGTGTGTGTGTGTGTATATATATATTTTGGGGGGTGGAGGGGCAAGGGGGAGGTGGATGGAGTCTGGCTGTATCGCCCAGGCTGGAGTGCAGTGGCATATCTCAGCTAATTGCAACGTCCACCTCCTGGGTCTCAGCAATTCTCTTGCCTCAGCCTCCCAAGTAGCTGGGATTACAGGCGCACGCCACCATACCCTGCTACTTTTTGTATTTTTAGTAGATATGGGGTTTCACCATGTTGGCCAGGCTGATCCCGAACTCCTGACCTCAGGTGGTCCACCTGCCTCAGTCTCCCAATCTAGGATATAAATTTTTAATTGTTATAAGTGTCAGTGTCTCTGACCCCCTTTTAAAATTTATAAAGTAATATAGTTTCACTGTAAATAATTCAAGTAATACCAAAATATATACAGTAAAATGTTCAAATTTGTCTTCCCACTCTTGCAATCCCATTCCCCAAAGTTTGGTTTGTAGCATGTCTTTCCAAGTTTTTTTTCTATGTGTAATCAAAAACATATGTATATTTATACATCTGTATAGTTTTCATCATTTTGTTTTGTAGTGGGGATGGGATCATACAGAACAATATCCAGGATTTCTGTCTGTTCGTGTATCTAGATCTGCTTTATTCTTAGTAGTGGCTGCTTGGTGTTCCATAGTGTAGTTGAACATAATTTGATCACCTGTTTTCTTCCCGATGGATATTTAAATTTATTTATAATGAAACACAAACTCTTTTTGCAAAATATAGTTGCTTCGTCCTGTTCCTGGATGGGTATACCATACTAAAAACTCCTTTAAATTATGATTTGGTTCTGTATAATTCAGCCAGTCCCTCTAATACGCGTAGGTAGTAAAAGCCATCTAGGACCTGTTATCGAACTTGCAGAAGGAGCAGTTTATAAGGCCAATGGTAACATTCCTTGTGTATTTCATGTTTATGGATGGCAATATTCTAAGTCCCATGGCTGCACAGTATCTAAAATGTGAGGGGCTGGGCTTGGTGGCTCAAGCTTTTAGTCCCAGCTACTCAGGAGGCTGAGGTGGCAGGATCACTTGAGGCCATGAATTCAAGGCTGTAGTGAGCTGTTACCATGCCACAGCACTCCAGCCTGGGCGACAGAGCAAGATCTTGTCGCTTAAAAAGTGAAAAACTTAAAAAATATATATGAAGGAAAAGTTGATCCCTTCTCTCAAGGAGTTCACCATCTCAGGAAGAAGGAAAAATCATACAGTACCAATGGAAAATCGATGGCTCAGTGTACACAGAGACAAAAACGCTTGAACTCAGAGGAAACTTATGTACTTGTAGTCAGGTAACCTAATAGATGACAAAGTTTTGTGTTATGAAAAACAGCTAATAGTGTGTAGGCAGGGACTTCTCTCTAATTCAGAAAAGCTTCTGGGAGGAGGTGGGGTTTTAAACAGGCTTCAAGACTGAAAAGGCTCATCTGGATGGCTGTGTTCCAGGTGCGTCCTTTTAGCAGCGTCTCAATATATGGCTTGCGAATATTGCTTTTCCACTGTGTGCCTGGCGTTAATGTTTGAACACTGGATTTTAATTAGAAGCTATTTCAAATTAGCTATCTTTTTATGACAAGTGCTGTTCTCAGATTCCACAGCATATGCCTGGTTCTGGGGACTACTCGAGTTTCAGAGTAGTTTATGCTGTGAGACAGACCCATTCACCATGCTCTCTCCCACTTATTTTTGCTCCTGATTTTCCATTAGTGGGTTCCTGCACTTCAGAACAAGGGTCTGAAATCTTTTTTCCACTTTAGGATCTAAAGGAAAACAGCATGGCAGAGCCAGTAGGGCAGAATGTCTTTTTTCTTTTTTTTTTTGCAACGGAGTCTTGCCCTGTCGCCCAGGCTGGAGTGCAGTGGCGCAATCTCGACTCACTGCAACCTCCACCTCCACAGCTCAAGTGATTTTCATGCCTCAGCCTCCCAAGTAGCTGGGATTATAGATGTGCGCCACCACACCTGGTTCATTTTTTGTATTTTTAGTAGAGATAGGGTTTTACTGTGTTGGCCAGGCTGGTCTTGAACTCCTGACCTCAGGTGATCTGCCTGCCTCAGCCTCCCAAAATGGTGGGATTACAGGTATGAGCCACTGCACCTGGCCCAGCCCATCTTCTTATAAGCAACTGTCACCACCAAATACATTAAGAATCACTAATATTTTTACCTTACTCAAAAAAGCCTCAGTTCCGTTACAGTAACCAAGTCAGTCAGATGCTTTATCTTGATGCCATAAATCTCAAAACTAACATTTTCCTTGAGCCTAGTTGTGGAACACCCTCAAGATTGTCAGCTGTCAAGTTTTTCCCCCCTTCCAAGGTGAATGTGAAGTTGGACTGAGTGTTGTATTTAGGAGTCCACTTTCCAATGTAACCTCACCTTTGACCACCAAGTTCTGGGGGCTTTGTTAGCCCTTGGAGCTTAGCCTCTCTGTCACTAGATAATGGTAATGTGGCAGTGATTGCAGTGAACTGACACCATGCTGTCCTTAATCTGAGTGAACCAGGCTTTGAATTAGAGAGTTCAACAGGCTTGGGAGTTCTTCACCTTTCTTAGCTGGGAGCAGGCCTGTCCTCTTTCTTGCATGTTGGCCCCAACTGACTCAGCTGTAATGCTGTACCCTGAAATGTACAGGTGCTGATTTGACAGGAGCTTTTCACCCTGTAGAAGCTGGGCCCCCTAATGTGAATGTAGGCTCATAGAGCAATAATTCACGTGTAGGTGGCCTGTAAGGAAAGTTTTAACAAAAGAGTTGGTTAAGAAGCTGATTTATTTTCTTGCTTTAACTCTCTTGTCATGTGCTGAGTGGGGGCGGAAGAGGAGGGGAGGGTGGGGACTGGTGCCTCTGAAAGCATTTATCTTCATTTCTGCCATCTCCCAGTGTTTATTACCCTGTGATCGACAGATGAGGAAAGCTGCCAGTCAAACCCACGTTCACCACATTTCCATTTCCCTTCATTGCAGATTTTAGGCTTTTGAAACTGCATCCTCTTTGCAGCAATAAAGGTCGTTTCCCTCCTGCTGCTGACAAGCCCAAGACCCTCTGGTCCAATTCCACTCGCTTGTGCTTCCACCAAACAATAAAAGCTGCGGGAGTCTCAGCAATTTAAGACAAGTGATTGGTGAGAGCCATTTAGTGTTTGAGTCAGTCGCTCTCTTTATCTTTCTCTCTCACCTTTTTCTCCCTCAGTCCTTTTCCTTACCTTCACCCCTCTCTTTGCCCATTCTTATGCTGCTGAGGCGCCCCCTTAAGCAGCTGCATTGCATAATGATGAGAGGCTGACAGTTTTCCTGACTTCACCTAGGGACCTGCCTAAGCCAGTGTCCTCTGTTGCTGGGATTAAATATTGGCAGTGTCAGGTTGTGGGGAATGTGTTAGTGGAGGTAGAGTAATTCTTAATACTCTTATCCACCTGCATGTCTTTTGTCAGACGTAGAGGCTTTGAGGAAATCCCTGCCTGGTGGGAGCAAATGCTAGATGTTTGTATTTGAGGGGTTTTTTTCTCCCCATTTTTCCTGAACACTACGTTTTTTGGAATACTGTTCCTAGTAATCTTTCAGTAGCATGTGTTCTTGTGAGCTTATTTGTTTTTGTCCTAAATAATGTTTGTGGGTGGAATAAAAGTAATGATATTCATTTCTTTGAAAATGGATGTTCTGCTTTCATAATTACTTCTCCCAATTACATCATTAGTGTAAGTGCAGGTAATTGCTTCATTAGGACATATGTATTGAAGGAGGGAGGGCAAGTCTACAGCATGGTGATAAAAACGGGTCTCACCCTCTTTCTCTACCCACACAGGAGCATCTCAGCTTGACTGCAGGGATCCAGGAGCCACCAGCCACCCTGTAAACAGCCAAAATTAATCCTGGGTTTCAGTGTGATGGGAGGAAGGAATGAGGACCTAGTAAAGAGTGGCTTACTCACTTTTTTTGGGGTGGTAACTCATTGCTGAACTCTGGATGTCACTGGTGCATTCAAGGCAATGCGATTGAATCATTGGGAATTACTGAATTAGGGAGCGAAGTATTCTTATGGAAGCTGTGTGCTTTCTGAGGCTCACTAGGCCTGATGGCATGAGCCCTATCCTCTTGTTGAGTTATTTGGCTGGCTTTTTAAGGGAATCTCCATTCTCATTCTGGTCATGACAGATCAAGAGGTTATATTCTCCCATCAGACCTAACTACTTTCCTCTAGAGTTGAATATTATTCTGATTTTATGCCATGTCTGTGAATGTCTTTGTGTGCATGCTATCTAGTTATGCATCTCTTCTTTCAAAGCATGTTAAAAGATGATATCAATAGTATATGATTCTGCTTATATGAGGTTATCTAAAGTAGTCAAATTCATAGAAAGTGGAATGGTGGTGACCAGGCACTGGGGAGAGAGGGAAAGAGGAGTTGTTTAATGAGTATAGAGCTTGAGATTTGTTACATACATACAGTTCTACTGAACTGTACATGTAAATATGGTTAAGATGGTAAACTTTTAGGCCGGGCGCGGTGGCTCAAGCCTGTAATCCCAGCACTTTGGGAGGCCGAGACGGGCGGATCACGAGGCCAGGAGATCGAGACCATCCTGGCTAACACGGTGAAACCCCGTCTCTACTAAAAAATACAAAAAACTAGCCGGGCGCGGTGGCAGGCGCCTGTAGTCCCAACTACTCGGGAGGCTGAGGCAGGAGAATGGCGTGAACCCGGGAGGCGGAGCTTGCAGTGAGCTGAGATCCGGCCACTGCACTCCAGCCTGGGCGGCAGAGCGAGACTCCGTCTCAAAAAAAAAAAAAAAAAAAAAAAAAAAAAGATGGTAAACTTTTATGTTGTATTATTTTTAGCACAATTTAAAAAAAAGAAAGAAAAACTAGGCTGGGTGCAGTGGCTCATGCCCATAATCCCAACAATTTGGGAGGCCGAGGCAGGAGAATCATTTGAGGCCAGAAGTTTGAGACCACTCTGGGTAAATACTGAGATCCCGTATCTACAAAAAAAAAATTTTTTTTTAAATTAGCTGGGCATAGGGTGGCATACACCTGTGGTCCCAGCTACTTGGGAGGCTCAGTTAGGAGACTCACTTGAGCCCAGAAGGTTGAGGCTGCAGTAAGCTGCATGCCACTGCACTCTAACCTGGGCATCACAGCAAGAACCCATCTCCATCTCAAAAAAAAAAAAAAAAAAGCTAATGCCAGATTCCTTGTTCACTTACTACTTACTCCAGATGGGAAGGCTCTGTCTGTCTATTGCTGTGTCTTTAATGAATATCAGGTTAATTTCTCTTTCTTTTTTGACCTGTTATGAACCTTACTGTGCTGTGGCCATGTAATCCTGGTTTGAATTGTTGTTTCGAGAAAATTTTTCATGAAGCTGTGATACATAGGAATATTTCACAGTTTGCCAGGCATGATGGCTCACGCCTGTAGTCTCAGCACTTTGGGAGGCCAAGGTAGGAGGATCACTTGAGCCCAGGAGTTTGAGACCAGCTAGGGCAACACAGCAAGAGCCCATCTCTAAAAATTAAAAAATAAAAAATAAAATTCATAGCTATTTCTTTTCCTTTCCTCATACTCTGTCTGTATTGCAGGCCTTTGCTATTTTCCTTGTTGAATTCTTAGACTATCATTTGCTTTATTGGCCTGATCCAGTGCCTTTGGCCTCAATAGTATCTTTCTCAGATCTGCCCCTAAAGTTCATGATTTGCATGTGGACTAATATTATCCTTGTTCTTTGGAGCCTTTAGGAGTTTATTGGACAGTGAAATTATGTTGATTTGGGGGCCTAATTCCTACAAATAAGACATGTAACCATTGAAGTCTGTATTTACAAAATATTTACCCTTTAATTCATGTTAAATATATTGCAAACTTGTTTAATGATTAATCTCAGCATCAGATTAAATGACTGGTAGAGTGGTTATTAAACCGCCTAAATATGATAGACCAAATGCTTTACTCAGAACATTTCCTATGCCAGAATTATAGACAGCCACGTGGTGCTTTTTTGGGATTTTATTTTTGTGGTTTGCAGAAAATGATGTTCCCTAATACTCTTCATATCTTTTAGCCTCAGGAAAAAGTGAAGACACTATTTCAGCTATAGATAATCCACTCAGAATTAGTCTTTGAAGCCCTACTTTTTCTTTACAATGGAAATAATTCTATTTGTCTCAAGTCTTTTTATTATTGCTGCTTTTCCACACAGTATATTTTCTATAAAATAAAAACTACTATTTAATTCTCATATGAACCTATGGTTCAGTTATAAACATATGATAGAATATTATTCAGTCATAAAAAGGAATGAAGCCAGGCAGGGTGACTCATGCCTATAATCCCAGCTACTAGGGATGCTGAGGTGGGAAGATTGCTTGAGCCCAGGAGTTCAAGGCTGCAGTGAGCTTTGATTGCACCACTGAATTCCAGCCTGGGTGACAGAATGAGACCTTGTCTCTTTGGGGGTGGGGGAGGTGAAATGAGGTCCTGAAACATGCAGTAAGCATAGATAAACCTTGAAAATGTTATGCTGAGTGAAAGAAGCCAGACACAGAAGGCCACCAACCAAATGATTTCATAATATGAAATGTCCAGGAGAGGTAATTAGTGATTGCCTAGGGGCTAGGGTGGGAGTGGGACAGAGTACAAGGGAGTGACTGTTAATGGGTACAGTATTTAGGGGAGATTAAAATGCCTGAAATTAGACAGTAGTGATGGTTGTTGTAAAATTTATTTGGTGATGGTTACACAACTGTGTGGATATGCTAATAATTCTTGAATTGTATACTTTAAAATAGGTGAATTGGGCCGGGCGCGGTGGCTCAAGCCTGTAATCCCAGCACTTTGGGAGGCCGAGGCGGGCGGATCACGAGGTCAGGAGATCGAGACCATCCTGGCTAATATGGTGAAACCCCATCTCCACTAAAAAATACAAAAAACTAGCCGGGCGAGGTGGCGGGCGCCTGTAGTCCAAGCTACTCAGGAGGCTGAGGCAGGAGAATGGCGTAAACCCGGGAGGCGGAGCTTGCAGTAAGCTGAGATCCAGCCACTGCACTCCAGCCTGGGCGACAGAGCGAGACTCCGTCTCAAAAAAAAAAAAACAAATAAACAAATAAAATAGGTGAATTGTAAGTTATATCTCAGTAAAGCTATAATTTTAAACAGACAGACACACACGTGTATTTGGGCATTTTTCTCAATGTCAGAATCAGAAATGGGAATTCAGAGAAACTTGGGACACTTATAACCATGGAAGAAGTCTTCTTATTTGTCATCAGGGACTCTTTCCAGGTACCAGGCTATAGGATATATTGACTGTGATTTTAGATTAGATTAAATGATGATTAGAGTGAGTGTGACTGAGTACTTAGTTATATCCCCTTCTTAGGACAGATTTTAAGACTGCATTTGAATGAAGCTTTCTGGAAAGAAGATTAAGTGTTCTTCCTAGGATGCCATTCAGATATACTTAGAAAGGGAAGATGCTTTCTGTGTTTAAATAATTATTTAAACAGAGACTTGCTCTGAGAATTATTTTTTATAAATAGAAGCCAGTGTATTTATTTACGGAGAGCTCAGATAATTCATAAGAGAAAAGTTAAAGTAACCAAAGCTGGGTAGGGTAGCATGTGCGTGTAGTCCTAGTTACTGGGAAGTCTGAGGCAGGAGGATCACTTGAGGGCCAGGAGTTCAAGGCAAGCCTGAGCAACATAGTGAGGCCCCATCTAAAAAACAGATAACAACAACAACAACAAAAAACTTAAAATACCAAAGGTTTTTAAAATGTACATAAGACACTAGTATACCATCTAAAAGATACACAATGAGCTAGTAAACAAATGAAAAGATGTTCACCAATTCTCTTAATTATTAAGGAAATGAAATGGATCCAACAAATAGGATTACCATTTTTCACTTCATAAATTGATAGACATTTATATTGAATAGTGTTTTCTTAATAACAGCATTATTGAGATATGATTCACCTACCATACAGGCCACCTATTTAAAGTATACATTTCAATGGCTTTTAGAATATAGAGTTGTGCAGTCATCACCTCTATCTATATATTTCATATCATTTTTATCACCTCCTAAAAAAAACCATGCACATCAACAGTCACTTCCCCTTTCCCTCTCTCACATCCCTCCAGCCTGAAGCAACTGTCAATCTGTTTGGAAAGCTGATAAGTTGTTCAGTTGGACCTACCCTGGGCTTTCTAGTCTCAGCTCTCCTCCAGCTCAACTGGTCAGGAGAGCTGAGACTAGAAAGCCCAGGGCAGGTTCATATAACAACCAAGCAGAAAGATAGTAATTGTGTCTCCAGGATGATGAGTGTTTACGTCCCCAACCCCATTCTTATTTCATCTTCCCAGCAGCAACACAGTCAGAGATGGCCATTCTGAATTACAAAGTCTCAAGTTAAACAGAGTTTTCAGGACTGAAATGTCATTTAATAATTTCCTTCTTTGCAACTTGCCCTTTTTTACCCTCTCTGAATTAGCTTTTCTGATAGATTTGCTAATGATTCCCGTTGTTCAGTATCTTCACTGAACTGTTGAATCATACTTTTTATTTCCCTGCTCCTAGAACAAATCTTAGAGAGAAGCTGTGAAGCTGTTTTGAAAAAAGGTTTCTAATTCTTTCCAAGCAACAGAAGAGAAGAGTCTCGGAGAGAAGCAAAGGCAGAGAGATGCACAGAGGCTATTAGGCTTGATAGAGCTCACCTATCATGTGACTGTGATGATGATTATGATTTCATCCCTAGACACATTCTGGGAGCTCTGGCCTACAAGTTGAAGACCTGACTCTGGAATGAGACTTGGCAGCTTAGTTTTTGCCATTGTTGTTGGCTGATAGTTATTCAGGATCACTGGATTTAAGCTTCTTTTCCTCCTTGTTTTGTCTGTCATCAGAATAATCTTTATTTCTTCTTTTGTTCTAAGCCTCCATGAAAGGAATTTCTGTGGTTATATGGTAGCTATGAACTACCATGACTAGTATTGTCCTCATGGACAGCTGCTGTTCCCACTGTCTCCTAGAATGTGAATAAAAGTCTTGGCCCCTCTCTCTTTTTTAGGTTTATTAAAAGTTGAGTGGAGAGTACAGACAATTCCTATATACTCCCTCCCCTCACACCCGCAGGCTTCCCCACTGTCCGCACCAGTGTGGTACATTTGCTGCAGTTGATGAACTAACATAGACACATCATTATCACTCAAAGTACGTGTTTACATTAGGGTTCACACTTGGTGTTGTAAATTCCACTGGTTTTGGCAAACGTACGTGCCATGTATCCAACATTGTAGTAACATACAAAATAACTTTACTGCTTAAAAAATCTCCTTGTGACTGGACATGGTGGCTCACACCTATAATCCCAACACTTTGGGAGGCCAAGGCAGGTGGATCTCTTGAGTTCAGAAGTTGGAGACAAGCCTGGGCAACATGGTGAAACCCCATCTCTACAAAAAATACCAAAAAAGATAAGCTGGTGATGGTGGCACACACCTGTAGCCCCAGCTACTCGGGAGGCTGAGGTGGGAGGATCATCTGAACCCAGAAAATTGAGGCTTCTTTGAGCCGTGATTGCACCGCTGCACTCCAGCCTGGGTGGTGGAGTGAGACCCTCTCTCAAGAACAGAAACGAAAAAAAATATTGTGCTCACCTGTTCATCTCTCCCTCCCTGCAAACCCCTACCAACCACCCATCTTTTTTCTGTCTCTATAACTTCCTTTTCCAGAATCTCATACAGTTGGAAACCTATAGTATGTAGCCTTTGACTTCTTTCATTTAGTAACATGCACTTAAGGTTCCTCATGTCTTTTTGTGGCTTGATAACTCATTTCTTTTAGCACAAATAATATGCCATTGTATGGATGTGCCACAGTTTATTCATTCATCTCTTGAATGAAGGACATCTTGGTTGCTTCCAACTTTTGACAATTATGAATAAATAAAGCTGCTATAAACATCCATGCGTAGGTGTTTGTGTAGACATTAGTTTTTTTGTTTGTTTGTTTTGTTTTGAGACAGAGCCTCTCTCTGTTGGCCAGGCTGGAGTGCAGTGGTGTGATCTCAGCTCACTGCAAGCTCCGCCTCCTGGGTTCAAGCGATTCTCCTGCTTCAGCCTCCTGAGTAGCTGGGATTACAGGTGCACACTACCACGCCCCGCTAATTTTTGTAGTTTTAGTAGAGACGGACTTTTTCACTATGTTGGTCAGGCTGATCTTGAACTCCTGACCTTGTGATCCACCTGCTTTGGCCTCCCAAAGTGCTGGGATTACAGGCGTGAGCCACCGCGCCCAGCCTATATTAAGTCTTGAAGTCTGGTTGTGTCAGTCCTCCAATTTTGTGTTTTCCTTCCATATTGTGTTGGCTATTCTGGATCTTTTGCCTTTTCATATAAACTTTATAATCAAATTGTTAATATTCACAAAATAATTCAAGATTTTGATTGGGATTTTGTTGAATCTGTAGATCCAGCTGAGAAGAATTGACATTGTAACAGTATTGAGCCTTCCTATTCATGAACATGGAATATCTCACTAATTTAGTTTTATCCTTTGTGACATCTTTCATCAGTTTTGTAGCTTTCCTCCTATAGACCTTGTACATATTTTGTTAGATTTATACCTAAGTTTTTTGTTTTTTTGATGCTAAGGTAAGTGGTAGTGTATTTTTAATTTCAAGTTCCAGTCATTCATTTGTTCATTGCTATTATATAGGAAAGCAGTTGACCTTGTATCTTGAAACCTTGCTATGATTATTTAATAGTTACCAGAGTTTTTTTGTTGATTCTTTGGGATTAGACAGTGATGTCATCTGGCAACAAACAGATTTCTTCCAATCTGTATACCTTTTATTTACTTTGTTTTGTGGGGGGGGGGGGGGGGTCTGATTGCATTAGCTAGAACTTCCAGTATGATGCTGAAAAGTATTGGTAAGAGGGGGCTTCCTTGCGTTGTTCCTGATCTTAGGGGGAAAGTATCTAGTTTCTTACCATGGAATATGATGTTAGTTGCAGGTATTTCATATTTCTATTTTCTGGAAGAGACATTAGAGAACTGGTACAATGTCTTCCTTAAATGTTTGGTAGAATTTAGTGAAACCATCTGGGCCCAGTTCTTTCTGTTTTAGGAGATTATTAATGATTACTTCAATTTAATGGATATAGGCCTATTTAGATTATTTGTCTCTTGTGCAAATTGTAATATACTGTGTCTTTCAAGGAGAGTTAGTCCATTGCATGTAGGTTTTCAAATTTGTAGGCATACGGTTATTCATAGTATTCCCTTATCCTTTTGGTGTCCATGGGATCAGTAGTGATGGCGCCCCTTTCTTTTCTGGTGTTAGTAATTTGTATCTTCTCTCTTTTTTCGTAATTGGCCTACCTAGATGTTTATTGTTTATTGATCTTTCAAAGTTTTTGGTTTTATTGATTTTTCTCTATAGATGATTTCCTGTTTTCAATTTCATTGGTTTCTGCTCATATTTTTCTTTCTTCTGCTTACTTTGGCTTTAATTTGCTTTTTTTCTTCTTTCTTATGGTAGGTGCTTAAATTACAGATTTTAGATATTTCATCTTTTCTTATATATGCATTCAATGCTATAAATCTCCCTCTAAGCACTGTTTTCACTACATTTCATGTATTTTGAGAACTCATGTTTTCATTTTCATTTAATCCAAAATGTTCGTTTAATCCAACATATTCTTTGAGCCATGTGTTGTTTAGAAATGTATTGTTTAATCTGTCAGTTTTATAGGATTTTCCAGTTATCTTTTTATTACTGATTTCTAGTTTAGTTCTCTTGTAGTCTGAAAGCATAATTTGTATTATTCCTTTTCTTTTGCATTTGTTACATGATGTTTTGTGGCCCAGAGGGTGGTCTGTCTTGGCCTGGGCTGTTTTCAAGGAGAAAGTTGCCAAATATTATAGGGCCTAGACAGTTTATTTTAATCTTCAGATTAAACACTTCTCTCTCTTGGCCCTGGCACACTATTTGGGCCAGTCTCTTACACAAGGACATCTCTCTATAAGCTGTCTGTTGATGCTGATGTAAGTAGTAGTGTAACTGTAGAGGAAATACACAGATTGGAGTAGATGACAGACATAACTTTAAAGGCCATTTATTAGACACTTAGTATTTGCCATCACTATTTATTTATATATTTATTTATGAGATGGTCTGGCTCTATCACCCAGGCTGTAACTGTAGATGAAATACACAGTTTGGAGTAGATGACAGACATAATTTTAAAGGCCATTTATTAGGCACTTAGTATTTGCCATCATTATCTATCTATCGATATATCTATCTGTCTGTTGATCTATCTATCTACAAGATGGTCTGACTCTGTCACCCAGGCTGTAGTGCAGTGGTGTAATCTCAGCTCACTGCAGCCGGGCGCGGTGGCTCACGCCTGTAATCCCAGCACTTTGGGAGGCCGAGGCGGGCGGATCACAAGGTCAGGAGATCGAGACCACGGTGAAACCCCGTCTCTATTAAAAATACAAAAAAATTAGCCGGGCGCGGTGGCGGGCGCCTGTAGTCCCAGCTACTCAGGAGGCTGAGGCAGGAGAATGGCATGAACCCAGGAGGCGGAGCTTGCAGTGAGCTGAGATTGTGCCATTGCACTCCAGCCTGGGGCACAGAGCGAGACTCTGTCTCAAAAAAAAAAAAAAAAAAAAATCTCAGCTCACTGCAACCTCCACCTTCCAGACTCAAGCTATCCCACCTCAGTCTCCTAGGTAGCTGGGACTATAGGTACATGCCACCACACCTGGCTAATTTTTGGGTTTTGGGTTTTGGGTTTTTTGAGACAGAATCTTGCTCTGTTGCCCAGGCTGTAGTGTGGTGGTGCAATCTTGGCTCATTGAAACCTCCTCCTCCTGAGTTCAAGCAATTCTCATGCATCAGCATCCCAAGTAACTGGTACTACAGGCACGCACCACTATGCCTGGCTAATTTTTGTGTTTTTAGTAGAGGTAGGGTTTCACCATGTTGTTCAGGCTGGTCTCGAACTCCTGACCTCAAGTGATCTGCCTGTCTTGGTCTCCCAAAGTGCTGGGATTACAGGTGTGAGCCACTGTGCCCAGCCTTTTTTTGCGATAGTGTCTTACTGTGTCCAGGCTGGTCACAAATTCCTGGGCTCAAGCAATCTGCCCGCCTTGGCCTCACAAAGTGCTGGGATTATGGGCATGAGCCACCACGCCTGACCACTTTATATTTATTGTCTCAGTAAGTTCTTCCAACAATTCTGTAAGTTGTAGGTACTATTATACCCTTTTCTACAGATAAAGAAACTGAGGTTCAGAGAGATTAATTTATACAAAGTCACACTATAGTAGATAATGGCAGGAAGTGTCAAAATCTGGTCCAATTGATTCTGAAGCCTGTATTCTCAAAAACAAACAAAAAACAAGCTGTAAGATCCCATTGGCAGATACGGAAAATTGAAGTTGTAATGCTGTGCCTTGGATTAGTTTCTTTCCATGACTATAACAGCATCACTTGTTAGCAGCAGACATTCTAGCAGCAGACGTTCTAGTAGTGGTGCTCAGAGCACCTACCCTGGAGTTAAAATGTAGGATATGTTTATCTAGCTTAGCGTTTCTCAACTAGGAATGATTTTTATCCCCAGGGGACATTTGGCAATGTCTGGAGACATTTTTGGTTGTCTCAACTAGGTGAAGCAGGGTGCTACTGGCATCTAGTGGGTAGAGACCAGGGATGCTAAATGTTCTGCGATGCACAAGACTCTTCAAACAAAGAATTATCTGTCCTAAAATTTCAGTAGTGCAGGGATTGAGAAACTCTGAGTCTAACTTGTTCCATTCTGTCATTACTACATGGGAGAACCTTGAAGTCTTAGAAATCCCTCAGCAGTCTCTCAGGATTTGGTTTCTGAGGCTAAGTGCCTCGTGTGTAAATACTTTCTAGCTCAGTCCATTAACCTCCTCTTGCACATTTCCTATACCTTCATCTTAGTGGCCAGAGGCCTACTAAATGGTTGGGGTTGTTTTAATAAATCAGGCTTTCTCTTCCTGTTGTTTCCAAGAGACAGGCTCAGTTGGCCTACAGTTCTTGCAGAAAAGAAGCTGGTGACACTACTCTAATCTGTTGCTGGCATCTTTAGCTCCCTAATCTGTGTTTATATGGCACAAAAAAAAAATGACTCTCCCTGGTGCCAGACTTCATTCCTCCTCGGCACCCTGGCACTACTGACAGAGAGCACCTCCCCAGTCTCTTCGACATAGTGGCAACCCTACATGTTTATTTTATTGCACAGCTGTTCTCCCGAAGACCTTTCTTGAGACATGGACAGTACAGGATGCCTCTGGAGCTGGGATTTGGGAATCTTAATCATTTGTATTCCTGTTTGCAGATTCACAGTACTCAAAAAGCATCTGGTATTATTCCTTAACTGTTTTCCTGTTTGTAGTTCTTATCCCTTCCCCCAGAATAAGCTCTTACAATATGAAGTTTGTTTTTTCAATTTATTTTCTGCCCTCTCTTAGCAACTAGCGTTTTGTTCGTCATATACTGAGAAAATCAACTTACCTTCTACCATTTGGGGTTATATGGTTTTCCGTTAAAAGCTGGAGAAAATGATAAGGAACTAAAGTAATTTGAGAGAGACTAGTGGTCAAAGGGGGATGTCAACCATCTTGATAAGCAAGCCCAGGAAACAATTTGAAAGCTCAGTGGAATTGAGCCTGGATCAGAATGAAATGGAGTAATTCCTTCCAGGGAAGTGGTAGACCTTGTAACTAAAAAAAGTGATTTTCATTATCAAAGAGGCATAGAAAAATCAAGAAAGTTCCTTTTAATAAAGTCCTTCGGGTATCTTACCCTCCTCATGACCCAGAGGTTCAGCAAAAGTCAGATATAATTATTAAAGGGGAATTTTCTGTGAAGGTTAAAGCAAGGGTATATATTTACCTCATCTGAATGATATACCACAGGGACTTCAAATAGAGATTTGAGGTCAGTGGACTCACTGACAGCACACCCCCAAATGCTGTTGTTCTCAGGTCTCAGGGAGATCATGACTGGGCCTATGTCTTTGAATTTGCAAGATTTCAAAGGATGTCTTGTTTTGGGGGTATTCATTTATCTAGAACGGTTTGTTTTAGGCTTTATTCCATTATTGTCCTCCTAAGGAACCTTTTTAGACTTTTTTTTTCCCTACTTGTCTCTCCTCCCATGAAATTTTAATATCACAGATAAATGTGTATCTATTTATATACTCTGATGCTTTGGAAGGGAACAAATGATTATACTAAGGTTTTTTTTATTATTATTTTTTGCCCCCATGAACCAATTTTTACCCCCATTGGGGTGATATTCCCCGTGTCGATAATGCATGATCTAGAAGTATCATCATTTTGGAAATGAACTGTTATTTGTACTTTTCCTTACAAATTGAAAATGGGACAAAGACAAGACTATCAATAAATGAATGCTGAGAAAATAGTCTTCTGACACAGTGGCCAGCAGCAACTGGAAGAGTGCGGAGAGTACTTTTCTCATATTTCTTGGCTTGTATGGAGGTTTTCTCTTTGAACCATCTCTTGATCATTTGGGGAAAGAAAGGGAAACACCAGGAGTAGCAGTGCGATAAATGCCACTCTCTAAAAGAAAAGAACTACAGTTCACAAGATGCTTTTGCAGTGATGTGCAGAAGAGGAAGACTAGGTGATACTGAAGAATCTGGGCATGAAATTGTCCATTTTTCCGAGGCTGGTAAACTCTAACAAGTTCAGTTTTTCAAAGTAGCCTTTGATTTACAGCTGAGAATACCATTTAGGTTATCTAGCATACAGGAATGTTCTATTCTCCCAACAGGGTTTGACTCTGTCTGATCAGAAGGAGGGTGGTTGTGTATGAAATGCACCTCAGAAGGAGGAGGAGGAAATGACATGTTCATGTAAATGAAATACAACTGCAAATTAAAGTGTCACCCTGTTAAAAAAATCCATTTTTTATTTAATTGGTTACCAAGGAAAAAAATGTCATACAGAAGAGTATATCTCAGAGAAAGTTAAACCCTGAGATGTTATAAGCAAATGTGGATTCAAGGAGGTTCTTAGGGGGTAGGTATAATAAAAGATGGCCTTAATAAAAATATTCTGATGCTACAAAGCGAGGCTCATAAATTTTTATTGTGTTACGTGCCAGGGGTCCAGAAGAGATGAACAAATATTACCTTATTTGTTTGTTACTGTCTCTTTCTATCCAGTCAGCTGTACAGTAGCTGCCTTTTCCCTGGGGGGAGCCTGTTTTTGAGATGTCCTATTAGGAAGAAGTGATAAAGGAGGAGATTCTTTGTCTGAAAGAGTGCTGCTTACTATCAGGATGTCCAAGGACTGAAATGCTACTGGCTTTTCTGTATTAATGGTGTCTTCCCATTTTTATTTTTCTTTTCCTACATTTTTATGAAATTTCACCTGTCTTTTTTAGATGTCGAGCCTACCAGACCATGTATGTACAGTACCTGCCACGTTGTTGGCACTAAGTAAATGTTAAGTAACAATGGGAGGGACTGATGGATGGGATTATATTTCCACATTAAATTGTTCCCTGACAAACATACGTGGTTTTTCTGTGAGACAAAGACTTGCCAGGTGGGACTCATTAGCTTTCTTCAGCCATAGTCTAGTTTTTCCTCTTCTCTCCCCACTACTAATCCCAGTATTGTTTTAAGTTTTGCAGTGGAAACGTTGATAAATAATATAATGTGCTGTCTTTGACTTCTTCCTCATCAGGGGCAGTGATCGGTGATGGACAGTCTGCTGTGGCCAGTAACATTGCCAATACTACCTACCGGCTCCAGTGGTGGGACTTCACTAAGTTTGACCTCCCTGAAATCAGTAATGGTAAGTCAATATCAAATGGGGGTATCAGTGGAAGGGTTATATTTGCTGGTGAGCCAGAACTCAAAAATTCATGGAGCACTGGGTTTTTTGTCATCCTATTGAGCAGTTGTTGTCTACATGCCATTTCTGCACCTCTTCTGTGACTTTCATTTCAGGTCCATTAACCGAACATCAACCATACCATACACTTAAGTCCATTAAGATCTGGATTAATCGAGTTTAATTAACATCACTATAGTCTTTCCTAAAGGGTCACAAGGTTTAGCTCTTGGATCCTACACTCCCTTTTCTTTCTCTTCTTTTCATTTCCACCTAAACTTTAGGTTTTAGCCAGTGAACTACTAGTCCACAAACTCTTCGGAGCAGAGAAGTCTTTGGTTTTGTGTCTACTTCAGTACCTTACATTGTTTGCTACTGAGGGTGGGTGCAAGACATGTTTGCTGAATTGCTTAATTGAGAGTTACAAGCTGGGCATGGTGGCTCACGCCTGTAATCCCAGCACTTTGGGAGGCCGAGGCAGGCAGATCACTTGAGGTCAGGAGTTCAAGACCAGCCTGGCCAACATGGTAAAACCCTGTCTCTACTAAAAATACAAAAATTAGCTAGGCATGCTGTCATGCGCCTATAATCCCATTATAGGCTTAGTTGTTCATATCTGAAGCCGACATTTTTCTATCTTGTCTGTAAGATATTATAAGACTTTGCCAGTTGCCTTAAAATAATTAAGATATTCTCTGCCTGTGGCATTTCCTGATATGCCAGTCTTCGTATCTTTATTCATCTCAATGGTATGGTTGATATCTGATTTACAAACATGACTATTTCAGTTTCCTTGCTTCTAATGAAGTCTGCAGTCCACATCCCAGTTGTTCTTTTGGAATCACAACATTTTAAACCTCTCATTTCACTTACTACCTCGTGAAGGGCTCTCTCTTGCACATTTCTGAGAGTGATGGTTCAACCTCTGCTTGACTGCTACTGATGATAGACTGCACTGACAAGGTGGCCTGACCATCACTGCTACATTTGTGTTAAAATATTCTTTCAGCCAGGTGTAGCAGCTCATACCTGTAATCTCAGCACTTTAGGAGGCCAAGTTGGGAGGATCGCGTGATCCCAGGAGTTCAAGCCCAACCTGGCCAACATGATAAAACCTCGTCTCTACTAAAAATACAAAAATTAGCTGAGTGTGGTGGCACACATCTGTTTTCCCAGCTACTCAGGTGGCTGAGGCACAAGAATTGCTCAAACCTGCGTGGCAGAGGTTGCAGTGAGCCAAGATCACATCACTGCACTCCAGTCTGGGTCACAGAGTGGCACCCTGTCTCCAAAAAAAAAAAAAACAAAAAAACACAAACACAATTAATTGGGCATGGTGGCATATGCCTGTAGTCCCAGCTACTTGGGAGGCTGAGGTGGGAGGATCACCTGAGCCCAGGAGGTCGAGGCTGCTATGAGCCAAGATCACACCACTGCACTCCAGCCTTGGCAACAGAGCAAGACCTGTCTCCAAAACAAAAAAAAAAGTTCTTTTTTTGGCCGGGCGTGGTGGCTCAAGCCTATAATCCCAGCACTTTGGGAGGCCGAGGCGGGTGGATCACGAGGTCAGGAGATCGAGACCATCCTGGCTAACACGGTGAAACCCCGTCGCTACTAAAAAATACAAAAAACTAGCCGGGCGTGGTGGCGGGCGCCTGTAGTCCCAGCTGCTCGTGAGGCTGAGGCAGGAGAATGGCGTGAACCCGGGAGGCGGAGCTTGCAGTGAGCTGAGATCACGCCACTGTACTCCAGCCTGGGCGACCGAGTGAGACTCTGTCTCAAAAAAAAAAAAAAGTTCTTTTTTTGCACTGAGCCACCATTTCCCTTGTCACTTTCTCCCATTGGTCCTAATTCTGTCTCTGAACCTCCATAGTATAAATCTCATGATGCTTCTTTCAAGTGACAGTCCTCTGACTATTTAAACTGAGCTGCCATTTTCCATTAAATCTTTGTTGAAAGGTCAAACCTCCTTAGATTCCTTTCACTGATTTCCAAATCCTTGACAGTTCTGCTCATCTTTCCTTTTAACTTTCAGTGGAGGGGGGCAGAAAAGAATAGAAAACTCTAGATGCAAGCTGTCAAATACGTATTACAGTGGTGCTTCAGACACTATTAGCTTACCCTGTGGCTTCAGCACTTTTTTCAGAAGCCATTCTTGAATTTTTAGTCACTTAAAATTTCTTGATAATTGCTAATAAACCAAGACTCAACCTTCCTGTACTTTTACAGCTTGATCTTTTTTTTTTCTGAAACAGAGTCTTGCTGTCACCAGGCTGGAGTGCAGTGGCGCAATCTCAGCTCACTGCAACCTCCACCCGCCCTCCCCAGGTTCAAGCGATGCTCCTGCCTCAGGCTCCCGAGTAGCTGGGACTACAGGCGCGCGCCACCACGCCCAGCTAATTTTTGTATTTTTGGTAGAGACGGGGTTTCGCCATGTTGGCCGGGCTGGTCTTGAACTCCTGACCTCAGGTGATCCACCCACCTCGGCCTCCCAAAGTGCTGGGGTTACAGGCTTGAGCCACCGCGCCTGGCCCAGTTTATCTTTTGATAACCAAAACAGATTTGTATTTGTTTTTATTCAATTTTTTTCTGTCAACTGTAGTTTCTTTTTCCTGCCTCTCATCATCTATTTGAACTTTGTTTTAATCCTTCTTTCTCAATATTCCATTGTCTACTAGTTCAATAAGCATGCTTTTCTGTGTTCTTTCAGATACATTACTGTGGACTTCCTCTGTGTTGATTTTAGTTTATGAATTAGCACTCTGGGCTTGGTTGTTCATATCTAAAGCTGACATTTTTCTGCCTTGTCTGTATGATATTATAAGACTTTGCCAGTTGCCTTAAAATGATTAAGATATTCTGTCTGTGGCATTTCCTGATATGCCAGTCTTGGTATCGTTATTGGACAAGGAAAATCAGTTTAATTTTTCCATGTCCTGTCTCAGTGGAACTTCAGCAGCAATCATCCCTTTCTAAGTGCTTATAGGCCACATGTCCAGTAATTCATTCTTTAACTCTGCTGGGAATCAACCACAATCCACCTTTTCCCCTATTGAAAATGAAATTTGCTTCTTAAAGTTATTTTGTTTTGTTATTTTGTCACTTTGTCATCTGAAATTGATATTACTGTTCAAAAATTTTAAAAATGTAAAAGATTAATACAGTAAGAAGCCTCCCAATCCTACCACTCCTCCTCATATGTAACCACTGTTAGCAGTTCCTTGTATATCTTTTAAAAAAAAAAAAAAATTTTTTTTTAAAAAAAATTTTTTTTTTTTTTTTTTTTTTTTTTTTTTGAGATGGAGTCCCGCTCTTTTCCCAGGCTGGAGTGCAGTGGCGCTGTCTTGGCTCACTGTAACCTTTGCCTCCTGGGTTCACGCCATTCTCCTGCCTCAGCCTCCTGAGTAGCTGGGACTACAGGTGCGCACCACCACGCCTGGCTAATTTTTTGTATTTTTCATAGAGACGGGGTTTCACCGTGTTAGCCAGGATGGTCTTGATCTCCTGCCCTTGTGATCTGCCCGCCTCGGCCTCCCAAAGTGCTGGCATTACAGGCGTGAGCCACTGCACCCAGCCATCTTTTCAAAAATATTATATGTATATAGAAGCAAATGCAAATTTATGTTTTTCTGCCTGTTATTTAACCCAAATGGTAGCATGCTGTATGTACTTGTCTGTACTTTCTGCACTTTTTCTTTACAGTGTAGCTTAGTGTTCTTTTCATGTCAGTATATAAAGAGCTTATTTGTTCTTTTTTATGACTGCCTAGTATTCCATTGCGTGAATGTACCATAATTTTCTAACTAGTCTACTATTAAAGGACCTTTAAGTCATTTTCAATATTTTACTCTACGAACTGTGCTGCAGTTTATCATTTTGCACATGTGCAGGTATATCTCTAGGATACATTTCTAGAAATGGAATTGCAGGGGGGAAGAGTGTGCATTTGTAATGTTGGTAGTTATTGCCATACCACACTCTATACAGCTCGTGCCAAATTATTATTCCACTTGGAGTTCATGAGAGTGCCTGATTTCATAAACTCTTGCTGATAGAATGTGCTATCAAATTTTTGGATATTTGCAAATCTGATATGTAAAAAAAAAAAAAAGTAGTATGTGGGTATTTTACATTTGTATTTTTCATGTTACAAACAAGGGTGCATGCCTCTTCATATGAACAGCCATTTGTGTTCCCTTCTCTTGACTTGTCCATGTGCTTTACCAATTTTTCTGTTGTGTTACTGGTCTTTTCCTTAGCGATTTTACAGGAGTTCTTTATAAATCAGAAAATTAACTTATAATAGGAGTTTCCTACTTATCATTCAAGTTTTGACTTTGCTGAAGGTTATTTTTGTCATAGAACTTATTTTAAGGAGTCAAAATTATACAACTTTCCTTTTATGGTTCCTTGGTTTTGTGTCATCATTAGGGAGATCATTTAGAACTTTTATATTTTAGTTTTTTAATAGTTAAGTCTTTGATTCACTAGGAAATTTAGTCCCAAATATTCAAAGTATGATCCAATTTCCCCCCCATATGGCTACTCACTTGTCCCAACTAATTAATAATCCATTTGTCTCTATTGATTTGGGATGTTATCTTCATCATAATATTAATTTCTTTTCTGTATTTAGATATATTTCTGGACTCTCTGTTCTGTTCTAGTGATCTGTCTGATTATTCATTTGAAAGTTCCACATGAGTTTAATCTTTGAGGATTTATGTTTTATTTTACTTACTTTTATTTTACTTACTTTTATTTTTAGAGGGTCTTGCTCTGTTGCCCAGGCTGGAGTACAGTGGCGCAATCATATCTCACTGTAACCCCAAACTCCTGAGCTCGAACGATCCTCCTCCCTCAGCCTTCTGAGTAACTCGGCCTACAGGCGCATGCCACCATGTCTGGCTGATTTTTTAACTTTTTTTTATGGAGATGAGGTCTTGCTGTGTTGCCCAGGCTGGTCGAGCTCCTGACCTCAAGTGATTATCCTGCCTTGGCCTCCTGTAGTACTGGGATTACAGGTGTGAGCCCAGCCTGATTCTGTGTTTTACTGATGAGTTCAGCAACCCCCAAGTTGATTTATGTGAATTGCATTTAACCTTTTCCTGGAGTTAGGCTGAAGATCTTGCCACCTGCTTCTCTCACTTGAGATTTGAGATTAGTGTTTAGAAGTTTATGAATAAGGCCTCTTCATGCATAAATAATTTTGAAATTGCTTTCCTGAAAAAAGTGGCGCTTTAGATTCACTATGATTTTTAAGAGTAAACTCTTACTGCGTGAATAGAATTGGTAACTAGGCTGTCCTGTCAGAATAGGCCTTAAGAAACCTGGCAGATGAATGATGTGGGGCAGGCCATACCACAGGGGATATAGTGCCTTCGGGGAGTGTTTATGGGTCATCTGGAGCTCTGTACAGGCCTTATTCTGAAATCTGAGGGGCTCAGAGATAGCCAAGAGGAAATTTTTCTGCTGATTTAACCCCCCTTGGGTTTTCTAAATCGGTATCTAATGCATTTGCAAAAGCACTGCAACTGCTAATCGCTCCCATGGCCTCATCTGGCCAGCCAGCAACAGGCTACAAATCGATCTTTGTACAAGGTGTTTGTTTATAATTTATGGAGCTGATAGGAAGGCAGAGCCATCTGCTCCTCCAGGCATCAGTATTTCTAACCCCTCCCATTCCCTGCTAGGGCATTTTCACTTGGAAATCATTTCTAATTGGGAGGAGATTACATTGCAGAGTCTGGAACATGGCTTCCTGCTGTCTCCTGCATTGTTTTTTCTCCCTCTGGAGCTGCCCCCTGAAGTTCTTGAGCAGTTTTGATTTGAAAATCCTTTCTTTCCTAATCTTTATTTCCATCCTTCACAGCCCAGCTAACTACCCCATCATTTTTTCCAATATGTGTTTTGCCTTTAAGTGAAAGCCAGTTGTTGGAGATACATCTCCAGGACTAAGGATTATTTGACGAGGCAGCATTTCTCAAGTGTAGTCCAAGTCCGGCAACATCAGAGACACCTGGGAATTTGTTAGAAATGCAAATTCTCAGGCCCCATCCCAGCATTCTGTGTTTTAATACGCCCTCCTGGTGATTTTGATACATGTTAAAGTTTGTCTACCGCTGGGGTCACACAAGGTATGGAGAACCACAAAGACTTCTAGTGGTGTGTAAGCTGCCGGTGTCTTTGGCTATATTTCACTTCTCCCTTTTTTCTCTACCTTATATTATTGTTGAATCCAAAAAGGATGAGTTAGTTGTCCTTTGTCATTAGTACATTACTTTTCTGTGGCCTAAGTAAACAAGTAATTGAGATCCAAGAAATCTCTTCCTGTATGAATTAACTCATCAAAATCTCAGCCTTACAAGAGGAAGCTGCACAAGTGAATGGAAGCAGTGACACTTATTGTAACTGAACATTTCCTTTTCCACATGTGAAATTAATAGACAACAAGCAGCAAATGTGAGAATGAAATTGTAAACAGAGCCTAGTGCGATGGAGCTACCAAATCACTCTATGCCTACCACATCCCATTACGGTAGAAGTGAAACCCCGGATCATGAGCTGCAAAATTTCTGAAACTGAATATGCTACCAGAGAAGCTGTTAAAATTTTCAGCATTCTCTTTTTGTTTGTCCTTTGCATATCTCTGTGAGCTCATTGCAGTAGCCAGGAAGAGTTGTGAAGTTGGGTGGAGTCAGGGGAGAGGGCAGAATTTGGGAGATAGCTATTGATTTGGAATCATCATCATATAATACAAACACAAGCACAGTGGCCTGGATTTGAGGCTGACAAAATGCTTTTTGTCCGTATGCCCAGTTTTTAAGGGGTTTTAGAGCCAAGCTTTCCAGAAGAAGGAAAACCTTACTTGTACTCTCCTCTGCACCTGTCTTCGTAAGCAGTTAAATGCTTTTTTGTGTGTTGGTGATGAGTTTTGAGGGTTACCTTCTAGATGTTTGACCAAAATGAATGTTAATACACGTGAGCTAGATCTCTGTAACAGCAAGACAGGAAAGTCTACTTTGATAACATACCCAAGAGATATTTTCGAGACATTAAATGTGGATAAAATGGTAACTGTTCAAAGCTGTCTTAAAGCCGATAGAGTCCCATCTCCTTTCCTATTTAAGTTCTTTTGGTTCTGTACCCCAGCTGGATTCATGTGTTGAGCCAGAAAAGGAGAGGGATATTGCCATGTTTTTTCTTGTTTGTTTGTTTGGTTTGGTTTGGTTTGGTTTGGTTTTTTGTTTTTGTTTTTTTAGCAAAGGGCTTGGGACCCTGAGTAATAAGTAGCAGACGTCCCAGTGCTAACTAGATAAATCTAGCCTTACAGGCTAGACCAGATGGTGGGTTGGGAGTTGAGCAGTAGAAAGGCCTAATGGTGATAGCAGTGAGTATTTGGATGTCATTATTTTATTAGTTAGCAAACAGAACCATCCTTGTGGTCCCTCTTCGGTTTTATGCGTAATGGTGCTGTAGGTGTTAGCCCCCGAGTTGGCACAATAGTCTAATCAATGTGTTCTGATGCCTTTTTCGATATACACTGTCATCTCATTAGCAACACACAGGGAAAGGAGAACAAATAGAGTTCTACAAATCACTCTAAGTATCAGATCGCATAAGCCTGGGGGCCTCTGAAAGAGCAATTCCTTGTTTTGTTTTCCTTGAGGTAATTTCCTAGGGAAACTTGCCCTTGACGTTTTTTTTGGATTACTGCAGTAGATCACCTGGACTCTGGCGAGGGCAGCTGAGCTTGGCTTTTAAAAAATTACAACAATGCCTCTGACAGTGGACATCTCCTTCAAATAAGAGAAACAGTAAAAAGTTTCTTTGCTTGAGGTATATCTAAATGGGACAAAGCCCTGATGAGCTTGGTCTGTTTGAATGTGTTATGCTGTTCTGCCTGGGCCCATGATGTGGGCACTCTTGTTCTATGCTCACATCAAGGGTAAGCCACTTCCTCCTGGCAGGGAATCGCACAGTGGGACTCAGAGAGGGATTCAAATGAAAACTGAAACAAGGCCTATAGGCACAGTGCCAGTTAACATCTCATTGGTCCTGTCATGTGGAGTGGATGCTCCTCACCAACAGACATTCCTCCACCCTCAGATCTTGCCACCTTACGAGGCTGAGCCTGCTGCCTGCCTGACCCTGCAGTTTGTTCTCAGGAACTACTAAGTGCAGACTAGGGCTGCCATGGACATTGGCATAGAGCATAATGGGAAATGAGCCCTGGCCATCCAGCCACAGCTGGGCATTATTGTTTTTCCTCTCTTGGTAGAGTTAGAGATTTGTATTAGCAAGGAGCTGTTCCAGAAAACTGGTCTCTAGATGTTCCAGTTCTCTTTCTCTTAAATGAGAAAGCAAAATACAAATTTGCGAAATGGCTTTCTTCTCCAAGGTCACGTAACAGGTGTTGAATAGGATTCCTGCCCCAAGAAAGCTCTACCTGTATCACCTTTTTCTTGGAACCAATGGGTTTGCATTTTTATTTACCTTAGTTTTGATCTCTGGGACAATAACAGCTGTTAAATGGCTCTCTAGGAATAATTTTTAATAACTTTTTCCTTATCTAATCTCTCAAGTGATATTTCCTAAATGTGAACTAAGACTCAGCAGGTGGTTGTGGTGGTGTTGACTATCCTGTAGTTTCCTGCTAAGGTGGGAGAAGAGACATACTTTTCTTGCCTCCTGTGTTTTGTTCATTTGACATTTTAGTTTGAATGAGAAGGTATTCTTTAGCATTTCTAGACAAGGTGCAGGCCCTTAGGAAGTCCCTAAAGTTTCTTGGCCCCAGAATTTTTACAATATCAACTCCAAAGTTTCTTATCCTCTTTTCTTTCTTTGTCTGATGCAGCCTCCGTGAATGTGCTGGTGCAGAACTGCAAGATCTACAATGATGCCAGCTGTGACATTTCTGCAGATGGCCAGCTCCTGGCAGCTTTCATCCCCAGCAGCCAGAGGGGCTTTCCCGATGAAGGCATCCTGGCAGTATACTCCCTGGCCCCCCATAACCTGGGCGAAATGCTCTACACCAAGCGATTTGGTAAGGGATAGGAAGCCCAACCTAATGACAGAGGGACACTGGTGCCTTGGCATGGTCATTGCTAGGTGAGGCACGGCTTGGATGGGAGTAACGGTCACATACTGCCCCTACCTTCATTGGGGCACAGGCCAGAGAAAGATTGCTTTGCAGGAGTGCTGGCTAGTAACATTGCAGAAACATCTCAGGATTAGAGTCCTACCGCATGCCCCTGTTACGTTGGCCAGGAATAAGGGAGGAGGTGGTCGTGGCACACAAATGCACTGCAAGACAGTTTGGCATTGTGTATTTAAAACCTCTCAAAATGTGTCAGCTCTTTGGCAATCCAGCTTTTAACGAAATAATCAGAAAACTATACAACGATTTACATACAAGGGTGTTCACAGCAGTGTTACCATACAGAAAAATGTCAAATTGTTGCCTTGAGACTGTTTTGTTGTTGTTGTTGTTTTTTGCAGGGGGAAGGGGTGGTGGGTGTTTTGTTTTGCTGGTGTCACCTTGAGTCAAATTTAAGTGTTTTTTTTTGTTTTTTTTTTTTTTTAAGAGTTGACTAAACAAATGATGGTGCAGTGATGGAATTGCTCCACTGGCCCTTAAAACGCTCTTACAGAACAGTGTTCATAATGTATTAAATGAAAAAAGTGGGTTTCAAAATAGTAATATCAGGATGTTAACAATTTTTAAAAATGTTGATAATAATAGTTAGCATTTATTAAGTACTTTCTTTTTTTTGTTTGGTTTTTTTTTTGAGACAGAGTTTTGCTCTTGTTGCCCAGGCTGGAGTGCAATGGCGCGATCTCAGCCCACCACAACCTCCACCTCCCGGGTTCAGGCGATTCTCCTGCCTCAGCCTCCCAAGTAGCTGGGATTACAGGCATGTGCAACCATGCCTGACTAACTTTGTATTTTTAGTAGAGACGGGGTTTCTCCATGTTGGTCAGGCTGGTCTTGAACTCCCTACCTCAGGTGATCCCCCCGCCTCGGCCTCCCAGAGTGCTGAGATTACAGGTGTGAGCCACCGCATCCGGCTTTATTAGATGCTTTCTATATGTCAAACACTATACTCAGTATGTATATGCCTTCTCATCATACTCCTCACTACAGTCCTATGAGATAACACCAGGATGAGCAAGTGAATATGAAGATTGGAGAAAAAGAGAAGAGTAAGAGTGAAAGTTGTTTCCTTGAAGTGGCCAGAAGTCTAGGAAATATCTCTCTGTTCTGTTGGCCCTCAGGTCCCAATGCCATTTCGGTGAGCCTGTCCCCAATGGGCAGATATGTAATGGTGGGCTTGGCCTCACGAAGGATCCTGCTGCACCCCTCCACAGAGCACATGGTGGCCCAGGTCTTCAGGCTGCAACAGGCCCATGGTGGAGAGACCTCCATGAGGGTGAGTGCCATTGCTTGTGCTTTCACTGTATGGCATCTCCCCTAGGCTTGGAAGGGTAATGAGGGATAGTGGTGTGACCTCCCAGCCAGGACCAGAGCTATCATACAGTCATAAGGCGTAAGGAAGGGCTCCAGTCAAGCCCATCCATGATCTGCAGGCTTCATTTGTGGAACCTCTGGACTATCAAAGGCCCTTCCTCACACCCTAGAACATGTGCTGCATTCCCCAGAGGCCTGCAAGTATCTTCAGATAAACTGAATACTTCCTTACTTCTACATGAAACTTTTAATCTGGAGATGCATAAAGGACCCAATGAAATGCTTATTTTTAAAGCTTTGTGTGTGTGTGTGTGTGTGTGTGTGTGTGTGTGTGTGTGTGTGTGGAAACAAGCTGTAAAAAGTAATAGTATGCCATGAAATTTTTTTTCCTGTGAGTTATAATTATGATGGCAGATGAAGACTTTAGGCAGCTGCTTTATTCTTAATCATCCCATTCATTTCACCAGTGGAGAAAAGGTCCTGTCTAGGACCCTCTCTTGTCTGAGGCGTGTCTCTCTTATATTGCCATAAAAGCCTTCTGGGCATCCTGTGGTTGGTGGCCTTTTGGCCTCAGCCAGACTAATGTGCCTGAGTGAGCATCCCACGTCCCATAGGTGCTCATTTATCCAGGGTTTTGTCAAGGGGATTCAAGCATTTGAACAGTTCTCTAATTAGATAGTATTTAAGCTTTGTCTGAAGCTAAGAACCTGTGAATTTCCCAGTACTTTGTGCAGTCTGTACCATGTATAGTTGGATGTACTTGTTGGTCCATTTTTTGTCTTTAGCTGTGTAGTGTGTATGTTTAATCCACCCAATTTGGTTCAGTGTAAGCTCCTTAGAGGGATATCCCTCAGGGGCCTTCATTTAGTGCTGTGCATGTAGATGGTTGTTGAATGTCTGGAATGGGAAGCATTTGTTTTAAAGAAAAAACTAGAGAGAGCACCCATTATATACAAAGTGATAGAACGTGGGTGGCCTGGTGTGGTCCTTTCTTCTCCAGTCTCTTCTCCCTCCTGTCTCCTACAGATATCCTCTGTCCAACTACACTGAACCACTTTCCGAGCTTCTTGAATTTGGCAAAGTGCCTTCTTGCCAGGGTACCTTTACTTGGAATGCCCTCCTGTCCCCTATCTCCAGCTACCTGGAAGCTTTTCTCCTTCTGTGGCATCTTTCTTAATCGAATTGATCACTCGTTCCTTGTGCTATCATTGTACCCCTTACACACTGTTATGGCAGTGCTTGTCACATCAAACTGCAGTTATTTGTTTCCATGTCACTCTCTTCTCCTGGACTGTGAGCTCCTTGAGGATAGAGACTGTGTCTGTTTTATCTTTATGAAGTCCAAGAACTTCATGGGGAACCTGACACTTAGTAGAAAGTGAATGAATGAAAGAGAATCTCAAAAAAAAAAAAAAGTATCCTCTTTACAACTTCTAGGTGGTAACTAGCAGAACCAATGATGGATGACATAACATCATGTCCCCACCAAGCTTCTGAAAGGAAAACAAGTCATTCTCTGCTCTTGATATCACAATGACAAGAAAGTTCTGATCTTGAATTTGATATGGCTGGAAATATTTGACATTGGGTGAATAGGAGATGTCATTGTGGGATATTCATCAAGCCTATTTTCTTATCTAGATGTTTGAGGATGGAAGTTGAGTTTTCATTTAAATATTCTTCTGACCGGGCACAGTGGCTCACACCTGTAATCCCAGCACTTTGGGAGGCCAAGGTGGGTGAATCACCTGAGGTCGGGAGTTTGAGACCAGCCTGACCAACATGGAGAAACTCCGTCTCTACTAAAAATATAAAATTAGCCAGGTGTGGTGGCGCATGCCTGTAATCTCAGCTACTCGGGAGGCTGAGGCAGGAGAATTGCTTAAGCCCAGGAGGCGGAGGTTGTGGTGAGCCGACATGGTGCCATTGCACTCCAGCCTGGGCAACAAGAGTGAAACTCCATCTCAAAAACATAAATAAATGAATAAAAATAAATAAATATTCTTCTTTTGCTTCTCTTAAACAGACTTGGCTGATAAAAGCACCTGGTCTCTGCTTTTCACCACCTGGAATCCCAGTCCCAACAGCTGCCCTTCTAACCCTTGCGGCCTAATTGTGGAATAATTGTTTATAATCATTAAGAGACAGGATCTGATCTGGGTAGCTCTGACAGACCTCTCTAGTCTGTTTCATAAGCCAGGGCTCTTGCCCAACTCCCGCACACAGCCTGCCAGTCCTCCATCTTAGCACAGTTCCACTTTTCCACTGTAGCCAGAAACATCTGGCTGAAGACAAACAGTTACAAAGCAGAAGCCAAGGTGGTGGGATCCGTTGTCACATAGGGGACTGGCAGTTCAGGGAATGTGGCTAGAGAACTCTGCTGAGGAGATGTGGTCATCCAGTGAGTCCCTGGCTGTCCTGCCCAGGGGCTCAAGGCAGCTAGCCAGCAGCTGCATGCTTGGTGACTAGAGCTACTGCCAGGCTGCCCAGTGAGCCTTTTTTTGTTTCTCAGTAGGTACCATCTGCCACCAAGCACTAAGAAAGGGAGCTGAAGTACTTAGAAAGTTCCCATTTGGGAAGTGTTCCTGTCACCCAAGAGACAGGATCAAGGCATCTCAACAAGGTTTAGGTCCATCTGATGTCCACCCAGTCTGACTTTAAAGCCCCATGCTACAGAAAGATTTCTGGTTTTCCAGGTCTTGGTTGCCCCTTACATCCAAAGGCACCAGATCACTCAGCAAATGTCCCTGAATTCAGTGATTGGTGGAAGGGAAGACACCAGCTTTTTTGGATAGCTGTGCTGTATCACCATTTAAGGCAAGAAGTGAATTTTTGTCTGAGAACAGGGAGCAAGGGTTTAATGGGACAGTACAGCATCTCCCTCTTTGCACAGGTAAGTGTAGGTGGTGTCTCCATCTCTAATGTCAAGCTCTGGCCATAAAAGAATGCTTTAATGGGTGATGGGCCTGTCCTAGAGCTTTGCTACTCAGAATTCCCCTTCTCTTTGGTGGTACCTCTTGGAATTCACTGTGGTAATGTTCAGAGAGGCAAATGTGTTGGGCCAACAGACATTCCCAGGAGAACATCCTCCAGAGCATTGATTTATTTTAAGATGGCACTAAGTGACATCTCTCCCCAAGAGATGATCTCTGACACAATCCCATATGAAAACTCTTCTGAAAATGAATTGCTAATTGCTATTAGCCTTGATGCACTTACTCTAAGCAGTTCTTCAGACCTCTGGATCAGTGCTTCCCAAACTGTGGTTCTTGGACAACTTACATTAGAACTAGATGGGTCCTTATTAAAATACAGATCCGTGTCAGACCTAAATTCAGAATAAGAATGGGAGGCAGAGGGACCCAGGATTAGTATTTTTAAAACAAGCTTTCCTTCCTTCATTTTAGGTGTCTGCCCTCAGCCTCCTCAGCAAGGCAGAGTCAGTCTCAGTTCTACTTGCCATTGTGGTTTTGTGCGTGGTGCTTTGATTCTTTGCTAATTATGTTGCAGGCACAGTGGTGTTTGTCTTCTATTTCCTACCAAACTCAGCTTTTTGGCTGTGTGTGCCTCACCTCCCATCTTTTCTCGGCTGTTGCTGCTTTCCAGGTTTCTCCCTTGAATAGCTGTATGTGCTGGAGTCTTTTCTTTATGTTGAGTCATTTTAATTTTTGTCCTTATTTCTAGGATCTAGGGTCCTTTTGATCTTTCCCTTCTCTTTTTACCGTGTTAGTCCTCCCAATTTTAGTGATGGGTACATCAGGAAAGTAAGACTGGGCACAGATTTTCTCTCTCCCTTCCCACTGTCCATTTGCGATTCCTCCAGACTGGATATGCTACTCTCTATGACTCAGAGTCTTATTTTCTGTCTGATTCCCTTCTACTTGAGCCAGAGAGGGCTTTTTGTTAATTTTTGTTTTGTTTTTAGGTTAAGCTTTTAGAGACTGCTGAGCTGAAGTTTTGCTGAATTCTCAAAACACTTAAACTGCTTGTGTTCCTTCTTGGCTTTCATTTTCTAATTGGAACCAGGCACAATATTGTACAGAGAACTGCAATTAATTTTCTAAAATAGTGGCAACTTGCACAGTATAATAACTTTGGTTGTAACCAAGTGAAAGCATAATAACAAAAATACAAAATTACTAATGAAACCGGAAAGAGTCATATACCACATTGTTCCTCTAGTTTGTATCTCAGTAAACGCTGTGTTACTTAGGAATAGGGGCAGAAGTCTGCAACTGGGCAGGGAGGTTCAGGGACATGAGGGCAAAGCTAGGTCATCTTGAGCTAGAAAGCAAGAATAAGGATTAGTGCTTTCAGCACTGGAATTAACACGGACCACCCCCACCTCCCAATAAGTGGGGATTGTAGGCACCTAAGTGGTTTAGTAAGAAGTGAAAAAGATCCTCATTGCCTAATTAACTGCTGCAGATCCTAGAGGCACTAGGAACTTGAATCTCACCAGGAGTAGTTTGCTTTTCTTTTGGGTCGTTTTATTGGCAGAAGGGATGACTAAGGACACCTTCATTTGACTTGGGTTGAGGAGGAAGCTCTGGGATAGAATGCAGTTTAGCTCCCCTCTCTCCATGGAACAGTATTGTGGTCTTTAAGGGAAAGCCTCCAATACCTAAGGGTCAATTTTATTGAAAGCTTTTTCTTTGTGGCTGTGTGGTAAAACCATAGCCAAGGGTTGAGTGAGTGTTACCTAGACAAATCAATAGTTCGTAGGACACATTGAAAAGAAAGTATCCATCTCTCTCCCTCTCCTCTTCCCCTCTCCATTCCCCTTCTTCTTTCTTCCTTTCTTGACCTAAGAGTTTTGCTGGTCAATAGTGGACTATCCCTTTATACCCCTTCTCCCTCTAGAGCGCTAGCAATATGCCTCCCCTTCACCCTAAACAGGTCCCAGGCAGCAGGGAAGGAAAGCAGATTTGTGGGTTTTTTTTGAGATGGAGTCTCCCTCTGTTGCCCAGGCAGGAGTGCAGTGGCACAACCTTGGCTCACTGCAGCCTCTGCCACCTGGGTTCAAGTGATTTTCCTGCCTCAGCCTCCCAGTTAGCTGGGTCTACAGGTACCTGCCACCACTCCCAGCTAATTTGTGTATTTTTTGTAGAGACAGGGTTTCACCATGTTGGCCAGGCTGGTCTCAAACTCCTGACCTCAGGTGATCCGCCCCCCTCTGCCTCCCAAAGTGCTGGGATTACAGGCGTGAGCCACCGTGCCTGGCCTTTTACCATTTTTTATAGACCTACAGCCCACCCAAATCTGATTGCGCCGCAGTTCTGTGTGTACTCCCAGGGGACCACATCAGCATCTCGGGAACTTATTAGAAATGCAGATTCTCAGCCCCACTTGAGATCTGCTGAGTCAGAAACTCTGGGGGCGAGGCCCAGCCATGTGTGTTTTAACAAGCCTTCCGGATGACTGTGCGCTAAGAAGGAACAATGGGCTGTAGGGCGATTCCATCTAGACCTCACCTGTCAATGTATCTTGATCCTTTCCCCTTTTGTTTTTGCTCTATCTCTTACTATCTCTGAAAATAAACATTAGGTTGCTTGCTTTCTTTTATACCATTGGGTAGCCATCCTTACAGAGACTAATGATGGCTGCTGCTGATGATGATTATCATTATTATTATAAGTTCATTAAAATGAACCATAGAAAAAACTTGGGATCCAGACTTCTCCAATTAGTGGTAACTATAGTTGTGGCTTAGATCCTGGGTCAGGATGAGTGCCCACTGCTGTCAGCACTGACCAGAATTTATATAACTTCACAAATATAGGCTCTTTTGACTTGTCCCAGCTTTATTCTTCAATCTACAAACTTTATTATGACTCTCTCCTTCCCTGCCCTTGAATTGAACTTATAATATAGACCTAATCATCTGTACTTACCTATATTCTACAAGTTTGATTTCCAAAAGTGACCTAGAATTCTAGTTCAATCCGGAGTATTCTCTAGAAATCTAAGGAAACTGAGCCTTTTCTTAATCTTGTCTGGACTTGGGGGTGGCAAATACCAAAAATAATGATATTTTATTTTTGTATGCTGGAAGGGTACTATTTCTTCAAGGGGAGATTGGGATAAAAGAGAGATGTCTTTGTTGTCAAAAATGATTTACTCCTTCCTAAGATTTTGTCCTCATTAATTTTCTTAAAGCTGCCTGTCAGTTGATTAAAAGCTGCTTCCGCTGCAATTATCTTAAAGTTGACTTCTGAGATGTGGCACAAAGCATCTATCCTCAAAAAGTTCTTTTCTTCAGAACATTGTAGGAAAGCGGGGAAGGGATATAGGAGAAGTAAGAAGTGTCTCTGGTGCGATTTGTCAGAGAAGGGAGGGGGGGCAAGATAAAAAATTAAAAATAACACTAGAACTGCAGTCAAAGCCATTCACTTAGGAAATTTTTCCATGACAGATTCACCAACTCTGACAGTGTCTTTCCTCCGTGGCCTCTTAGTAGAGTGCAGTCTATGCTGCATTTTATTCTATTCACTCAAAAAAAAGGTATTGAGCCCCTATCATTGGTCTATGAACAAAATGGACGTAGTCCCTTCCTCTGTAGTGTGTCCATGTGCGATGCCTGGCTTCTTCTGGTCTTTTCACTGCCATCTCCCCAGCCCTCACTGTGCTTAGCTGCGGGAGGCATGCAACATTTGCTTCCTAAGTGTGTGTTACTTTGAAATCTCATGTGCCCTGGGTTTCTCTGCATGTTCTCACATGTGCACCCTGCTCACCATCACTATCACTGTGACAGCCCATTACTCAGTATGCCCTAATTGAATCAGGGTACTAATGAGATAGTCCTGAAAATAAGGAGCATCTTACTCATTTCCACGATGTTTTCCTTTTTTGTTTTTGAGACGGAGTTTTGCTCTTGTTGCACAGACTGGAGTGCAATGGCACTATCTTGGCTCATTTCAACCTCTGCCTCCCGGGTTCAAGTGATTTGCCTGCCTCAGCCTCCCGAGTAGCTGGGATTACAGGTGCATGCCACCGTCCTGGCTAATTTTTGTATTTTTAGTATAGAGACAGGGATTCACCATGTTTGTCAGGCTGGTCTCGAACTCCTGACCTCGTGATCCGCCTGCCTCGGCCTCCCAAAGTGCTAGGATTATAGACGTGAGTCACCGTACCTGGCCTCGTTTCCACAATTCTAACCAATATCAGTGAATTTCTCCAGGTTCTAGTCTCAGCACAGAGACATGATGAGAGGTTCCCAGTAGATAGTTTAAAAAGTGAAAGGCAAAACATCCTTTTTTTCAAGAATTGGTAGGAAAATCAATTAATACATTTGTAAAAGCTGAAAGTATTTAATATAATCCCTGTCCTGAACAGAGAAATACTACTACTTACACACACACACACACACACACACACACACACACACACACACACACAAATGGATCAAGCAAAATATATGGAAGCATACTCTTATCCAAGGTGAATCTCTAGAACTCATTAGACCATTTCCTTTGAGATGTAGAAAGCCACAGAAGTTCAAGAACTTATGTTGTGCTCTGTGCCCAGAGATGTGGAAACCAGAGTAATTGCTTTCTTTCTATTTATTTATTTTTTGAGATAGAGTTTCACTCTGTTGCCCAGGCTGGAGTGCAGTGGTGTGATTGCAGCTCACTGCAACCTCTGCTGCCCAGGTTCAAGCAATTCTCCTGCCTCAGCCTCCCGAGTAGCTGGGATTACAGGCACCTGCTACTGCGCCTGGCTAATTTTTGTATTTTTAGTAGAGATGGGGTTTCACCATCTTGGTCAGGCTGGTCTTGAACACCTGATCTTGTGATTCACCCACCTCGGCCTCCCAACGTGTTGGGATTACAGGCATGAGCCACCATGCCCAGCCTATTTGTTTAAAATTTTTTTTAAGAGACAGGATCTCACCCACGCTGGAATGCAGTGGCACGATCATAGCTCACTGTAAATTTTAATAACTGGGCTTAAGCAATCCTCCCACCTCAGCCTCCCAAGTAGCTCGGATTAGAGGTATTGCCACCATGCCTGGCTATTTGTTTGGAGACATGCAGATCCTGCTTTGTTGGCTAGGTTGGTCGAACTCGTGGCGTCAGGTGATCTTGCCATCTCGGCCGCCCAGAGTGCTGGCCACTACAGGCAGGAGCCATCACGCCCAGCAAGTATAATTTCTGGGAATTCCGGAAGCTGTGAATGCCTCAGTATTTCTTTAAGCACAGAAGTAGATTCCTCAGCTGAAGTAATGTCTGTGCTTTGATCCTAATGGCCAGGCGTGGCCTTTGGAAAGCAGCGGGCCAATTGAAAAATAAATAAATTTGTTCCTCTCCTTGAGGAACAAATGAATAAGACAAAGTTTACAGGACTCAGCAAATCATAGGAAGTTGCCTAGAAATGCCTTGAAGGCAGCACATTGTAACACATAGTAACAAAGGGCAACAAATTTGAACAAGTTAAAAAAAAAAACAAAAAAAAAAACGCTGTTTGCTGTTTGCCCTTTTTTTCTGCTGGGAGAAAGCTTTCGTTTGGATATGTGCAATCTAGGCAGACTTGTTCCTGCTTCAAAGGGAGAGAGTTAGGTGACTTGGTATTTTGATTTTTAAAAAATTTCCAAACAAAGCTATGATTTGGGTTTTTTAATAATCACTTTAAAAATTGGGTGCACTGGCCAGGCGCGGTGGCTCATGCCTGTAATCCCGGTACTTTGGGAGGCTGAGGCGGGTGGATCACCTGAGATCAGGAGTTCAAGACCAGCCTGACCAACATGGAGATACCCCGTCTCTACCAAAACTACAAAACTAACTGGGGTTGGTGGTGCATGCCTGTAATCCCAGCTACTCGGGAGGCTGAGGCAGGAGAATCGCTTGAACCCAGGAGGCAGAGGTTGCAGTGAGCCAATTTCGTGCCACTGTACTCCAACCTGGGCAACAAGAGCAAAACTCCATCTCAAAAAATAAAATAAAATAAAATAATGGGTGCACTGCCTGTGAGTTAGCCTTGCTCTGTCAGAACAGTAAAAATTTAAAAATAATAAAAATTGGCCGGGCATGGTGGTTCACGCCCGTAATCCCAGCACTTTGGGAGGCCGAGGTGGGCAGATCACAAGGTCAGGAGATCGAGACCGTCCTGACCAAGATGGTGAAACCCATCTCTACTAAAAATACAAAAATTAGCCAGGCACGGTGGCAGGTGCCTGTAGTCCCAGCTACTAAGGAGGCTGAGGCAGGAGAATGGCATGAACCTGGGAGGCGGAGCTTGCAGTGAACCGAGATCATGCCACTACACTCCAGCCTGGGCGACAGAGTGCGACTCCATCTCAAAAAATAAAAAAATTAAAATAAAAATTATAAAAATTACATCACTGTTCTGTGAATTCTGAATTCCAACATAGAATATAAAGGTTTGGAGAGAGTAAAAGAAATTAAAGTTTTTATTTTTATTTTTATTTTTATTTTTTTTTTTTTTTGAGACGGAGTCTTGCTCTGTCACCCAGGCTGGAGTGCAGTGGCCGGATCTCAGCTCACTGCAAGCTCCGCCTCCCGGGTTTACGCCATTCTCCTGCCTCAGCCTCCCGAGTAGCTGGGACTACAGGCGCCCGCCACCGCGCCCGGCTAGTTTTTTGTATTTTTAGTAGAGACGGGGTTTCACCGTGTTAGCCAGGATGGTCTCGATCTCCTGACCTCGTGATCCACCCGCCTCGGCCTCCCAAAGTGCTGGGATTACAGGCTTGAGCCACCGCGCCCGGCCTATTTTTTATTTTTTTTATTTTTACTTTTTTTTTTTTTTTTTTTTGAGACGGAGTCTTGCTCTGTCGACCGGGCTGGAGTGCAGTGGCCAAATCTCAGCTCACTGCAAGCTCCGCCTCCCAGGTTTACGCCATTCTCCTGCCTCAGCCTCCCAAGTAGCTGGGACTACAGGCGCCCGCCACCTCGCCCGGCTAGTTTTTTGTATTTTTTAGTAGAGACGGGGTTTCACCGTGTTAGCCAGGATGGTCTCGATCTCCTGACCTCGTGATCTGCCCGTCTCGCCCTCCCAAAGTGCTGGGATTACAGGCTTGAGCCACCGTGCCCGGCCAAGAAATTAAAGTTTTTAAAAAGCAATCAGACTTTCCTAAGGGTGAAGAAACTCAATAATTCATTAATCTAAGCAGATCAACAGCTGAAAAAGAAGAAAAAGATGGCCAAGGTATCTCTCCCACTGCCGCTCTAGGATATGTGCATTTCTCAGCCTGTGATGAGATGTGTAGCCATCCATTTCCAATGGAAAGGTCAGCTGTCTCTTAGCATCTGCTTTCTATTGATTTTTCCCTCTTCTCAGTTGATTATCTTCTAGTAACCCTCACTAAAACCTTAAAGCCTTCCTTAATTCCCATCATTATCCAGAAGGCATTTTTCCTCTTCACAGTTCCTTTCTTCCTCAAAGCCCCCTTGCTTTGCACCTTGCACCTTGCACCTTTTCTCACAGCTCTTCTAGCCTCAGTTTCCAATTGTCCCCTTCCTCCAGCCAGCTTCCATTGTCTTAAAGAAGATCTGCTAACTGCACTTGACCTGTGGCCACCACTGTGAGGTTTTAGCTTTACAGATGATGAGATTCCCAAATGTAAACAAAATAACCACAAAGTTTTTCTTTTAACTTCTTATCTGGGCTGATCTGAACAGTGCCGTTTGCTGCTTGAACTACTGGTCTGAGTTTTATTGGCATGCAGTAGGGGAAGAAAAAAAAAATGACCATCTTGTTGAGGACTGCAATACCTTTTTCCTCTTCGTTTTAAAAGGATGGAGAAGAAGGTTTCCCACTGACCTCCTGGCTCCCTCTCATTCTTTTCCTGTCTATCTTTGAACAAGGAACAAGACACTTTTAGTTTTGATCTGAACTGTTTTCTTTTGCTCTCACTTCCTATTAGTTAGAGTTCGAGGGGTAGAGAGGCAAGCAGTACAAGAGATTGTCTTGGACACCAGAAGTGGAACGATCATTATCTTCTACTCCCTTAAAACCACAAATATCTTGGCAACCAGACTCTTTCCCTATTGACATGCTGAGACTGCACTAACTCTAAGAAATTTCTTCTTTCTAGCATATTGATTCTATTTCCCTTCATAGATGTTAGACAGAAATGAGAATAGTCTACCTTGGGAAGAGGGGTTGCTGTCAGCATTCGTCATATACCAGGGAAGAGCTGTAGTGGAGACAGGTGAAACCAGGACTCATCAATCATGAATCAGCAGCTGGGTTTTGTATTCAGCCCCACAGAGGGTCCCCTGTTCCTGATAATCCCTCCAGTGTAATATAATTTGGTGGTGTAGCTGCACAGCATGTCTCTTGTGTCAGAGAGAAGAGTGGGGGACAGGGTGGGTGTTCAGCAGGCCACCCAAGGTTTGTTCTGAACATACCATGGGGAGCTTCAGGGCACCTGACTAGTATTAAGGAAACCTTTACTAGAGATGTTTTTAGGGTGTCTGTACATGAAGACCAGAGCCATCTCTTATACTGTCTTTGTCAGTACTGATGACCTTTGGGTTTACAGAGTCAGTCCCCATGGAAATCTAAAAGGGGACTCACAACTCACCCAGTCTCTGGGTTAGAAAGACTGATGACCAAAACCATAAATAGTTTGGGATTAGCAGAGCTAGGTAACCATCTGTGAGTACTGAGAAACTTGTCCAGATAGTCTCTCATCTATGGGGCTAATTGTGAGAGATATTTCCCCTCAGCGAGGTGGACTGAGAGCTGTTCAGCTTTGGCCAGGGAAAGGGGTGGACACTACATCTCTGGGTGCTTTTCAAAATGGGCCAGATTCTCATTGTTCAAGGGTCCATTAGTTTCGGGCATGTGTGAAATGAGGATGATTGGACCAGATGATCTCTCAGCCTATGGATCAGTGATTAACGTCCCATCCTGCACCCTCTGTGCCCTCCTCCCCTCTGTACGTCTTGCCCTCATCTCCCTTCTTCCCACACCACACTAAAGTGTGCTAAGCAAGCAAGTGCTTATCAGGATCCAGGAGGCTGGTGATCTTTATGTGGCATTTTATGGCTTCCTGCCACAAAGCAGGATTTAGCCCAATACCCGAACATGGGAGGAGATGTGCACTTGAGAACTGCCCTTTCGGCACTGTTTAAGGACTCGAGCATGAGGGAGTGCCATAACTGGAGGACAGATTGATGCCCCCATGATTCCTGCAGCTGCAGAAGTTGGGAAGTGGCTAGCAACAACCCGGGAGTCTCAATATTTCATTACTTCTCTCCAATCCCTCTGTGACCTTGTCTCTCCTAAGCTGGGTTCATCTGTCACATTGGTGTCGTGAGGGTTTTGTCCCCAAAGGAAGTTCCTATACTAAGAAGCAAATAGATAATATTTGCTTGTTAATCCCTCTGCAGCAGTAAATGATAAAAGGTAAATTTGTGACATATGAGAGGCTTGTTTGTTACTTCCTGGTCTGGAACGTTTCTAGGAAAGAGGTCTTTTATTCTTCTGTTTCAGACCCCCATTTAAAAAACCCAGCACAGCAACTTAAGCATCTGATTACTAAAGTCTTCTTATTCTCCTCCTTGTAAGGCTACTTTCTCTGGCCCTTTTTCGCCATTCCCTACAATTATAAATTATTGTAGTTTTAGGGGAGACTTGGTTGTGAGGCCCATGTAGAGCTACCACAGGCTCAAAACCAAGGTGCTCCCCTCATGCACCCATTGAAGTTAACTCTCATCCCTCCTTAACTCTGGGTGTGCTCTGCTCACACCATCTGACCTTTGGAGAAGGAAAACTAAACAGATTAAGTGATCCCAGCCACAATTGTCTAATCACATCCACATTGTCCTTTTAGTGTTAAAAGTTAAATGGCAAGTTCTATTTAACCACAAAGTCTATAGGTTGGACAGAAACTATTGGTTATCTTCTGAGAAGGTGAAGATCTCCATAAGAAAGAATAAAGGCACCACACTTCATTGATTGATTTAGAGGCAAAACATTGATTAGGGGCAAAGGTGAAAGAGTGGTATTACCATCTCCGTGCCCATTCAACCAGTGAGGCTGAGTGGAGAATAGCAGCCATGAATTTGTTTGAGACTCCTGCCAGCCAGGAGGAGATGATCCAAAGGCCAAGCAGCCACACTCCAGATGACTACCAGAGAAATTCATTAACATCATTGGGTTCTTTTTTAATAGTCTCCTCAGTTAGAGCAAAGATTTAAGGAGCCCTAATGAATTCCTTACATTTGGAGTTGAGTCCTACAGGAAGGGTGTAGGAGGTTCCTAATGCAGCTGCCACAGGGCAGTCAGTGCTGTGCCTCAAACTGGAACCAATTCCATGTCTGTAAAAGGCCCATTTGACCTCAGGACCATAGCTAGGCCATTCTGGAAGAGAACCATCAGCTACCTGGGCACGTTTCTCAGTACCACAACACCTGGAAAATTACTAATAACAAGATTCTATGTGTGTGTGGGTCAGTAAATTGAGGACACGTGCTGCTGTCTTCTCCCTTCTGGAGGCTGTCCTGTCCAAGGCCTTTCAGATAGGCACCCAAGGCATGTGAGCATGTGTTCGCAGATCCAGGGCTGCTTATCACTTGGTTTGCATAGATGGAGTGGACCCTTAGTTCTGACTCATCCCTCCCTGCCTTCCTCCCTTTCCACCTTCATCCCTCATCAGGATAGCCAGAAAAATAATCATTATTGTACCACTCTAATTTCATTTTATGAATATTACTGTCTAAACCACATGCTCATTTGTTTTCTCTTTTTTCCCCTTCTGTCAACCCTAGGGGCAGGTAAAGGCAGATGAAATGAGTTCATATTTGATAGATTAAAAACTGGGGAAGCAAGAAGGGAAATAAATTCCAGTTTATAGAGTTTCAGCTTCCTGTCGTTTTCATAGGCCCTGATGACCGTTTGTGAAGACTCAGATGCAGGTTCCTGGTTACAATAATAGCAGTTACTATTTAGGAGCTTGCACCATGGCAGGCATTTTATACATCATCTCTTCTAATCTCCCAAATTATTTGAATGTATGTGTTTGTTCTAAGTTGAGATCTAGAGATTTTGTTTTGCAGTGGCATCAGGACTCAAACCCAAGTCTTATTAACTCTAAAGCGCATATCTTTTATTCTTCCACTGACCTGCCCCTATCTCTGATTACGTTGCTTCTAAAACATGTCAGAGAGTGGCCAAAGAGACTGTGAGGCCATATTTTACCTTCAGCCCAAACCCTACGTTCTCAGAAAATATGCCGCTCAGAAAATATTAGCTTGGAAAAAGAGAAACAATCAATTTAACGGTGATTTATATAAGCTAGAAACAAGTTGTGTGCCTGAATGTTCACGATTCCCCTCTGCTGCGCTCCCTCCATCTTAATGCACCTTTTAGGAATCCTTAACAATAACAGTTTTAACATTGCTTTTAATTAGATGAATTAAGAATGTTCTCTGATGGTATCACTCCCTCCCGCCCCCCTATCACCTCCAATTCCCCATTGCTGTGAGAGCACTGTGATTTCCATGGTAACAGGACTACCAGCCAAGGCTGATGCTCACTGGTTGGCCTGGTCAGAGGAAAGTTATGGGCAGTCCATCCTGGTATGGTGGGCTCTATGGGGTTTTCCAGGGAGTTAATTTAAAAGCAACAAAGTTAGCTAGAAGGCTCGAAGGAGAACGCATTATTAGAGCCATAGAGTCCCCTAGTATTTCTTAAAAGAGACCTAGCTCTCCCCACAAATGAGAGAATCCCATCTCTCCTGCTGCCCCAAGTTCTCAGGCATGAGTTAAGAGTCATCCTGTTCGAAAACCAAACACCGCATGTTCTCACTCATAGGTGGGAATTGAACAATGAGATCACTTGGACACAGGAAGGGGAACATCACACACTGGGGCCTGTCGTGGGGTAGGGGGATGGGGAAGCGATAGCATTAGGAGATATACCTAATGTAAATGACGAGTTAATAGGTGCAGCACACCAACATGGCACATGTATACATATGTAACAAACCTGCACATTGTGCACATGTACCCTAGAACTTAAAGTATAATAATAAAAAAATATATATATAGAAAAAAAAAAAAGAGGCTTCCTGTTCCCAGCCTCACCACCTCCTTTCCTCCCTGTAATTTGTTTCTCCCTGGATTTTGTTATTCTTGGTAACAAAATGTTTCTCCTGCCATTCTTTTTTCCCTCTTTTCCTCTACCTAGAGAGTTTTCAACGTCCTTTACCCAATGCCTGCCGACCAGCGGAGACATGTCAGTATCAACTCTGCCCGTTGGCTGCCTGAGCCAGGGCTTGGCCTGGCCTATGGTACTAACAAAGGAGACCTGGTGATCTGCCGACCAGAGTAAGTGGCTTAAAGTGTGGGAGTTGAGGGATCATTGGGCCTGAGGACTGGGGTAATCAGTATTCACCAACTGGGGTCTTTTAGATAGGAAATGTCAATCCATCTAGAGCCTGCCTCATTCTCAGCGCCACTCCTTAAAGGGCCCTCTTCCCACAGGGGCTGGTAGGATTAGCTCCCCATTTCACATTTCATCCAGAGACTGATTTAGTGATCGTGTTTTCTTTTTTTTTTTTTTTTTTTTTGAGACAGAGTCTTGCTCTGTCGCCCAGGCTGGGGTGCAGTGGCCGGATCTCAGCTCACTGCAAGCTCCGCCTCCCGGGTTTAGACCATTCTCCTGCCTCAGCCTCCCGAGTAGCTGGGACTACAGGCGCCCGCCACCTCGCCCGGCTAGTTTTTTGTATTTTTTTAGTAGAGACGGGGTTTCACCGTGTTAGCCAGGATGGTCTCGATCTCCTGACCTCGTGATCCGCCTGTCTCGGCCTCCCAAAGTGCTGGGATTACAGGCTTGAGCCACCGCGCCCGGCCGATCGTGTTTTCTTGAATCTAAAGGGAATAGTTTTTTGTCTTTGTTTTCCCTTGTTCTCTGGTTTCCTAGTGATACTAAAGTTTCTCTGCAGTCAAAAGCATAGATATCAAAGATTCTTTTTTAAACCCTATTAGAAAAATTCAACAGTTGGTCTTGGATTTGAGTAAATGCCATAGACTCTAACTTAAAAAGAATTGGAAATAGGTATTGTTGAAACCCTAAATGGTTAAGCCACTGATCTCTAATAGCCGGATTCTGTCTTGCCTGTTTTCCTTTCTGCTTGGAAGTCTAGCTTATACTAGTGAAAGCAGATTGAAAAGCTCAATTTGGGGCTGGGCACGGTGGCTCACGCCTGTAATCCCAGCACTTTGATAGGCTGAGGCAGGCACATCACGAGCTCAGGAGATTGAGACCATCTGGTCAACATGGTAAAACCCCGCCTCTACTAAAATACAAAGTTAGCCGGGCGTGGTGGCATGTGCCTGTAAGTCCCAGCTACTCGGGAGGCTGAGGCAGGGGAATCGCTTGAACCTGGGAGGCAGAGGTTGCAGTGAGCCGAGATCATGCCATTGCACTCCAACCTAGCGACAGAGTGAGATTCCGTCTCAAAAAAAAAAAAAGAAAGAAAGAAAAAAGAAAAGCTCAATTTATAGTCAAAGCAATTATTATCTGGTCTTGAAGTAGGGAGTAGGAGGGGATTTGTGTCTGAAGTCCTGATGACACCCCTTCCCCTTCCTCTGGCTTTATGGAGGTCAGGGTTTCTCCAGGCATTCATTCACTAGAGACCCTGGGAGTCAGCCGGGTCTGTCATCAGTTTCCAGCCCCAGCCAGGTGGAGAGTGTGAAGCTCTGCTTCACTGCAGATCAGGCTGATTGCTGTGTGGGACGCTGCAAGGTTCCAGTCGACTAAATGCCACTTCTGCCTCCAGGCTGTCCTCATGTTAACCTCTACCTGGTGCAGAGTCTTTTCCCAGAGTGTTCTGCAGATCACAGAGTGTGGTGTGACAGTTCCAGCAGGGTCTCTGGTTATCAGAAGTGGGAAGTGTCCGTGTTGCCTTTTGATGGGACCCTTGATAGTTTCTCCTAAAGGATGTACTTGGGTCAGCTTCTGTGGCCTAGTAGGGAACTACTGATTGGGTCTTTATCGGCTGAGTTAGCTCAGTGGCCCACGAGAAAGGAAACCTGGTTCTTAGGGCAGCTCTTGCATTCCATTTTGAATTTTTTGAGCCCCTCCCAAAGACAGACTACTGTCTAAGCCTAGCCTGGTCAGGCTGCGCTTGGAGCTGCAAGAATGTTTTGTGTTGCAAGCCACTTGCTCCAGAGAACATCTTTCACCATGTCCAAAGCGTCCAGAGAGCATTTTCATTATCTTCTTGGGTCTCTCAGTTTCTGCCCTTTCTCTGGCCTGTCCGTAGTCCCAGGATCTGTCCTGAAATATTCCTTTTCCCCAAAGCACGTGACACTGATTGTCTTACCTCTTTTCTTAACAGTTCATAAGAGGAATCTAATAAGCATCTTTTCCAAAACTGGCACAGAATTCTGGACTATGATTCTACTCTTACTTACACCTCAGTTACAAGTCTGTCTTTCCCTGTTTCTCCGAGACCTCTTTCCTCAGGAGTGTTGTTTTGTCTATGGCTTCCACCACTAACTTTTGTCCCAGCCAAATTTCTGGTCCTCTCCCTTGCAAAAATAATCTACACCCAGTTTGTTGTGGCCTCACAGAGGTTTTTATGTCTGAAACCCCAGCCTACCTACTTTGTGTCAGTCATAGTCACCTCAGCCAAACACAAAGCTGACTTTGGCTTCTGTTTTCTCTTTTCTCCCCATGTGTTGTCTCCAGCATCCCAGAGTCTCAGCTGACCTAAGCCATCTTGGGGTGCCTGGGGAACTCTCTTACCCACCAGGAACTCAAGCCTCTTCCCTGAGTAACATGGCATTAGCATTGGACACATTGAACAGTGTCCCGTCACAGACCAAGTTGTGTTGGACTAAGAGAAAACTAGCCCATTTTTTGGGGGTACTGTTTGTCCTGACTTCTTGGGTCAGGTTGGCAAATGCCTCAAGCCTTAGGGCCCAAAATGTAAGGGTACCGTATAAACTGGATATGGACATGACTGAAGTTCTTCCAAGCTTAGGCAAGGAAGACTGTGTGTGAGCAATAGACACCTAGGGAAGTTAAAACTCCTCTGAGGCCTCCTAACAGATTGATGACAGAACTAGAATTCCTCCCTTTCCTATCTAGAGCCCTTTTCACTCAAAAACCCCTTTAAAATTCTGACGCAAGCAATGTACTGTCTTCCACAGAAAAATATGCCACAAGAACACACGCATACTTTTGTAACTCTTTAAGACCTCAGGTAAAGAATGCAGCTTTAGATCGTGTTGAGACATTTCAGCAGGTCAGCATGGATACAGGGGAATGAGGGGATCAGTGAGCACGTTCACGTCTTTTAAGCAGTCTACCGATGAGTCGTCTCCCATCTCAAATGAGGAGAACAAATAGGGAAGTAGGAGCTCAGGGTTCTTGTGTTTCTCATAGGCAGCTGCCTATCCCTGGGTGATACAGCTCCCTGGCACACCCATTCCCAAGGGCACAGGATCCAGCCAGCCAGCTGGGCCAAGATTGCAGCCCTCCCTCTGAAACAGGTGGCTGTCTGCCTTTGTCCCAGGCACAGGCAGCTGCACCCCATTTTGTGCTCTCAATACTGCTCTTGATTTCTCCTCCATTGTCTTTGCCTCAGCACTCTCTCCAAGCACAAAGACAGAGGAACAAGTTCCTTGGGCATCTCTTGGTGGTACTAAAACCCCACTTGGCAGTAGACTAAGGCCTTCAAAAATCCTCATCTCTCCAAAAGAAGGAATTCTTAGGACAGGCAAGAAGACAAACAACTGGCCAGTCAGCCCCTCTACAAAGCCATCCCAGGGGCTGATAACGCAGTCACCCCGCCCTTCCTAGCAGTGAGGCGCTCCCTCCTCCTCTGCTCCCCTACCCGCACTCTGTCCAAGCTGCTGCTGTGCCTCTGGCTGCCTGCCAGCCAGCCAGCACCCCCACTGATAACCATGGGGGGTGTGAAGTGCCAGGTTGATATGAGGGGGTGCTTGCTTACTTCCGGCCTCATAAACGAGCCCTACAAATGGGGCAGGGGGAGGTGCTGGCAGAAGGTCCACTGCTTCTCAGAGTCAGCTTAAAGGACAGAAGCAGGGAACTCAGGGCGGAAGAGAGGTGGGCTGAGACTATGGGGCATCTGGCCTGTTGGCCAACTATGGGGCTCCTGACAAGGCCCCAGCTCTGTCCCTTCTGTAATCATGGTAATTAGAGTCAAGTATCATCACCCAGGGAGGGGAAAGCATGCCTCCGAATCAAAAGGGAGCCAAAATTGCTGTGGAAACCACATCTTTCAGGCAAGGCTCTAAGAGCCAGGTGTGGCTCTTTCCCGCGCTGCAGAGACACCAGGCATCTTTAGTCTGATCCTCTGCAGCCATGTCACTGATAGATGAAAGAAGAATGTTATTGAAGGGAATGGTCCCTAGAAGTTGGGAAGTTCGGAGCCACAAGTTCTGTGGAGAGAGCATCGTGACCACTGAGAGAGCTCAGGTCTATTCAGGGAGCCCTGGAAGGTCTCAGCATGAGGAAGTGGTTGAGCCAGGCCCAGAAGCACAGCTTTCAGATGCTGTGGAGGAAGCCAGGTGTGAGGTGGAAGCGCGCTGGAAAGGCTGGCCCTGATTGGACTTCCCGGCCTTCCTCCTCCCTGCGTGTGTTTGTCTAGCTCCCAGGAAGAACCCAGAGCAAACAGTGACTCATTCACCCTCACTGAGACCCAAGAAGACAACAGGACATGTTGGGATCATTCTTTAGCTCACAGACAGTCAGTGACAGTGGGTATTGAAAGCTAAGAGTTTCAGGCTGGGCACAGTGGCTCACGCCTGTAATCCTGGCGTTTTGGGAGGCCGAGGTGGGTGGATCACCTGAGGTCAGGAGTTCGAGATCAGCCTGGCCAACACGGTGAAACCCCATCTCTACTAAAAATACAAAAATTAGCCAGGCATGGTGGCGGATGCCTGTAATCCCAGCTACTCCGGAGGCTGAGGCAGGAGAATCGCTCGAACTCGGGAGGCAGAGGTTGCGGTGAGCCAAGATCACACCATTGCACTCCAGCCTGGGCAACAAGAGTGAAACTCCATCTTAGAAAAAAAAAAAAAAAGCAAGCTAAGAGTTTCAGTAGCCAGAGAGGGCGTCTCCAACTCTATCCTTGGTACAGTGCCTAGAATTGAAACCAAATCCGTGAGCTATTGTAGTCCAGCTCTCTGACCACAGAAAGTAAAGCAAATCCTGGCTTAGAATTAGACCTGTGTGTGGGGAGCAGAAAGGATTGGGATGGGGAGGCATAGTAGAGCAACACATCTGAGACAGGAAGTATGGCCCCTGTTCTGTTGGCAGTGGACCTCTTTAATCAATAGCCAAGGTCACAGCCCTGAGCCGAGGATGCTCCGTGCTGCTGCCTGGATGGAAAGCATTCAAGGGGACCTTTTGGCCACCAGCATTATGCTGACAGTCTCAGCTCAGACAGCAGGCCTTCTTGTGGCCTCTTTTCTGAGATGGGAAGGAACGTTCCGGGTCAGGAAGTACGTGGTTTGTTGTAGGTCTGATGTGAACAGTTTGTTGTCACTAACCAGCCCTGAGTAGCAAGAATTCCAGAAGAGGGATTTGGTGGGGACCCATGTGGTATTGCAACCTGTCAGTATATCTTGACAAGTTTGCAAATCAGTCTTCCTGGCAGCCAGCTTCGCATAGTATCTAATACAGACAGGATTTGCTCACCAAAAACAGTGATGAGTTTGTTTTTGGAGGCCTCTTCTGTTACTTCTGGCCATTTACCTCTTCCGTAATGTAAGGTAGCCTTTTCTCACCTTTGCCCTCCAATGCCCATCTGGTTCTCAGACAATCCCCAAACCCCACAAAAATGGCTGTTTAGAAGAGGAAGGATAAACAGTTGGCCCTTGGTAACTGCAGGTTCCACATTCATGGATTCAACAAACCATAAATCAAAAATATTTTTGGAAAAAAAAAAAAAGTGAAAATTAACAGTACAATTAGGCTGGGAACGGTGGCTCACACCTATAATCCCAGTACTTTGGGAGGCTGAGGTAGGCAGATTTTTTAGCCCAGAAATTTGAGACCAGCCTGGGCAACATGGTGAAACCCTGTCTCTACAAAACAAAAAATAAAATAAAAAATTAGCCAGTCGTGGTGAGGCACGCCTGTAATACCAGCTACTTGGGAGGCTGAGGTAGGAGAATCACCTGAGCCCAGGGAAGTTAGGGCTATAGTGAGCCACTATACTTCAGTATAGTGCAACACCACTGCACTTCAGACTGGGCAACAAAGTGAGACCCTGTCTCAAAAACAAAAAGAATACAAATAAACAATACAGTATAGTAACTATCTGCATAATTTACATTGTATTAGTGCAAGTAATCTAGAGATGATTTTAAGTGTACAAAAGGATATGGATAGGTTGTGTAGTAGGGACTTGAGCATCCATAGATTTTGGTATCCACAGGGGGTCTTGGAACCAATTCCCCAAAGATACCAACAGACAACTGTACTGCTTTTTAAAGAGGTGGCCTTTGGAATTACACCAACTCCACAGCCTGACAGGCCCCTAGAGCTTGGGAGAGGTTTACTACAGGGCAGTGAAAAGAAGAGTACTTTTGTTTGGCTGTGGCTCTTTCCCTTCAAAGAAGCAAGTAGTATTCTCGCAGGTGAAGCCTAATCATAGTTACCCACTAAAGACAGATTTGGGCCAGGCGTGGTGGCTCACGCCTATAATCCCAGCACTTTGGGAGGCCGAGGTGGGAAGATCATTTGAGCCCAGGAGTTCAAGACAAGCCTGGGCAACATAGTGAGACCCCATCTGAAAAAATTTTTTTAAAATTGAAAAAATTTTGGCCGGGCGCGGTGGCTCAAGCCTGTAATCCCAGCATTTTGGGAGGCCGAGATGGGCGGATCACGAGGTCGGGAGATCGAGACCATCCTGGCTAACATGGTGAAACCCCGTCTCTACTAAAAAATAAAAAAAAAAACTAGCCGGGCGAGGTGGCGGGCGCCTGTAGTCCCAGCTACTGGGGAGGCTGAGGCAGGAGAATGGCGTAAAAACCCGGGAGGCGGAGCTTGCAGTGAGCTGAGATCCGGCCACTGCACTCCAGCCTGGGCGGCAGAGCGAGACTCCGTCTCAAAAAAAAAAAAAAAAAATTGAAAAAATTTTAAAAAGACCAATTTGGGCTGGGCATAGTTGCTCATGCCTGTAATCCTAGCACTTTGGGAGGCCAAGGTGGGCAGATCACTTGAGGTCAGGAGTTCGACACCAGCCTGGCCAACATGGTGAAACCCCATCTCTACTAAAAATATAAAAATTAGCGGGGCGTAGTGGCACACACCTGTAATCTCAGCTGCTTGGGAGGCTGAGGTAGGAGAATCGCTTGAATCCAGGAGGCAGAGGTTGCAATGAGCTGAGATCACGCCACTGCACTCCAGCCTGGGCATCAGAGTGAGACTCCATCTCAGAAAAAAAGGCAGATTTGGAGGCTCAGTGTCTGGTTTTGTTGCCTTTTACCTGAGGCAGTACAGCCTCCTGGGACCTCCTAGAATACAGTCCCTCATCATCTAGGCCCTACCTGGTCTCTGTCTTAGCCAACACCCATGTTTAGGAAGGAAGCACCTCCCAGCATCCTATAATCCACTCAGTTGGGGATGTTTGCTCTTTATGGAGGTAAGTTCTGTTGTTAAAGGAGGGTGATCTAGGCCTCTAGGTTAAACAGCTCAGGCTACCCCAGGGGCGAGAGCCTGCACTGTCTTTGTTCCTGAGGCCTCTGCTTTTTTTTTTTTTTTTTTTTTTTTTGAGACAGAGTCTCACATTGTCGCCCAGGCTGGAGTACAGTGGCACAATCTCAGCTCACTGCAACCTCTGTCTCCCGGTTCAAGCGATTCTCCTGCCTCAGCCTCCTGAGTAGCTGATACTATAGGCATGTGCCACCACGCCCAGCTAATTTTTATATTTTTAGTAGAGATGGAGTTTCACAGTGTTGGCCAGGATGGTCTTGATCTCTTGACCTCATGATCTGCCCGCCTCGGCCTCCCAAAGTGCTGGGATTATAGGTGTGAGCCACCAGCGCCCAGCCAAGGTCTCTGCTTTTCAAGACTAGGCATGCCCGTTGGGCAGGGCTGTCCATAGCACTATATCTCTCCAGTGGGCCTCACATTTGCCATCTTAGTTCCTTTCTCTGTGTCTGAAGAATACTCAGGACCCACTGCCTGTATCTGTTGTTGCTATTTTTTAGCTGTCTCTCAGCTCCAAGGAGGAGCCAGTTAGGCTAGTCAGGGGGAAAGGAGAAGCTAAACCCACCATTCCAGGCATTTAGGCTATTAGAGATTTGTCTGAATTGCCCCAGCACTGAGCATCCTGATGAAGCCGCAGCTCTGGTCTTGGTCTCAGCTCAGCCCCAGGAGAGAGAAAGGATGGGCAGCCACAGTCCACAAAGCCAGGAGTTTTAGGAGCTCTTATCCTTCCCTCTCTAATGCCTTTCACCTTCTTCTACACCCTTCCCAACCGATTTTTAGGGCCTTAAACTCTGGTGTTGAGTACTACTGGGACCAGCTGAACGAGACGGTCTTCACTGTCCATTCCAACAGCAGGAGCAGCGAGCGGCCTGGGTATGTTTGGGAAGTAGGCAGGGAGCAGCTGGCTGGAGGCCCGTCCCTTCCTCCTGCTTTTGATGAGCTCTTAAGCAGTGCCTTCAGCATCCTCTAGGGCTCTGGGTCCCTCCTCAACCAAAGCAGCGCCTCCTTGATCTTTTGTGTACAGTTTCATTTGAGAAAAGTGTTGTATGGCTAAGAAAGAGAACAAAAGCTCTGCTCTCAGAGTCTTGCTGTAGAACCACCCCCTCACCCTCTCCCATCCTGGCCATGGTGCCTGGGCACACTTGGGGTGAGGAGAGAAGATAGGGCCTGAAGAAGGATGCCGCCCCATGAAGTCTGCTCCATGGCCCAGGCTCTTCCAGATGACTAGGACCTCAGGGACCAAGCTGCCCAGGGCTGTAGCCCAGGGACAAATCCTCTTGAGGCACCCATTAGAAATCTGGTACTGATCCTTTCATCACTTAATTCGCTAATGAAGACTGGAACAAAGTGCTGGGTTGTTGATAAACCCAAAGCAATTGCTACTTCCCCTAGGAATTGCTGAGCATAGCTGGAGGAATAGTCCCAGAAGCAGCTAGAAATATGAGTGTCTGGTGATAGTCTCAAAAGCCCTGGGCTGCCTCTGCTGCCAGCTCCAGCTGTTCCAAGGCAGTGCCTGGGACATGCCCAAGGAAGGTGGATGCTAGCATTGGCCGGAACCTTCCTTGTAGGACAGCCTGTGCTCCCTACCTGCAAGGGTCTGTTTTCAGAAGGCCCTGGAAGGAGGATCCCAGAGCAGCCTGTTCAGGAGTTCCAGTCCTGGATGGGCGCGGTAGCTCACACCTGTAATCAATCCCAGCACTTTGGGAGGCTGAGGCGGACAGATCACGAGGTCAGGAGATCGAGACCATCCTGGCCAACATGGTGAAATCCCTCTCTACTAAAAATACAAAAAATTAGCCGAGCATGGTTTTGTGTGCCTATAATCCCAGCTACTCGGGAGGCTGAGGCAGGAGAGTCGCCTGAACCCGGGAGGCGGAGGTTGCAGTGAGCTGAGATTGTGCCACTGCACTCCAACCTGGGTGACAGGCTGAGACTGTCTCACCAAAAAAAAAAAAAGAGTTCCAGTTCTTTCCCTCCAAAGTGGAGCTCTCAGTTCACTTGGAAATTCAAGAATTCAAAGTGGAATCTTACGAACATACAGTTGGAAGGAAGGTAAAACTAAAGAGAGAAAGGACCTTCTTCCAGTGCTCACTCTTTATCCCATGATCTCAGCTGCTGGCCTCCTGAATTTCATTAGTGTCTTTTCGTATCAGCCATCTCTACAGCTCCTCCCCACTCCCTGGCAGGGGCCTGTTGTTGAAGGGCATGACTGAGCCAGGGTTGCACAAGACTGGATGTTTCTGTGGCCTTTCATTGTCCCAGGGTATAGACTAACCTTGGGAGAGAATGGACACAGACAAGTTAACCACCATCAAGAGGCAGTTGCAGGAGCACAGGGCTTCTCTTAGCCAGCAGGGCTTCTCTTAGCCAGCAGGGCCTGGCCCACACTGCCCTGAGGATTGGCACAGAGCCAGCAGAGTGCTGTGCGGGGCGCTGTCCCAAGCCCCACCTGACTTCAGTCTGTCTTTCTCTCCCTAGAACCAGCAGAGCCACATGGAGGACAGACAGAGACATGGGGCTGATGAATGCCATTGGGCTGCAGCCCCGGAACCCTACCACCTCAGTGACATCTCAGGGCACCCAGACTCTGGCCCTTCAGCTGCAGAATGCCGAAACACAGACTGAGAGGGAGGTGCCGGAGCCAGGGACAGCCGCCTCAGGTCCTGGTGAAGGTAGGAGCCATGTGGTGCTGGAGTGGGTGGGAGAGGGACCCTAAGACCGTGTGAGTGCCACTTCCCACTCAGGATGCATACCCCCTCCCATGTCTGGGTGATGCCCACCTGGTGGCATTAAGAGCCTCCTCAACAGTGACATGGTTTCCCTGAGCTGGGTCACTCTTGCAGCTCGCCTCAGCTCCCACCAAGTATGCTGACTCCCTCTCCTCTAAAATGTGAGGACCCAGGCTCTTTTTCCAAAGAGAGAGCACAGAAAGCCTGGATTGAAAGGGCTAAAGGGAGACTCGTTCCTGCAAGCTGCCATTCCAGAGAAGTGCACCCCAGGCCTTAGCTTCTGGGGCCAAACCACAGCCTAGCTTGTCGTCCCCCTACCAGTATGGCAGATTTGGGACTGCCCCATGGGAGGACCTCTCACACTCCTGTCACACCTGGGGCTCATTGCCATTTTGACTGCAGCCTGGCATAACATCAGCCCCTTCCTCTCACCTATTTCAGGTGTGGCTCTGCCACACTCGGCCCTGACTGTCTGTGCCAGCCTCACACTTTTAAAAACCAATTAGCACTTCCCAGCAGCAGAGCTCGAGCCACTTAGGAGTCCGTCAGCAGCTGTGTTAAACAGGCTGTTCTCACTCAGTTGCTGTCCTCACCCCCTACCCCCAGCCCCCTTGCTGGTCGTAGCTCCAAACAAAGCAGCCTCCAAACAGACACATTTTCTAAGTCTGTGTTGAGCCATTTGCCCAGAAGAGACCATGGGAGAAAAAGCCATGGTGCATGTCAGGCAAAGAATAACAAACATACCTGTCACCCCAGGGAACGGCTTTCTACACCGCAGTGCCCCTCAGGGTCTTGCATGGTCACTCTTGATGCCATGAACCAGGGTCTTGCATGGTCGCTCTCGATGCCATGAACTGAGAATTTTCTTTTTTTTTTTTTTTTTTTTTTTTGAGACGGAGTCTTGCTCTGTCACCCAGGCTGGAGTGCAGTGGCCGGATCTTAGCTCACTGCAAGCTCTGCCTCCCGGGTTTACGCCATTCTCCTGCCTCAGCCTCCCGAGTAGCTGGGACTACAGGCGCCCGCCACCTCGCCCGGCTAGTTTTTTGTATTTTTAGTAGAGACGGGGTTTCACCGTGTTAGCCAGGATGGTCTCGATCTCCTGACCTCGTGATCCGCCCGCCTCGGCCTCCCAAAGTGCTGGGATTACAGGCTTGAGCCACCGCGCCCGGCCGAACTGAGAATTTTCAAAGTGAAGTCCCTCTTTGGTCTGTAGCACAGCCCTCCTCATGCATCTGTGCTAGGTGGACGCCCCTCACTGGGGCCATGACCTTTAGGTGGTGCTGGCTGAAGCAGCCAACCTTGGCTGTGAGCCTCTAGGAGGAGTTGGTGGAAGGCTCCTTCTGCCATCTTCAGGCCCTTTTTGCAGGTTTCTGTGGACTTTGAGCTGCTCCGGAGTCCATTAGGCCTATTCCAGGAAGCCTGAGGGCCAGGCAAGAGGGAACCAGCACAGTCTTCTCCAATGGAGCCAGCAGGCCAGCCCTCTCTCTCAGTAGGAGGCAGACCTCTTAGAGCTCCCAGTAAACCCTGACAGCGGGAGGGGTTTGGAGAGGGGGGCCATACTGTTAGGCAGCCCCTTCTTTTTATTTTTATTTATTTATATTTTTCTTGAGACAGAGTCGAACTCTGTCACCTAAGCTGGAGTACAATGGCGTGATCTCGGCTCACTGCAGCCTCTGCGATCTCAGCTCACTGCAACCTCTGCTTCCCAAGTTCAAGCAATTCTCCTGCCTCAGCCTCCCAAGTAGCTGGGATTACAGGCATGTGCCACCATGCCCGGCTAATTTCTGTATTTTTAGTAGAGACAGGGTTTCACCATGTTGTCCGGGCTGGTCTCGAACTCCTGACCTTGTGATCTGCCCGCCTAGGCCTCCCAGAGTGCTGGGATTAAAGGCCTGAGCCACCGTGCCTGGCCTCTTTTTTTATTTTTTGAGAGTGCAGTGGTGCAATCTCAGCTTACTGCAACTTCTGCCCCCCAGGTTCAAGTGCTTCTCTCGGCCTCAGCCTCCCGAGTAGCTGGGATTACAGGTGCCCGCCATCACTCCCAACTAATTTTTGTATTTTTTAGTGGAAACGGGGTTTCGCCATGTTGGCCAGGCTGGTCTGGAACTCCTGACCTCAAGTGATACGCCTACCTCAGCCTCCCAAAGTGCTGGGCTTACAGGCGTGAGCCACTGCACCCGGCCAGCCCCTTATGTATGTTTGTAGTATGTATATATGTATATACAAATAGCAGTCAATGGAAGAGAGTGTTGTTTGTTTTGTTTTGTTTTTGGGATGGGGTCTCACTGTGTTGCCCATGCCCTTGAACTCCTGGGATCAAGAGATCCTCCCACCTTGGTCTCCCAAAGTGCTGGAGTTACAGGTGTGAGCCACCACACCCAGGCCTTTTTTTTTTTTTTTTTTTTAATTTAAAGACAGAGTCTCAGCAGGGTGTGGTGGCTCACGCCTGTAATCCTAGCACTTTGGGAGGCTGAGGTGGGCAGATCACTTGAGATCAGGAGTTCAAGACCAGCTGGCCAACATGGTGAAACCCTGTGTCTACTAAAAATACAAAAATTAGTCAGGCATGGTGGTGGACACCTGTAATCCCAGCTACTGAGGTGGCCGAGGCAGGAGAATCACTTGAACCTGGGAGGCAGAGGTTGCAATGAGCCAAGATCACACCACTGCAACCCAGCCTGGGCAACAAAGCAAGACTCTGTCTCAAAAATAATAATAAAAATAAAATAAATAAAGACAGAACTTCAGTTGGGCATGGTAGCTCACACCTGTAGTCCCAGCACTACTCCCAGAGGCCAAGGCAGGAGGATCCCTTGAGTCCTGGAGTTCAAGACCAGCCTGGGCAACACAGCAAAACCCTGTCTCTACTAAATATACGAAACATTAGCTGAGCATGGTGGCACACATCTGTAGTCCCAGCTACTCTGGAGGCTTGAGGCAGAAAGGTTGCTTGAGCCTGGAAGGTGGCGACTGCAGTGAGCTGTGATGTGCCACTGCACTCCAGCCTGGAGACAGAGCAAGACCCTGTCTCAAATATGAATAAATAAAGAAAGATAGTCTCACTCTGTTGCTCAGGCTGGAGTACAGTGGCACCATCTTGGCTCACTGCAGTCCTGAACTCCTAGGCTCAAGCGATCTTCCTGCCTCAGCCTACTGACTAGCTGGGACTACAGGTGTGCGCCACCATGCCCGGCTATTTTTTTTTTTAATCTTTTTTTTTTTTTTTTAGAGACAGGGTCTCACCGTGTTGCCCTGGCTGGTCTTGAACTCCTAGCTTCAAGCAAGCCTCCCTTCTTGGCCTCCCAAAGTGCTGGAATTACAGGCATGAAGCACTGCGCCCAGCTAGGCAGCCCCTTCTGATTTGATTTCACTGAGCTTTTACTATGTATCAGCCACTTGGGCTGTGAAGACAAATAGGCCTCTCTGTCCTTCCATGGGGAGCTCGCAGCCTAGAGAGGGAGATGGACGCCTAAACTGATCATTGTTTTGATGTGATGAGGACCTCCGGAGCACAGAGGAGGAGGGGCTGTGCCCAGCCTATGAGGCTTAGGGGAGACTCCTGGAGGAGGTGACCCTGAGCCTAGTCTTCAAGCATGAGTAGGAGTCAGGTGAAGTAGGGTGGTGGGGAAACGTTCCTGGAGACATGTCTCAGCACATGCAATGGCACCAAGTTCAAAGACATGTTACTGCATAAAGGACCACTAATTTGTGTTCATGGCATGTCTGGTGCATGTGGAGAACTGAGGCTGGATGAGTGGGGAGGGCAGGATACTGGGGCTGAAGATGACGTGCTGGGGCTCTGGGAGCAGGAGCTGCCACCTTCAGAAGTATGCCTGCTGGTGTTTCACCTCCCAGAGAATTCTCTGCTGTTTTCCTGGTTAGCATGCAGCCCATTTCTGGCTTTTAGTCAATTATAAGTTCCTTTCATTCTTTTTGGGGGATGGGGCAGAGGGTGGCGCAGAGGGAAGGAGCTCTTTTCCCTGGTTTTAGGAGGCAGGACCTGGTTCCTTGCCCCACTATCCCCTCCTCCTGTAAAGTAGAGTGGGTGGTAGAGGATGGCCCCAGCTAAGCTGAGGCTCTGGTCAGCAGAAACAGCAGGCAGAGTGAGACCGGGCAGCTGGCTGCTTCTGCCTGCCTGCGTCCCTGCATGCTCTGCCTAGACTCTGCACCCTCAGCTGTTCCACACACCATACCCCTTTCAGAAATCAGTCAGGGCAGGGGAGGTGTGGGTCAGAGGATATGAACACTTGATGGATGGGTGTCAGTGTCCAGCCTTGTCCCTCCTAGGGCAAGGAACCTTGCTCTGAGGCACTCATACCACTATTCTGCTGTCAGACTCTTCAGGGGAGCCCAGGAATCAGGGCTCTCTTTGGGCCCAGATTTCACCATGCAGAAGCCGCTGGCAGGTTTTGTATTGACAAAACCAGAGCTGCAAGAACATGGATAACGAAACCCTCTGGTCAGGGAGTTCAGCTGTTCTGGGCTGGGCTAGAAGGGAGATCCCACCTGCACTCACACCTACTACAGGCACCAAGATTTATTTATTTTGTTTTTATTTATTTTTTGAGACAAGATCTCACTCTTCCATCCAGGCTGGAGTACAGTGACACAAACACAGCTCACTGCAGCCTCGACCTCCTGGGCTCAAGGGATCCTCCCCACCTCAGCCTCCTGGCACATGCCACCACACCTGGCTAATTTTGTTTTGTTTGTTTGTTGTAGAGACAGGGTTTCACCATGTTGCCCAGGCTGGTCTCAAACTCCTGGGCTCCAGCGATCCTCCCGCCTCGGCCTCCCAAAGTGCTGGGATTCTAGGTGTGTGCCGCCGCACTCAGTCACCCAGATTTATTAATGTGGGAAACCTGCTCTGCTTGTAGTAATTGCTGTTCTGTGGCCTGCCCCTACCCACTCCCCTTGGCCTTTTTCTGTCAGCACCAAAGGGCTCCTAGGCTACTTCTAATTTTCTTGTTCTACAAAAATTTCTTTGAAATCCATTCAGCTCTTTCCAGACCTTCCAGGAGGAGTGCTCCACAGGGGTATTTGCACACGTCAGCTTTTTTGCATGTTCGACTTTAATAAGAGTTTGATTTCTCCCAGAATTTGACCCTACAGCAAGCTTTCCTACCCTCCTGGCCAAGAGGGTAGCTCGAAAAGGGAGGGAAGCATTTCCTGGACTCACCATTGGCTTCCAGCACTGATACAGTGCCTCCCTAGCTTGCAGTGGGCATTCGGGGCAAGCATGGAATGAATGAGTTGAGCTGAGCTGAGGCAGGGCCCTGCCTCCGAGCATGGCTGTGCCCCACTATTTGGAGAGCACCATGGCTGTGCCTCTGACCCGTAGCAAAGGTCATCTGAGCCTCTGTTTTGTCTGGTGAAGATGGTAGGTAGACCAGCAGCAGTAGCCTGGGCCCTGGGCCAGCAAAAAGCAAATGTGAAGAGGGAGGGGCTGGAAGACCAGTACTCCCAGAGGTCAGGAAGGGCAGCTCCTCCTATGACTCTCTGAGCCTCAGTTCCCTCTTCTCTTCTGACAATGAAACCTCTAGAATTAAATATGGTTGCAGGGCATGGTGGGAACTTGTTGATTCTACCCTGGCCTCTGCTTCTAGAGTGCACCTTAGGACTTGCCAAGGAAGAGACCTCATGTGAACTCTAAATCAATTTCCTATTTTCAAAGACAAAAACAGATGCTTTTGCTACAGAGAAGAAGACCGCAGAATTAACTCCCTGTCTGCCACTGTGCCTGGATCCCTGACTGTGACTGCCATTTCCCTCTAGCCCTGGTGTTTTTTCTCTTGAAGAATGTACCAGCTGCCCTCAGTTGCTCTTAGCCTTGGCTTAGAGTTCCCAGGAGGGAAGCACAGCTCATAGTTCTGTAGGCTGAAGTTGTCCACATCCAGCCCTGGGGGAGCCATTTGTTTGTACATTTTTAAATCTTCCATTCATTCTTTTTTGAGCACTTACTTTGTGTCTGGTATTGTGTTAGGCACCATGAATTCAAGGGCACTGTGGAGGGAATTACATTGAGATGAATCCGTTGTGTCTCTTCCCTCAGAGAGCAAGTCCAGAGAGAACTAGACATATAAATGCTTCTCCAGTGGCTTATACCTGTAATCCCAGCACTTTGGGAGGCTGAGGCAGGCGGATCACAAGGTCAGGAGTTTGAGACCAGCCTGGCCAACATGGTGAAACCCCATCTCTACTAAAAATACAAAAAAAATTAGCAAGGCGTGGTGGTGCATGCCTGTAATCCCAGCTACTCGGGAGGCTGAGGCAGGAGAATTGCTTGAACCTGGGAGGTGGAGGTTGTAGTGAGCCGAGATCTCGCCACCGCAGTCCAGCCTGGGCAACAGAGCGAGGCTCCATCTCGAAAAAACAAAATAAAATAAATGCTTCTCCTGCAATGGGGCAGTTACAAGACCAGTTTTCCAAGCATCCTTAAGTCTGGAGCCCCTGTGAGGAGCCTGGAAGCCCTTTTATTCATCCATACACGTATTTGACAAATACACGCCCTGTGTAAACCCACGTGTTAGACTTGACTCAAAAGTGAATACAACTGAGTCCAAGACCTTCAGGAACTTATAGGCCAGAAGAAAGATGCCACAGCCATGGGGAGGTGTCAAGCACTTTGAGGCCCCAGAGAAGGAGCAGCCCCTTCCAGCTGGGGGACCAGAGAGAACTGGGTGGCAGAGGAGACGGGACAAGAGCATGGCACAGTGTGCACAGCATATGCCCATCTGTGTAGCCAGGGAGCAGGGCTGCCGGGTACCTGCAGGAATGTGGGGTCAGGGCAGGAAGGTCTGCAGCGTGATAAGGGCCTGGCCAGAGAGCCCTCAAATGTCAAGCCAAGGAGTTTTGACTACTGTGAGGGCTTTTGTAGCTTCTGGGTTTTAAACAGGGTACAGACTTAACAAGAGCTTAATTCATCAGAGCTGAATTAGGATGGTCATGGTAACAGTGTGGAGACTGGATGGAAAGGGAGGAGACTGGTAGCAAGAAGCCCAGTTAGGACACAGTCACAGCCATAGAGAGGGGTGGCCAGACCTGGAGCCACAGGCAAGCAAGCAGTGGGCTCAGACTTGAGTGCCAGCAGCAGGGCCTCCCCAGAGCCTGGGAAAGCCCATCCGGGGCTCTCTGGGGGCTTGGCTGCAGCAGCACCCATAGGGCCCCAAGGCAACCTGTTTTGCCCCTGGTAATCTACCTGAAAAGAGCTGAGCTGGGCGTGGTAGCTCACGCCTGTAATCCCAGCACTTTGGGGTCCAGGTGGGTGGATCACAAGGTCAGGAGTTTGATACTAGCCTGGCTGGCATGGTGAAACACTGTCTCTACTAAAAATACAAAAATTAGCCGGGTATGGTGGCACATGCCTGTAGTCCCAGCTACTCAGGAGGCAGGAGAATTGCTTGAACCTGGGAAGTGGAGGTTGCAGTGAACTGAGATCACGCCACTGCATTCCAGTCTGGGCGACAGAGCGAGACTCTGTCTCAAAAAGAAAAGAAAAGAGCTGAGAGTTCACCAGGCACAGCGCCCGGCACAGTGCACTCCAGTGCCAGCAGGCCTCAGGCCAGCCATGGCACGCCCCAAACCATGCTGTGAGGGCTTCAGTGCACAGAGTTCTTAGAAAGCAATGGGGCTACAATGGGCACGGGGAGGGCCCCGCCTCCCTAGGCAGCCCTTTACTCCCAGGGTAGAATCTCTGTGGGCACCAAGTCCGTAGGTTGACCTTTTTCTCTTTACCCTCTCTGCCCCACTGTTAGAAGGCTTTAAACCCTGAAGACGGGGTTGACCCAGCACTCTGAGAGCCCTTCAGGTTTTCTCTCCTTCTGCCCTGGGAGCTAGAGCCAGGCATCCCAGGAGGAAGTGGGGAAGGGCAGCCACCTTGAGGGATGGAGGGCAGCGCTTTATCGGGGGATCTCCAGAAAAGCAACAGAGGACATAATGCTGAGGAAGATCGTCTAAGACTGGGGCTGGGCGCAGTGACTCACCCATGTAATCCCAGTACTTTGGGAGGCCAAGGCAGGAGGATTGCTTGAGCCCAGGAGTTCAAGAGCAGCCTGGGCAACATGGAAAAACCCTGGCTCTATAAAAAGTACAAAAAATTAGCCAGGTGTGGTGGTGCATGCCTGTACTCCCAGCTACTCAGGAGGCTGAGGTGGGTGGATCGCTTGCACCAGATAGGCTTAAGCTGCAGTGAGCGGTGTTTGTACCGTTGCACTCCAGTTTAGGTGACATAGCGAGACCTGGTTTCAAAAAAAAAACCCTGTAGAAAGAACCAGAAGCATGAGGCTGCCAAGTACTAATAAGAAGGGTGAGCGATCTCTTTGGGCCTTAGATGCCACCAAGCTGTGAAACCAGCTGGCCTGGAAATCCAACTCTAATGAGGCAGGCAGAGAGAAGGGAATGGATGGGGTTAGGGGAGCAAAGAAAGTCTCATGAAAATAGCTGGTGGCAAGTACCCCAAAAGGAAAGAAAACTCACCATCAAAACCCCCAAAACTGCAAAATCCCAAACAGTAGCTGATGGAGACAAATCAGCAGTTCAGTGGAGTCATCTCTTACAGCCTGGGAGCCTTGATCATAGTTGCCCATGGTCTTAGCCTGGTTCTCACCCTACCAAGAGCTGAGCAAAAGGCTGGAAGGGAGGTCACACAGGGACAGAGCTCCACTGCTGCAGACCCCAAGTTAATCACAATAGGCACTTTGACCAAGTGCCTGGGCTGTGTGTTAGCTCCTTTTCTCTCTCTAGCGCTGTGCAAGGTAGACGGTAGGGATTTTTTAGGGATTTTTTCAAGGTCACCCAGCAAGCAAGTGACAGAGCTGAGATTTGAGTCAAAGTCTTTTCTGTTCCCACACAAGTGAATGCTCGGGCCTTTCTGGAGAGGGGTGGTGGACAGATCCTGCTTTCCCTCCCCAGACCTGCATTTTGAAGCCTGGGGCCTGTGCTGGTCAGTTGACTCTCTCCAGGGAAATATGGCATCAGGCATTGAGCCCCAGGAGAACAGTAACTGGGGAATAGCTTGTGAAGACTAGGGGGTAAAGGGAAAGAAGAGAAGGAAACAGCCCTTCCAGGGAACAGTTAAAACTCTCAGCTTCTGACCAGGCACAGTGGCTCATGCCTGTAATCCCAACACTTTGGGAGGCCTAGGTGGGCAGATTGCCTGAAGTCAGGAAGTTGAGAGCAGCCTGGCCAACATGGTGGAACCCTGTCTCTACTAAAAATACAAAAAATTAGCCAGATGTGGTGGGAGCCTGTAATCCCAGCTACTCAGGAGGCTGAAGCAGGAGAATCGCTTGAACCTGGGAGGCAGAGGTTGCAGTCAGCCAAGATTGTGCCACTGCACTCCAGCCTGAGTGACAAGAGCAAAACTCCATCTCAAAAAACAAATAAAGGCTGGGTGCAGTGGCTCACTCCTGTAATCCCAACCCTTTGGGAGGCTGAGGCGGGCTGATTACCTGAGGTCAGGAGTTTGAGACTGGCTTGGCTAACATGGCGAAACCCGTCGCTACTAAAACTACAAAAATTAGCTGGGCGTGGTGGCAGGCACCTGTAATCCCAGCTACTCGGAGGCTGAGGCAGAAGAACGGCTTGAACCTGGGAGGTGGAGGTTGCAGTGAGCTGAGATCACATCATTGCACTCCAGCCTGGGCGACAAGAACAAAACTCCATTTAAAAAAAATAAATAAATATGGCTGGGCGCAGTGGCTCACGCCTATAATCCTAGCACTTTGGGAGGCCGAGGAAGGTGGATCACCTGAGGTCAAGAGTTCCAAACCAGCCTGGCCAACATGGCGAAATGCCATCTACTGAAAATACAAAACTTAGCCAGGTATGGCAGTGCATGCCTGTAATCCCAGCTACTCGGGAGGCTGAGGCAGAAGAATTGCTTGAACCCAGGAGGCAGAGGTTGCAGTGAGCCAAGATCACGCCACTGCACTCCAGCCTGGGTGACAGAGCAAGACTCTATCTCAAAAAAAATAAAATGGGCCAAGCGCGGTGGGTCACGCCTGTAATCCCAACACTTTGGGAGGCTGAGGCAGGAGGATCACGAGGTCAGGAGATTGAGACCATCCTGGTTAACATGGTGAAACCCCGTCTCTACTAAAAATGTAAAAATTAGCCCGGCATGGTGGCGGGCACCTGTAGTTACTTAGGAAGGTGAGGCAGGAGAATGGCATGCACCCAGGAGGTGGAGCTTGCAGTGAGCAGAGATAGTACCACTGCACTCCAGCCTGGGCAACAGAGTGAGACTCCATCAATCAATCAATCAATATAAAAATAAAAGCTCTCAGCCTTCTCAGGGGCTTTGAGGAGGTAACACAGAACTATGCTGAAGGAAGACAGCGTTGTAATGAAGCAGAGCAGACTGTTTCCCTTTCGGCCACACCCATAGGGTACTTACTCTCTTTCCAGAGAAAGGGTGGCATACCCCAGCCCAGCCCTAGGTCTGCTGAGTTTCTACAGCAAGGAGCAGGCAGACAAAGCCAGCTGTCTGAACCTGCCTCCTTGCACGCTAAGCTGCCACTGGTACTGAGAGAGCTCATTGAGGCCAACCTGCTGCCTTCTAGGCCAGTGCTGCCTCTTAACTGGCCATTCTAGGCCTCAGTTTCCCCACCAGGAAAACAGAAGTATGGATTGTGATCATTTTGGAGGATTTGTCTAGCTTTCAAGACTCGGACTGGTTTTCACAGTGATGGAGGGAGTCTTTCTCTATCCTGCGTTTAGCCAAGAATCCCCCAGCTGCTACCAGTGGCTGCCCACCTGCCTCAGAGGCCCAGACCAGCAGCCAATTCACTCTCTCTTCTGCTTTGTACCTGCCAGGTGAGGGATCAGAGTATGGTGCCAGTGGAGAAGATGCACTCAGCAGGATCCAGAGGCTGATGGCAGAGGGCGGCATGACAGCCGTGGTGCAGCGGGAGCAGAGCACCACCATGGCCTCCATGGGCGGCTTCGGCAACAACATCATCGTCAGCCACCGCATTCACCGCAGCTCTCAGACGGGCACTGAACCTGGTGCCGCCCGCACCTCCTCACCCCAGCCCTCCACCTCTCGGGGACTGCTCCCAGAGCCCGGGCAACTGGCAGAGCGAGGCCTAAGCCCCCGGACAGCTTCCTGGGACCAGCCTGGTACCCCTGGGCAGGAGCCAACCCCACCGCCCTTACCCTCCTCCTCCCCTGTCCCTGTTCCTGTTTCCCTTCCCAGCGCTGAGGGACCAACCCTCCACTGCGACTTGACCAACAACAACCACCTTCCGGATGGTGGCAGCAGCAGGGGGCACTCTGCTGGCCCTAGGGGAGAACCACGGAACAGGTAGAGACAAACATTGCACTGGTGCCTCCCCTCGAACCGCCAAGCAGAAACCGGACCTCACAGCTGACTGGGAACTGGACATGCGGAAGAGCTGCTGGCTGCATCAGGGAACAGGAGGAGGAGGGTCGGGGTGGAGAGGAGGTCAGTCAGTGGGCACGAGACAGTCGAATGGGCAAGGCCTGCCTCGGGGAACTAGAACCTTCGAGGACATGGAGCCCAGGAGAGCCACACTGTGGGCTTAATGTGAATGGAGGAGCGAGTGGGTATCTCTGCCAGACACCCCACTTTCTCCTAGTAACATGGGCTCAGGGGACTCAGCCCTGGACAGGGAGCCTCCAGAGAGTGAACAGTCTTCCAGATCTGGGCCAATCATCCTGGACAGAGGCCCTCAAGGCAGCTTTGCCCTGTCCACCTGTTGGGTGGGCAGAGCCACCAGGAGCCCAGAAACAGGAGGAATGGCCTGGCCCTCAGAAACCACCTCCAACTCTGAGCCTTCCAGAGCCTCAGCCTCTCTTCATCGTCTTACCCCACTGAAACCAACAGGGGTCGGGCCAGGCTCCCAGATTCCTGAGGACAGGGACTTCAGCATTTACTAATGGGGGACTACTGTGGGGTAAGGGGGCAGCCTGCTTGCCTGATACAGGATGGGGTCAAGGGACAGTGGGCAGGTCCTCACTCAGGAGTGGGGGGTGTAGGCTGGCCGGCCCCCAGGGCTTGTCCACCAGTCTCCTCCTCCCCCCAAGGCCCTCAGAGCAGCGTCTGTGGGTGTCAGTATTACCTGAGCCTCGGCCAAAGCTAGCCCAAGGCTGGGGAAGGGGAGGAGACTCCAGGTCAGAATGTGAGGTCTCAGTCTGTGATTTAAGGTGTTGCATGTGGACTCTTAACTGTACATGTAGTTTCTAGTGGAGAAATCAAGGCTCTGATCATTTTGTTTTTAGTATGAAAATGTGATTTCCTTTCTGTTTGTAACTCATCATAGAAACATTGTGGTGGGAGGAGAGGGGATAGTCTACAGCTAACGAGGGAAACACCAAAGATCACATCATTAAAATGATGACATGCCCCTCGCCAGGCTCCTCTCTCTTATTTCCACGGAGGATGGGGGGAGGGGTGGGGATTGGGAAGTGAGGGGCATTGAACTGGGCCAGGCCCACGCTCCCCCGGCTCCGTTTCTGGTGCTCTCCTAGCGGGGTGCAGTGGACCCATTTGACCCCTTCGCCAGAACTGGTCAGGTGAGGGCTGCCACCTCTGCTTCATACCACTTCTCTGTACGCCACAACTTCCTGCTTCCCTGGGGCCTGCTACAGACTGGGGCCACCTTCCAGTGGCCGGGTGAGTTATGTAGGAAGGAATGACAGAAGGCTGTTCATCCTAATAGCTTCCCACCCAGGACTACAGGCCTGAAGCGATGTAACTGGCCAGAAAGCTGGATCCCCCCCCAGTCCTGGGAAATCATGCACAGCAGGTGTCCAGCCTGCCAGGCAGGCAGTGGGGCTTGGTCCTATCTGCAGGCAAAGTGCCAGTTGCTAGCTGTTAAGGTCTTCCTTAACTGTGTCTTCCCTACAGTGGCCAAAAGGCCTGCTCTATTCTTGGGTTTTGACTGCTTGAAAGCTTCCAGCTGGCCAGGCGTGGTGGCTTACACCTGTAATCCCAGCACTTTGGGAGGCCAAGACGGGTGGATCACTTGAGGTCAGGAGTTTGAGACCAGCCTGGCCAACACGGTGAAAACCCGTCTCTACTAAAAAGACAAAAAAATTAGCCGGGCATGGTGGCTCGCGCCTGTAATCCTAGCTACTGGGGAGGCTGAGGCACAAGAATCACTTGAACCTGGGAGGAAGAGGTTGTGGTGAGTCAAGATCGTGCCACTGCACTCCAGCCTGGGCAACAGAGCGCAACTCCGTCTCAAGAGGGAAAAGGATATTTGCCCCAAGTCTTCAAGAGCTATAATGGAAAATCCAAGCAGTACCAGGGCTTTTTGCCAGTAGCACGTACTTTTGAGGTTTTTGTTTGTTTGTTTGTTTTGTGCACCCAAATCTGTCCCTGATGCCATGGGGCACGCAGAATTCCAGGTTCTGCTCCAACAGAGACAAAACCAAAAGATAAGTTGGCAAGCAAGAAATACAAAATCATGGCAAGATTTAGGAAGACTCTCATTTTCTAGAAAATTATGTATAACAGTGGACTCTGGACTGAAAGACACATCACTTAGCTGTGTGACTTTGGGCAAGCCATTTGCCTTTTCTGGGCTTCACTTTCCCTTGTTAGGATGCAGGGCTTGTACTACACAACCTCAAAGTTACTTCTAGTTCTGTACTCTGGAATCATTCAAGCCCAGAGAGCACACAGATGGTTAGGGCAGGCTTCCTTTCAGAGGTGGGATTTAGACACCTGTAGTCCCTAAGTACTTTGGAGGCTGAGGCAGGAGGACCACTTGAGCCCACGAGTCCAAGTCCAGCCTGGGCAACAAAGTGAGACTCTATTTTTTTTGGGGGGGGATGGAGTTTCGCTCTTGTTACCCAGACTGGACTGCAATGGCGCAATCTTGGCTCACCGCAACCTCCACCTCCCGGGTTCAAGTGATTCTCCTGCCCCAGCCTCTGTAGTAGCTGGGATTACAGGCATGTGCCACCACACGAGTCTAATTTTGTATTTTTAGTAGAGACAGGGTTTCTCTGTTGGTCAGGCTGGTCTCAAACTCCCGACCTCAGGTGATCTGCCCACCTTGGCCTCCCACAGTGCTGGGATTACAGGCATGAGCCACCGTGCCCCGCCGACCCTATCTCTTAAAAAAAAAAAAAAAAAAAAAAAAAAAAAAAAAAAGTGGGATTTGAGCTAAACATTGAAGGATGGAAGGAGAAAGAAGCCCACTGCCCCACATCCTCTCCCCACCACCTGTAGGAGGAATAATTCCTTGGTCTGATAATGGGTCTTGTTAATTTGTTTAATGTAAACCACGTGTCAGGAGTCAATGTGCGTTCTTTCAATCCTCACAAAAACTCTCTGAGGTCATTACTGCTGTTACCCCCAGAGCACACAACTGGCAGAGGGTTTGAACCAGGTAGTGTATGATTCCAGAGCACACACCTCAGCCACTGTCATTTCTACAGAAGGAAGACAAGGTGTAGGAGAAACAGTGGAACCCTGACTTGTTATGTTGCTTTGGAGAAAAGGGTATGGCAAGGCCCCTAGGGATGAAGTGGTCCAAATTTGTTTTTTGGGTTTTTTGTTTGTTTGTTTGAGACAGTCTCATTCTGTCGCACAGGCTGGAGTGCAGGGGCACAATCTCGGCTCACTGCAACATCCGCCTCCCAGGTTCAAGCAATTCTCGTGCCTCAACCTCCTGAGTAGCTGGGATTACAGGTGTGTGCTACGACACACAGCTAATTTTGTTTGCATTTTTACTAGAGATGGGGTGTCACCATGTTGGCCAGGCTAGTCTCAAACTCCTGACCTAAGTGATCTGCCTGCCTCGGCCTCCCAAAGTGCTGGGATTATGGGCGTGAGCCACCACCCGGCCAAGAGGGTCCAAATGTGGACCTGCCAGGCCTTGACTCTGCTGTCTCTGGATGGTGCCAGTCACCCTCCCTGACCTCCCTGCCCCCCATTGGAGGCCCTTGTCAACACCTCCCTGTCCCCACACCAGCCCCTTTCCTTAGAAAGCCCTTGCCCAATAACAGAGCCTCTTTGGTGGTGAAACCTTTGCAGGCCCCTCACACATCACAAGGTTGTGGCGTCACCAGGGCAAAGATAGGGACAGTCCCTTTTGGAGGTGAGGAAATTGGTTCAGAGAAATTATGTTACTTGTCTGCTGACCTAGTGGCATCAAAAGCAGAGCAGAGAAACCACCATGTCCCCTTGTTCCCAATTCAGCTCTCCAGGGTTCCACCGTGGGTTCTTGGGGTTGGGAGATTGAGGGAGGTCAAAAGCCCCTTCATAAGAGGGATTGTGGAGAAATTAAAGTGACTTTGCCAGCTTCTGGAAGAGCTGGGGTCAGTAGCTGGAGGCATGTCAGGTGTGTCTGGTGTCTGCAGCCTCCTGCCCTTGGCCTTGCTTGTTTTCTCATCTGACTGTTTTAAGGATCTGCCTCCCTCCTCCACAACCCTCACCTCCTAAGTGTACCACACTCTTCTGGGCTCTGGGAGGGATATGGCAGTGGAACAAGTGCAGGACTGCCGTCTTAGGGTCTTATGAACCAACTTTCCTTATTTGTGAAGTGGGGCAAGAACAGTAGTGCTTCTTTCACCCCAGTTATGAGGTCTTGGGAGACCCAATCATTCATGTAACAACAGAAGATGGCTTCCTACTCTAGCCAACCAACCCCAGCCCTGAAGTTCCCAATTCCGACCAACTCCAGCCGTCGCGCTCGCGAGCTCTGGGGACCCGACCTCCACTTCCGGGTTCAGCGCGGAGAACCCCACACCAAAAGCCCCGCAGCGCTGGCTTCTACTCGAGTTCCCTCCCCTTCTCTGCCAAGAGGCTCCTGCCTCTGCTCCACCGCCGCCCCAGCAATCGCCCTCACCACCTCCGGCCCTCGGGGGAGGGTCTTGAGTTGTTTCCCCGAGAGAAGAAACCAGACGTCTTAAGGTTAATCAAATGTTTGCGATCAGAATTTGGGGTTACAGGCCTCGGTCCCGGGCGCAGTGGGGAGCGTCCGACCCCGGCAGCCCCCTGGAAGGGCGCTCTCGGAGGAAGAAGCGCTGGAGCGGGATCAGGCGGCAGAGGCCGCTGGGCCGGGGCGCAGGGAGCTCTCCGAGGTGCTGAAGCCGCCCCAATGTCGGCCCAGCCTGGGCGAGGCCCCGTGTCCTGAGGCTACCGCCCTTGCGGTTCCTAGCGACCTCTGAGATTGGCTGCCCGCTCTCCGGGGTCTTGTCCCGGGCTCCGGCCCCGGCGACCTTGGGCAACCGACTGTCCCTCACAGGCGGCGGTGAACTCACGGTCCAGGCTGCGGCTGGACTGGAAGCGCGTCCCATCCCGGGACTGGGAGAGCGGGGGCGCGCCCCTTTCCCGGCCCGGAACGCCAAGCAGGGAGCCGAGCGGGTGCGGGCGAGTGGTCCGCGGTGGGCTCTTCTATCCCCGGACGACCCCCTCCGGTCCACCCGCTCCTGCGCTTCCCCAGGCCCCGACGGCCCCCCTCCTCGCGGGCGGCCCGGCCGGCACGCAGCGGCGCGGCTGGAGCTCCCGGACCTCGGCCCCGACGGATCCCTGGCGGCGCAGCCCGCCCCACCCACCCGTAGCCTCCCGCTGGGGTCAGACTCCTGTGCCTCGCGGCCAAACCGCGAGTGGGGCCACGCAGGGCGCTGAGGTCCCGGAGAGGCGCGAAAATAGCTCAGGGTCCCGGGAGTATGGTCAGGGCGGAGGCGGGAGAGCGGCCGGACCCGGCTGCCAGCTCCCTCCCCAGCCCGCGAGGGGGCGCCGCGTCCCCATGACAACGCGGACACCCCCACCCCCCGGAGGGCAGCGCCCCCTGCTCCCCTGCGCCGCTGGCCGTGGGCGGCGCCCTCTGTGCCCGGGCGGGGAGCTGCAGGCCGGCCCTGAGAGGGGCGCGGACCGCCGGGGTCTCCGACGCCTCGGGTGCTGACCCCCGCGCGTCGCCGCCGGGTGACCGGCCCGGGGCGGGCGGCGCGGCCCCGCCACGATTGGCTGCTTCCTCGTGACATCACGCGGCTCGGGGAAAAGTGCGAGCGTGAGCGCGAGTCGGAGCCACAGCGCCGGGAGCTGCGGGCGGAGCAGGGGCCGCCCCTCGACACCCCGTCCCCGCCCCCGGCCCTCGGCCGGGCCGCCTGCCCCGCTGGCCCGCGGGGCCGCGCGTCCGTCCCGCCGTCTGTCTGGCGTGAGGGGAGCTGGGCAGAGGCGGCGGGTAAGTGGCTCCGCGGCGGCGCGGGGGCGGGGGGCTCGCCGGGAAGAGCAGGAAGCAGGTCCCCGGGACGCTCTGAGGCTCCCCAGAGGTGGGTTTGACTGGAACAGGGCGCCAGACACCCCCCGGGGCGAGCGCGGTGCCGGGAGCGGCAGTGAGCCGGGGCTGGGGGACCCAGCTAGAAGCAAGGCCGGGGGCTCTCAGAGGCTTCTCCAGGTGCGCCCGGGTGCGCCCGTGGGAAGGGGTGGGCATCCAGGATGTCGGGGGCGGAGGACTGCCCGCCCACAGCCCCCACGGAGCCAGGGACAGCCGTCGGGGGTGGGACCCGGTACTCCAGCCCTCCCACTGGCGGCTCTGCAGGGCACCAGGCGCTGGAGCCCCAAAGAGCCCTTTTCCCGCCGTCTCCCCGCCCTCCCTCTCCCTCCACCCCTTTGCCCCCGCGCTGCCAGCCCACTCCGGCCCCTGAAGTCCTCCATCTACGACCTTGAGCCCCGACGGAAAACACCCCTGCCCTCCCCGACACCCCTCCCCCACTCCAGTACTACCCCCTGCTGCTGCCCAGCCTTCAAGCCGGGGTCCTCCAGCTCCAGGCCCCCTCCTCCGGCCCCGCAACGGAAGTGTTGGGCACAATGTCGGTGCCAAATCTTCGCCTCTCCCTCCCTTGAACTCTGGAGTCTCCTCTCCCGCCCCAGGGACAGATCCAGGGACCACAGCCTTCCCAGAGCCATGGAGTGAGTGCCCAAGAACCGAAGACCTACACCCCAAACCACCCCACGGGCGCCCGGAGCACCCCCTCCGGTCTCACCCGGGGAAGAGGGGTGTCGAGGACTCGGAAAAGCACAGTGCCCACGCCCAGAGGCTGCAGGAACTGCGTGCTAGGGGGTTGGAGGGAGGGCGGGGCACCCGAGAGCCAGGGCTCCTTCGACCACAGCGGAGACATGGAGGAGCCTCCAGATGGCCCAGGAAAACCCGGCCCTCCAGGCCCGCCCGACCCTAGCGTGAGAAACTGGGTGCCCACTTTGGTCAGGGGGGCTAGAAAGTGCCTCTGGGGTAGGGTGCAGGGTGAGGAGCGAAGACAAGAGTCTTGCACTCGCCTGACCCGAGCTCCGTCCAGGCCTCCGCCTTGTGGATGCACTGCCGGTGCCCTCTCGCCGCGAGACTGGGCTGCTTTTGGCAATAACTCGTCTTATGGGCACGCAGAGCTGAGCCTGCCTGGTGTCCCTCAAGGCTGGGTTGGGCGACTCTCGCAGAGGCCCTACGACAGATGTCAGTCAGAGGTTGCGACTCTGCCACATCTTTAAGGACTTGGACACCTCTGGGCACCGGGCTAAGACGGCGTCCCAAAGTTAGGTGGCCCGTCGCACGCAGCCCCTAGTAGTCTGGCCTCCTCATCCGCACGACCCTTCACCCACAGGCCAGGTGCAATACCGACGCGGGCTCCTGGCCCGACCCTCTCCGCGCTCAGGCGGACAGCTAAGGTCTGGCTGAGTCTCCTGGCAGGGGCGTTTGGAATGTAACGGGTCACCCATTCTCTGCCCTGCATTTGCTTGTGCATGCAAGTCCACAGGTGTAGAGGCACCCGAACCGTGTGCATCCTCCCGGCCACAGCACCCTAGGCACGCACACGCATGCACATGCACGTGTCCACACGGCGCGGCATGCTCACGCGCTCTCACGGGCGCACTGGTATCCAGGCGTGGCCGTGCGCACACACACGCACATGCAGACAGCTACTAGCGTCTACTCGCGCTCCCCCGTAGGCACACACAAACAGAACTCGCACTCGCGCTCCCGCCCACACGTTCCTCGCAGGGTGCCGGGTGGAATCCGGGCTCCCTCAACTTTCCCACCCGAGAACCCCGCGCGGAGCCGAGGGCAGCTCTGGGGCGGCGTCCCACGGGGCCTGGCGAGGGGAACCCACGTCCCTTCCCCGGGAGGCTCTGCTTGAGGGCTCCTCTGGGTTCGCAGTCGTATTGGAGTTGGGGGCGGTGGCCAACGGCGGCCGCACGGTCTAGGTCCGGAGCGGGCACCAGGGACCGACATTGCCATCTAGCGGTGCGCACAGCCCTGGCGGCGGCGGCTCGCTCCCCAGATCCAGGCGCATCTGGATTCCAGGGAAAGGCGCCAGAGAGGGCTGCTGTCGGAATGTCTGCGGGTGACCCCGAAGTGTCCAAAAAGACGACAGCTGGGGCGGGGCGGAGTCGGGAGTCGGGGAGACGCTGAGCCTCGCCCTGGCAGCTCCCTCACGCGGGCCAAGAGCAGGACTTAACCACAGGCCATCCAGTGGTCCCGGCTCAGCCCGGCCACCAGGATCTGGGAGAAGACAAGATCATCGCTTGTCTTCTGGGAAAGCTAAGTCGAGAAGCCAGCAGGAATGTGAGGGGACCCTACCCAAGCCTCACCTGGACAGTCCCTCAGTTGTGTGGTTTTCGGGTAGAGGGGAGCGGAGGCAGGAGGTCAACTCTGAGCAGTAGTACCTTGGACTTAAGAAGGAGGTTTCCGGGTTCTTCTCCTGCCCACTGCCCTACTTCCTAACCTGGTGACTTTGGGCCAGTTGATTAATATTATCCTCGTCTATAAGAGGATATTTACATCTGTAAGATGAGGATACTAATAATACCTGCTTTTTCAGGCTGTTGTAAGGATTAAACCAGATAATCTATATTAAAAGCTCAGAGGGGTTCCTGACGCACAGTTAACACTCAATAAACAAGAGCTATTATGTTTTCACATTCTGCACTTCTAGCCCCGTTTGTTATCATCCTGCTGGCCTGTGTCCTGCCCTGGGAGGCTAAAGTGAGCTTCCTTGGGGCTGGCTGACTGATTGCTCCTGCCTGCCCTGTCCCCTCCTGCACGTGAGTGATTGCGGGAGGGCAGCCTCCTGGTGCTGGAGGGGACAGGGCAGAGAGTGACACCTGAGTTTCTATTTCAGAGGCTCTCAGAGCCAAATGGGGTTGTCAGGGACCCCGAGAGAGGGCAGTATCTGGTCTTTGCCCTTGACTCATTGTGTGACCTTGGGGGTGACAATACCTGCTCTCAGCCTCTCCTCCTACGAACCAAGGATTTAGAAGAGGAGAACTTGAACTATCAGGCTAGGAGGCTGGGTCTGTATCTGCGATGGTGGAATAGAAGGGCTGGGGTCAGACTTGGGGTGGTTACCCTGACCCTTGGCCCCAGCCTGCAGTACATTTTTGTGTTTCCGTATAGAGATCAAGTTTAGGTGCTAATCCCTATAGCTGCTGGGGGGGATCTCCCAGGACAGGATCCTCTCTATTCTGCAAATGAGAAAGAGGTGCAGGAAGGCACAGTGGCTTGTCTATGGCCACAGAGCTGGAGCCCAGGCTGCAGGCTAGTCCTCCTTCCTCCACAGCCGGCTGCCGCGCCCTCTCTTCCTCTCACACACAGACGCACAGCACTGCGTATCCGACCATGCCTGCTGGGCTGGCGTGGCTGTGATGGGCCCGCGTGCGTCTGTGGAGCGGTGTGTGTGTTGGCGGGTGTGAAGGAGGCTGGGCTGAGCGGCTGCCCTGGCACTCGGAGCTGGCGTGGGCCTCCCTCACATGGAGGGAAGAGGAAGAGGGGGAGGAGAGCTAAGAGGAGACTGGTGGGAGGGAGGGCAGGCTCAGGGAAGGGCCTGTGGTGGGGACTCCAGCTAGGGCGCCGCCGGTGTGGGGAGTGGACTGCGGAGGGAAGGGGCGGCCCTGGCAGCCCTTCTCTTCCCTCTGGGACAATCTTTTTACCTCATGGGTCCCCAGTTGGGCCTCAGGGGTCTCTGATAACCCCTAGTGACCCCTGCACTGCCTCCCTCCCAGCTGCATGTCCTGTGGCTGGAGCTGAGGGCTCCTTGAAGGGGATGCGACAGTGGCAGGTACCTCCTGAGGCCCCTTCTGCAGGGACTCTCCTCCTCTCTGGGGTGCCCAGCTCCAGGCGCCATCTCTGGTCCCCTGCAAAGCCCTCTGGCTCCTCGAGCTCTTTGGCCTCCCTCAGCCAGAGCTCTTAGTTACGGGACTGCCTTCCTCTCACCATGTAACCCCGCACACATCCCCACCAGCAGTATAATGCAAGAAGCTGTGAAACCTTCGTCAGGCTTTTAACAGCTCTGTGCCTCAGTTTCCCCAACTGTAAGTAGTAAAGAAAAAAAATGGTATCTACCTCATAGGTTTGTTGTGAGGATGAAATGAGTTAACACTATAAAAAGTGTTACCAGGCATGGTGGCGCCTGGAGTCCCAGCTACTCAGGAGGTGGGAGGATGACTTGAGCTCAAGGATTCTAGACCAGTCTGGACAACATACCAAGACCCTGTCTCTACAAATAAATAGATAAATAAATAAATAGACGCTTTTTTTCAAGTGTCAGAAGTGCTTGGCACTTAGTAGACCATCAGTGTTAGGTGCTCATAGATACCTCTATTATTGCTTTTGTCCCAGTGCCTTCTACAGGGGTTGGAGAGCAGGTGTTAAGAAATGACTGAGTGGGTAAGGGGATGAACAGAACAACTCTCTCCAGAGCCCACATGCTGGTGGGCCTCTGGGACCACTCTCCTCCTCCTCTTGCTTCCCTGAGCTCCCCCGACACTGGCCTCTGTCCAGGCCTTGTGCTGCTTCCGGGCCTTTGCTGTGGCCACTGCCCCTGGCAGGGCCACTCTCCGCAGCTCCTCCTGTGGCTGGCTCCCCATCACCCAGATGACCTGATGGGTGAGGCCTTCCCTGATCACCCAGCAAGGAGTCATGGCTGTCCTGCCTTCTGACTCACTCTCCCGTCGCCCTGCCTTTTTTTCTTTTGTGGCTCACGTGTTTGCATGTCTCCCCCTAGGAGGCAGGGAGCCACGTGTGTCTTATTCACTTCTGTAGCCACAGCACCCTGAGCAAGGCTTGGCACGTAGTAGGTGCTCAATTAATGTTGAATGAATGGGCAAATGCGGGATGGCGGGACAGAATTCTCTCAAGACATTCTGCCAGGGAGTGTCCCTCTGTCACCTTGATGCCAGTGTGCCTCCAGATGGCTCCCCCCATCCCCTTCTGCAGTTCATGCTTTTCTCTCCCCTTCCTCCCCAGACACGGCCTACCCACCCCTGACGACCAACATGGCCAACTTCACACCTGTCAATGGCAGCTCGGGCAATCAGTCCGTGCGCCTGGTCACGTCATCAACCCACAATCGCTACGAGACGGTGGAAATGGTCTTCATTGCCACAGTGACAGGCTCCCTGAGCCTGGTGACTGTCGTGGGCAACATCCTGGTGATGCTGTCCATCAAGGTCAACAGGCAGCTGCAGACGGTCAACAACTACTTTCTCTTCAGCCTGGCGTGTGCTGATCTCATCATAGGCGCCTTCTCCATGAACCTCTACACCGTGTACATCATCAAGGGCTACTGGCCCCTGGGCGCTGTGGTCTGCGACCTGTGGCTGGCCCTGGACTACGTGGTGAGCAATGCCTCCGTCATGAACCTTCTCATCATCAGCTTTGACCGCTACTTCTGCGTCACCAAGCCCCTCACCTACCCTGCCCGGCGTACCACCAAGATGGCAGGCCTCATGATTGCCGCTGCCTGGGTCCTGTCCTTCGTGCTCTGGGCGCCTGCCATTTTGTTCTGGCAGTTTGTGGTGGGCAAGAGGACAGTGCCTGACAACCAGTGCTTCATCCAGTTCCTGTCCAACCCAGCAGTGACCTTCGGCACAGCCATCGCTGCCTTCTACCTGCCTGTGGTCATCATGACGGTGCTGTACATCCACATCTCCCTGGCCAGTCGCAGCCGAGTCCACAAGCACCGGCCCGAAGGCCCGAAGGAGAAGAAAGCCAAGACGTTGGCCTTCCTCAAGAGCCCACTAATGAAGCAGAGCGTCAAGAAGCCCCCACCTGGGGAGGCCGCCCGGGAGGAGCTGCGCAACGGCAAGCTGGAGGAGGCCCCCCCGCCGGCGCTGCCACCACCACCACGCCCCATGACTGACAAGGACACTTCCAATGAGTCCAGCTCAGGCAGTGCCACCCAGAACACCAAGGAACGCCCAGCCACAGAGCTGTCCACCACAGAGGCCACCACACCTGCCATGCCCGCCCCTTCCCTGCAGCCGCGGGCCCTCAACCCAGCTTCCAAATGGTCCAAGATCCAGATCGTGACAAAGCAGACAGGCAATGAGTGTGTGACAGCCATTGAGATTGTGCCTGCCACGCCTGCTGGCATGCGCCCTGCGGCCAACGTGGCCCGCAAGTTCGCCAGCATCGCTCGCAATCAGGTGCGCAAGAAGCGGCAGATGGCGGCCCGGGAGCGCAAAGTGACACGAACGATCTTTGCCATTCTGCTAGCCTTCATCCTCACCTGGACGCCCTACAACGTCATGGTCCTGGTGAACACCTTCTGCCAGAGCTGCATTCCTGACACAGTGTGGTCCATTGGCTACTGGCTCTGCTACGTCAACAGCACCATCAACCCTGCCTGCTATGCTCTGTGCAACGCCACCTTTAAAAAGACCTTCCGGCACCTGCTGCTGTGCCAGTATCGGAACATTGGCACTGCCAGGTAGGCAGGCAGGAGTGCCCTAGGAGGTGCTGGTGTTGCGTGCGTCTGCTGGGGGACCACACGGCTCACCTGCTGTGGGGAAGAGTTGCAGGCACCATTCCGTGTTCATGTTTGCTGAGGAGGAAGCTCAGAAGAGGCTCTGGCTGCATTCAGAGACCAGCTCTCTGCTCAGGCTGAGGAGGCTCACCCCAGGGAATGTCTGAATTGGGGCTGCCTGGCCCACCTCTGTGGCCCTGCTTCCGCGAGCTGTGGGGCACTGGCCTGGGTGGGCACCTGCCCCACTGTGGCCATCAGCAGTGCTGAGAGAATGGACATCTGGACGGGGGCCGAAGCCCAGGGCCCCTCAGGAGGAACAGAGGGACCAGTGCTTGGAAAAGGAGGCTTGGGATGGGAGTAGAAGGGTTGGAGTCCCCCATTCTGCTGTAATCGGTGCTTTCTGCCCCCCTGCACCCTGCATGTAGGCTCAGCCCCCTCTCCCCAGATCCCACTCCAGAGGCAGAACTCTCTGGCTGCAGCTACTTAGCCAGGTTCTGGGTGGGTATGGTGGAGGCCAGGTCCCCCCAACCCCAGCAGCACTGCCCTTGTCACATTACGATGGGGCAGCTGGGAGGTCAGGGGTTCTCTCTCAGGAACTGAGGTCTGGCCTCCTCCGGTCCCAGGCTGAGCTGAGAGTGGTCCGCTTATTCAGAAGACAGCCCCCTGCGGCCCCGGCCTTAGAAGGCTGTCCCAGGTCGCACATCGAGTCAGGGTGAGGCTGTGGTGGGCGGTATTCCCATCCGCCCTCTTCAAACCTCTCACCCTCTGGCTTCTGCAGGGTGGAGGCCTGGGTCACACAGGCAAGAGGAAAGGGGTCGACCTGGTGGCTCACTCGGGTTTCCGTGACAGTGGGAAGGGGGAGGTGGGCAGTGAGGTAGCCACGCAACCCCCCGCATCTGCTCTCCCCCAATGGGTAGAACCTTCCTGATTGGCTGTGGGTTGGATCAAAAGACCTTTGACTGGGCGAGGCCGAGATGGGTGCGGTGGTTCCAGTGAGTCAGCCAGGTTCCCTTCCCCAGCCCTGGTCCCTGGGGGAGATGAGGACCAAGAGGCTTAGGTGACTTGATGGCGGGCACCCTTTCGGGGGCCCTGGAAGAAATTTTCGTAATTGTTCTGCTTTTTCCATGAGCTCTGGAGAGCACCCACCACCAAGCCCCCAGCCCCCTGAAACCCACCAGTCCCTACAGCCTGGTCTTTCTCCCCACCTTCCCACTCCCAAACACATTTCCACAGCAAACTCCTTGGGAAGGGGCTTTTATATATTAAAAAAGAAAAGCTTTTATTGGGGGGGAAAAAAAGTCAGTTTATTTGATGTGTTTCTTAGTAATGGAATTGTGGGGAAGAACAAAAGCGGGCTCTGGGACTCACATTGCTTTGGGGGAGGCTAAAGCTTCCCAGAATCCCTTGTCCCTCCCCACTTTGGGCACTTAGGGGTGGGGCTGGGGAGTGAGAGGGACAAGGCAGGGAATGATTGATTAAAGCTAATGAGCAGACAGAAGGCACTGGTGGGTCATATCTCGGGCCTGGAAGAGGGAGGGCGTGGGCCAGGCCCCATGTAACACCAGGGGCTCCTTGGCATCCAGGCTTGGCCTCTAGTCCTTTCCCTTCCCTTTCTTGGCTGTAAAACAAGAAAGAAAGATTAATACCGTATCAACAGGCCGACCCATTGCAGACCGCGGGCTCCACAAACACCCAGGCATCAGGGAAGGAGGAGAAGATTCTGCCCCCTAGTGGTTTCCAATCAGCTGACCCGGAAGCAAGGGATGGGGCCGCCATTGTGATGTGGACATCGGACACCCCCAGCTTCCTATTTCCACTTGGGATCAGAAAACCTTCAAGTTCCAGTTCCGGTCCTGGTCACAGCAGCCCTGGACAGCCTCAGCCTCCTCACCTGAGAAGCGGGCAGATTCACCCGTGCCCTGTTGGCCTCGCTGAGCTGAGTCAGGAGTGAGCTGAGAGGCCCAGGGTGGGCTGTGACCTCCTCCCAACACTAGAAAGGGCAGAGCTGACCAGATGCTGCCCGTGGCTGGAGAGCTGACAAAGGCAAGCCGTTCCAGGACAACTTTCCCTGGGTCCTAAGCCAGATGCTCCAATGGAGTAGCTTGAGTTGGTCCCTATTTGGGCCAGGGAAGATTTATGTCCCCAGCATCACCTGCCGCCCCTCTTGTAGTGCCCATCTCTAGACTTTTCCAGGCAGGGAAGCCAAGTGAGGCGATGTCAGGAAGCTATTGGCCAGGACTCAAAACTTAAGGTTTAACCTGGAATGGTCCCCTCACAGGCGGCGGGGGCGGGAGACGGGGGGAGCAGACCCCTTGGGACAGCCCCACCCCCTTCTCCTCTCGCTGACCTTTGGCCTTGGCTTTGGTCTTGGGGGTGCAGGGCTTGGTGACGCGGATGGTCTCCTGGCACTGGGCATTGTAGCGCGCCTTCTTCAGGGTGCCTTGGCGGACTTTGGTGCCTGTGCCCCCATCACACGCACCCCAGTTCTCAAACTTGTACTTGCAGTCGGCTGGTGGGAGAGCGGCCCGGGTCAGCGCTGCACGCCCCCGCGGCCGTCCCTCCAAGGGTCTGCCCAGGCTTCGGCGAGGCTGTGCCCCCATCTCCTGCCCTCCGCCTGCGCCCCGCCTCACCTCCAAACTCCTTCTTCCAGTTGCAGGGCACCCTGCACCGGATGCGCTGGGTCTGGGCCCCGCAGGTGCCCTCGCGGAAACCCACGCCGCAATCCTTGCTGCTGGGGGTGCAGGGCCCCCAGGCCCACTCCGCACACTCGCTCCCCGGGCCGCCCTTCTTCACCTTGTCTACAACGCGCGGGGAACAGAGTTCAGGACGGGGGCACGGGGAGACTCCCTCAGGGGCCGCCTTCCTGGGGTTCCAGGCTGGGAACCCAGGCGGCCCAGCCCAGAGGTGGCGGGGCCTCGCCTGCCCGTCCCCAGCCCTCCTTCGATCATCCCCCATCACCTTTCTTTTTGGCCACTGCGGAGGTGAGCGCCAGCAGGGCGAGGAGAGTGAGAAGGAGGAAGCCTCGGTGCTGCATCCTGGGGGGAGAGCGCGAGTCTGAGTCCCTGGCCCGTCCCCTTCCCCGCCGGGGGCCGCGTGCAGGGCCCTCCCACCCCCGCGTGCCCCACTTTCTAGGCCCCAAGTCGGGCTGCGAGGGTGGCGGCGGTGGGAAGACTTGGGGCGGCCCCTCGCCGCTAGCCCGGACGCACCGCCGAGAGGAGACTCCCCGGGGGGCGCCTCGAGCCTAAGACGCAGCTCAGACCCCCACCCCCGCCTCCAGCCCCCAGATCGGCCGCGGCCGGGAGGACCGGGGGCCGCCGCGCGCTCACTCGCTCGCTGCCCGCGCTGCTTCGCTCCCTCCCGCGCCGGGCCCGTCCCGCTCCGGCTGCCGCGGCCCCTTTTGTCTCCAGAACCGGTCTGAGCCGGTCACATGGGCCCCCGCCCCCTCTCCCCACCCCCCAGGGAAGGACCCGCCCCGCCCCCTCCCCTCAAACCCGCACCGCCCCCGACCCCGGCGTCCCCGCCCCCGCTCCCGCCCGCGCCCCCTGAGCTTCTACTCCGGCGTCCGTGCGCCCAGCCCCGCGCCCTCGCCTCTCCCCGCCGGTGTCCTCCGCGCTGCGACGGCGGCCTCTCCCGGCCCCAGGCCCCTTCCCGCCCGCGCACACCGGCCCCCGGCCCACTCCCTGCGCCGCCGCCCGCTGCCCCCATCCCGGGTCATCCCCTGCCGTACGCCAGGGCCCGGGCTGCCCTCAGGCCCCGGCTTCCCTTGCCTGCCGCGGAGCCCCCGCGACTGTATAACGAGCCGGGCCCGCTCCCCTCCACGGCCGGCTCAGCCCTGGCGCCCTGCTGGCTACTGGGGAGGGGGCGCCACCTGGGGCCGTTTCCGCGGGTGGGCAGGGAGGCGCTCTGCTGTGCTGAGGGGAGTCTGGGACTCGGACCCCCAGAGAAAGTCACGGGTGCGGTCACCTAGTGCCTTTCCGGGAGCACAGGCATGAGGGACAGCGAGTGAGGGTCCTGGGGGAGGAGCCCGCAGACCTGGATTTGGTGAAACTTGGCGCTGACACGAGCCGTCTGAGAAGTTCCAGACCTGGCCACAGCGGCGGCTCCAAGTGCCCACCCCCTCTGACCCCGGGCCTGCGGCATTGCCTCGCCCGGTTCCCCCAAACCGGGAGAGCCCCCGAGGCCTGGGGGAGGGGCTTGCTCAAGGCCACAGGGCAAATGGGCCACAGAGCCCGGGCTCGCCCCCGCCCCACCCCTTTCACTTTCATTGTTGTTCCCCGCGGGAAGCGGGAAGCCGGAGGGATCGGCCCCGCCCCTGGCCCCGACGAGCTCGGCCGTCGGGCAGAGGTCAGGAACCGGGCAGGCCCTGGGACCCACCCCCAAACGGGAGCCGGGGACCCGAGAAGGTGCTGTCGACAGCATCCAGTTCCCCACCCCGAGGACAACCCCGCAGCCCCCGCTTTTTGTTAGACCTCCTCCGCAAAAGAAGAAAAGCAGAAAAGAAAAAAATCCACTTTACTGAGTCACACCCAGCTGTAAACATGTCACCGTGAGAGTCCCGCCCCCCACCCCCAGGCCGCACAGTCCGCGATGAAATGACGGGGGAGCGGGGAGGGTCGCCGGAGCGGGTGCCAAGCAGGGCAGGGCGGGCAAGTGCAGCAGGCGCTGGGTGTCCGGGAGGAAGCCCGGGGGAGGTGGGGTGGGGCAAGAGCGGAGGCTGGGGGCCCGGCCGAAGACCAGGGGGCCCAGGAAGCCTCTTTCCGAAGGCCTCCCTCTTTCTCCAGCCCCTCCACTCCTCGGAGGGCATCTGCTGCGGCCAGGGAGCGCCCTGACCCAGAATCCCCCCGCCAAAGGCATGTCCAACCCAGCCGTGTCCTGTTCCCCTGTGAGCCTCCGGGTCCGTTGGGGGCCTCAGGGGGACAGGTGAGGCCCCCAGCTCCTGAATCCAGCCCTAGGTTTGGGCGGCTCCTTAGGGCGCGGCACGGGGTTCTTTCCCTGGGGCCTGGGTCCCCCCGTGGCCGTCCCACTGGAATGTGGCAGTGAGGTGGGCAAGGAGGGCGCTCGTCCCCTGGCCGCATTGTCCCTCCTGCTACCCGTGGGCAGCCCGCTACACAGCCGTCTCCTGGTCCTCCCGCTGGATCATCTGGTAGTGCTGCCGGTTCTCCAGGTAGGCGGCCAGCTCGGTGTCCTGAGCCTTCTCAGCCCGCTGCCGGGGAGTGTCTCCCTGGAGGAGGGGGGAGCTGCGATCAGCAGGGGCCAGAGGCGGGCCTACCCCCTAGCAGGCTGAGAAGCAGGGGCTCTACCTCCCTGTGGCCTGGTCGGGAGGGAGGCCTCTCTGCCCACCAGCTCCTCCCCTGCTGGCTCAGGTTTCTCAGGGTCTGGACTGCGTCTTCCCAGGGACAGCCCCCAGCCCCAGCTCTCCTCTAGGACCTTGGGAAGGGTTTGGTTGGTGCCTGCATGGGCTTCCTGCCCGCCGTCTGCTCACCTGCTGGTCTGTCTTCATGAGCGAGGCCCCGGCCTCCACGATGTAGTGGCAGATGGTGCGCTGGCCCAGGGCCGCTGCCTGGTGCAAACAGGTCTCCCCGCTGGGGGAGCAGGGGCTGGCTGTGTACCCCATCCCGGCCCCTGATCCACCCATCTGTCTCCCAAGGGCCATCAGAAAAGGCACGAAGTTCGGGGCTCTGGGGCAACAGGGGTGGCCCATGGGATGACAGATGTGGCCAGGAAGTTTACGGGCTCTGACCTGACAAAATGGGAGGGGTGGGGAAAAGGGCGGTTTCTGGGATGACCAGGGTCCTGCACTGCCCAGATACTCACTTTTCCTCCACGGCATCGAGGATCTCTGGGGGGGCTGGAGAAGGGGAGAGGGTGGTCAGAGAGGCCTGACAGCCCCTCCTCCTCCCACCTTGGCCCCAGGCCCTGGGCTCCATCACCCGGCTCACCATGGTCCAGCAGGTAGCGGACCACATCCTTGCTGCCAGTGCTGACTGCATGGTGCAGAAGCGTGCGGCTCCGCTCATCTCGGTGCATGAGGTCGCCCCCAGCTCGGTGCAGCTCCTGGAGCTGAGGGCAGGAGGCATGGCAGGGCAGGGCCTCCTGGGGCCACCCCTCCTTCCCCCAGCTGACACGCTGGCCCACAGCCGGGTACACCAGCACAGGCCTGAAATGAGTGCGCTCATACATCTTACTCCCGAGTTGCCTCTGTGGGTCTCTCTGGAGCACCAGAGGGGCCTCTCACCCCACAGCCTGTGGGCTCCCTGGCAGCATTGGTGACCAGGCCCTGGAGCAGTGCTTCCTCTGACCTGCTCCTTTCTAAGCACCAGGGACTGGTGGACTGAGCTAGGAAGCCCCTACTAGGAGCCATCTATTGTGGCGTAGACAGAGATAGGGTAAGGTGGAATGGGACGATCACTGGAGATCCCACAGAGGGCCAGAGGATGACAGATGACAGCACCTGAGCAGGTCAGCTCTTGGCTCAACCCAGAGGCCTTGCTCCCCAGGACCTGAGGGAGCTGCTGGGGGAAGGAACTGGAGCCTGGAGCTAGTACCTTACAGAAGTCGTTCCTCTTGGCAGCCTCAATCAGCTCTTCACCTGCACGGAACACCTGCCCGTTACTCTGCAGTCGGGGACCTGGGCTTGGGTTGGTGTTTCAGTGGACAGGACTGTGCCTGCCGGGCATGTGCGCCCAGGGCCGGGTTGGTGCGTGAAGCTCGAAGGCTGTGTTTGTGTAAGGCTGTATCTGGGCCCTATCCCCACCCCACTGAGTCTCCTGCCCCCAACCAGGCAGAAAGGAGGGGCCCCAGAGGAAGAGGCCTCACCTTCAGGGGGTGCGGCATCCCCTTGCAATGACCTGCAACAGAGCACGATGTGCTGTGACCAGCTATGGCACAGGCCAGCTGCTCGCCCTCCCCAGCCCCAACTGGGGGCGTCTTCATCCTTTCCACAGTTTATTGAGTGCCTGCTACACACCAAGCACTATTCCAGGTACTGGGGATACAGCAGGGAAACGAGGCAGAGGAAGCCCTTGCCCTCATGGAGCTTACATTCTAGTTCAGGGATGCAAACAAGTCAAATAAATAAGGAGTTCTGAGAGCAAGGGTGCTCTGAAGAATTCAGAACAGGTGGTGTGGCACCCCTGCAGAAGGGGTCCTAGGAGTGACCTCTCCAAGGAGGAAACTGCCAAGCTGAGATTCGAGTGGGATGGGGGTGGGGGAGCTCTGGAAAGATGGGGGAAGAGTTGGAGGCAGTGATGACAGAAGTCCAGTGGTGGCAAAAGCCTGAGGCCTCAAAGAACCAGGAGAAGAGAGTGGGGCAGGACCGTGGAGGTGAACGCAGGGAGGGGGCTGGGAGCCCAGTGCAATGACCGGGGGCCTGGGGAGAACCTGAGTTCAAAGGGATGCTGAGAAAGAAGCTTCTAGGTAGGGGAATGGCCTGGTATGCTCTGCATTTTTAGTTGGCCGTGGTGTGGAGACGGGGGTGGGAGGGCACGAATGGCTGCAGGGATATAAGAGCTGGGGGCCAGGGTGTGGCATGGCAGCCCTGGTGCCAGACAGGCTGGCGGCAGTGGGGATGGGGGGAGTGCTCGGGTGGTGGGGCAGGGGCCGCCAAGACTGGCTGAAGGATGAGGTCCAGGGGAGGTAGAAGTCAGGGAGCGAGCCCAGGTGGATGTGAGGCTGCTTCCCCAGGGAACTGCAGGGCTGAAGGTGTCAGGGGGGCTTTGGCCAGGTGCAGGTTGACACCATTTAGTCAACTGGTGGAGGGGCTGGAAGCAGGGATTCCGGAGTCATCGGCTTACATGTGGGACTGAAAGCCGGGGGCTGGAGGAACAGGACACCAGGACTCACCGGGGCGTGGGTGAGCAGGGTGAGGTGGGGAGAGGGGAAGTGGGGGTCGGGAGGTCAGGCCGCGCCGATGCCCCCAGCAGCTCAGGGTCCAGGATATAAATCTCATCCTGTGCGATCTCAGTCACATAGTTGAGGTGCTCCTGTGGGGGGGAGGTCAGGGCAGGAGGTCAGGGCACCTGACGGAGGGGGCCGAGGGGCAGCAAGGCTGGCAGACCTGGAGAAGCCTCTGCTGTGAGCACAAACACCGAAAGGAGGTGGCCAGGCAAGGGGCCCTGCCTGTCCCTCTCCCACTCCTTCCCATTCCTGACACCGCCTCCGACTGCCCAGCCTTTACCAGATGAGCTGGCACCTGGCCAGAGTGCCTTTCCTTCTATGTCTCCCTAGATGGCTCTGGGGTTCCAGGCCCTCCTGCCCACCCAGCAAGCCTTTGCTAGGTATCCGGCTGCCTTTCCGGCTGGCACCACGCTGTACTCTCCAGTGTGGAGGGCAGGGCCGCAACCCAGTCTGTGCACACACAAGTGTGAAGGCCCTCAGAGGCATGAGGACAGAGGTGAGCCCATCAGGGGAGCTAACAGGGAAGGCACCCCAGGAGAGGCGACCCTGGGGCCCGGAACCAGCTGTGGCTGGAGCAGGCCTGCAATCGCTCACCTGGGCTCGGTCGATCCTGTAGAAGCGGCTGGCAGTGGTGGCTGTGGGAGAGAGGGCAGCCGAGGATCAGGGAGTGCCATGTCCAGGCCTAGGTCCTCTGCTGCCCCCACCTGGGTTCCCCTAGGGAGGGGACAGGAAACAGCCTGGCACTCTGGGAGTAGACTCACCGTCCAGGAAGCACCACTTGGGGGACAGTTTCTGGCATGTCGGGGACTTGGCTCCAGCACCATCGGGCTCCTGTAGAGAGAAGCAAAGGCCAGGCTGGGACAGAGTGGGGGCCAGGGAGGGAAGGGAACTTGGAGTAGGGCCACCAGCACAGAGGAGGCTCTGCAGGGCGAGCTCGCTGCGGGAGGAAGGGGCATGTCCTCACTTCTCGCCACCCTCTTGGTGGGCACCTGGGGAGGCCCCACCCCTTACCTGCTGCAGTCTCTCGATGTGGGCGCGGCAGAGCTCTAGGTCACTGTCTCCTGGGACCACCACAGTGCCCAGCGGCACGGCTGGAGGACAGAGCACCTGTCAGCAGCTGGCTGCATCCCACAGCCCTGCCCAAGGGGGCCCCGGCTGCCTCATCCCCTCCTGGCCACCCTGCCAGACCACCCCACGGCACTCACAGGCCTCCTTGAGCTGCTCCTTGTCGTAGTGCAAGGCCTCGTAGTCGTGCATGCTGACGCGACTCACCTGGATGCGCAGCTGCTCGGGCACCGGCTGCTGGCTGTCGGGCAGGGCCGGTAAGCGGGGGCTCAGCAAGGGCCCTGCCTGGGTGCCACCCTCGGCCTGGCACCAAACCATGTGCCGAGAGAAGGTCCCGCCCCACTCCAACACCCCTGGGGCAGAGGGACAGTCAGCCCCTTTTACAGATGGGGAAACCAAGGCCCAGAGAGGGCAGGCTCTGGCCTCGGCGCCCAGGGCACGTGGCGGGGTGGGACGTACTCGCTGTGCAGGGGGGCGGCGCTCCGCCGCTTGGCTTTCTGCACCATGGTGGCCTGGTTGCGCAGGGCGATGCGGATGCGTGAGGCTGCAAGCTTGCAGGGCTCGCCGTCCACCTGCACCGGGATGGCCTTGGACGTGGTGAGCACCACCTCACGGCACTGCGTCAGCCGCTCGCCGTGCCCGCCCACCTGCAGCGCGGCCTGTGGACACAGGAAGCTCGGGTCAGATGGCACCAGGGCTGGGGGTGGCGGGCCCCAGGCTCTGCTCCTTCCGAAGCAGAAGCTCTAGCCAGAGAACAAAGGTGAGAGTGACCCCTGGTCAGAGGGCAGAGGGGAGGGCGAGACCCTAGGTGGGGTGGGGAGGGGAGGGGGCAGAGGCAATGAAGGTGACTCCTCAGTCAGAGTGGGGAGTGAAGGTATCCCGAGGCATAGCGAGGAAAGGGGGTGGGTGCCGCTCTCGAGCCAGAGGAACGAGACAAAGAAGGAAGGTGAGGATGAACTAGGCTGCCGTGGCCCATGGAGGCGAGTGTGGATGACCCCTTCCACCTTTGGGCTGTGCTCCCAGGCACCGTGGGGCCAGCGCCCACTCACCAAGGACGTCATGGTGAAGCCAATGACCTCGAGGTAGCCGTCGTCATGCCGCTGGGGCTCAAAGTCGTGGTGCTCCCCAGGGTGGCCCCAGGGCATGGTGCCTGCACAGTACCTGCATGGGCGGGCGATGACACGGGCCTCAAAACACAGTCTCTACAGGAGAGGACAGCAGGGCCCCATCCCCCCACCCCAGGAGGCCCCTCCTCACCTGGGGATGTTCAGGAAAACAACACACTGGGGTTTCAGGTCCTGGATCTTAGGAGTCAAGTCTGTTCCATCACACTAGAAGCGGGAGGGGAGGGTGTTGAGGTGCATGTGCCAGGTGGCCTCCCTCCCTTCCGGCCCACCTACCCGCGGCAGCCTGGCTCCACTCACCACCACTCGGATGTGCTTGGCCAGGTCCTTGGAGCTGCCCATCAGGAAGTCGGAGAAGGCTGTCTGTGGGAGACAGAGAGCGTCACCATCTGCTGACAGAGATCTTTCCTTACCAGCACCCAGCAGGGCTCCTGGGGCCTGGTGGACACAGGTGGGCAGGGGCACGGGTGGTAGAAGAGGTGGGCACAGGGGGGGGTGCAGACCCACTCACCCCAGCGTAGAACATCTTATTCCGAAAGCGGCTGTTGAATTTCTCTGGGTTGGCCTCTGGGTGGAGACAAGCAGGGGGGCCAGTGAGTCACCCCAGCCTGCCCAGGTGGGGTTGGGGGAGGGCTGGGATGGATGCCTTCACTGGCAGGAGCAGGGTCTGACCCTCCTGGGGACACTCCTGTGCCCACCCTGCCCTGGCCTCAGTGGGAGGCTGCCAACCTCGAGACTCGTGGAACTCCAGGGTGACATGGGCGTCAAAGCCCAGGCTGAAGTAGTTGTTGAAGACATCCAGGGGCAACTGGAAAAAGGTCAAGGGACCAAAATGAGGGCTGGGCCTTACAGATGTCCCCGCTCCAGGGGCCTTGTGTGGCCGAGCCAGCTCAGCCCATCTGTTCACAGGCCTTCCCTGGTCAGCAGTGTCTGCCTTCACCTGCCGTCAGGCGCAGCCCTACTCTGCCTGGTGGCTCCTGGGGGATTTCCCTGCATGCCTGGCAGCATCTCTTCCCTGTCAGCTCCCCTAACACTTCTTCCTGACATGCCATGTGGAACACGACAGTGGAGCTTGGTTTTGCTCACTGCTGAGAGTAGTGCCTGGCAGGTAGCACGCGCTCAGTGCATGTTTGTGGAATAAAGCAGCATCTTCTGGCCAGGCGTGGTGGCTCACGCCTGTAATCCCAGCACTTTGGGAGGCCGAGGCAGATGGATCACCTGAGGTGAGGAGTTCAAAACCAGCCTGACCAACATGGTGAGACCCCATCTCTACTAAAAATACAAAAATTAGCCAGGTGTGGTGGCAGGTGCCTGTAGTCCCAGCTACTCAGGAGGCTGACGCAGGAGAATAGCTTGAGCCTGGGAGGTGGAGGTTGCAGTGAGCCAAGACTGCACCACTGCACTCCAGCCTGAGTGACAGTGAGACTCTGTCTCAAAAAAAAAAAAAAAGAAAAAGAAAAAAAAAAATTAGCCAGGTGTGTTGGCACATGCCTGTAAATCCCAGCTACTCAGGAGGCTGAGACAGGAGAATTGCTTGAACCTGGGAGGCAGAGGTTGCAGTGAGCTGAGACTGCACCACTGCACTCTAGCCTGGGAGACAGAGCAAGACTCAGCCTCAAAAAAACAAAAACAAAAACAACAGCATTTTGTGAGGCAAGTACTATTATTCCCATCGTACAAGGAAGAAGTGGAAACTGGAGAAATGAAGAGACGTGCCCAAGATCCCAGAACCAGCAAGTGGGAAAGTGGGACCCAGTCCCCAGTGGCCCTCCCTGCCCCGCCCCACCCTGGCCAACTTACCCGGTCGGTGGCGCCTTCATCTCGGTCCTCAGGACCTGCCTCGGGGTTGGGCTCAGCGTGGAGGTCCCAGCGGTCCAGCTGTACCACGTTCCCCTCCTCCACGTGGGAGAGGATCTTGGACACAGGCTCATCTGTGTAGCCCTGGGGGAGGAGGCAGGGACTGAGCCCTCTGTGGCTGGAGAGGCCCCGGCTGCACCCCCCTCCTATGGGTGCTTACCCCACCCCAGTTGAGGGTTCGGGCCAAGTCGTTGCCAGTACCCAGGGGCAGGATGGCAACAGGGGGCGGCGGCTTCAGGCGTAGCTGGTCCAGGGTGGAGAGGATCCAGCCCACCTGGGGGAGGGAGAACAGAGGCAGGTCAGGCCCACAGGGATCCCGGCTTCAGGCCCAGCCCTGGTGCTTGGCTGGCCCATGCAGGGAGCTCACCGTGCCGTCGCCCCCGCACGCCAGGATCCGCAGGTTGTGCACTTTGCGGTACATCTCCAGCCTGGGCTCGTGGGAAGATGGCAGTGGGGTCAGGGGATGTGTGCTGTACCCCAGGAGTGAGGCAAGTTTCCCCCCACGTCCCCCACAAAACCTTGGCAAGTACTTACGCCTCCCTGGGCCCTCCCTGGCTCAGGTCGAAGACTTGTCGGGGATTGAGATACCAGAGGAAGGACTGGATGATCTTCGCACCCTGGATGGGACGGGAGCCGAGAGACAGGCAGGCAGTGGCGGGACGAAGTGGGAGAAGCACAGGGAGAGGGGTGTGACTGTGGGAACCAGGGCCAATAAGGGGTGAGGGGTGGAGAAAGGACAGGATTTTCTCAGGATCCCTGGGAAAGAGGGATTGGGGCAGAAGCCAGAACGGGCTCTGGGAATAGCTGCTGGCAGACAGGCTGGACCCCAATCCCCGCCCGAGCCCTCAGCTGAGAGGCAAGGCCACGTTTACCTGGTTGCCCCCACTCTTGGGGTTCACAAACACCAGCAGGGGCTTCATGAGCGGGGAAGGGGTGGGTCTGATGATGAAGGGTCTCCAGCGGCCCTCCTGGGAGACAAGGCGAGAGCCTGTAAGCTCCTTCCTGTCCACGACACCCTACCATCATCCTTAGCAGGCCCCCTGGGTGACTCTGTCCCCCCTTGTGTACCCTCATGTACCACCTCTGGGCCAGATCTTACCAGGCCACAGAGCAGAAACTGGCATCTAATCCTGCCTTCCTCAGAGGCCCCAGAGCCCACACGGACCCCTGCCAGCTGGCAGCATTAGCCGGGGGCGGAAGGTCTGTACCCTGAGCCACAGACCCCTCTCTCCGGCCCCCCTGCAGCCTCTGTCCAGCCTGGGACTGACCTCAGGCCCTTTCTTGCTGGACTTCCTCTTGAAGGATGCCCTCTTCTTCTTCTTGCTTGCTTTCAGGGTATTCTGCAAGGGAAGCAGGGGCATTGGTGACAAGGTGGGCAGACTTGGGTGGCTGGCAGACCCCAAGTACGTGGGGGGCATCAAGGGTGCAGGAAGTACTCACCTGGGGCCTCCGTGCACGGAGGATCCAGGTGGGCGGGATGACCACGGCCGCGTGGACCCCCAGGGAGCACGGCTCCTCAATCTGCTGCAGCATGAAGCAGGAGACCTTGCTGTGGTACTGAGGAGAGTGAGGGGTAGGGCTCAGCGGGACCGTGTTCGGACTCAGGGACCCAAACCCAGCAGTGCAGGGCGTGGCCCTGGGGGCGGGGGCACCACTCACTGCCTGCTTGCACCATGAGCAGCTGATGGCCACAATCTCCTTGCTGTGGAAGGTGAACTTCTGCTGGAATCCCTGAGGGTAGACAGGACGGATGGGCACCAGGGCAGGCCTGGAGCAGCAGACCCAGTCCCTCTCCTGCTGCCAACCTCTATCCACCCAGAGACAGGGCCTCGCTATGTTTCCGGGCTGGTCTCAAACTCCCAGGCTTAAGCAATCTGCCTCAGCCTCCCAAGTAACTGGGAACAACAGGCATGTGCCACCATGCCCAGCTCTGAACGCATTTTTTGTTTTTAAGATGGAGTTTCGCTCGTTGCCCAGGCTGGAGTGCAGTGGCGTGATCTCAGCTCACTGCGACCTCCACCTTCCAGGTTCAAGCGGTTCAAGCGATTCGCTTGTCCCAGCCTCCTGGGTGGCTGGGATTACAGGCGCCCACCACTATGCCCAGCTAATTTTTTGTATTTTTAGTAGAGATGGGGTTTCACCACGTTGGCAAGGCTGGTCTTGAATCTCCATCACCTCAGGTGATCCTCCTGCCTCAGCCTCCCAAAGTGCTGGGATTACAGGCATGAGCCACCATGCCCAGTCTGAACACATTTTTTTAAAATAAAATAAAAAAAATACACACACACACACACACACACACACACACACACACACACACACACACACATATATAAATATAAATAAAATAAGCCTGAAGAGCAGGGCTGCTTAGCCAGGGCCCCCTGACTCCCTGAAGTTACCTGCACAGCACCGTGTGCATACTGCAGGCTAACTCCTGCCTCACTCAGATTTTCCCTCCTTCCTACCCCCGAGGCCTGACCAGGCCCCCATGTGCTCTTAAAGAAATTTACTGCTGCTTCCGAGTACCTATCACATTCATTCCCTGTTCATCCCACAGGCTGTTATGAAAGGCCTGTAGTGGGCCAGGCGCTGAGAATCAGTGAAGTGAGCCTCTCCATCTTTGAGAGCCTGCACTTACTGAGGGAGGCGGGCAAGAAGCAAACAAGTAAGTGAACCAAACAACTGTGGACTGTGTTAGGCGGTCGCCTGGAAAGCCTGGCTTCAAGCCACACTGTCCTCAGGAGGGTGGGAAACCACTGCCCAGCTTGGTGCCTGGCACACAAGTATCCACGGAGTCACCGAATGAGTAAGTCTATATGATTCTCCAAAGGGCCACTTGCAGCTTCAAAGCAGGCCAGGCGTGCCACGTCGGAAGAAAACTTTCCTCCCTGCTCTCCTGCTAAGCCCAGAGACCAAGAGCAGGCCAGGGTGTTTGGGGACTGAAGGCACTGCAGCCAGGCTGAGAGTCAGCCCTGGACTCTGCACGCCAGGGTGCGGTCAGTGATGGGCAGGCCACATTGGCCACACAGCCTGGGCTCAGGCCCACGGGTGCAGGTGGCGATTTCCTCGGGCAGGGCCTCTCACCTTCCCACAGTGCCGACACTTGCCGTCCTGGCGTCGTCTGTGTACCCAGTGGTGCCGTACAAAGGTTGGCTGGGGGAGAAGTGGAGAAATTTCACCAGGTGAGGGGTAGGCAGGGGCACAGCCCTGAGGACGGCCCACATGGCTCAATACATCGAAGGTGGGGGCTGCAGGAAGCTCTCTGCAGTCCTGCGCATGAGTGGAGGAGGGGCTGAAGACTCTCTTCATGGCCCAGGGGAGGCTCAGAGTCAGAGGAGAGCCGGAGAAGGCTGGGAAGCACCAAGAGGCACAAGCTGTCCCACCCCCTCTGTAGGCAGCGCTAGTTAGGCCTCCGCATGGCAGAACTCAGACCTCAGAGAGCACCAGCCTAGAGGGAGCCGAGCCCTCTGGTGGCACTCCGGAGGCACTGCACAGAGGCCCATGCCAGAATCTTAGGGTGGCCCTGTCCCTGAGCACCCTACCCTGGACACTTACCTCGCGCACGTTCCTCGAGCCTGATTCACGGAAGGACGGCTTACAGCGGAAATTTATCTGTGAAACACAGCAGTGACCACCAAAATGTCAGAACCTCCCTTCGGGGTCAGATATATGGTCACTTCCTCCAGGACAACCCAGAGTCATCCTCAAAAGGCGGGGATACCCTCATATCATCCCGAGAGTCCTTGAAACATGAGACACCTCCTGTGAGAAGCCCTCCTGCCTCTCTGCCTCCTCCTCACTAGCCAGAGGGATCTTTCCTTCTTCCACCCAGCACCCAGGATGAGGGGGAGGTTGGGAGCTTCGGGTTTGTCCCCCCAACTAACATGGGACCGTGGTTTGCTCATAGTTCTCTTTTTTTTTTTGAGACAGTCTCACTCTGTCGCCCAGGCTGGAGTGCAGTGGTGCAATCTTGGCTCACTGCAACCAACACCTCTCGAGTAGCTGGGATTACAGGTGTATGCCACCAAGCCTGGCTACTTTTTCTAATTTTTAGTAGAGATGGGGTTTCACCATGTTGGCCAGGCTGGTCTCGAACTCCTGACCTCAGGGTGATCCACCTACCTCGGCCTCCCAAAGTGCTGGCATTACGGGCGTGAGCCACCGCGCTCGGCCGCATCCTTTTCTTCCTTGCCCTCTGGCACTCACGACCTGGGCACATGCAGCCAGCCTGGTTCTCGCATGCAGACTTGCACTGCCTGGCCCCTGGAGACCTTTAGCTAATCTGTGGAACCCTAGCTCGATTTCCACCTTAGATGATCAGTGTACAGTGCTTGGGGCTGCATTTCTATTTCCTTTCTCATAACTGTCCCTACTTCAGCCTTATTAGAGGTATAAGGAAGTCTCACTTTACAATTCAGGGGCTGGGGAAAGCAGCCCGTGTGAGCCTGCCTAAGCTATTCCTAGTCTTACAGTCTCTCTCATATGCTGGCCTGGGTTTCTGCAGGCTGGGGAGCCCTGCCCCTCCACGCGAACCCTTCTGCCCCTGGCCTTGACCCGCCTGCCCAGTACTGCCTCCACTTCCCTCTAGAAGCACAGTGCCCAGACATGCCCCCAGATGCAAATGCACAGTGGACAATGGCCCTTGGGGAAAGGTCTCCACAGAGGCGGGATGTAGGGGATCCCCCCAGCCACAGCTGAGTTATGAAGCTTCAATGAAGCAAATCAATGGCCTCTTCTAAGCGCTAGTTTGGACATGGGAAATGGTACAAGGGCCACCATTCGTCAGTTCATTCCATTGAGTGATATTCAACGAACCCACTAGGTGCCAGGTTTGTTCCAGGCAGTGGGGATACAGCAGCTAATCAGTGAGAAGCCAGGATTCGAACGCAGTTATTTGGCTCCAGGGTCCTTGACTCTTCACCCCCGAGGGCTGGGTCGCTCCTGGCAGGCCATGTTTGTATAATGTGTGGGTGTGTGCGTGTGCTGAAAGGGCCTCAGCACCCAAAGGGCAGGGGTGGGCAAAGCTGAGCTACCCACCCACCTTCTCCAGCTGCTCGATGCAGGGCGTGTGCACCACAATCTTGCAGGCTGCGCACTTTCTTCGAGACACTGACTTCTGCTGCAGGACAGGAAAGAGAGGGCCCCTGAGGCACCAGGTAAGTCTATCTCGGAGGCTGATGCCTCAGCACAGCTGCCCTCTGTGTGCACTGGGAAGCCCCAGTCCTGGCGTCCAGACAAAGCCCCTGCACCCCTCACCATCCTGGGGCGACCCACAGCAGGGGTGCTAGGGAGCGGGCTTGATCCCACCTTCCTGGAAAAAAGGCAGCGGCTGTTGGCTCCACCAGCAGGGGGCAGCATGCCCCAGCAAGCACTCACCAGCATCCTGGCTACACAGTACTGCTCCCCAACGTAGCAGAAGTCCCCAGACACGTTGGTCTCGAACCAGATGTGCTCCCCATATGTCGCTGACTCCTAGCCATGGGATGGGCTTGCTCAGCACATGCTGGCCGCCCAGCCCTCCCTCCCATCAGCCCCTGCCCACCCGCCCTCTCCCAAGACAAACCCGCTCCAGCGCCCTGATCAACCCTGCTCTGTTCCGTCTGCCCCACTGTCCCAACCCTTCCAGGCTTGGCTCTCCCAGCTGCCTGGAGTGCCTCCACCCTCCAACTGCACCTTGGCCAAGAGCCCAGTGGGGCTGGGACCCAGGGGTGTTCAGGCACTCACGCTCCAGTCCACTGTGCTCCGGATCTGCCGCTCTGACTCGCTGCACGGGGCCCCAGGGGTGGGCGGAGGCGGGGCCAGGTGCTGGAGGCCCGACTTGGTGATGGCTTTCCTACAGAGGAGAAGACAGCTGAGGAGGGGGCTGAGCACTTGCTGACCCTACTTCTTCCCACCTCCTGGGGCCTCTGCCCTTTCCATGACCTTGGCAACAGGGAGGGCGGAGGAGCCTCCCAGCAGCCCCAGAGACTAAGAGGCTCCCTGCAGGAGACATGGCCTTTTGGGGTACGCTGGCTTCAGAGCACTGCCCAGAGTGTTCCCAACTGGGAACACTTGGGAAGAGCTTCAAGGCCCTTGCCCAGGCCAGACCCACAGGAAGTCACACCACTCGCCCTGCTGGCCACAGCTATACCTACGCGAGCAGGGCACTCCAGGCCTGGGGTCCCGCCGCCTTGCGCCGTAGGGCTACCTGGCGCCTGCGGGACAGTGGGCGCACACGGGTGGGCAGCACGGTGCTGGCGGTGGTGCCTGAGGCTCTTCGGCCCCCAGGGCCAGGGTGCTGGCCTGAGGGCCGCCGCTGGCTGAGGCGCCGATAGTAGCCGTGCAGGCCCCAGAGAGCGTGGTCATACACGGCATCCGCAGGGAGCAGGTGGGAGGAGGCTCGGCGCAGGTAGCGGGGCAGGGAAGACAGCGGCCTGGCGCCCTGGGGTGGGGATGGCCCTGGTGTCTTGGTGCCTGGCTGGACGGCGCTCCACGCCCCGGCTGCCACATCCTCCTGGACACCCTTCTCCTCCTCATTCATGCCCACAAGCCCGGTCAACAGCAGGGGTGCGCCAAGAAGCTGGGCCCCCACAGTGGTAGGCTGTGGAGTGGGCACCTTATCCACGATGAAGCGGGGGTTGCAGGAAGGGGGCACAGTGCTGGAGCGCCGGCGGCTGGAACCCCGGGCCCTCACCCCGCAGCTCAGGAGGCAGCCCTGGAGCTGGGCGCTGGAGCGGCGCCGCTGTGCCAGTGAGGAGGAGGCCTGCCCAGCGGGGGAGCGACGCCGGGCCTTGCCCGTGGGCAGCCCCACACCGCTGGGCCGCCGCTGCCCCTCTCCAGGGCCTGGCACCTTCCACTGGAAATGTCTCCTAAAGAAAGTCTCCATGGCAGGCGGGTGGCTGTTGGGCATAGAGACCGGAGACATCAGGAGCTGGACCAGGCCATGGTCTGTCCTGCGTCTGGGAGCCCATTCACAGCCTCTGCCCCATGAGGAGGGAAGCAAGCCCCGAGGGAGGGAGGGGTCACTGCAGCCTCTGACCTCCATGTGAGGGTCCCAAGGGTGCTCAGGGGAGCCCAAGTTTAGAGCTGTTGGGGCACTGATGCTCTCCCCCGTTGCACCCTAGGGAGCCCTGGAGTCGTAGGTAGGTGGGTGCTTCAGGCTACCCCTTCTTCCCCCATCCAGGCACCAGAATCCACAGAGCCCTGGGCCTAAAGGCCTCCACCTGCCCCACCGGAAGCTGATGGAAAAGAAAACAAAAAGAAAATGGGGAGTCGGTCTGTCTGGATGGACGGTGGGGCCCAGGGCAGGGCTTCCTACTCGCTGGGTCTTTGTTTTGCCACCAACATGGGGGAGCAGGTTAGGTGTCTCCCCCGGGACATGGCACAAACCAAGCTATAACAAAACGAGGCTCTCTGCAAAGGAACTCAGTCTTGACAGGACCCCCAGAGTCTCTTGGCCCCCAGCCTTGGAGTCAGGCTGAAGGTGACTCCTGGAAATGGAGAGGGTCTAATGTGTAGCTCAGGGGAGACTAGGTCTCAGGGAACTGCAGAGTCGATGTCTGGCTCACCCCGGGGAGGGACTGCTCAGTCTTCCTTTACCCAGGGGACCGTGACAATAGGCTTGGGCCAAAAGCAAAGCCTTCTGGATTCTGGGTGTGTGCGTGCCTGTACGTCTGAGGCAGTGATGATAAGAACTTTCTGGTGCTCACCTGCTCTGTCTCACCTTTCTGAAGGGACAAGAATGGATACCCCAGGGTGAAGCTGGGAAACCATTCTGACTCTGCTGCTGAGGGAGCCTGTGACTGGACCTTCTTCTGCGGCCCTGATGCTGGATGCTCGGATACTCACAATTTCAAATGCTGCAGGGAGGCAGGAGCTGTGGGCATCATCCTAGCTCCCACCTGGACCTGGTCTCCCCGGACCCATCATGAACTCATGCTCTGCTCCCTCTGCCAGCTCACCTCCGCCCTGCCTACCCTTCTTCACAGCCAGCATCGAGCTCCTGTGCCCTCACCTCTCCTAACATTAGGGGAAGGGCAGCCTGCCTGGCATGGATCAGGGTGGCAGTGCCGCCAGGTACCTGAGGCTACCTGTGCCCCACAGCAGGCGATCTCCTGGGCCCTGGTCCTTGTCCTGGTCCTGGGGAGAGACTGGTGGGGGATGCATCCTAGCCCCGGGCAGCCACAGAGGTCAAGGTCACAGCCCTGGGACAGTGCTGCCTGGGGCTGACAGAAGCCCTGTGGTACCCTGAAGGCTGGCATTAGTTAGGCATGGTGGGTGATGCCCTGGAAGCACCATGGACAGGAGGGAGGATGAAGGCAGAGATGATGGGCTGGAGGAGTCAGGCCCAGGCCCACGTCTAGCACCTTCTCCTTCCATTCACCGCACTCTGATTTGCTACTGCCCTGCAGGTCTCGAGCAGCTTCAGGCCAGGTGCAGGGGTGTTGAGGGAAGAGACGGACACGGTGGAGGTGCCTAGGGAAGCAGAGTTCTGCACGGCTCAGCTCTTGGTCTCTGCCTATTGGAGTCTGCAGCTGCCTCAGATGACAGGGAGGTCAGGGCAGTGCTCTTATGACCCCAAATGTGCCCCATTCAGAGCAGACCGCCTGGGCAGGAGGGAGCTGCAGGGGCAGGACGGCAGGCATGGGCAGAGAGTGCTGGGCCTCCCCCAAAATCACCAGTGTCACGGCTGACATTTACTGAGCCCCTATGTGTCAGGCACTGTGCTAAGCCCCTGGCAAACACTGAGATCATTTCACCAACCGTAACCCCAATGAACAGGTACTGCATCACACTGTTCCTGATGAGGAAGTTGACGCAGAGGTGGCCTGCCTAGGGTCCCCGGCCAGTCAGTGTGGAGCCAGTGCTGGAGCCCAAGTCTACCTAATGGCAAAGCCTGCGCCCCAGAAATAGGGTGGGTTGCAGGGTCCTTCCTCCTGGAACATGAGGCTGGGATGGGGTAGGAAAGGGAACCAGGTAGGGAATAATAACGAATGCCTGCTATGTGACAGGCCCTGGGCTAAGTACTTTATCATCTCATGTGATCCTCACCACAGCCCTGCGAGGTAGGCAGGACCCACAGCTCCATTCTAGACACGGAGAAACTGAGGCTTCAAGAGGGCCAATAACATGCCACGGTCCCATGGCCAGTCAGCGGCAGAGTCAGGACCTGAACCCAGGTCTTCCCGACCTGGGACCTACTTTGTGTCGGGGAAGAGGAGCCTGAAGGCCCAACTGCCCCCTGCCGTCAGGGCACTGGCCTGCCAGCCCTCCCCAGGGTGTCAGCTTTCCCCGCCCGCCTGGTCAGGCCGCCCTGTGACAGCTGCCCAGCCTGGAGGAGATTAGTCACCCGGACACACCGCCTGATGCTAGTGTCACCCAGAAAACAAAAGGCCACAGTCAGTGGGGGGAGGTGCCGCTGCAACCGCGGGCGGCGGTGAGGACTGGGCCCAGCTTGCGGCCCCCGACCTGCGCTGACAACAGGGACCAGGACCCCCTCGAGAGACAAGGGCAGCTGGCATGTGGTCCTGCGGTGCCCGGCTCCACACACTGCCAGGCAACCCAGGTCCACATCTGTCCAGGAGTCTCCTCAGTGGCCGATGGTGCCGTCCCTCCCAGCAGAGTGGGGTGGGCAGGGCCGGTAGTGCTATGTGACTGTGTGCAAGTTGGCCCCTCACGGGCCTCAGTTTCCCTGTCTGTCTGGGGAGACTGTCAGAGTGGCTGAGCTATTTTGCCACAGGCTCTCCTGCTGGGCACCCATGCCTCCGTGCTCCCATGCCCCTCCCTGCAGGCCTGTGCTTCCTGTTCCTCTGGTCTCCATAGAAACCTCTGTCCCTGGTCAGTAAGAGCCTGACTCCTCACTTCCTATCTCGGCTGGGGTTTCTCCTGGGCCTTGCTGGAACCCGCCCTGGGACTGAGCCTCTCCGATAGCACAGCTCTGCGTGACAGTGTCTTCTCACCTCGTGCTCTTGGTCACCCCCAACTCACCACATAGTATGTGCAAAGGTCACCCCGAGGGCTTCAACACCAAGAGCACAGCAAAATGGCTGTCCCTCGGTCTCCGGGTGGAGAGCCTGTCACACCAACGGGGACAGGATGGGAAAGGACTCAGGGGACCCCATCAACCTCCGGCTCTGGGGCCTGACAAGGACAGGGCCTGGGAAAGGACAGAGGAAGTCAGGAGGCAAGACCAGTGGTGTCTGGCCGTGCACCCTTGCTGGACAGTGGCTGCAGCTGTGGGCAGCCGAGCTGCAGTGGCTGCCATGGGGGCGGGCAGGCCGGAGAGCTTCATCGGCTACTGCTACAGCAGACAGGACACCCACCCTCCAGAGACCAGGCCATCTCACGCCTTATGCTAGTTTCAAGGGCGCTGGCATCCTGAATCTGCCATTGCCACCCTAAGGCTGATCTACTAACCTTTCTGAGCCTCAATTTTCTCATCTGCAAAATGGAGCTCACACCATCTGGTTCAGAAGATTGGCATAAAGGAGGTCTGGATGCGATGACGGAGGGACAGTGCCTGGCGATACCTGGCAGACAGCAGGGGCCTGGCAGGGCCTACACCCACCACAGACACCAGAGCATGTGACTGTGCTACCTCCGGGGTTTGTCTGCCCACAGTGAGGCCGGGAACCCAGAAAGGGAAGCAGGAGTGCCCAGGGAGGCCGCCGCCCACCGCGTGAGGAACAGAGCCGGCCGCAGGTGCCACCTGGCTATCTGCTCGTGTCGTGAGGAACGCACTCTCCGCACCTGGTACCAGGCCTGGCCTCCTGAGTTGCTCTCACAGGATACCCCATGGGACTGACCCAGAGCGCCCACTCCACACCCTGGGCAGGGCCTCGTCCGCCTTCCGCTCCGTGAAGGCTGGGCATGGTGCATGGCGACCCCACCTCCAGCAGCCCCAGAGCAAGGGCCTGCAGCTGCCTCCCCAGAACCCCCTCAGCTCTGCTCCCACAGTCCCCGGGTCGGAGGGAAGGAGGTGGGGAAGCGGGAAGGGAGGTCGGCCTCTCCCCAGTCAGCCTAGAGGCTTGGGAGGCAGGGTCCTCCCTTCCCAGGCTGGGACTCACCACAGGGATCCTGTCAAAAACAACAAACAGAATGTACCTCGGGGAGCAGGTGGGCCAGGCTGGACGGTAAGAAGGCGACCAGGCCAGTGAGTGTTTACTCGGCAGGCTCTGCCCTGGCTCAGCAAGAGCTTGGCGGGACCCTTTTCCATCAGCTCAGGAACCGGGCAGGGCAGGCCCCTGGCCTAGGGATGGTGGGGCCTGGGTCCACCCGGATCCAACCCTCCCCACACCCACCCAGCCAGATACAGAGGGAGGAAGCAGAAGGCAAGGAGGGGCTGGGGGCCCCTTTTGACCTGATCTGGAAGGCAGGGCGCAGGCGGGAGCGGGGCAAGCAGGAGGGAGCTGGGGTCCCCAATGCCGGGCTCTGGCTCCAGCTCCGGGCTGGCGGCCTCTGCTGAGCAAGTCCTAGTTTGGAGAGCGAGCGGCCGTGGCTGCTCCTCTGCCCCCTCCCCCTTGTCACCCTCCTCCCCGCTGCCTGAGACAGCCGTTATGAAAATAACCCGATTGGTAACCGAACGCACTTCCTCTCCCAGCGGCAGCTCCAGGCCCTGCAGCAGGCGGTGGGTGGGCGGGCGGGCACACTGCGCACGAGCATGCCTCCCAGCTCCTTTTCCCAAGGTCCCCAGAGTCAGGCTGGGTGACAGCCCAGTGGCCTGCCTTCCACCTGGTGCCCAGTACAGCCCAGCCCACGCCCCAGCTCGGGAACGAGGTCTAAGGAGGGAGAAGTGGGAGGGAGAAGTGGAAGCCAGGCCCTTTTAGGGAGGGGGCCCCCCACTAATGCCCCCTATTTAGCCACCTAATGCCTTCTCACGCCCACTGGACAGGTTTTCTGAGGTCTGGGGAAGCTAATCACGCTGGCTCCAGACAAAACAACCACAAAAGTAAGTATCTGTGGCGTGTTTCACAACTTACAAAGTACTTTTTCACCAGCATTACAGACGGGAGGCTGGGTTTTTCCCCTGTGCGGATGGCATTACTGTCCCACTGAATAGATGGGGCACTCGAGGCTTGTGGAAGCCTGTGACTGCCCACGACTCAGAATTGGTTGAGCTGGGACTCCAGCTTCTCGTCTTCTGGCTCTGCCAAGCTAAAGAATGCCCAGAAGAGACCAGTCCATGTTATGTGTATCCTGACCGGAATGCCACCCTCCCAGCTCCCAGTCCTGCCATGGCGCCCTAGGGTCTGGGGAGTGGCAGCTGTCCAACTGCCTCATCCGAAGACCTCTTTAAACTCTTTTTTTTTTTCCCTTTGAGATGGAGTCTTGCCCTCTCACCCAGGCTGCAGTGCAATGGCGTGATCTCGGCTCACTGCAACCTCTGCCTCCCAGGTTCAGACGATTCTCCTGCCCCAGCTTCCTGAGTAGCTGGGATTACAGGCACCTGCCACCATGCCCAGCTAATTTTTGTATTTTAAGTAGAGATGGGGTTTCACCATGTTGGCCAGACAGGTCTCGAATTCCTGACTTTGTGATCTGCTGCCTTGGCCTCCCAAAGTGCTGGAATTACAGGCGTGAGCCACTGCACTGGGCCTTTTTTTTTTTTTTTAAATGAGGGAAGGGGCAAGGTGCTTCCACACCCTCCCTGGGCACACCACCCACCAGGAACCTCCATGTGTTCAGCTACTTGAAAGCTCCCAGACCCCTTTACACTCTCAAAATTGGTGAAGATCCCAAAAGAGTTTTGTTTTAGGGGGTGACAGCTATTAATATGTATCATATCAGATATTAAAACTGAGAAATGCTTAAGATATTAGCTTAAAAACAATAAGCCCATTACATGTTAATATAAACAACACTTTTATAAATAATTTTCTTAAAAAAAGTTAGCAAAAAGAGTGGCATCATTTTACATTTTTTGCAAATCTCTTTAATGTCTGGCCTAATAGAAGGCAGCTGGATTCTCGTGTCTATCCCTGCATTCAATCTGTTGTGACATGTTGTTTTGGTTGAAGTATATGAAGAAAATTCTGCCTCACACAGACATGTAGTTACAAAAAGAAGGAATATCTTTTTTTTTTTTTTTTTTTTTTTTGAGACGGAGTCTCGCTCTGTCGCCCAGGCTGGAGTGCAGTGGCCGGATCTCAGCTCACTGCAAGCTCCGCCTCCTGGGTTCACGCCATTCTCCTGCCTCAGCCTCCCGAGTAGCTGGGACTACAGGCGCCCGCCACCTCGCCCGGCTAGTTTTTTGTATTTTTTAGTAGAGACGGGGTTTCACCGTGTTAGCCAGGATAGTCTTGATCTCCTGACCTCATGATCCACCCGTCTCGGCCTCCCAAAGTGCTGGGATTACAGGCTTGAGCCACCGCGCCCGGCCAAACAAGGAATATCTTTAACAGCCTTTCCAGGTAATTATAGATTTTCTTTGCTACTACACCAAAATATGACAAATGATAGTTTCTCAAAGGTTAGTAGCAATGTGGACTCTAAAACCGAATCAGGCCAGGCACAGTGGTTCATGCCTGTAATCCCAGCACTTTGGGAGGCCAAGGCAGGCAGATCGACTGAGGTCAGGAGTTTGAGACCAGTCTGGCCAACATGGCGAAACCCTGTCTCTACTAAAAATACAAAAAAAGAAAAAAAAAAAATTAGCTGGGCATGGTGGCAGGTGCCTGTAATCCCAGCAACTTGGGAGGCTGAGGCAGGAGAATCGTATGAACCTGGGAGGCGGTGGCTACAGTGAGCCGAGATCACGCCATTGCACTCCAGCCTAGGCCACAGAGTGAGACTCTGTCTCAAAATAAATAAATAAATAAATAAAAAACCATGTCAATGAACTTTTCACTGGACTACCTTGCATTTTGAGTTTTGTAACATCAAGCACTGGTCACTGGTGCTTGATGTTACAAAATTTGATGTTACCGATTTACTGAGTTATGCAGATCTTCCAAATGGTGACACATTTTATTTTATTTTATTTTTTATTTTTATTTTTAATTTTTGAGATGGAGTCTGGCTCTTGTTGCCCAGGCTGGAGTGCAATGGCGCAATCTCAGCTCACTGCAACCTCAGTCTCCCAGGCTCAATTGATTCTCCTGTCTCAGCCTCCCGAGTAGCTGGGATTACAGGCATGGGCCACCACACTCGGCTAATTTTTTTTATTTTTATTTTTAGTATAAACGGGGTTTCACCATGTTGTCCAGGCTGACCTTGAACTTCTGACCTCGTGATCTGCCTGCCTCAGCCTCCTAAAGTGCTGGGATTACAGGCGTGAACCACCGCGCCTGGCCTTATTTTATTTTATTATTATTTTTTTGAGACAGAGTCTTGCTCTGTCGCCCAGGCTGGAGTGCAGTGTTGCGATCTCAGCTCACTGCAACCTCCTCCCAGGTTCAAGCAATTCTCCTGCCTCAGTCTCCCGAATTGCTGGGATTACAGGTGTGTGCCATCACATCCAGCTAATTTTTGTATTTTTAGTAGAGACGGGGTTTCACCATGTTGGCCAGGCTGCTCTCAAATTCCTGACCTCAGGTGATCTGCCTGCCTCAGCCTCCCAAAGTGCTGGGATTACAGGTGTGAGCCTCCGCCCCTGGCCCAAATGTTATTATATAATACCAAAAATCACACCAACTTTACTACTGATCTCATCAGAAAAATTTTAAGTCCAAGGAAGCTGTCAGGCTCTAGGAAGTGAATAAAAAGGTTTCTAAAATTCTCATTTTTGCTCAAAAGCTCAAATTCTATCATTGGCAACAAATATTTTATTAATTTATTTATTTTTAAAAAATAAATATAGAGATGAGGTCTCACTGTGTTGCCCAAGCTGGTCTTGAACCCCTGGGCTCAAGTGATCCTCCCGCCTCGGCCTCCCAAAGTGATAGGATTACAGATATGAGCCATGGTGGCCCATGCCTGGCAACAAATAGTGATACCGTTTTAGAAGTGACAAACTCATGTCATTCACTTTTGAGAAAATGTCTGCCAAATACCTATATCTGACTAGTTTGTCTATCAGGTGTCCAAGTACAAATGGTGTTTTTTTTTTTTTTGGCGGAGTCTCGCTCTGTCGCCCAGGCTGGAGTGCAGTGGCCGGATCTCAGCTCACTGCAAGCTCCGCCTCCCGGGTTTACGCCATTCTCCTGCCTCAGCCTCCCGAGTAGCTGGGACTACAGCCGCCCGCCACCTTGCCCGGCTAGTTTTTTGTATTTTTTAGTAGAGACGGGGTTTCACCGTGTTAGCCAGGATGGTCTCGATCTCCTGACCTCGTGATCTGCCCATCTCGGCCTCCCAAAGTGCTGGGATTACAGCCTTCAGCCACCGCGCCCAGCCCAAATGGTGTTCTTTTTTTTTTTTGAGACGGAGTCTCGCTCTGTCGCCCAGCCCAGGCTGGAGTGCAGTGGCGCGATCTCGGCTCACTGCAAGCTCCGCCTCCCGGGTTCACGCCATTCTCCTGCCTCAGCCTCCCGAGTAGCTGGGACTACAGGCGCCCACAACCGCGCCCGGCTAATTTTTTGTATTTTTAGTAGAGACGGGGTTTCACCGTGGTCTCGATCTCCTGACCTTGTGATCCGCCCGCCTCGGCCTCCCAAAGTGCTGGGATTACAGGTGTGAGCCACCGCGCCCGGCCCAAATGGTGTTCTTAAAAGAAGCACTTAGTACAGTTTACAACTCCACCGAGTAAGAGCTTTTCCTCATCACAGTTTGGTTTGCAGCAAAGGTGCCTTATGTATATTTCATATTCCTTCATGCAAAATATCAGAAGGTATAGGTAGCAAGGGTCTAGACTTTATAACATTAATGATCTTCACTACTTTTAAAGAAATGTACGTATGCAGTAAGGACTCTGATGTTGGGGCCCCTGCCTAGATGTGCGCTGAGGGGCCAGCACTTTCACCCACCACTGCTTTTGTGTCATCAGCACAGCAAAGAAAAGGCAGGAACCAGGGTAGCTCTGAAAATAGTTTTGACTTTATCAAATTCCTGAAATGGGTCAGGGCACCCCCTGGACCATACTTTGAGACCACTGAATCAGAGACAGTCTGCCTCCTCCACCCCGGCAGACGTGGCTCCTGTGGTGTGGCACTAACAACCTCCTGTGCTGTGACACAAAGCCTTGGTTCTAACCAAGCCAACCTATTCTCTGTGCCCCAATCTGGCTGTGCCCGGCTTACTGCTGTGCTGCCGCACCTGGCACACCTTCTGCCCCGAATTCTGGCCTCCCTCTCTACCTGATAAGCAGTTGCCTGCTCACAGCCGATGACATACCCCTCCTACTCACAGCTCCGCACTGCCCATTCGGCTCCCCTGCCACTAGAGCCCTGGGAGGCCTGCTTCTTTCAGCCCACAAGCCTGCTCTTCCACCAGACCGCGAGCTCTTGGGGGGCCGGGGCCAGGTCTAGCACATCTGGGCATGCCCGGCATGGTGCCTGGCAGTGAGTCCAGCGTTTATTGCTGATCAGCGCAGGAGGAAAGAGCAGGGAATTCCACAGGGGACGGGCCAGCACCTTAAGGGAACAGAAGGGCTTCTTCTACCTTGCGTAACCACATGCAAGGGCTGACCACAGGCTCCAGCTGGCTCAGGCCACTTCTCTTTGTTGGGTACAAGGGGATGGCAACAGCCTTGGTTTGGGTGGCGACCTTCCTCTCCTCTCTAGAGGACCCCAAGAGTGACACCTAGAGGCCGCTTTCTGGGCTGGGTGCTATCACCTGCTCTGTGTCCCCCATGGCTTTCTCATGAAAACTAGATAGTAGGTTTGGTGACATGAAGTCACAAGGGGAGGGTGGTGGGCAAGGAAGGGGGAGGAGGGGCTGTCTCAGAGGCTTGGGGGCTGGGCCGGGACCCTGGGCTGGCCTGAGCTCCTTGGTGAAATACCCCCAGTCTCTTCCTTCACATCCTGAGTCCCTGACTCAGCCCCTGCTAGGCCTCAAAGAGATGTTTGTGCAAACCGGCTCATTCCTTCAGAGCCTCCCTCCAAGCCAGACCCCCGCTGCCACCAGAATTCATCCTAACGCACCCAATCGCCTTTTACTGATTCTCCCGTCAGCTGAGCAAAACGCAGAGACCTGGGGCTGGCAGGCAACAGGCCTCTCAGCCTCCTCTCTGCTCTTTCATATTTTTAATGCTGTATTTGACACTTACATAACTCACTCCATCAGACACTAAGTGTTTTACAAATAGTAAGCTATGAATCCTCCTTAGTCGGTATTATCCCCATGAACCATATCCTCATATTACAGATGAGGAAACTGAGAGACAAAGTGGTTAAGTCACTTGCCTGAGGTTGTGCAGCTAACACGTGGCAGTGCTGGGGTTTGAACTCAGTAGTGTTTTCCACGGCACATACCCTCGACCCCTCAGGCTCCACCCTTGATGCTTCTGGCAAACAAAACACCGCAGGTCCCTTTTCCACGTGGCACCATGTGGCATCCAGTGGTCTCCCTACCTGGAATACCACTCCCCTCTCTGCTCAGTGAATTCTCCCTCATGGTTCTCCTCTCAGACCCTGGGTGATCAGCACTAATGTGCAAGTCTGCGTCCCCAGCCAGGCTGTGAGCCCCAGGGCCTCACATTGCTTCTAATGGCATCCCCAGAGTGTAGAAGTGCCGGGTGTGGTTTGAAGAGTGAGTGGAGGGAACCGCGCATGGTCTGGACTCAGCCTCATGGATCCCGCTGACAGCACAGGCTTCAGGCTGGCACAGCACCCCAGCGGCAGGCCAGCTCCCAAGAACTTCCTGCTGCACTGGGTGGACAAATCTGGTCTGGGCTGAGCTCTGGTGTCTCAGAGGCAACACTGAAACCGATCCCTGATGGGAATGCTGATATGTCTCCCTTAGTCTCCCAAAGGGGCCCCTTTGTTACAAACCCCTCGTGGGCCCCCACTCTTCTATGGTGACCGTCCCCTGTCCTTGCCTTCTCCTGTGTCTGCAGAGGGCTCCCATTCTCCATCTGTTAGGAGAAGCATTTCCCCCTCATCCCCTCATTCAATATTAACACTCTGGCCGGGCGCCATGACTCACGCCTGTAATCCCAGCACTTTGGGAGGCTGAGGCGGGTGGATCACCTGAGGTCGGGAGCTCGAGACCAGCCTGACTAACATGGAGAAACCCCATCTCTACTAAAAGTACAAAATTAGCTGGGCATGGTGGCGCACGCCTGTAATCCCAGCTACTTGGGAGGCTGAGGCAGGAGAATCACTTGAACCTGGGAGGCAGAGGTTGCAGTGAGCCAAGATCGTGCCATTGCACTCCAGCCTGGGCAACAAGAGCGAAACTCTGTCTCAAAAAAAGAAAAAAAAAAAATTAACACTCCCCCCACCCAGCTTTCTGACCATGTTGCTCCCTTCCCCATCAGCCCCCAGGGCCCCAGCCCGTTCCTCCAGGCTTCCACACTACTCATACAGGGGACAAAGGTCTTCACAGTGGGTTTAGCTTCAAAGGCCCAGAGGATCTGCCTCTGACCAGCTACATGACCTCAAGCTAGGCCTTTTAACCTGCCTGAGCCTCAATGTCCTGATCTGATAAATAGGGCTAACGCCCACCCTCATCTCTCTCAAGGGATCGTTGCAGGCTTGAAGGAGAAAGTGTTCCTGGGAAACAATTCCCTAGTTTACCAAAAGTTTAAAGAAAGAAAATAACCCCAGAGGCCTAAAAATTAGGACAACTACTTTGGAGCACAACTTGGGAACATCTGTCTATCTGAAAACACACGTGCCCTGTGAGCAGGCACCAGCGAAGAGAACACAGAGGGATCGCTCGCAACAGCGAGAAACTGCAAACCACCAAGTGTCCGTCAACCATCCCGGGCAAATAGGCCGCTGTTACACAACGGAATTGGATGTGGAGGTTAAAATGGATCCATGAGAACTCATGTTTCAGATGGTTAAATCTCCAAATAATATTGAGGGGAAAACCTAAATGCAGAATATGCTTGGTATACCATTTAAACCAGAGTAAAATCATACAAAACAGCACTGTATATTGCTAGCCATGCATGCCTATGTAGGACAATTTTAAAAACAGGCACAAGAACATCACACACACCAAAATCAGAATTGTGGTTTCCTCCAGGGAGGACGACATGGGGGCCTCCATCTCTGTCTAAAGCAAATATGGCCTAATGCTAAGCTCCAACCAAGCTAGGCAGTAGGTGTCACCTTATTCTGGAAACTTTTATAATGGCAAGATATTTAATGTGTTAGGAAAAATTTCAAAATAATTTCTTAAAAAGACTCCAGAGGCTGGGCACAGTGGCTCAGGCCTGTAATCTCAGCAACTCAGGAGGCCAAGGTGGGAGGATCACTTAAGGCCAGGAGTTCAAGACCAACCTGGGCAACATAGCAGGACCTCGTCTCTACAAAAGAAAGAAAGAAAGAAAAAATGAGCCCAGTATGGTGGCCCCCACCTATAGTTCCTAGCTACTCGGGAGGCTGAGGTGGAAGGATTGCTTGAGCCTAGGGATTTGAAATTACAATGAGCTATGATTGTGCCACTGCACTCCAGCCTGGGTGACAGAGGGGGATCCTGTGTTCTACAAAAGACCCCTTGAGGGAGACCAGCCCCCTAGAGCTCCCTGGGCCTACCAGGGATGGTTTTGGCAGCCTGTCCCTCACCCCTTCAGGGCCCTCAGGGTGGAAGGAAGGTCTCCCCCAAGGGGATGCCTTCCGGAGGTGGGTGGGTGGTGACAGGCTGTGTCAGTGGGGTGTCCGTGTGGGTTGGGGAGCAAGAACCAGCTTGCCCCCTTTCACAACCGCCCCCGCCTCTCTCAGTAAAATGTCAGCAAGCTGGGGAAGGGGGCGGAGAGACAGGCAAGCTGTTAACCCGCGAGATGCTGGGGCGTGGGCGGTGCGGGCCCAGGCTCCCAGACAGCTATTTTGGCATGTGCTGAGATGGGCTCATCCCTGGCAGGGGAGAGGCCTCTACGTGGGAGCTCTGAACTGGTGCTCTGCCAGGAGCAAGGGGAGGAGGTCTCAGTGTAGATGAGGAGGGTGCTGGGGCCCTGCCTCTCCTCTCTCAGACCTCTTACCATGAGGCACTGGGTGCGAGTGAAGCGATCCTCCCTCCCTGAGGCCAGCCACTGACCCCTGGGTGGTATGGGGGCTCCTCTGAGCATGTCCATTGGGCTTTAGACTCCCTACGCCCTTGAAGTAAGGAAAAAGATCAGACTTGTCCTCCACTCCAGACACAGCCAGGAAGCCAGATGACGACGGGCTCACAGCCCCAGTCTCTTTACCAAGGGTCTCTCCCAGTCCAGCCTGCTCCCCCTGACTCGAGGGATCTCGGTGGCCATTCTCCCTTGGGGTCCAGGTCAGATTATCTCATGTGTCTCACACCACTGGCACAGGAAGCAAAGACCTTTCACTAAACCCCATGGAGCACTCAAGCCTCTTCTTAGGTCTTCCCAGTTTAGGGATGGCAAATAATAGAAGAAAAGAGTACTCCTAAGCAGAGCAGCCCAGCATCATGAGAAGATCCTTGGGCTCGGCTCCAGTGTGAGCTGGGGGATCCTGGCTAGGCCCCTGACCTTTCTGAGCCTTGGTTTTCTTCTCTGCAAAATGGGAATCGAACCAACTACAAAGATGTTATGAAGATCACATGAAACTGATGAGTTTACAAGCTTCTGGCAGCTGTTAATCACCAAAGACAGAGGAGCTGGAACGCCACTCCTGTCTCTTCAGCCTCTCCCTCCCCTCCCCTGCCACAGAGCCCTTGGTCTCACTCAAACCTACTCTCCCAACCTGACCACGTCTCTGGTGTTTCAGCGAGGAAAGGGGTGAAGAGGAAAGATGGCAGAATGATAGCTCTTCCAGGGCATTTGGTTACTGTTTTGGCCTACCCTCCACATCTGTGACGCAAGGGCCAGCCAAGTCCTGTGCTGAGACCCACACTGCAGGCCGGATGTGGGCTGACCCCAACACGCAACAGAGCCAAGGAGAGCAAGGAATGAGTGCCTGGCACTGCCCAGGGGTGGCCCAGGAACTTGGGGAGCGGGAGAACCTGGTCACAGGTGCGGCAGATCCCACTTCCTGCACACACTGCCCCCGCAGCTGACCTAGAGGGCTGTTCAAGGAGGAGGCAGAGGGGCAGGGAGGAGAGGTGGTCAGGCTGCTCCGGGGTCCTGTGATGAGGCCTTAATGAACATGGCCCTGGAAGCCCAGCGTGGGTGTCCCAGATGACCCAGGCTGGCTGCGAGACCTTGGCTGAGTCAAGGCCACCTGGCTGTGCCTAGGCCTCAGGGAACCGGAGGGGTGGGGCCAGGTGGCTGGAGGCACCCACCCAGCCTGCCCTGGGTCGTGCTGACTGGCTCCGCCCGGCAGCTAGAGCAGCAGGTAACTACCAGCCAGTGCCTGTGAGTCCCCATGGGCATGTGGACTGGCGGAAGGAGAAGCTCATCGCCCACCGGCCTCCCACAACGGCAGCTGTCGCCCCCTTGCGTCGCTCCAGTGGCACTGCAGGGCAGTCTCCAGGGGCTGCTTCCACACCTCCCAACTCTCTCCTGCCTTAATGTGGGTGGAAGGGCTCCGAATCCCTGCTTCTCCGAGGGGCCCGCATGGCCTGAGACTCAGGGCTAACCTATGCCCCCACTTCCTCCTCTGCCCAGGGGGCCACTGGCGAATTCTGGAGAGGCCTTCAGAGAGCCAAGGAGGGCAGGCCCGTTTCTCTCACTCTCCCCCAGCCCAGCTGCCTGGAGCCTCAGCTTTCTCTCACCAGGGGTCACTTAGTCCTTCCTCTGTCCTTGCCTTAAGGGACACCAACTCTCGCGCTCCTGTGCCAACCGAGAATCCTGGGCAGCTCCACATCCCAGGATCTGACCTTTCTGGAGTATGGCATGGAGACAAAATGACAAGAATTGCCATTCCCTCCCCTGACAGCATTTGGCACAGAGGGAGACTGTGAGAATTCTACCCTGGGTCCCCAGCTGGGGCCAGCCCTATACTCTGGCACCTGACCTTGTGTGGGGAGCAAACATGGTGAGATGAACGCAGCTCGGCCACTGAGGCCCATTTTTCTTTCCCAAACTGGCTGGAACCCAAGGATTCTAGGTTGTCCCGGCCTCCCACAGCAACCTGGGCTGCTCCCAGCATTAGCCGGGGGGAGACAAACCACTCAGAGGTTTTCTTTCGCTCCCAGACACTCTGGCGCCATAGACAGGGTTCTCACCTCTGTGCAAGAGGCATCCCTCAACACATCCCTCCCCATTCATTGCAGAACCAACCCAAACAGGGGCTGCTTCTGCTCAGGCACCCACTGGGCACCCTCTGCAGCCCTGACTTCAGGGCCATGCTTGCTGGGGCCGTGTGGCAGTGCCTCTAAATGGGACCCATTGTCTCACACTGGTTCTGCAGGTGTGCCTCCTGCCCGCTGGGAGCTTGTGACTTTGAGCACCGTGAAGGGCAGGGGATGGCGGCACAGAGGCTCAGGCTCCCAGGGCTCTGAGGCCAAGACTCCTTATGTCTACATGTGTGAGGTGCCAGGTAATTTCTGATGCCCCTGGGGTGCAAAACCAGCTAATCCACAAGCCCTGTGACCTGCCAGGATCAGGCTGCTGGGACCAGGCCAGAGGATAGGCAGGTCCTCCTTCCTGGTGGGTCCTGGAGGAGGAGACAGAGTCCACTTCTCTCCCACTCCTGGCTGCCCGATCCTTAGGGTTAACAGAAGCTTCAGTGGAAAGGTCCTGCCTGCCCTCTGCTCAGGATAGAAGAGAAGCAAATACCCTGGGATCAGAGTAGGGCCTGTACCTCCTCTCCTCCTCCTCCTCAGGGAGGAGACTGATGGTTCCGGCAAGAAGTAAGGTGGGATGGAGTTGGGGTGGGAGGAATCCACAAGCTGGGGAGAATCATGGCTCACTGAGCTAAAAAAAAAAAAAAAAAAAAAAGAGATGGCAAGCTGCCCCCCAGATTCTGAGAGGATGACGCCAGTTGTGTGGGGCAGAGATGGACTTTAAGGAAAAGCCTCTTTCAGCCCCATAGAGGCTGCCATTCAGAGACTGTCCTACCCAGAGGGGCCAGGATGGCAAACATGTGGCCCATGTGCCATCAAGACTCCCTGCCAAGCCCACAGCAGACACTGCTAACTGTTCATGGAACTCTCCCCGTGAACCAGGGTCTGCATGCAGAATTCTCCACCTGCCTTCAGCAGCCACTGCCGACCTAGTTGTTACCCTTGATCTTCCCGTCGGGTCCCTCAGCCCCAAGGCTGGATGTGTGTATGTGGGTGGGGTGGGGAGGGGGTGGGATGGGGGACATGCAGAGGGTGGACGTCAGGGGAGAGGCAAGAGCTAGGTTAAGAGCCAGGTTAAGAGCCAGCATGGAGCTGGGATAAGATGAAGGGCTGGTTTCAGATGGGGCTTTGAGGACTTTTACCTGAGGCTGCAACAAACAAACAAAGGTAGCAGGACCCGCTAAGCAGCACTGGAGGGGGCAGAACCCGGAGCAGGTGTCCTATTCCACACTTCCACATGTCTGCTCCCAGCCCCCACCCCTTGGCCCCATCAAGTCAAGGGGAAGGAGGCCAGCCTCAGTGAGCTCCCAGGCCTGCCAGGAGAAAGCGTTTTCCCTTGCTGCTGTCTGCCTGACACTACTGGGTTCTCTGAATGTGTACATTTCTGAGGGCCCTACTATCCCCAGCACAGTGCTCCCAAACAAGGGACACTCCTTACATGCTTCCAGAGGTGCTGCTGAATTTTCTTTCCTCACATCAGGCATCCTGTAGGAGCACTTACACTTCCCAGGGTGACGGACTACGGTGCTTGTCAAACTTGGTGGGACATCAGAACCACCTGGGAAGCTTTAAACAATGGCCAGGCCCCACCTCCAGACCTGATGGGTCAGACACGCCAAGGGTAAGATCTAGGAATCTGTATTTCTTAAAGCTCCCTTGGCCACTGTGATGTTCCGTTTGGGATCCTGGTATAGAGAAAGGGATGTGGATTTTGGAATCACACCAACTTGACTTCAAATCCTATCTCTACCTCTTCCTTGCTATGTGACTCTGGGCAAATCCCCTCTGACCGTGTTTCTTTCATCTATAAAAACGGACAAACAAGCCAGGTGCGGTGGCTCACACCTGTAATCCTAGCACTTTGGGAGTCCGAGGTGGGAGGACTGCTTGAGGCCAGGAATTCAAGACCAGCCTGGGCAATGCTGTGTGAGATCTCATCTCTACAAAAAATTGTTTTTTTTTTTAACAAAAGGAAGATACCACCTACCCTGCTTATTTTAAAGAATTACATAAAGGTATCTGTTGGTTCTCTGGTTTCTTGTTCTTCCTCCCGCATGTGCTCATCCCTATACCCACAAACCTGTGCCCTTCAGAAGGGGCACAGCCACAGGTCATAAGAATCCAACACTTGATACCCTGTGGGCAGCAACAGGAAGCCTCTGGGGGCGCCCCTCCCTCCCCCCGCAGAGCCTGTGAACACTGGAGGCTACATCCTGCAGAGCTGGGTGTAAACTGCTCCATCTTGCAGGGCTGTGGGTGACAAAACAGAGCTACTGGAAGTTTCACTCCCTGCCCTGTTTTATATGACATTGAAGCCTGCGTGGTAACACAGGAGCCCACGGAGCTCCATCTGCCAGTGTAAGAATCCAGATCTGTGCTCAGAGAGACTGCAGGTGCAAAGAGCGGGCCCTGGCCCAGGTAAGGCAGGTGGAGGGCACAGGTCAGCATCACGAGTATGCCAGCCCACACGACAGGAGAAAACCGCCCATGTTATTGGTGGGTAAAGTCTACCCGGAGAAGGGGCAGGGCAAAGCTAGGGGCGGGGTGGGGGTGAATGCCACCAAGTCTGGGCAGCTGCAGAAAACTGAGAGGGAGGCCTTGGGCAGACTCCAAGTGGTCAGAGTTCAATCTGAGGTCGTTCTGGGGTCCTTGGCTGACTGGCTGCAAGCTCCTTGGCCACCAGGGAAGGGCAGGGATCGGTCAGGAAGCAGCGCAGGGAGCCAGGTCAGGTACTCCTGGGGCCTCACGTTCCTTACCTTACACCAGCGCTGCGAGGGCAGGAGGTGGCTCACCACCAAGAGCAGTACACTTGCCATGCACTCAGTCTTTCCACACCCTCCCCCCAGTTCCCAGCTAGAGTCCTGGTCAAAGCTCTGTCACAGGCACAAGATGGGGACATTTGGAGAGCTGCGGAAGGGGTCAAGATGAAGCTTGAACAGCCAGCACAGATTCCAGACTCCAGCCCACCTCATCCCTTTCCTAGCATGGGCTGGAAGAAGGTAGAGGGAGACATGCTGCCTGCCTAGCAGAGGGATGGGCTGGGGTCTCTCTGCTAAATAAGAGCAAGGTAGGGCAGATGATCAGGCACCCCCAACCCCAAGGAGAGGCTTAACATGTTGAACAATTAAACCAGTGACCAGAGCTTGGGGACAAGCCATGTGTAGTGACGGTATCAACGGGGCTACATTCTGTAGATGCCACACAGTGGTGGTAGGCAACTGGGTCCCATGAAAGTCCAAAGGACGGTGTGATCTCCATCTCAGTGGTGCCAGGAGGCGCAGAGAGGCCCTGTTCTATCCGTGCCAAGAAGGTGTGGGTGACCAGTCCTGGGGGCCCTACCTCCTTGTGCCGCGAAGGCTGGGGTGATTGCATCTGCCTGCTGGAAGGCTGGGAGCCGACCCTGCCACGGTACTACACATGAGGCGCACTAGACTGTCAGCGCCAGGGAATTACCCCTCACCCGGTGGCAGTGCCAAGCCGACCGATCCCGCCCGTGTCCCGGCCCTGGGGGATGACCCCCAGTGGGTGCCCACGCCAAGACGGCTCGTGCCGCCGGTGCCAGCGTCTCCCCGACTCGGTGTCAGTACCGAAGTGGCCCAGACCGCCAGTGGCCGAGTAATGTCCCCCGGTGCGGGCGCGGTAACCTGCCGGTGCCTCGGTGCCTGCCCCGCCGCCGCCCCGCTCACCTGTGCCCGAAGAGCCGCAGCCCCGGGAAGCGCCGCTTGTTGAGTCGCCGCGGCGCCTTGTCCGGCTCGGGACCGGCGTCGCGCTCGGAGCCGCTGGACGAGGCGGAAGCCGACTCGGAGTCGCTGCTCCGGGCCTCGGGGCTGCCGTCCCGCGGCTCCATCCGGCCCTAGCCCCGGCCGGCGGCGGGCCCGCGGGAGACGCCCATGCCGGGCCGGCGGCCGGGGCTCAGCACGCCCGCTCCGCGCCGCCCGCCACCGCCATGGCGCGCGCTCGCTCCGCCCGCCCCGCGCCGCGCGCACCCGCGCCCCACGCCCAGGTGCCCGGGAAGCGGCTGCCGCCGCCGCTCCAGGAAGTGCCGCCAGCCGCGGCCGCAGGACCCCGCATAGCTGGCCGGGCCGCTGCCTGCCCGCCGCCGAGCACGCCCCCTCCGCCGCGCGGTGGCACCGGGCCCGCAGCGCCCTCTGCCGGACGCCCGCTGCGCCGCAGCTCGCTGGGGCGGTCCGAGGGGCGGGGCGGCGAATGGGCGGGGCAGCAGAAAGCCCTGCCCCCAGCCCGGCCCGGCCCGCCTGGATAGGACTGAATCTCCCGGCCTAGCACACTCGGGTTGCGCGCACTCAGATGCTCAGTCTTTACTCCCCCGATCTCCCCGCTACCAAACAACTGCACGCTCACAAGTGTACACCCGCGAGGGCTGCTGTCACCACCTCCCCTCCGCTCTCGCACACCCTGTGCCTACTCATAACCACTCACAATCTCCACCCATACCCCCTTGGCTCCCCCAAATCGCACTCAGGGAAACAAAAGTCACACAGGGCTCCCCATGCACGCAGAGCAAACACATCCCTTAAACAATTATGCCCACTCATTACTCAAACGAACACTTCCCACCCCAGCCTCTCACATTCAGTGACCAGTCACTTAATGACTTGCACACACACCAACAAAGAACTCACAAGTTTCTCCTACAAAGTCATCCTTCCACAGCTATTCACAATGGTTTCCAACCTTCTCACCCATGCCAAACACATCGCATTTTCCTGCTATAGATCTCATATGCTACGGGAACCACCTGCACAGCCCTTACACACTCACAAATACACAGAAGGACAACAGGTACCACACTCCCATTCACAAGCACACAGGCCCACACAGAACACACACCTTTCTCCTACATACAGATGCCCCCAGGACAATGGTTACCGGTTGCCACATCCCTCACACATATGCGTGTGTGTATGCACACACACTCCCATCCAGAAATATACCTCACATGCACACACAAAGACACTCCCCAATGCAGCCAAGGTCGTCCCCCTCCAGAAATGACAGCAATTGGAACCCAAGCAGTCACCTGTGGGGGCACAGCCATCACACACACCTGGGCTGTTTCTGATGGCCCCCGCAGGGGGCTGACGAAGGGAGGCCAGGAGCTGGGAAGCATGGTCTTCCACCTCCCCAAACCCTACCACCCTGCTGCCCGCACCAGCTGCCCACTATTTCTGTGTGCACGCCTCTCTGCCAAGCCACATCCTGTGTCACCTTCACTTTCATCCTCCCCTCTTGGGTTCTGGCAGCCCGTTTTCCAGCCTTAGTCAGCCACAAATAGCCAATGCTTGGGGCTGTGACCTGCGGGCAAGCCTGTGATTTTGAGGAAGAACCAGCACCCCGAGGCCCAGAACCCTCTCCCAGTTTCCTGCAAGTTGGGAGAAGGTCTGATCAGGGAGGTGGGGCTCCAGCCTTCCAGCCAGCAACTGGTGACAGAGTGGCCAGGAGGACAGATCAATCCCCAAGTGTGCCTGACAGCTGGCCTCTGGGGTGCATGGGTCCCTTTGGGGAAGTTTCCCAATGGCTCTTACTCCAGGCTCTGAGAGAAGAGATCAGAGGCAACTGAAGACCCCACTGAGTCTCCACAAGGCCTTGCAGCTGGGTCAGAAATCTCCAGCATCCAGTGCCACACTCCTGGGGGGGCTCCTCTTCCCAGATCCCCCCACTGATAGTTTGCTCAAGTCCTGGCCTCTCTAGAGCTCAGTTCCCCCCCAAGTCCAAACATCAGAGCTCCCTTCACCCTGCCAACAGCTCCTTTGCCCTGCTCTGTGCCTCTGCAGCGTGCCGGATGACAGATGAGTGACCCTACTTCTGTTGCCCCCCATCTCAGATAAAAGGCTCATATAGGGACAGAGGTCCCATGCCCACTCCCAGGCTACCCCTTGTACCTACTGTGTCTGGGGTGCCTCTGGTGGGATCTGTGGCACGTCCCAGGAGCGGTAGCGCCACATCTGCCTCAGTGCCCCCAACCGCTCCCCTTCTTCCGTCCCCAGCGCCTCCACTGGGCCCAGAGCTGAGGCCTCATTGCAGCTTCCCCCGGCACTGTGGCCAGCCCCCAGTGCGCTCATCCTGCCCGGCGACTCTCTTCCTCTTTCGGCACTTCCTGACGGGGGTGGGGTCGGGGGGGGGGGCCTGCTAGAGGCCACTGGCCGCCCAAGCTGAGGACCACAGGCTCAGGGCTCATAGGCGCCTTCCGCTGGCTGGGGCCAGCTGCCACGAAGAGTTGCACAGGAAAGCAAGGGGCAGGTGGGGACAAGCCCAGCCCAGCAGCCAGGAGGCAGCCACGGGGCTTGTTTGGGCTGGAATCTGCACCTGGGCTCCTCTCCGGTTTTCTTCTCCATTTAACCTGTCTGATTTTCAACTCTTGGTCCTGCTGAGGTCTCCCACTTTATGACAACCACCAGGTACAATGGCTGGGTGTGCCCAGCCCTCAAAGAGCGCTCTCTTCCTAGCACTTCTGTGTGCAGCATACCATCTTACATGGGACTGGGCATACAGGATGGTGGTGTAGAGAAATGAGCAATGAGGATGGAGCCTGGAGACATAGGCATGTGTCCTGTTCTGCCTCTTACCAGCTCTGTGTGGCCTGAATCAGGTCATAAACCTCTCAGAGTCCTCTACATAGCTTTTGGGACAAGGTAGGCTATAAACAAATAAACTAATGAATACATGTGTCAGGGAGTTTTTCTGAGCCTCAGTTTTTCTCATCTGTAAAGTGGAGTAATAGGCCGGGCATGATGGCTCACACCTGTAATCCCAACACTTTGGGAGGCCGAGGTGGGCATATCACCTGAGCTCAGGAGTTCGAGACCAGTCTGGCCAACATGGTGAAACCCCATCTCTACTAAAAATACAAAAATTAGCCCATGGTGGTGGCAGGCGTGTGTAATCACAGCTACTTGAGAGGCTGAGGCAGGAGAATCGCTTGAACCTAGGAGGTGGAGGTTGTGATGAGCCGAGATCGTGCCATTGCCCTCTAGCCTGGGCAAAAGAGTGAGACACCGTCTCAAGAAAAAAAAAAAAAAAAAAAAAAAAGGAGTAATAATAATTGAGCTCATGGTGTTATCTGAGGAATAAAGAAGAGATAGGAAGGTTTACAAATTAATTCACTCAATAAATACTTACTGAATGCCTTCTGTGCATCAGGCACCATATCAGAAAGCATAGCTCTAAAAACAAGGAAGCAGGGCTCTATCCTCACAGAGCTTAGATTCTAGTGGGGAAAACATTCAGGAAACAAACAATCTGCATACGATATAATGTCAGCTAACAAGAGGTGCCATAAAGATTGGGAGGCTGAGGGGGGTGCTTTACTTGAGGTCAGGAGTTTGAGACTAGCCTGGCCAACATGGTGAATCCCCCTGTCTATTAAAAGTACAAAAATTAAAGGCCGGGCGCGGTGGCTCAAGCCTGTAATCCCAGCACTTTGGGAGGCCGAGACGGGCGGATCACAAGGTCAGGAGATCGAGACCATCCTGGCTAACATGGTGAAACCCCATCTCTACTAAAAATACAAAAAAAACTAGCCGGGCGAGGTGGCGGGCGCCTGTAGTCCCAGCTACTCGGGAGGCTGAGGCAGGAGAATGGCGTAAACCCGGGAGGCGGAGCTTGCAGTGAGCTGAGATCCGGCCACTGCACTCCAGCCTGGGCGACAGAGCGAGACTCCGTCTCAAAAAAAAAAAAAAAAAAAGTACAAAAATTAGCTGGGCATAGTGGTGGGCACCTGTAATCCCAGCTACTCTGGAGGCTGAGACAGGAGAATCATTTGAATTTGGGAGGCGGAGTTTGCAGTGAGCTGAAATCACACCACTGCACTCTAGCCTGGGCAACAGAGTGAGACTCTGTCTCAAAAAAAAAAAAAAAACAACAAAAGAAAGATGTGCTAATGTGCTATAAAGAAAAATGAAGCCAAAAGGAACAGAGAAGAGTGATGAGAGTGACTTAGGCAGGGGGATCAGGGGATCAGGGAGGGCGTCTCTGGGGAGCTGATATTTGAGAGCAGACCTGAATGAATGGGGAGTGTGAGCTGTGTGACTTACCTGGGAGAATAGCATTCTAGGTGGAAGTGGAGTCAGAGCAAAGGCACGGAACAAGGAATGTACTTGTGTCTGGAGAACCGAAAAAAGGTCAGTGTGGCCAGCGAACAGGGAGCCAGGGGGACTGCATTAGGAGCTGGAAAGATCTCCAGAGGCCAAACTGTGCTGGAGTTCGAGGCCATTGTAAGGATTTGGTAAATACACAGTAGGGCATATATTCACTCTTTATTCTTAGGACTGGTTCTAGGAAAGAAACTGTACCTTCCTCAAGCGTTCTTTAACTAGTTCTATAACTAGTTCTTTAGTTGTGTATGTGTTTGTTACTGTGAATTTCTCGAGGACAGAAACAGCGTCAGTTCAGTTCAATAAACATTTATGCTACAGAACCCTTCAAGATGCCATCCCGACCCTTGTAAACCTCCATCTGGTGGTGTAGTCACCTTTGTGTCCCTCATGACAGGGACATAATATTTTTCAATAAATATTTGTTTAATAAATGCATGCTATGCAATTACTAATTAATACTCAGTAATCATAAAACAATGGCTAATATTTCCTGAACATTTCTGTGCCAAAAATCTTACTGAATATGTAACGTAGCTCTTTGAATCCTCTTAATGACTCTAGGAGGTAGATCTTGTTATTTTCCTCCTGTTTTTGCTTTTGTTTTGTTTTGTTTTGTTTTGAGACTGAGCCTCACTCTGTCACCCGGGCTGGAGTGTAGTGGCGTGATCTCAGCTTACTACATCCTCTGCCCCCCAGGTTCAAGCGATTCCTGTGCCTCAGCCTCCCAAGTAGCTGGGATTACAGGCGTGCACTACCACACCCAGCTAATTTTTGTAATTTTAGTAGAGATGGGGTTTCACCATGTTGACCAGGCCGATTTTGAATTCCTGACCTCAAGTGATCTGCCCGCCTTGGCCTCCCAAAGTGCTGGGATTACAGGCGTCACCCACCGAACCTGGCCTTATTTTCCTCCTTTTACAGATGGTGAAATCAAGGCACAGAGCTGCTAAGCTTACCTGTCTAAGGTCACCCAGCTGGTAAGTGGTAGAGGTGAGAATCTAGCCCCAGAATCTGTGCTCTTAAATAAAACATCCTATTGCTGCTCTAATGTAGGGGATATGGCCCTGTAATGCCCCCAAGGCTCAGTCCCCACTTTTCCACAGTTTCACCTCCAACCCATTATCTCTGAATTCCTCAAGATGGGTCCTATGTGCTGTGGCCTCATTGGAGACTCTGTCCACCACGCCAAGGTCTATTCTGTGCAGGGCCCTGCCTTCCTCTTGCAGGCATTTTGCAAGTAGCTCGAGCAGTTAAACAGAGGAAATGGGGCTGGGCTTGTTTTCCATCTGAGGCGTCTGGCAGCCCTGGAGAAGCAGAGAGCAGGAAATGGGGCTCCTGGAGGGGAAGCAGGCAGGCTGGAGGCTTCGAGAAGCAGGGCAGTCCTGACTGCGAGACTAGGGCCACCTTGAGCTAGCACTCCTTGGTGCTGTCAATGTCATCTCTGCTTTCCAGGTTGGGTGGGGAGGACAAGGCTGGAAGGGATAGGTGCACGGGACTAGGGAGGATGCCCTTGGCAGTTCCTAGGACAACATGTGCCAGGCCTGGGAAGCTGGGGACCCCTCAGAACCCACCCAGGTACACACAGGAAGAAGAATCTGGGTAAGAAAATTATTCTGGGCTTTGTTGAGGCCCCAGAGGATGGTGTTCTACTTTCTGTGGCCTGGATGAGCAAGTGGGAGCTGGGGAAAAGAAATGTACCAGGACGCCGAACACTCAACCCACGACCTGGACACCCTCTGCTGTCAAAACCCGCCCAGCCAGCCTCCTTGGCCTGACCTTCGCAGCTCCTTATGCTCTCTGGCTGCTCTTGTTTTCTGCCTCTTTGTGCAGGCTTTCCCTGCAGAGATTTTCTCTCAGCTCATGCCATGCTGGTGCCTGCCTCATAATAGATGCTAAATGAACCTTCCCTCCTCCCCATTTTCGCATTCCCTTCACATGTGGCCCTGACCCCTGCCATTCCCTTTGCCTACGTTGCACTCCTAGTTTATCTTCCCTGGGTATTTGGCCAATCACATTCTCCATCCTTCAGACCCAGCCCAAGCAGCAAAAATGGGAAGGTAGAAAGAGCCCCAGACATGGAGTCCATTGGTTCACACTCCAGCCCTTGCTGTGTGACTATGGGCCAGTCATTACCCTCTCTGGGTTGGACCAGATGATTTCTAAGATCTGCTCTAGATCTGACAGTTTCATTTGAATCTTCTTTCCTGATTTCACAGTTTTTGCTCATTCATTCCTTCATTCATTTGTATGACAAATATTTCATAAATATCTACCAAGTGTCAAACACTTCTCCTGAACAGGCATTCCACCCCACCCGCTGATCCCTTACCTATGATGCACACTTTTGTTCCTAATGATATTCCTGTATCATTTGACTTTTTGTGCACTTAGTTTTGCTTCCTTACAAGATTCTTGAACCCTATGTTGCTCCTAGCTCAGTGCTGGGTACATGAGTCTGTGCTCAGTGACTTCCTATGGAAGTTGCCATGGGTTGAATATAAGTGTTCAGAGGCTGGGCAGAGGGAGGGAGACTGGTTTCTTGTTTGCATCAGTGGCCATGGTGAGACATGGAGGGTTTGGAGACAGAGCCTTGGTCTGTTGCCCTGGCTGGAGTGCAGTGGTGCAATCTCAGCTCACTGCAACCTCCGCCTCTCAGGTTCAAGCGATTCTCCTGCCTCAGCCTTCTAAGTAGCTGGGATTACAAGCATGTCCCACCACACCTGGCTGATTTTTGTATTTTTAGTAGAGACAGGGTTTCGCCATGTTGCCCAGGCTGATCTCGTACTCCTGGCCTCAAGTGCTCAGCCCACCTTGGCCTTCCAACGTGCTGGGATTACAGGCATGAGCCACCATGCCTGTCCTACAAGGATTTTGAAGTCTAAGTGCCTGCCTCCCCAGCAGCTATGCCTGTGATCCGGGCACCTGCTGAAGCCCTTGGGAACAGCCCAGAGCCTGGGATCACCAGCTGATCACTGGCCCCTGCCGAAGTGCTGGGCCTCTGCCCCCACAGAGGAGACAGATATATCTGAGCCGGGTTGCAGGTGCTGCTGGCTAGTGACAGATGGCCATTTGATTAGGTTCCTTCTGGGCAGCTTCATGAAAGTCATGAGCAGGAGGAAACCTGGAGGAGAGGTTGGAGACCCTCTCCGGCTGAGGCAAGAGAGCTACAGACACAGCACTGGCGGCCCAGCAGCCAAAGGTGGTCCTTCAAACCACCATCTCTCTTGAAAGCTGTCCTTTGACACCTCCCAAGTTCCTGGATTGGAGGTGGGAGAGGAGCCTGCACAGCTCTCCCCTTACTCTGGGTCAGCTGCATCTGCTCAAAAGAGTTTCCATCTGTACCCAGCCCGGACTATACCAAGCCCCCAGGACACAGTCAGTGCGTCTCCTGCCTTCCAAGCCTCCCACCCCCATCTGTAGGGTCATAAGCCCTGACTGCATAGCTACCTTTCAGCCCCCTTTCTGCCTATCCTATTACTGCACCCAGGGATATGTACACTTTGTACAGAGCCACAAGCAAGATCCTTAAGGATGAAAGTCTAGGCCCTTGCAAGCCTGACAGAGTAAAAAGGGCTTTGGAGAGAAACAGATCTCAGTCCGGATCCTGGCTCCACCAGTTACTGGCTCTGTGATCTTAACACATTGCTTAACTTCTGCTAACCTTAGCTCCTCATTTGTAAGCTGCGGCCCAGTGGCCCCCAAAGTACTGCAGTCTCTGATTAGCTTTCTTTTCTAGGCACCTGTAGGCCAAGAGCCTTGGTCATTCACACTGGAGCCCTGCAGAAGCCTAAAGTCCAGTCCCAGTTCCTTCCCCACCCTCTTTGTATGTCACTGAAGGGAAGTTTTCCCCAGTTGGTACTAACCCTTGTCTCTGGCACCCTGGCCCCTGGAGGGGCCTTTCTGAAAACTCTGAAAGGCACCAACTGAAGCAAAAATGAGACTCCACGCTAGGCTTCCCCATGCTCGGTCCACAGGCCACCATCTCAGCGGGCCACCAAATAACTTCTTCAAATGCCGTTGATCAAACTGGCCTTCCCAGGTTCCCTCCAAAATGCCCAAGTGGCTGTGCCCCTTGGTGTGGGGACTGGGGGACATGGACTGCTGGGGGCACGTCCCAAGCTCCTTATGCCAAAATGGGGTCGGATAAGACCCTCTCCTGGGATCCCGATCCCTGCACGTTGGCCTTTGGAACAACGTGGCACAGCCCTCTCTGGCCTTGGACTCACTGATCAGCAAGAACTGCAGGTCCTGGAGGGGAGGGAAGGAGTTCCGGGCTGGGCCTGGGCCCCACCCTTTTCAAAGGAAAGAAAATTGATGGACCCCAGGCTTCCTCTGGCTGTGGTCCCTTCCCGCTGCTCGGCTCAGCTCTCTGCCCCTGGTTTTGCATTGTTAATTCAGGACAGAATGTGATCTCTGGCAGCTCCTTGCTTTATCCTGTTGCTATTTAAATTACAAATCGGCCCCATCTCCCTGTCACTCTTGGGTTATTTTTAGCTTCTGGTAAATAGCCGCAGGGAGAGTTGGATCAGGTGCCCCTCCCTGGAGGAGTCGTGGACCCGCAGCAGCGTGCCCACAGCAGGGGGCATCCTCCTTTGCCAGTTGGTGCCCAGTCCCTGCCCCCAGCCCCTCTGCGGGGGTGGAGAAGGGGGAGGACCATAGGCCGGGACATGTGCGCATGCTCAGCCTTTGCTTTTAGTCTCTGTTAAACTTTATCACCCCCGGGTCCCACCACCATCTGCGGCTCGGGGCCAGGCTCCGTGTCCACACCTTACAGGGCCTCCAGAACCCACGAAGAGGTCCAGCTGCACAGGACAAAAGCTCTAACTTGTTTTACCCGTGCTCTGAGTCAGGAACTTGACATCTGGTATCTTCTTGAATCTTCCCAGCCACATTCTTGACAAGGTATCATTGCTCCCATTTTCCGTGTGAGGAAACAGGGTCAGAAGTGAAAGCCTCTTACCCAACTAGGAAAGGGCAGGGCTGGAATTCGAACCCAGGTCTCTCTGACCCAGAAGCCTGTATGCACGGGCATTGCATGCCCTCTCTCGGTGGGATGCGTGTGCCATGGAGTCCCCCCTCCCCGTTGCCATGCTCAGGTTCATTCCGATGCCTCAGCTCTGGTTTCCCATGAGTTTGTCCTGTCCCATCTACTGGATCGAGGCCACATCCAACCTGCTGCTTGTTTTTGGAGGGCCCAGGAGCCGAGAATGCTTTTTTTTTTTTTGAGATGGAGTCTCGCTCTATTGCCCAGGCTGGAGTGCAGTGGCGTGATCTCGGCTCACTGCCACCTCCGCCTACCGGGTTCAAGCAATTCTCCTGCCTCAGCCTCCCAAGTATCTGGGATAACAGGCGCCCACCATCATGCCCGGCTAATTTTTGTATTTTTAGTAGAAGCGGGATTTAAGCCAGGCTGGTCCCGAACTCTTGAGCTAGGTGATCCACCTGCCTCGGCCTCCCAAAGTGCTGAGATTACAGGCGGGAGCCACCACGCCCGGCAATAATGCTTTTTACATTTTTAAATGAGTGGGAAAAAGCAAAAGAATGGTATTGTGTTGCTGAAATTCTATGAAATGTGAAGTTCAGTGTCTATGAATAAAGTGTTAGCAGAACCCTGGCCACTTACTCACTCACACAGTCGTCTATGACTGCTTTTGCACCACAATGGCAGAGTCAAGTGCCCTGCAAAGCCTGAAGTGTCAATACTCACCCTGCATGGGGGATCATACTTTTTTTTTTTTTTTTTTTTTTGAGACGGAGTCTCGGTCTGTCGCCCAGGCTGGAGTGCAGTGGCAGGATCTCAGCTCACTGCAAGCTCCGCCTCCCGGGTTCACGCCATTCTCCTGCCTCAGCCTCCCGAGTAGCTGGGACTACAGGCGCCCGCCGCCTCGCCCGGCTAGTTTTTTGTATTTTTTTTTTAGTAGAGACGGGGTTTCACTGGGTTAGCCAGGATGGTCTCGATCTCCTGACCTCGTGATCCGCCGGTCTCGGCCTCCCAAAGTGCTGGGATTACAGGCTTGAGCCACCGCGCCCGGCCGGATCATACTTTTGTTAAGGGAAGGGACTGTTTCCCATATTTCCATCTCAGGCAGAGCTTGGCCCACACCCAGGACACCAAGTACAGGCACTGGTTCTTCTTGGAGGCCCTTCTGCGGCCAAAACAGAGCTCAGCACAGGGAAGCCCTCCGCCAGCCACATCCCAGTGAGTCATCTCACATTGGACACCCCCTCCCTTCTTTTCTTTTCTTTTTTTTTTGTTTGTTTGTTTCCTGCCCTGGCCCTTTCTCTTTTTCCTTCGGCTTCTTCACAGGCAAAACCAGTGGTTTCCAAACCTGCTCCACTGTCAAAATTACCTGGGAGAGGTTTTTAGCGTGAAGACATCCAGGCCCAACCCTATACACCTGCAGCAAGGCCTCTAGGGAGAGGGCTTAAGTATCTGTTTTAGGCCGGACGTGGTGGCTCAAGCCTGTAATCCCAGCACTTTGGGAGGCCGAGACGGGCGGATCACGAGGTCAAGAGATCGAGACCATCCTGGCTAACACGATGAAACCCCGTCTCTACTAAAAAAAAAAAAAAATACAAAAAACTAGCCAGGCGAGGTGGCGGGCGCCTGTAGTACCAGCTACTCGGGAGGCTGAGGCAGGAGAATGGCATAAACCCAGGGGGCGGAGCTTGCAGTGAGCTGAGATCCGGCCATTGCGCTCCAGCCTGGGCGACAGAGCGAGACTCTGTCTCAAAAAAAAAAAAAAAAGAAAGAATCCATTTTAAGGCTGGGCGCAGTGGCTCATGCCTGTAATTCCAGCACTTTAGGAGGCTGAGGCGGATGCATCACCTGAGGTCAGGAGTTTGAGAACAGCCTGGCCAACATGGCAAAACCCCGTCTCTACTAAAAATACAAAAATTAGCCCCGTGTGGTTACAGGAGCCTGTAGTCCCAGCTACTTGGCAGGCTGAGGCAGGAGAATTGTTTGAACCCAGGAGGCGGCAGTTGCAGTGAGCCAAGATCACACCATTGCACTTCAGCCTGGGCAACAGAGCAAGACTCCGTCTCAAAAAAAAAAAAAAAAAAAAAAAAAGAACCCATTTTAAAAGAGACCCCAGGCGATCCAGTTTGGAAACCACTGAGCTTAACTCTGGAGTTGCAAATCCTGCATCTCTGAACTGATCCTTTTAGACCAAGCCCTGTATCCCTTGCCCCACTCTGGCTTTACCTAGCTGGAACCCGCTCTCCCATGGTATATTGAGCCCAACCCTGATCATTCAGGATGAGAGTTATTTTTCTTTCCCTCCAGATGGAGATGCAAGATGTCAGGCGCTACTGCCCTGCCCCCCGCTTTTTTTAAAGACAGGATCTCACTCTATCTCCCAGCCTCTAGTGCAGTGGCGCAATCGTGGCTCACTGCAGCCTCGAATTCTTGTGCTTAAGCAATCCTCCCACCTCAACATTCTGAGTAGCTAGGACTACAGACTCGTGCAACCACGCCCAGCTAATTTTAACAAAATCTGTAGAGGCCAGGAGCAGTGGGTCACGCTTGTGATCCCAGCACCCTGGGAGGCCAAGGTGGGCGACTGCTTCAGCCCAGGAGTTTGAGACCAGCCTGGCAACATGGCGAAACCCCATCCCTATAAAAAATACCAAAAATTATCCCAGGCATGGTAGTGTGTGCCTGTAGTCCCAACTATTCAGAAGGCTGAGGTGGGAGGATCACCTGAGTCAAGGCTGCAGTGAGCCATGATCATGATAGTGCATTCCAGCCTGGGTGACAAAGTGAGACCCTGTCTCTACAGGGAAAAAAAAAATTTTTTTTTTCTTTCTTTTTTTTTTGAGACAGAGTCTCACTATGTCACTCAGGCTGGTCCCAAATCCCTGGGCTCAAGCGAGCCTCCTGCCTTGGCCTCTGAAAGTGCTGGGATTACAGGCATGAGTCACCGTGCCTGGACCTGTCCTGCCCTTTTATGACTTATTGGAAACCAGGACCCATTTAAACCAAACAAGGGCCTACCCCATTCAAGTTCTTCTCTTGCCTACTTTCCTGCCTTCTTGCCCTTCTCCCCTGCCTTTCCAGGTGTCTGAGTTTCTGCTGGTGCACACCCGCCATCTCTCCATCCATCTAAAGAAGCTGCCAGGGTTGCTGCCAGCCCATGCTGGCACTGGGAGGCGAAGGAAACCTATTTCTGAGAAACCCCCACACCCCTCGAAGTTTCTAGTGTCCTGCCAAAGCCCCCGTCCTCACTTACGTCAGAAGCAGCCAGGCCTTCAGCCCGCTTCCGCTTCCACTCCCCACCTTCAGATTTTTTTGCCCCCGCATTTCTGTCTAAAAGCCTTTTCGCTCTGGGAAGGGCTTTCAAGTGCTTTTCTTAGCAACTCCGCACAGCAGGGTGGGAGGGTTAGCTGCCAGCCAGAGCGGCACGGAACTGTGGCACGTGGAGGATGTAAAAAGGGCCACCATGGGCCTGAGCTCCTGCCAGCCCCCGGTCCCCCAGTCCCCCCACTAGGCGGCCACACGCCACCCAGGACAGCAGCCACAAGAGAGGGCTTAGCCGGAGAGCACGGTTTGTTCCCCTGGGGTCCCCTGGGCCTGGAAGAGCTGCTGGCTCTTTCCCAGCTTGTCTGTCTGTCCTTTACCTAGGGGCTCTCCTTGCCTCGATGCCTTGTCCAGCTCTGAGACCGAGAATGGGTTCCTAGACTAACCCTGGGGAGTGAGCAGATGCCCTATCCCTCTCATCTGTCCAAGGGTGACAGTGGAGTCCACCCTGGTGTCATTTTCTGCCGCCCTCACACAGGTAACCTGGAGGCAGGGGTTGGGGGGACCTCAGTGGGATTACCTGGCATCCTTGGTGATTACAGGCCCCAAGTTTTTTGGGCTGTGGCAGGGCCTCCATTCTGGGGCCACCCCAGGGGATCCCAGCCCTTGCCACTGTGTGTGTGTGTGTGTGTGTGTGCACGTGTGCAACATTTTCTATGTCAGCCCTTTAATTATTCAATTATTCTTTGCTCCCTGCCCTCTAAGTCTCTACTCCACTCTGGCCTGCATTTGTGTTTTTTTTTTTTTTTTTTTGAGACAGAGTCTTGCTCTGTTGCTCAGGTTGGAGTGCAGTGGCACAGTCTTGGCTCACTGCAACCTCTGCCTCCTGGGTTCAAGCAATTCTTCTGCCTCAGCCTCCTGAGTAGCTGGAATTACAGGCACGCGCCACCACGCCTGGCTAATTTTTTTGTGTGTTTTTAGTAGAGACGGGTTTCTCCATGTTGGTCAGGCTGGTCTTGAACTGCTGACCTCAGGTGATCTGCCCTCCTTGGCCTCCCAAAGTGCTGGGATTACAGGTGTGAGCCACTGAGCCCGACCTTTTTTTTTTTTTTTTTTTTTTTGATGGAGTCACCCTCTGTCACCAAGCTAGAGTGCAGTGGCATGATCTTGGCTCGCTGCAACCTCTGCCTCCCAGGTTCAAGCGATTCTCCTTCTTTAGGCTCCTGAGTAGCTGGGATTACAGGCGCCTGCCACCACGCCTGGTTAATTTTTATATATTTAGTAGAGAAGAGGTTTCACCATGTTGGCCAGGCTGGTCTTGAACTCATGACCTCAAGTGATCCTCCTGCCTCGGCCTCCCAAAGTGCTGGGATTACAGGTGTGAGCCACTGCGCCTAGCCTCCATTTGTGATTTGTCTCTGACCCACAGCTAAGGCAAACCTCGGGGTCATCCCCTTATGTTAAAAGTAAAGAACTGACACCCAGAGAGAAATATTGTCCAGCTCAAGGACACACAAGTCTCTGGCAGAATCAAGAGTAGAAACCAGGTCTTCTGACTCCCAGGCTGACATTTATCCCAGAAGTCTTCATTCTTTGCTGCATCCCCTGTGAGGCCCTCTGCACTTCCTCCTGCCCCAGGGGGCCATTCATATCTACAGCCAGAGGCATGGGATGGATGATGCACTCCCTGGGCGTGGAGCTCTGGAAGAACTTGGTAATGGAGCCCCATGTACCCACGATTTCTAGTACACCCTGAAAGGTGGAGGTAGGGCCCATGGGACCCTAGCCTGCTTCCCGTTTGCTCTGAGCATCTCACTTCTTGGAAAGTCCCCTCCCCTACTGTCCCTTCCTCCCCCAAGTGATGGGGCCCTGATGGCCCCAGAGCCATTAGGAATACTGGGACCTTTCAAGCTCCCAGCGCTGGGCGAGTTTAATGAAACGTCTTCCCAGAAGCCACTGGGAGAACCAGGGCAGCCTCAGACATATCCCAAACGCCCCATGGTTGTAAGCGGACAGGGAGCTTGTCCTCTCCAACCAGGCTCTAAGGACTGCATCTGCCCCAGTGGCCCTGCTAGACTCTTCAGGGGCGATCACTCTGGGCCAAGGGCTTGAGAGGGGCAGCAAGTCCAAGTTGAGGTTGTGGTTTGGGAGAGGAAGAGGAAGGTAAGGTGTGTACTGGGCTGTCCCAGCTCCACCCTCTGTGTACCTTTCCCACCCTTGCTCTGAGGGGCAGTCCTCCCTCATTAACGTCCTACCCCAGGTCATCAAAATGACCTCTGGGGCCCCCTCCGGCTGGCTCCTCCAGGACCCTCTGGGCAGAGGCGCAGGCCAAGAGATTCTGACACTGGCAGAAGACAGCTGAATTAAGATGTTGGGTGGGGGTGGGGAGGTTCCCTCTGCCCCTAGAGGTTGCCAACCAGGGCCTGCTGGGGCACGGGGGTTCAGGAGGGAATTCTGTTCCCCATCTCTGGGCAGCAGGGTCTCCGCCGTGGTGTCAGGGAGCCTCTCAGTCACTTCCACAAGCCCGTGCCTAGCACAGACTTAGCCCACGGGAAAGCTCAGGGTAGACCTGTTGAATGAAGAGGGGGTTCCTCTTTCCCCCAGAAGGGTCAGGGGGCATCTCCTGGTTCTCCCCAGCAGATAGAGGTTTGTTAAGAACAATGTCTTGGCTATTTCCTCTCCTCAGCGCCTGGTACACAGTTCCCTCAGCCACTGCATAGTGGATGAATAGGGCTTTCACGGTTCAGGCAGAGAAGGAGTCTCAGAAGCTGCCTCCTTCCCACTGTACACGAAAGACAGAGATCCCTCGGCAGTCATCTCTAAACTCCCAGCGCCAGGCAGGCGGCGGGCGCACAATAAACGCTTGTGCAATGACGCCTGCAAGAGGGGTGGTCCCAAGCGCCGCGCTCCCCTCTGCCCGCGTCCTCCTTACCTGTAAGACACCTGCTTTCGTAGGTGCAGCTGTCGGAACCGCTCCTCCACCGGGGGCCCAGCGGCCGTGGCCCGGGGACCCTCGGGCCAGGGCTGCGCGACCTGGGCCTCCTCCCCGCGCCGGCATCGCCGCCGCACCACCTCCTCCTCGGCTGCCCGGCCGCCGCCAGCCCAATCCCCGCGCTGCCCTCCGCCGCCCGGCCCCTCGGCCATCGTGCGGCCGCCTTCCGCCTGCGGCTCCCGCGGCCTTTCGGGGCACCCCGCTCAAGTTCGAGTCTCTGGTCTTCTCGGGCCGGGGGCGCGAGGCGGGGAGGGAGGGGAGCGCCGGGTTCCGTAGGTCCCTAGCGACGCCGACGCTTAGACGACAGGAGCCGCGAGATGCTGGGCGCTGCGCCTGGGAGAGGCCGGCCGGGGTCTTCTTGCGCCCCCGGGGGGCGGGGGTTCCCGGCTGGAGTCGGGGTCCTGCGCTCTGCGCACGGCGGGGTCCCCCGGACGGCTGGAGCGGAGCCGGAGCCCGGGCGGAGAGCAATCTCCTGCAACCGCCGCTGCTGCCGCGCACCCGAGTGTCACCTTAGAGACACTCGCCAGCCGTTGGGGTCCGGGGGGGAGGGCGCCGCCCCGCCCAGCCCGCCCGCTCAGGGCACGGAGGGAGCGAGCCCGGCCCAGCCCACTGCGGGCACGAACCTAGCTCAGGGCGCAAGACCCTGAGTATGGGGGCCTCCTGGGGCCACCTCTACGCCCGCGTCCCGGTCCCAGTCCAGGCCGCTTGGCAGCTGCCAATCATCACCCCGCTGCCTGTCACTCAGCTGCTGCGATGTGTCCCCTCCACCCCCACGGCTGCCTGGTCCCTCGCTTTCGGCTTCGGCATTCGCCGCTGCAGCTGGCAGGTTTGGAGCGGGGGCGTGCAGAGGCGGTGACAGGAGCCAACATTAACCCAGTCGGCGCCACCGGAATTTAGACCCAGCTGGGTTTAGGGAAGGGGCACAGGAGAGGGAACATATCCAGGGATACCTTGAATTTGGGAATGGACCCGATGGTGGGTAACACTACCTTCAGACCTAGAGCTCTTCTGGACCGTGCCTGGAGAGGGCCCCAGATGGGGGTGGTGTCTCCTCAAGGCAGGGAGGCCTGCTAGGACCTGAATTACTGAGGCTTCAGGGCCAGGGTCTCCCTGATTTAATCAACCTGCGGGTCAGGAGAGGCTGATGAAATAGGGGAGAAGCCAACTCCAAAAGGAAAGACTGGAGTTCTCCCTGGGGTCCATCTTGGACTCCCCGTCTTCTTTCCCTCCAAATCCTATGGTTCCTCCTTGCCTCACCTCCTCTTGTCCTTGCAGTGTTGGTCAGGTGAACCCTCCATCTGGATTACAGTGAGGCCCTGGTGAACTTCTCTGATGGAACACCTCCTCTTCATGGCCCCAGACTCATCTTTCTGGCCATAGCATCTACTCTTCTCCCGTGGTATTTCATAGCTTCCTCATGCCTGTACTTTAGCCTGGCACTCAAGGCCTGCCTTGATCTTCCCCCATCCTGCAGCCCAGTCTTGTCCGTTTTCTCCCACTCATTTATGCTCCTTATTCTGGGAATTTGCATCAGGCCTGTACAGTATCATTTAGGTTGTCCCCTCTGTCTGAAATCTCCTATTGATGTACTTCAAATTCTGAGGCTTTGCTTAAAAGCCTCCTCTTCCAGGAAGTCTCCTTGGATAGCTCCAGCTGAATGACATTCTTTCCTCCCAGACCCCATCGCCCTCTGCATCAGATGTCTAATCTAGTCTGTATCTTTCTTTTCACTGAAGCTGTGACTGTGAGTGTGGGAAGGTGGGAGGGATCAGACTCACAGAGGTAGAGAATGGGCTACAAAGGGAGACAGCTGTCATAGCTGCCCTGCCCTTTGCTCAGACTGTCCCCATTGCCTGGAGTATGTCCCCTCCCTGTCCTGCCTATGGAAGACCTGTTAAGTGCCCTTCAAGGCCCATGTCAAGTGCCATCTCCCCCATGAGCCCCTCCCCAATACTCCAGTACAGATACCATCTCCCTCCTTCAGCCCTATAACGATTTCCTGGGCCTCCCCTTTACCCTTGAACAATAACTAACATCTCATTTGATCCTCGCCACAACCCTGGGCGGCAGATATCATCACTTCCTCCGTCTTATGGAGGAGGACACGGAGATATCATTCAAGTGATTTATTTGCTCAAGATGGCTCAGGCAGTGAGTGGTGGGGCCAGGATTTAAATTCAGGGCTTCTGGCCCCAGAACTCACGTGCTTTTCCACTTCATCATGCTGCCAGCCACACAGTAGCAGCCTCCCGCAGTTTGCCCTCTTCCCTCTAATCTGGAAGCTTCCCAAAGGGCAGGGAATAGCTTGCTTCAGTTCCACCTCCCATCTCTGTCTCCATCTAGTACTTCCCTGTTGGATGAGTGGAATTGCATTCAACTTCTTGGTCACAAGGGAGCTTCCTCCCTAGAGCCAAGTTCTAAAGAAGTCTTGCCGGGCGCGGTGGCTCAACCCTGTAATCCCAGCACTTTGGGAGGCCGAGACGGGCGGATCACGAGGTCGGGAGATCGAGACCATCCTGGCTGACACCGTGAAACCCCGTTTCTACTTTAAAAATACAAAAAACTAGCCGGGTGTGGTGGCGGGCGCCTGTAGTCCCAGCTACTCGGGAGGCTGAGGCAGGAGAATGGCGTGAACCCGGGAGGCGGAGCTTGCAGTGAGCTGAGATCCAGCCACTGCACTCCAGCCTGGGCGGCAGAGCGAGACTCCGTCTCAAAAAAAAAAAAAAAAAAAAAAAAAAAAAAAAAAAAAAAAAGAAGTCTTGCTGCTGGAGTGGGTAGGGTGGGGCACGTCTTCTACCCCCTACAAGGAGGGCAGCTGCCCTGGGGTTTGCCCTTCCAGGAGTCTTGGCTCCTATTTCCAAGCGGCCTGGGCCAGGGGAACCTCCTACACTGTGCATTATGGTAGTTCTTGCTGGGTTTGACATTCCCTCGCCAGCTGCCTAGCTGCTGGGTTTCCACGTTGGTTTTTGTTGAGCTCTTTCCTGCCGCGTTCTCCCCACTCAATCCTTTTTAAAGTGAGGCTTCTTTCCTCTGTCCTCACAGCTCCCCTCCCCATTAGAGACAGCTGCTGACTGCATTATCGTTTAGTTGTGGTCTGTGCTCTTCGCAAGAAGGAGAAAATGAGACTCCTTCCCCAAACCAGCCCGACCACCTTCTGCAGCCTCTCCCAGCTGCAGCTCGCTCCTCTGAACATCTCCGTCTCCAGCCCATTCAATATCTCTGTGCTCAGAAAATAATTGCTAATGTCTTCTGAGAATTTACTGCATAACTGACCAGTGTGCTAAGAGCTTTCTGTACAAGCTTTCATTTACCCCTCCTAACATCTTTAAGAGGGTAAGCACCATTGAACAGAATGAGGATACTGTGGCTTTGAGAGATGAAGTGATTTGCCAAGATCACACTTAGTGTAGCACGGATATCAGAGCCCACAAAGCATCTCATGCTTTGAAGCTGAGTTTCCAGCTTGCCTCCTTCACTCCCTGGAAAGACCCCAGAGGTACCTGTTACTGACATCAGATATGTGCCCAGTTTGGCCAAATGGCTCCTGAGGTTATCCAACCCCTCTGAGATTGGAACTTTGCCTGAGATTGGGACCTTGCCTCCGCCCATACCAGCTCCAGGCATCACCCACAGCTACTCTCCCTTTTCCCAGAGCTTTGGTTTCGGTATAACAAAGGGTTTGTTGTGGCAGTTTGAGCAGGATGACTGCCACCGCAAAAGTCATCATATGTGTGTGGCAAAGCAGGCTGCCAAGGGCTGACAATAGAGCATGGGGACTGCAGCTTCATTGCTGGGGATACACTGGGGATGGGCCCCCTTGACATGGCACTGAGGAGGTGGCCTGTTAACAGGTGGCTTATGCATGAGGACTAACCTTGCCTCGCTTCTCAACACAGGCTGGGAAGACAGCTTTGGATGAATGGGCAGAGGGTAGTGACCACAGATGACCACGCTTTGACCAGCTCACCAACCCTGGGGTGTCTGGCTTAGTTGCTTCAGGAAGCTCCAATGTTCTTAGATCTTGTGCTGTAGTATGAAGCTGGAAGAGGCAGGGAAGCCTAGAGGACATGGGAAGGGGGATTGGGGAGAGGGGTTGAGGGGCAGCATGAACTCTGAAGCCAAAAAACCTGTGTTCAGATGCCAGCCTTGACATTTTCCAGCTGCATGAGCTTGGCCAAGTCAGTAACCTCTCTGAACCTCACTTTCTTTGTCTGTAAAAATACCCACCCCTGAAGATCACTTAAATTCCTAATTGAGATATTCAGATCCTCAGTCCAATGCCTGGTACAGGGTAACTAGTCAAAAATGGGAGATGCAGGCCTGGCTCAGTGGCTCACACCTGTAATCCCAGCACATGGTGAAATTGTCTCTACTAAAAATAAAAAAAAAAAAAAAATCTGGTATGGTGGCGGGCACCTGTAACCCCAGCTACTTGGGAGGTCGAGGCAGGAGAATCGCTTGAACCTGGAAGATGGAGATCGCGGTTAGCCGAGCCAAGATCGTGCCACTTCACTCCAGCCTGGGCGACAGAGCAAGACTCCGTCCCCCCCAGCAAAAAAAAAAAAAAAAAAAAGGGAGATGGGAGATTTTCCCTTCCTTCCTTCCTTCCTTCCTTCCTTCCTTCCTTCCTTCCTTCCTTCCTTCCTTCCTTCCTTCCTTCCTTCCTTCCATTTTTTCTTTCTTCTTTCTCTTTTTTTTTCTTTTTTGAGATGGAGTTTCACTCTTGTTGCCCAGGCTGAACTGCAGTGGTGAGTTCTTGGCTCACTGCAACCTCTACCTCCCAGGTTCAAGCAGTTCTCCTGCCTCAGCCTCCCAAGTAGCTGGGATTACAGGCGCCCACCACCATGCCCAGCTAATATTTATGTTTTTAGTAGAGATGGGGTTTCACCATGTTTGCCAGGCTGGTCTCAAACTCCTGACCTCAGGTGATCTACCTGCCTTGGCCTCCCAAAGTTCTGGGATTACAGGCGTGAGCTACTGCACCTGTCTGTCAGTTCTTTTTTTTTTTTTCCTTTTTTTCTTTTATTTTCCTTTTTTTTTAAATTCTTTTTTTCTTTTTCTTTTTTTTTTTTGAGACGAAGTCTCCCTATGTCTCCCAGGGTGGAGTGCAGTGGTGCGATCTTGGCTCACTGCAACCTCCATCTCCCGGGTTCAAGTGATTCTAGTGCCTCAGCCTCCCAAGTAGCTGGCATTACAGGCATGTGCCACCACTCCCGGCTAATTTTTGTATTTTGTTTTTGAGACAGAGTCTCGCTTTGTCACTAGGCTGGAGTACGGTGGTGCGATCTTGGCTCACTGCAACCTCTGCCTCCTGGGTTCAAGCGATTCTCCTGCCTCAGCCTCCTGAGTAGCTGGGACTACAGGCGTGCACCACCACATCCAGCTAATTTTTGTATTTTTAGTAGAAACGGGGTTTCACCATGTTGGTCAGGATGGTCTCAATCTCTTGACCTCGTGATCCGCCCGCCTTAGCCTCCCAAAGTGCTGGGATTACAGGTGTGAGCCACCAGGCCCAGTCAATTTTTGCATTTTTAGTAGAGATGGGGTTTCGTCATGTTGACCAGCTGGCCTCGAACTCCTGACCTCAGGTGATCTGCCTGCCTCAGCTTCCCGAAGTGCTGGGATTATAGGCGTGAACCACCGCGCCCGGCCTAGATTTCCAGCCCTTTGCTTTTAGGAGCTGTGTTTTGTTTGAGTTCCATTCTTGGCATAGTGCCATATGCCATAAGGGACATCCAGAGAATATTTGCTAAATGAATAAATGAACGATGAGAGGTCACCTAAATGTCAGCTTTGTCTTTCCTTCTTCTGAGTGACTATTTCAAACTGTCCCTTTCTCCCCCTTCCATGCCCATGCCAACCCTCCACACCGCCCCTCTCCCACACCTCAGTTATTGGAGTACTCCCTCAGTTTCCTGTCTCACATTCTGCACCCACAGAATGCTCTCCCTTTTTGGCTAGTCCTGTCTGTCCAAAGGTGGACCTCTCCACCTGCCCCTGGATCCCATTCCCACACCCCGCATCTACCATCTTTTCTGTGGCCCTCTCGGCTTTCCCTCTGTTGGCCCTGTGTTCTAGAAATAACCATGGTCAATGATCTCCCATCTGAAAAACTGCTCCAAACTACATTTTTAATTTGATTTAATTTTATTTTTTGAGACAGTCTCGCTCTGTCTCCCAGGATGGAGTGCAGTGACGTGATCTTGGCTCACTGCAACCTCTGCCTCCTGGGTTCAAGCGATTCTCTTACCGCAGCTTCCTGAGTAGCTGGGATTACAGGCGTGCGCCACCACGCCTAGCTGCCTAGCTAATTTTTTTTTTTTTTTTTTTTTTTTTTTTTGTATTTTTAGTAGAGACAGGGTTTCACCATGTTGGTCAGGTTGGTCTCGAACTCCTGACCTCGTGATCCGCCCACCTCAGCCTCCCAAAGTGCTGGGATTGCAGGCTTGAGCCACCACATCCGGCCCAAACCACATTTTTAAAAAAGTTCTTTTTTAGAGACCGGGTCTTGCTCTATTGCCCAGCCTGGAGTGCAGTGGTGCAATCACAGCTTGCTGCAGCCTCGGCCTCCTGGGCTCACGTGAGCTTCCCTCTTCAGCCTCCACTCCAATAGCAGGGACACCCCTGACTGTCCCTCCAGGAAGTGCTCTCCTAATCAGTTTCTGGGCACTCCTCTCTCCTGGTTTTCTTCCCTCTCTGACCATCCCTTCTCTGCCCTCTGATTCACTCCTCTTCCCTCCACTGTTAGTGTCTTCCCTGGAGTCCTGCCCTTGTCTCACATCCCTTTATGCAGACCCAAGGCTTTCACCTGCCACCTGGGCGCTGACAATTTCCTCATCTCTGACTGGGATCTTTTTCTCCCAAGCCCTATACTTACATGTTAATGTGAATGTTCCACAGGCAACTCGAATGCCAGATGTGCTAAAATGAGTTCTAATCGTTCTCTCCTAAACCTGCTCTTCCTCCTGAATCCCTGTCGTGGTGAACAGCCTCATCACCCACTCGGGACCTCCAAGTGGGTCATTTCAGGTCCCACCCTTGCTCCTGGACCTCACGGCCAATTTGATGTCAGAGCTTGTTGATGATTCCTCCTAATTCTGTCTGGAATCATCTCATCTTCTCCATTCTGCAGAGCCTCAGGGCAGGGACATCTGATTCTTTCACTCTCTGGCTTGAAAGGATGCAGCGGCTCCCATCCCTTCAGGATAAGGTGTTCTTTCTTTAGATCTCTGGAAGGGCCATGGTTTTCCTCAGGGCCACGATGAGGGTAAGACAAGCTGGCACATAGGGTATGACGTTTAAGGAGGTCTCCTTCCTTCCTTCCTTCCTCCCTTCCTTCCTTCCTTCCTTCCTTCCTTCCTTCCTTCCTTCCTTCCTTCCTTCCTTCCTTCCTTCCTTCCTTTCCTCCCTCCTTCCCTCCCTCCCTCTCTCCCTCTCCTCTCCTCTCCTCTCCTCTCCTCTCCTCTCCTCTCCTCTCCTCTCCTCTCCTCTCCTCTCCTCTTCTCTCCTCTTTCTTGACTGAGTCTCTCTCTATCACCCAGGCTGGAGTGTAGTGGTCCGATCTCGGCTCACTGCAACCTCCACCTCCTGGGTTCAAGTGATTCTCCTGCCTCAGCCTCCTGAATAGCTGGGATTACAGGTGCACACCACCATGCCTGGCTAATTTTTTGTATTTTTGGTAGACACGGGGATTCACCATGTTGGCCAGGCTGGTCTCAAACTCCTGACCTCAAGTAATCCACCCGCCTTGGCCTACCAAAGTGGTGGGATTACAGGTGTGAGCCACTATGCTCGGCCAGGAGGTGCCCTTTCTCAGGTCTGTCTAGGTGCCTCCTTATATTCTGCTCCCTGGTTTCCAGCTATAACAAAGGGTTTGTTGTGACAATCTGAGCAGGATGACTGGTGCTGCAGAAGCCATCACATGTGGGTAGCAAAGCCCACTTACATCACCCTGGTCTTGCTTTTCATGGCTCCTTGCCTTTGCATTTGCCATTCTCTCCACTCCAAATGCTCTTACCCCTTCTCTGTGTTACCAACTCCTCCCATCCTTGAAGCCTCGGTTCAAGGGTCACCTTCTCCCGGATGCCTTCCCTCACCCCTTCCCATCTGAATTACATGATACTTTGTGTCCCTTAATATCTGTACACCCCTCCATCACAATATCCCCATGGCTGGTTTGCTCCCCAACTTCCACCACCGGCCTGGGGCCTTTGAGGTAATGATGGTACATGCCTGCAGTCCCAGCTACTCAGGAAGCTAAGGTGGGAGGATGGCTTGGGACTGGGAAGTGGAGGTTGGAATGAGCCGTAATCGTGCCACAGCACTCCAGCCTGGGTGACAGAGTGAGACCCTGTCTCAAAAAAAAAAAAAGTTATGATTAATAATAATAACAATGAGGCCAGGTGCAGTAGTTCACACCTGTAATCCCAGCACTTTGGGAGGCTGAGGCGGGTGGATCACTTGAGGCCAGGAGTTTGAGACCAGCCTGGCCAACATGGTGAAACCCCGTCTCTACTAAAAATACAAACATTAGCCAGGTGTGGTGGTGCACACCTGTCATCCCAGCTACTCTGGAGGATGAGGCAAGAGAGTTGCTTGAATCTGGGAGGTGGAGGCTGCAATGAGCCACGATTGCACCACTGCACTCCAACCTGGGCACCAGAGTGAGACTCTGTCTCAAAATAATAATAATAATAACAGCGTGGGATCCAGAGCCCAGCCTTTAATGGCCTTGCTATAAAGGCCTACGCTTTCCAGCAGTTCAAACTGATGCCCAGCAGCAGGCAGTGAGGTCTCCGTCACTGTCACTGGAGGTGGTCAAGCTGAAGCTTCGAGGGGAAAGGGCGTGGAGGCCAGTTCTGAGTTTCATGATTCTGCCTGGCCTCGTCCCACTTTTCTCCTGGTGGGTTGCTGGCAGTGGTGTAGGCACCATCCCACCACTGTGCCCTTGCTTCTGTGTATGAAAGTACCGTGCCTGCGTGATAAAGTCCAAATGCCTTAGCAAGGCATTCGTGACCCCTCTGGATCTGGCCCTGGCTCATCAGCCAGGCTCAATTCTTAGCGTCTCTGGCCTCTACCTTCTGGCTATTGTAAATTATTTGACTTTTCTTTCAAGACGGACAGGGTCTTGCTATGTTGCCCAGGCTGGACTCCAACTCCTGGGCTCAAGTGATGCTCCCACCTTGTCCTCCCAAAGTCCTGGGATTACAGGTGCAAGCCACCTTACCTGGCCTGTTTGACTTTTCCGAAATGTTTCCTGTTCTCTCTCACCTCGAAGTCTTTTGCCCAGCCTGCTGCTTTTTCCCGACATGCCCCTTTTCCTCTTTTCTGCTTTTATTAGTATTTTTAGAATAGGGCGTCTTGCTCTGTCATGCAGGCTGAAGTGCAGTAGCATGATCATAGCTCACTATAGCCTTGAACTCCTGGGTTCAAGCAATCGTCCTGCCCCAGCCTCCTGAGTAGCTAGGACAACAGGCATGTGTCATATTACCATGATTTTAAAAAAAAATTGTGGCTGGGCGTGGTGGTTCACGCTTGTAATCCCAGCACTTTGGGAGGCCGAAGTGGGGGGTTCACAAAGTCAAGAGATCCAGACCATTCTGGCCAACACGGTGAAACCCCGTTTCTACCAAAAATACAAAAATTAGCTGGGCATGGTGGCATGTGCCTGTAGTCTCAGCTACTCGGGAGGCTGAGGCAGGAGAATCGCTTGAACCTGGAAGGTGGAGGTTGCCGTGAGCCGAGATCGAGCCACTGCACTCCATCCTGGGCGATAGAGCAAGACTCCATCTCAAAAAATAATAATATCAATTTGCATAGGGACCAGGGTCTCACTATGTTGTCCAGGCTGGCCTTGAACTCCTGGGCTCAAGCAGTCCTCTCGCCTTGGCCTCCCAGAGCGCTGGGATTACAGGCATGAGCCACCGTGTGTCTGGCCATTTCCTGCCAATGTCTAACAATCTTTCCTGTCCCCTCCTCCAGAAAGCCTTGCTGCTCAGGTCTGGGTGAGGTACTGTCCTCTGTGCCTTCCTAGCCCCCCTTGTGTGGCCCTCTGTAGCACATGGTATCAATAAACGCCTCTTTTCTTTTCTTCTTTTTTTTTTCAGACAGAGTCTTGCTCTGTCGCCCAGGCCAGAGTGCAGTGGCACAATCTTGGCTCACTGCAACCTCCACCTCCCGGGTTCAAGCAATTTTCCCTGCCTCAGGAGTAGCTGGGATTACAGGCATCCACCACCACGCCCGGCTAATTTTTGTATTTCAGTGGAGACGGGGTTTTGCCATGTTGGCCAGGCTAGAACTCATGACCTCAGGTGATCCACCCACCTCGGTCTCCCAGGGTGCTTGGGATTACAGGCGTGAGCCACCGCACCTGACCCTGACATTGCCTCTTAATGCACAGCTGGTGCTTCTTGGAGCTCACTAGTTCTAGGCCCTGTTCTGAGCACTGTGGATGACTTACCTCCTTGAGTCCCCAATACAGGCTCATTTTACAAATGGAGAAATGGGGGCTCAGAGAGATTCCAGTTACAGAGCGTCTTACTTATGTCCTGTGTTGCATAGTAAATCACTACCACCTGGCAGCTTCAGACAACATACATTGCCTATCTCTGTGTCCGTGGCTCAGTGTGTGGGTATGGCTTAACAGGGTCCTTCCCTCTGGGTGTCACCACGCTGCAGCCAGATATTGTCTAGGCTGTGTTTGCATCTGGAGCTTGGGGTCATCTTCCAAGCGTGTTCAGGTTGTTGGCAGAATTTAGGTCCTTGCTGCTACGGCACTAGGGCCCTCAGCTCCTAGAAACCGCCCCTCCCCTCACAGCATGGCTTTCTGCCCCATGGCCAGCAGGAGGTGCTCTCTCTATTCAGGAAGGCCCAGTCCTTTCCTTCGTGGCTTTCACCTGATTAAGCCAGGCCCACCCAGGATCATCTACCTTTTCATTATTATTATTTTTTGAGACAGAGTTTTGCTCTGTCACCCAGGTTGGAGTGCAGTGGTGTGATCTCGGCTCACTGCAACCTCCACCTCCCAGGTTCAAGCAAGTCTCCTACCTCAGCCTCTCGAATAGCTGGGATTATAGGTGTGTACCACCATGCCCGCCTAATTTTTGTATTTCTACAAAGAGACGGGGTTTCACCATGTTGGCCAGGCTGGTCTGGAACTCCTGACCTCAAGTGATCTGCCCACCTTGGCCTCCCCAAATTCTGGGATTACAGGCATGAACCACTGTGTGCCCGGCCTCATTTCCCTTTTTAATGAACTCACAATCATCTGATTTGGGAATTAATTACATCTGCAAAATCTCTTAACTTTTTCCATAAAAGGTCATCTAATGAGTGTGATGTCCTCTCTTCTTCACAGGTCCCCTCCATGTTCTAGGGGAAGGATTCAACAGGGCGTGTACACCAGTGGATGGGAATCTTGGAGGCTATATTAGAATTCTACCTGCCACACACAGCTAGCAAGTGGCAGCTCCAATACTCAAATGCAGCTCTTCTGACTTAGAAGTCTGTGGCTTCAATCCAGCTGAGGCAAAGGCTACACGAACTAAGAAACTGGCAGGTCTTAGGAGGACCAAACTGAGTATAGTATGTGAAGTGTCTAGCACAGTGCCTGGCCCACGGTGGGGCTCCATTCTTGCAGTGGCCATTCCCAAAGGCCAGGATGGTGGCTTCGATACTCTGTCTTGATCCTTGGAGCAGCCTTGGGGTGAATGAATTGCAGCAGATTCTTTGGATGTTTGGTTTGAATTCTGCATCTGGCTAGAAGAGAAAGCCCAATAGAAATGCCTTCTTGGCCAGGTGCAGTGGCTGATGCCTGTAATCCCAGCACTCTGGGAGGCTGAGGTGGACAGATTGCTTAAGCCCAGGATTTTGAAAACACAGTGAGTTATGATTGCACCACTGGACTCCAACTTGGGCAACAGAGTGAGACCTTGTCATTCATTCATGTACACATACGTACATGCATACATGGGGTTCTCCTTAAATAGGCAGATAAAAAACATTTATCTCAGCTATCTTCCTAATCCTCAATTAAAAGCGTACACATATAAAAGCTATAAATAAAGCCCAGAGACAGAAGAGGAAATAACAAATCAGTCAACAGGATGGGCGCAGTTGCTCATGCCTGTAATCCCAGTACTTTGGGAGGCCAAGGCGGGCGAATCACGAGTCAGGAGATCAAGACCATCCTGGCTAACATGATGAAACCCTGTCTCTACTAAAAATACAAAAATTTAGCTGAGCGCGGTGGCGGGCACCTGTAGTCCCAGCTACTCCAGCTACTCAGGAGACTGAGGCAGGAGAATGGGGTGAACCCGGGAGGTGGAGCTTGCAGTGAGCTAAGATAGCGCCACAGCACTTCAGCCTGGGCGACAGAGCGAGACTCCATCTCACACACAAAAAAATCAGTCAACAAGATATTGGAAAATAAAAAGTGAACAGGCTGGGCATGGTGGCTCACCCCTGTAATCCCAGCACTTTGGGAGGCCATGGTGGGCAGACTGAACCCAGGAGTTTGAGACCAGCCTGGGCAACATAGTGAGACAATACCGCTACAAAAAAAAACCACACAAAAAACAACCTTCTCACACTCCTCCCACACGCCCTGCCAGAACATAAAATCAACTTACCTTTTTTTTTTTTTTTTTTTGAGACAGAGTCTGGCTCTGTCGCCCAGGCTGGAGTGCAGTGGCCGGATCTCAGCTCACTGCAAGCTCCGCCTCCCAGGTTCACGCCGTTCTCCTGCCTCAGCCTCCCGAGTAGCTGGGACTACAGGCGCCCGCCACCTCGCCCGGCTAGTTTTTTGTATTTTTTTAGTAGAGACGGGATTTCACTGTGTTACCCAGGATGGTCTCGATCTCCTGACCTCGAGATCCACCTGTCTCAGCCTCCCAAAGTGCTGGGATTACAGGCTTGAGCCACCGCGCCCGGCCCAACTTACCTTTCTTACTCCCCTACCCTTCGGTTCTACTTTCCCTCCCCTCCATTGAAGAAAGGCACAAAGTCAGGAGTTGATGCTGCATCTTTTTTTTTTTTTTTTTAGTTTTGCTTTCTTAAAGCATGTGCTGAGCTGATGAAGAGAGCAGTTTGGCAATTAAAAAGGCCCAGCAGCTTGGGCAGCAGCAGGGGGGTGCCAGGTGAGGGTCGGGTGTCCCTCTTTCCTGGGCCAGGGAGCAGCAAAGCCCGCACTAACTTCATAAAATATAAAACAAGGGAGGGATGAAGGGAAGAGGGAGATTTGTAAAATACAATATCTTAGGGGATTGGCAATAATAAAAAATAAGGTTCATTATTTACAAACAATTTCTGTTCTTGGTCTCTGTACAGTGGGGGTGGGGTGAGGGGTGTTAGTGAGTGGGATGAGTTGATGTGTCTGTTTGGGTGCAGGGGTGGGGACAGGGAGGCAGTGGTCGTGTTGGGCATATGAGAGAGGAGGTGGGGTACCCAGTGAGTGGTTTGTCTAAGAAGGACGGATGGATGGTGGTGGGAAGGAGAATGAGAACAGAGTGGTTGGCCCAAGGGAAGAGTCCAGATGTCAGGGGCAAGGAAAGGCTGGGAAGTAGAGCCTTTTCTCCTGGAACGGGAAGCTCCAGGAGGCAGGGGCACGAGGCGGATATGGTTAGTGAGCAAGAACTCCTCTTCTGCGTGCCGGGGGTGCGTCCTGTGTCCTGGGTCTTGGCATGGCCTAAGAGAGTTTGATGGTGGTGTTAGGACCCAGATCCCTGGAGAGAGAAGAGAGACCAGGGATGACTCTGTCCAGCAGGAAGCCTTTTACCCTCTGCAAGCTGGATCTAGACCCAGCAGGGATGGGGCCTTGGGAGGGTGTGGCCAATGTGGGGGCCAAGGGTGGGCAGGAGGCAGGTGGACCCTGCCTCAGGAGGGAAAGGGGCTCCCCACCCACCTGTCATGGAACCACTCCTTGGAGTGGGAGAAGTCGGGGCTGGTGCCGTTTCCACCATCTTTAGGCCAGGCCTCACTCAGGTACTTGGTGGTCTCGTGGCTGTTGTCCAGGTGGTCATGCTGCAGGTGGTCCTGGGGCCGCTGCTCTGCCGGCCCCCCGGGGTTGATTTCCCAGCCATCTGGGGGCTCCATGGGCAGCAGGGCGCTGCGGCCATCTTCCCATGAGCCTGCCCCGTCATCGTAGAACAGGAGGCTTCGGGAGGGCACTGGAGAGGGAGTGTAGGATGAGCGGCGTGCCCAAGACTCCCTCCACATCCTGGCCACGTTTATGGCCTAGTGGTTAAGGACACAGGCCCTGGATCTGAGTCCCAGCTCTGACACTTTCTGGATGTGTGACCTCAGGTAAATCACATGCTTTGCTTTAACCTTTCTGAGCCTCAGTGTGCTCATCTGTAAAAGAGGGATACTAGGACCAACCTCATGTAAATGAGAGGTTTAAATGAGGTAATAGAGGGGAAGTGATTGAAACTGTGTTCAGGAAATACTCAGAAAAGTCAGTTCTTCCTAAGCAGAGGGTACTGAGTTTGGGCATCTGGGAGCTGTGTTCTAACCTCCACCACTTACTTGCTCTACCTTTTTTTTTTTTTTTTGAGACAGAGTCTTGCTCTGTCGCCCAGGCTGGAGTGCAGTGGCAGGATCTCGACTCCCTGCAACCTCTGCCTCCTGAGCTCAAGCGACTCTCCTGCCTCAGCCTCCCGAGTAGCTGGGACTACAGGTGTGTGCCACCATATCTGGCTACTTTTTGTATTTTTAGTAGAGACGGGGTTTCACCATGTTGGCCAGGCTGGTCTTGAACTCCTGGCCTCAAGTGATCCTCCCACCTTGGCCTCCCAAAGTGATGGGATTATTGGAATGAGCTACCGCATCTGGCCAGTCCACCACTTACTTTCTGTGAGACCTTGAATAAGTCTCTTCCCTATTCTAGATCCTAGTTTGCCCTTCAGAGAAGGAAAACAAACATCTGTTGGACGCCCACCATTTGCTAGGCATTATCTAAGGCCCATAGACCTAAGTAGAGTGGTTAAAATCTGAGAGAAACTCTAGGGAATGAGGTTTCTTTCCTTTTCTTTTCTTTTTTTTTTTTTTTTTTTTTGAGACAGAGTCTCGCTTTGTTGCCCAGGCTGGAGTGCAGTGGCGCGATCTCCGCTCACTACAAGCTCCGCCCCCTGGGTTCATGCCATTCTCCTGCCTCAGCCTCCCGAGTAGCTGGGACTACAGGCGCCCGCCACCATGCCCGGCTAATTTTTTTGTATTTTTAGTAGAGATGGGGTTTCACAGTGTTAGCCAGGATGGTCTCGATCTCCTGACCTCGTGATCCGCCCGCCTCGGCCTCCCAAAGTGCTGGGATTACAGGCATGAGCCACCGCGCCCGGCCAGGAATGAAGTTTCTTTAGCCCCACTTTCCAGAGGAGGCAACTGAAGTTCTAGGCACTCAGGGAAATTGTCCTCCCTGAAAGGAGGATGCGAACCCAGGTCTGCCTGGCCCTGGGATCTGCCGCCCCTCCGGCTCTGCAGCCATGACCTCATAGTATGTGTGAATAGCAGTCCCTGGAACTGTGCAATGCGCCAGCTCTGCAAACCAGCCTGCTCCAAAGCCATCTGCCTGCTGGGATGTGTCCTCCTCCTCTCCACCCAGCCCAGGTCCTGGGCCTAAAACCCACACTGCCTTCTCTCCAAGGGGTTCATTCATTCCCTCCTCTCACTGTGGCTTTGTCCATCAACCCCAGCTCTCTTTCCACTCCTTTCCCTCCAGTGGCTTTTGTGGCCTTGGAAAAGCAGACACATGGCTCTCCAGACCTTGCATTGCTGCTGCCCACCCACCTTTAGTGACCACCCTGTTCTCTCCTCCTCAGCCTGCACGTGTCCGGGGAGGAGCTTTCACTCTCCCTGTCTCTACTTCCTCTTTCCCTAACCCTCCCCACACCAGCTTCCTCCCCTCAAGGCCCTCAATGTCTAGCTCATCCTCCCTGCTATATCCCTCCTTCTTGAAACTCACTCCTTAATCTTCCCTCCTCTGACCTCCCATCTGTTTCCTCTTCCTCCTCCTGTCCTGTCAGACACGTGGTAATTGGTAAGTGACTGACTGGTAAGTGATGAGGGACAGCCAGGAAGTTCCTCTGGGGGTCCACCTGAAGGATTCTCTCCCTCTGAAATCCACACTCTTCTTTGCTGGGCCCTCCCCTGGTTCTCCTTTTGCCAGCTACTGTGATGTAGCTATTCTCTCCTCCGTGAGCTCAAAGAGACTGAGTGTGCTCATTTCATAAGCACAGACACTGCTGTTTCATGCCCTGTCTCACAGCCATGGCTCAGTAAGCGCAAAATTGCCACTCCCATTTTCTAGATGAAGAAATGAAAGCTTAGGACAATTTCTTCATTTCTAGATGAAGAAATGAATTAAGACACATGCTTCAGGTTACACAGCAAGTGGCAGTGCCAGTTACGACGGACTTAACATCCACATGCTCCTAACCACTGTACTTTACTATCCCCCTTGGAAACGGTAGATATCTGAACCCACACCACCACTACCCTTCCTCTGTCCACGGTAGACATTATTAATGGACCATGACACTCCTTCCTGTCAATTCTGAATGGTGCCTCAGAGTCCTTCTTTTTTTTGAGATGAGTCTCACTCTGTCACCCAGGCTAGAGTGCAGTGGCGTGATCTTGGTTCACTGCAACTTCTGCCTCCCAGGTTCAAGCGATTCTCCTGTCTCACCCTTCTCAAGTAGCCGTGGCTACAGGCACACGCCACCATGCACAGATAATTTTTGTATTTTTAGTAGAGATGGGGTTTCACCATGTTGGCCAGGTTGGCCTCGAACTCCTGACCTCAGGTGATCCACCTGCCTCGGCCTCCCAAAGTGCTGGGATTACAGGCGTGAGCCATCGTGCCCAGCCCAGGGTCCTTCTTAACACAGTGTTTCAGGCAGCTACCACCACCTTACTGGAAATGGCCTTTGAACTGAAACTCACTTGCTGTCCCTATCATGAGGTACTGATGGTGCCTAGCAGATGCCGCATAAGCACTAGCACCATAATGCATGGGGCACAGGGCTGGAACATTCCTGTTATCCCCTAAACCCACCTCCTGCAAGCCACTCCTGAAGCTCTCTGGGAGCTAGGCTGGGCATTGAGAGCTCTATATTTTAGTCCCAATTCTACCACAAACACTGAGCAAAGCATAGACTCTCTTTGGGCCTCAGTTTCCCCATCTGGAAAATGAGGCAGAATGAGATAATGCCGACCCCACACTTGGCTTCTCTCTTATGTCTGGCTTCTGCCTGGACACTGGGGCTGGGGCAGGGCAGCCCCAGACCAGGGAGCTGGCATGACAGGTGGGCACTCACTCTGGCTGGCCGTGTAGATGCTGTCTGCGGCTATGGGGTCTTCCTTCACAGTCTGGGAGCCGGAGGAGAACTCGGGAAGGCAGGGCACGAGGGAGCCCAGCACCAGAACAAAGCACAAGGCTGCCACCTGGTAGCAAAGAGACAGTGGCATCAGATCTGGGGCAAGGAGGGGCTGCGGCCCTGACCACCCCACTCCTCCTCTCCCAAACCAACAGGCACAAAAGTCTCAGCGTTTTCCCAAAGAAGCAGCTCCTCCAGCTGACCACTTCCTCCCACACGTGGGGTCTCCCATCCTCTCTGGGGAAGGCAGGGGCCGCTCAGGCCATCCCAGCCCATTGTAGGGGGGTCGCCACAGGCAGTGCTAGAAGTAAGAGGGAAGTGGCCAATGTGGAGTCACCCTATGGGGTAGAGGAATCAGGAAAGGAAGGAATAGGTGCAGGCGGGGCTTGGGGCCGGGACGAGGGAGGGGGACACATCAGCACGTCACGTTCTCAGCCGGCTTCTGGGGAGTCTGGCTAGCGGGAGGTGCTGAGAGCCAGGGAGCCCACACTACCCCTGCCCATAGCCTGGCTCTGCCGTCTGACAGCTCGAGGGTCTTAGAGGGCCGGGGCCTGTTGAGCTAGGCAGCAAGAGGCTGGCCATTTCCAGAAGAAGATGGAAGAGCGACTGGAAGAGGTCTGAAGCACACCCTTGGAGCCTTCCGGGTTTCCAGGGGCTTCCTCAGCCTTTTCACTGCCATCCGTTCCAGAAAGAACCATGTCCGTACTTCCCTGAGTCTCCCCAAGCCCTTCCCTGCACAAAGCCTGTGGAAGCCACCTCCTCAAGGAACCTGCCCAGTTGTCCCCTAGCTGGGGCCACGGGAGTCACCTACACATCTACACTGTGTTAACCAGTCGGGGACCGGTGTGAGGCAAAAGGCACCACGGGCTCGGAGAAGGAGGCTGGGGTCAGCTAGAACCGGCCCACCAGGCGCCAGGATGGTGTACCCTGGTGATACTGCCCACGATGTTACCGATCCTCAAAGCTCTGCCCAACCCTGGAAAATGCCAGCCTTGGAAAGAACTCTCCTCCTGTGGGCCTGTGGTGGAGGGAGCCACACCTACCATGAGGCAGGTCCCAGTCTGGGTGGCGGCCATCTTGTAAGGTCTGGAGATCTTGTTGGTGACCAGAGTCTGGAGTTTCTGCAGCTGCTGGAGCAGGGTCCTGAGGAGGGCACAGCAGTCAGCTGGCAGGCTTTGACCCCGCAGGCATCTCTGCCTCCTGGAGCTCTCCTAGGGGGCTGGCTCCAGACATGGCCTCCACACCAGGTGCCCGTTTCAGCCAAGATAGGAAAGGTCACCTCCTGAGTGGCTCCTCTGCAGAGTGGCCTGGCACCTGGGGCCTGCCTCATGGTGACTGGCTGGGTCACCCTGTGGAAGCTCAGGCCTGCCCTGTGATGCTCCTGGCCAAGAGGGTTGGAGGAGGGAAGGTCTACCCCCAGCTGCGCGGAGGCCAGCCTTCTTTTGCTTAACAGACACCTGCCACAGGTTCATTGACCTTCCCTCCCTGGCACCCCCAGCATCCTGAGCTGATATGAAAGAGCTGTTTGGCACAGTGCGTGGTATGTAGTGAGTGTCTAGTAAATGGTAGCTATTGTTTTTGTTAGGTTTTTTGTTTTGTTTTGTTTTGTTTTGAGACAGAGTCTCGCTCTGTCGCCCAGGCTGGAGTGCAGTGGTGCGATTGTGACTCACTGCAACCTCTGCCTCCCAGGTTCAAGTGATTCTCCTGGCTTAGCCTTCTGACTAGCTGGGACTACAGGCGTGCGCCACCACGCCCAGCTAATTTTTGTATTTTTCGTAGAGACAGGGTTTCGCCAGGCTGGTCTGGAACTCCTGACCTCAGTGATCCATCCGCTTCGGCCTCCCAAAGTGTTGGGATTACAGGTATGGGCCACCGTGCCCAGCCATTTTTGTTTTATTGCTGAGTTTTTGTTTTATTATCAAGGCACTTCGTTTATTTATAGATTTCCACGTCAGTCTCCTTTACTAACTGTGGCCTCCCTGAGGGTGAGGACTAGGTCCCACTCAGTGTGGAATCTTCTGGGTGCACACAGAATGCGTTCGGCACAGGCTTGGTGGGAAAATGTTTTCTCTCTCTCCACCCAACCGGGCACATAGGGGTTGCAGTTCCCACAATGTACAGCAGGTGGCGAAATAGCTCTAAGGGCCTGGACCTACTTTGGGCCAGAAAGGAACCCCAGCCAGAGACAGAGGGGTGGGGTGGGGGGTCAGGTGGGATTCTCCAGGCCAATCAGGGAACAGAGGAGTGGCTGGATCCCGCTGGAGAAGCTGAGGGAGAAGGAAGGAAAGAAGGAAAAAGTCTTGTGTTGAGCACCTGCTGCATATCAAGGCTGTTGTCTAGGTTATTGTAATTAATCCCAGCAAATAATTATTAAAGACCTACCACAGGCTCATGGCTGGGTACTATCAGGAATTTGGAATGAAAATAATGGCAGGGTGTGGTGGCTCACGCCTGTAATTTCAGCACTTTGGGAGGCCGAGGCAGGAGGATTACATGAGGTCAAGAGTTCAAGACCAGCCTGGTCAACATAGCGAAACCCTGTCTCTACTAAAAATACAAAAATTAGCCGGGCGTGGTGGTACATGTCTGTAATCCCAGCTATTTGGGAGGCTGAGGCACGAAAATTGCCTGAACCCAAGAGGTGGAGGTTGCAGTGAGCCGAGATTGTGCCACTGCACTCCAACCTGGGCAACAGAGCAAGCCTCTGTCTCAAAAAAAAAAAAAAAAAAAAGAAATAAATAAAAATTTAAAAATAAAAATAATAGAAGAAGACCAGGTGTGGTGGATCATGCCTATAATCCCAGCACTTTGGGAGCCAAAGCAGGAGGTATGCTTGAGCCCAGGAGCTGGAGACCAGCCTGGGCAACATAGCAAGACCCCGTCTCTACAAAATACTTAAAATTAGCCAGGGGAAAGGCCGGGCGCGGTGGCTCACGCCTGTAATCCCAGCGCTTTGGGAGGCCGAGGCGGGCGGATCACAAGGTCAGGAGATCGAGACCATGGTGAAACCCCGTCTCTACTAAAAATACAAAAAATTAGCCGGGTGCGGTTGTGGGCGCCTGTAGTCCCAGCTACTCGGGAGGCTGAGGCAGGAGAATGGCGTGAACCCGGGAGGCGGAGCTTGCAGTGAGCCGAGATCGCGCCACTGCACTCCAGCCTGGGCGACAGAGCGAGACTCCGTCTCAAAAAAAAAAAAAAAAAAAAATTAGCCAGGGGTGGTGGTGTGTGCCTGTGGCCCTAGCTACTTAGGAGGCTGAGGGGGTGGGAAGAATCAAGAGTTTGAGGCTGCAGTGAGCTATGATCATCCCATTACGCCCCAGCGTGGGCAACAGAGTGATACCCTATCTCGAGAAAATAAATAAATAAAAATAATGAAAGAAGAATAAAAGCTAACATGAATTGCACATTCCTAAATGCCAAGCATCAGGCTGGGTCCTTTATTCGCAGGATCTCATTAATACCCTCACATCAATCCTATGAAATAATGTTTCTTTTCTTTTTTTTTTTTGAGATGAAGTCTCACTCTGACACCCAGGCTGGAGTGCAGTGGCGTCATCTCAGCTCACTGTAACCTCTGCCTCCTGGGTTCCAGCGATTCTCCTCCCTCAACCTCCTGAGTAGCTGGGATTACAGCCATGCACCACCACACCTGGCTAATTTTTGTATTTTTAGTAGAGATGGGGTTTCACCATGTTGGCCAGGCTGGTCTTGAACTCCTGGCCTCAAGTGATCTGCCCGCCTTGGCCTCCCAAAGTGCTGGGATTACAGGCGTGAGCCACTGTGCCCGACCCTAGGAGATAATGTTTCTATAATCCCCATTTAGACGAAGAAACAGGGGCCCAGAGATATTTAATGATTTCTCCAGAGTCACAAAAATGGCAAAGCAGTATAAGAACCCAGAGCTGTGACTTTACGTGGCTGCTACCTGCCAGGCACTGCGCTGCTGTCTCTACACTCCTGTTTCTCAAACTTCATAGTGCATGTGAATCACCCAAGACCTTGTGAATGTGCAGTTTTTAGCTTAGTAAGTCTGGAGAGAGTTCTGATAGTCTGCATTTTTTTTTTTTTTTGAGATGGAGTCTCGCTCTGTTGCCCAGGCTGGAGTGCAGTGGCCAGATCTCAGCTCACTGCAAGCTCCGCCTCCTGAGGTTTACGCCATTCTCCTGCCTCAGCCTCCCGAGTAGCTGGGACTACAGGCGTCCGCCACCACGCCCGGCTAGTTTTTTGTATTTTTTTTAGCAGAGACGGGTTTCACCATGTTAGCCAGGATGGTCTCGATCTCCTGACCTCGTGATCCGCCCGTCTCGGCCTCCCAAAGTGCTGGGATTACAGGCGTGAGCCACTGTGCCCAGCCTGCATTTCTAACAAGCTCCCAGGCGATGCTGATGTTGCCTGTCCGGGGCAACTGGCTTTGAGTAACAAGGATTTACACCAGTGGTTCTCAAACTTGAGGGTGCAACCTAATTACCTGGAGGACTTATTAAAACGCAGGGCGCTGGGCCCTACCCCCCGGAGCTTCTGATTCAGTAGACCTGGCATGGGGCCAGAGAATAAGCACATCTACTAATTCCCAGGGGTTGTTGTTGGTCTGAGGACCACAGTTTGAAAACACCTGCTCACTTAAGCAACTCCCCCGCCCTGCCAGGTGTCTAGTAGGTGAGGAAAAATGGGAACGCAGGGAGCGGCAGGATGTAAGTGGCCCAAGGCTACAGGGTGTGTTTCTGGGGTCCCTGTTATCCTAAACTTAGTTCTCTCTCCTCTCCCCTGTCTCCCAGAGCTATGCAAAGCCAGGCACGGGTTGCAGAGGGGCAGGGGGCCAGGTTGGATGCAGGAGGCACCACCCACCTGTTGGCATTCTCCAGGGTCTCTACCTTCTTCCACAGTTCATTGTTCTCAGATGTAAATGTTTCCACCCTGTAGGGGCCAAGCAGGCACAGGCTTAGGGGCAGCCCCCTCGGCCCTGCCCACCACCATCACACTCCCTGTGCCCCCAGCCTCTGCTGCCCCATGAGGGAGGGCCTGGGGAGGGCAGGTCAGGGGAGGGAGTGGCGCATGGATTCCCCACCCCTCCCAAGCCGCTTACTTCTTTTCTAGACACTCCACATACTCCTTCTTCTTACGACGGCTCTCCTGGGCCGAGATCTAGAGGGGGAGGCCCGAAAACAAGGGTTAGCACTGCCACATATTCACTTCCTGGGCCCCCCAGTTTCAGAGCTGGTATGCCAGGGGAGCCCATCCACCAAGGAAGCCCTCTGAAGCCCCAGGGTGGCAGGCTTTACCTTGTTCTTGATTTTCCTCCGGACTCTCTTTAAGGCTTTCTCCTCGGCTTTGGTGAGGGGGAGTTTTGTGGGGATGGGGTAGCCCTCAGCAATCAGGGTCCGCTTCTCCTCCTCTGTCAGGAGCAGTGGCCCTGATGTCCCCTGTAATTTCTGTAGGAAGTATGACGTGGTAGTTAGGAGCCAGGCAGCCCTGGGTTCAAATTCAAGCTCTGCCATGTGCTATCTATATGACCTGGGCAAGGCACACAACGCTCTGCGCCTCAGTTTCCTCATCTGAAAAGGGGGTGGATCTGGGTGAAATTGAGTAACACGTGTCAGCTGCCAGGCGGTGCTGAGAGCTCAGGTGTTAGGCTCTTAGTGCATTGTTCGGGAGGGCTTCCTGCATCCCATCCCTGAGACCACACCCTCAAAGCTTACTTGTCCAGGATGCCCCAAACAGCATCTCCATCACACCCCTCCCTACAATCTTGGCTTGGGAGACTCCACACCCATCCCAGGGCTCAGGGCCTAGCTCCATGTTTCCTGGGGATTGTGGACCATCTGGGCACTGCCCTTCACACAGCACTCCTTGGAGGCAGCCTGGGTCATCCCCTGGAGGTCAGGAATGTCAAGTTCTAGTCCTGGCTCTGCAACAGTCTCCTTTCACCATGAGGCAGGGCGAAAGGATTTGAATTCCCGGCCGGGTGCAGTGGCTCATGGCTGTAATCTCAGCACTTTGGGAGGCTGAGGCGGGCAGATCACGAGGTCAAGAGATCGAGACCAGCTTGGCCAACGTGGTGAAACTAAAAGTACAAAAATTAGCTGGGCATGGTGGTGTGCACCTGTAGTGCCAGCTACTAAGGAGGCTGAGGCAGGAGAATCACTTGAACCCAGGAGGTGGAGGTTGCACTCCAGCCTGTTGAGAGAGTGAGACTCCATCTAAAAAAAAAAAAAAAAAAATTAGCCGGACGCGGTAGCCAGTGCCTGTAATACCAGCTACTTGGGAGGCTGAGACAGGAGAATTGCTTGAACCTGGGAGGCAGATGTTGCAGTGAGCCAAGACTGAGTCACTGCACTCCAGCCTGGGCGACAGAGCAAGACTCAAAAAAAAAAAAAAAAAAAGGATTCAAGCTCCCATCTGCCAGGCAGGCATCCCTCTGAATTCTGATGAGGGTGGGGATCAGTCTCAGGGCTCCCCAAACCCTCCCTGCTGGCCGTGCGCTCAAGTGGATATATTCAATTCCTCACTTCTGGGATCAGCCCATCCCCAGCTCCTTACGTGAGGGGCAGTCAGGAGTGGGGAGGTGGAGATGGCCGTGGAGGAGCGTGCCATGGGCCTGACAGGGCTGGAGGGGGGCAGAGAGCGGGGACTCTGGGAGCCGTCGCTGTCACTGCCGTGGCTGCTGGGAGGCGTCGGAGGCATCTGCACCAGGTCCTCTGGGAAGAGCAGGGGAAACCGGGTTAGCAACGTTGCACACCAGCTCCACTTGGACATCATGAGTTCAGCTGAGCATGGGCTTGCACCAGCCCTGACATTGTGGGACACGGACTGCCAGGCCCTTGGCCTCAGCTGTGACATCAGAAGCCCCTCTGCAGTGTCAGAAAGACAGTTGACATCCAGGTAGCCAATTCCTGGGTGCTGCTTCATCTGACACCACAGAGGCCCAGCTCCTTTACGGCTCGCCTTTGGTGTAGACATCATAGGAGCTGAATTATTGGGAGGTCCTCCCTGACCTCTGACTTCACAGGGTTCAGGGTCTTAACCTCAGCAACTCCAGAAGGTCACTAAGCTCCAGCTCAGCAAGGTGAGTGGGGCCTTTCTCTCATAGGGTCAGGCTGGGCAAGCAGGAGCGATGGCAGCAGTAGATTGGGCAAGAAGAGGACTGGATGAAGGCCAGGTGCAGTGGCTCACACCTGTAATCCCAGCACTCCGGGAGGCTGAGGCAGGTGGATCGCCTGAGGTCAGGAGTTCGAGACCAGCCTGACCAATATGGTGAAACCCTGTCTCTACTAAAAAATACAAAAATTACCCAGGTGTGGTGGTGGGCACCTGTAATCTCAAGTACTCAGGAGGCTGAGACAGGAGAATTGTTTGAACCTGGGATGGGGAGGTTGCAGTGAGCCGAGATCACGCCACTGCACTCCAGCCTGGGTGACAGAGTGAGACTCCATCTCAAAAAAAAAAAAAAAAAAAAGAAGAGGACTGGACGAAGAGCGGGCATGGATGGAGGGAGATTGGGTAGGGCAGGGTGGAGAGGATATTCTGGAGGCGGGGTTGTTAAGAGACAGGGGTGGGCTGAACCAAGAAAGTAGGGATGCTATCTGCCCACGACTGGAGGGGAAGAGCCCTTCCCCTGGACACCTACCCGGTGTCACTTTGAGGAACTGGTTCACCTCCGGAGGCTCTGCTTTGATCACTGGCAGCTGAGTCATCTCTCCTGGGGCCTGAGGAACAGACAAGCCCAGCTCCATTAGCTGCCCCTGGGTCTGTCCCCAGCATGCCATCTACCCACCTCCTCCTTAAGTCTGGTGGCCTGCCCTGCACAGTTGGGGAAGTGGCTGGGCTTGGAGTTCTGGGCACAGCTGCAAGGGAACACAGGCAAGTTCTTGAGCCTAGGAAAGCCAAGTTACACCTAAGAGAAAGGACTGGTGGCCAAGTAATGTAGCTCAGACCTTAAGCTCAGAGAAGGTGAGCCTCTGAGGGTGGGGCCACCTTCCACACCAACTGTGAAGGCCACACAGGCTTTGGTATGTGGGTTGCCATGAGGACAAGAACAAGAGGTAATGTCTGGAATAGTGTAGCTGTTCAATGGCTGGTAGCAATAGTACAGAAGAAGGAGGCATTAATTGGCTGGGGGCTCCGAGGACGCTCCCTGAGAAGTCAAAGTCTGAAATGAGTCCCAGGGTATAAATAGAAGTAGAATCCAGACAAAGAAGTTGGAGGCAATGAGAGCTCCTAATGGATTTGAAGCAAGGGCCTGATAGAATCAGATGGACATTTTTAACAAACATGCATTTCTCTTTATTTCTATTCTGACTTGTGGTTCCAGAAAGGACTTCAAGAACATGCATGGCTTTGTACACGTGACTACCGACATGCATGTAAGTGGTGCTCTCTCTGAGGAAGGCATGGTGTTGGGGGCTGGATTTCAGGCCCTGGGCTGCAGCCCCAGAGAGAAGATCGTGATATTGTGGGTGGGACGCAGAATCCAGAATGTAGGCTGATGAGTAAGAATCCCAGAAAGTTCAAGTTGGCAGGGACCTTGGAGACTCCTTGGTCCACATCCCAGCTGATCCCTCGAGTGAGAGGGGACTGTGGTGCAGAGAACTCACTGTTGACAATGCCAGCTCCTGTGCCTTCTACTAGGGGTTATGACCTCCCCTGTGTGGGCTTCAGGGTCTGGCAGGCCGAATTTGGAAGGCAGGTCAGTTGCTTCTAACTGCATGATTTTGGGCAAATTGCTTAACCCCTTGAGCCTCAGTTTCCCTGTCTGAAGCCTCCTCGCCTCTGGCTGCTGCTGCTGTCACTCCTTTGGCAAAGCCTGAGGAGTCTCAGAACCAGTCTTGGAGACGGTTTCAAAAGATCCTGCATATTTGCCACCAACCCTTGATCCCATGGGTCTGTGGTGGGGCAGACAGGGGCTGACCTTTCTTGCTTCGGCCACCTACAGTTTGAGCAAGTGAGCCGTGTGGCCAGCAGGGGGCAGGGCCAGCCACGTTCCCATCTAGGGATTTTAAGATGCTGCTCATCCTGTGGAATCCTAGGGCTAGAGGCACCTTAGGGGGTTCATGAGCCCATTTTACAGAGAAGGAGGACACGGAACGTGCCCAGAACACAGAGGAGGCTCCGAGTTGGGACTCAGGCAGGGCCTTGGCTAGGAGCCAGGGGTCTGGGGTTCACATTCCCAGAGGGGTCTTGGGTTTATAGCTGAATGCTGTCATCTACACATTCGTGGAGGTGGGAGCTCAGCCTGAGAGTGTGGGTTAAAAATATTAATCTCATAAATGTAAACAATTGGAATATAGCACACTTTTTTTTTTTTTTGTAATTTCCATTTTGGTCTTTCTTTTTTAAAAATCCTGAAGCTTTGAGAAAAGTCATCTGCCTGGACTGTCTCTACCTCTGAGACCCTGGACTGGGCTCCTGATGCCAGCCCTGCAAGTTGTCTTTTTCTGCACAGGCGAGAGCCTTTGTTACTCCAAGGGGGCTGTGGCTTGTGCCCGTTGCAGGATGGTGAAGGGGCAGCCAGTGGAGCAGGCGGAGGCCTGGGCTGGGCTGAGGCTTCCCACCCTCAGCCCTGAGGTTCCTGTCTTCCTGTTCACAGAGCCCTGGGGCACAGGGCTTTGGGCAACTCTTCCCGCAGACCCACCAGCCCTCCTCCCTCCCTCAGCCCTTACAAACCATCCCCAGGCTCACCTGGTGGGGGATGGGCAGCCTGGACAAGGGGCTGAGGCCCAGCAGCGGGGTGGTGGCCATGGCGGCCGCGGCAGCCATGGCTGAGGGGGCAGCCAGAGGGTCCACAGGCAGCTCCGGGCTCTGCTCCTGCTTCACCATGATGGAGCACAGTTTGTGTCCCAGCGCCCACGCTCCATGCTCCACGTCTAGGGGAAGGGGAAAGGCTCAGGGGACTCCAGGGCAGAGGTCTCAGTCCCCTGCCTGCCCCCTGGGAGCTGCTCTAGGCTGAACTGAAGAGAGCTGTTGGGATATACCAGGGGCAGGCGGGAAAGAGGGTGGTTGTGAGGTGAGGGGGAATTGTCTTGGGCCAGAAGAGGGGAGGACATCCTCTTCATTCAGCAGCTTACAGAATGAGCTTGGGCACCAGATTCACACTCCTCTTGATTGGCTGTGTGACCTTAGGCTAGTTGCTTAACCTCTCTGAGCCTGAGCTTCTTCATCTGTAAAATGGGGAAAGAACCTAATAGAGAATTCTGAGGCTTAAGTAGTATAATGTACATAAGACACTTAACACTGTGAGTGTTAATACTTAACACTGGTGAGAAGCAAATGTTCAAGCTGGGTGCCGTGGCTCACTCCTGTAATCCCAGCACTTTGGAAAGTCAAGACAGGCAGAACGCTTGAGCCCAGGAATTCGTAACCAGCCTGGGAACCATGGCGAAATCCCATCTCTACCAAAAATAAACACACACAAAATTAGCTGGGTGTGGTGGTGTGTGCCTATAATCCCAGCTACTCAGGAGGCTGAGGTGGGAGAATCACTTGAGTGGCCAGGTGCAGTGGCCCACACCTGTACTCCAGTTCTTTGAGAGGCCAAGGCAGGCGGATCGCTTGAGTCCAGGAGATCGAGACCAGCCCGGACAACATGGTGAAAGCCCGTCTCTACTAAAAATACAAACATTAGCCAGTTGTGGCGGCACATGCCTGTAGTCCCAGCTACTGGGGAGGCTGAGGCAGGAGAATCGCTTGAACCCGGGAGGCAGAGGTTGCAGTGAGCTGAGATCGTGCAACTGTACTCCAGCCTGGGCACAGAGTGAGACTCTGTCTCAAAAAAAAAAAAAAAAAAAAAAAGAGAGAGAGAATTGCTTGGGAGGCGGAGGTTGCAGTGAGCCAAGATTGCGCTACTGCACTCCAGCCTAGACAGAGTGAGACTCTGTCTCGGAAAAAAAAAGAAAAAAAAGGGGCCGGGCGCGGTGGCTCAAGCCTGTAATCCCAGCACTTTGGGAGGCCGAGACGGGCGGATCACGAGGTCAGGAGATCGAGACCATCCTGGCTAACACGGTGAAACCCCGTCTCTACTAAAAATACAAAAAACTAGCCGGGCGAGGTGGCGGGCGCCTGTAGTCCCAGCTACTCAGGAGGCTGAGGCAGGAGAATGGCGTAAACCTGGGAGGTGGAGCTTGCAGTGAGCTGAGATCCGGCCACTGCACTCTAACCTGGGCGACAGAGCGAGACTCCGTCTCAAAAAAAAAAAAAAAAAAAAAAAAAAAAAAAAAAAGAAAAAAAAGGAATAAGTGTTCAATAAACACAAGCCAGTGTTAAAATACAGCTATTGTTATTTAGTAAACATTTGCTGAGAACTGTGCTAGGTGCTGGGGATATAGGAAGAGTCACAAGCAGTTCAGCAAAGTTGGAATGCAAAGGGGAGTGGAAGATGGAGTCAGAGAGGCTACTGGGGGTGACTTGGCCTTGGAGGCTGGGTTAGTTCAGATATGTGACTTTATCCTAAAGCAAATGGGGAGCCACTGAAGAGTTTTGCATGTGCTCAAATTTATTTTAGGTGGTTTTTTTTGTTTGTTTGTTTTTGTTTTTGTTTTTTTTTTTTACTGAGACAGGATCTCACTCATTCGCCCAGGCTGGAGTGCAGTGGTGCCATCATGAGTCACTGCAGTCTTGACTTTCCTGACTCAATTGATTCTCCCTCCTCAGCTTCCTAAGTAACTGGGACTACAGGCACATGCCACCATGCCTAACTAATTTTTGTATTTCTTTGTAGAGATGAGGTCTCCTGATGTTGCCCAGGCTGGTCTCGAGCTCAAGTGATCCACCCGCCTCAGCCTCCTGAAGTACTGGGATTACAGGCGTGAGCCATTGTACTTGGCCCAAATTTGAAATTTTAAGAAAGATTATGGCTGGGTGCGGTAGCTCACACCTGTAATCCCAGCTTTGGGAGGCTGAGGCAGGAGGATTGCTTGAGCCCAAGAGTTCAAGGTTGCAATGAACTATGATCAGACCACTGCACTCCAGCTGGGTGACAGAGTGAGACCCTGTCTCTAAAATTAAATCAATTAAAAAAATATGGCCGGGCATGGTGGCTCAGGCCTGTACTCCCAGCACTTTGGGAGGTGGAGACGGGTGGATCATGAGGTCAGGAGATCGAGACCATCCTGGCTAACAAGGTGAAACTCTGTCTCTACTAAAAATACAAAAAATTAGCCGGGTGTGGTGGTGGGCGCCTGTGGTTCCAGCTACTCGGGAGGCTGAGGCAGGAGAATGGCGTGAATCTGGAAGGCGGAGCTTACAGTGAGCTGAGATCCAGCCACTGCACTCCAGCCTGGGCGACAGAGCGCGACTCCGTCTCAAAAAAAAAAAAGAAAAAAAGTGTGTATACATATATATGTGTGTGTGTGTGTGTGTGTGTGTGTGTATATATATGTGTATATATATAATCACTCTGCCCTCCTGTGGGGACTGGACTGACTGCAGGCAAGATGGAGGCAGGGAGAACTGCAGGAGGTGTTGAAATCGGCCAGGAGAGAGAAGGGGAGGCCTGAGCAAAGGCAGTGACAGTTGTGATGGAGAGGAGGGAACAGATTTAGAAGGAAGCATCCACAGGACCTGGTGACTGGGGGTATGTGGTGGGCGGAGGGGGCGGCGGTGGGGAGGAGTGGGAGGTGAGGCTTAGATTTCCTGAGGGAAGAACCCACCTCCTGCCCACCTAGTGGGCCTCCTGGTTTCACCTGGGCAATAGGGTTGGCAGGCATCACTCCTTTTCCTGATGGATGCCCACATTCTTCCACCCTAAGTCAGCCCTGTTCACGGTGGCCCCACTGCCTGTCAGCCATTGAAGCATTGGGTAAGACAGGGGAGAGGGGAGGGGAGCCAACATTTGAGGATGGGCTGGAGGGGACTCTGGACTTTGGGGCCTGCTGTGGCGGGGGAGAGGGGGTAGTGGCTGATTGGCCACCTTTGAGGCCAGGCCCCACCCTGCTGGGAGCCTGAGTGCCCCAGCTCTGGGCCACAGGCTGCCCGTGGGCTCCAGGAATACCCACAGTCTTCCCAAATTACAGGGCCAGGCCACCGGCCTCCGGGAAGCTGCCCCCTGCAAAGGGCCCACAGACAAATTGCTTTAAAAATAGACTTGGGAGCCGGGTGTGGTGGCTCACTCCTGTAATCTCAGCAATTTGGGAGGCTGGTGCGGGAGGATCACTTCAGGCCAGGAGGTTGAGACTGTGGTGAGCCAAGATCGCAACACTGTACCCTAGCCTGAGTGACAGAATAAGACCCTGTCACCCTGCCCCCCCCCAAAATTAATAATAAAAAAAAAGACTTGGGGTGGCTGAGGAGTTGCAGGGCTGATCTAAGAGGGGTAGATGTCCCTGCCCTCATGGGGTCTGGGGGGAGGCACAAACGTTTGTCTTTGCCCCTGGGGGATCTCAAAGGCCATCAGACGCAGCTCACACTTCTTGTGCTGAGCACAGCTCTAAGCCCTTGACACACATGAACTTCTATTTTCTTTTTCTTTGAGATGGAGTTTTGCTCTTGTTGCCCAGGCTAGAGTGCAATGGTATGATCTCAGCTCACTGCAGCCTCTGCCTCCTGGGTTCACTGATTCTACTGCCTCAGCCTCCCGAGTAGCTGGGATTACAGTCATGAGCCACCACTCCCGGCTGATTTTGTACTTTTAGTAGAGACAGGGTTTCTCCATGTTGGTTAGGCTGGCCTTGAACTCCTGACCTCAGGTGATCCGCCCTCGTTGGTCTCCCAAAGTGCTGGGATTACAGACGTGAACCACACGCCCGGGCACATGAGCTTCTTTACTCCTCCTACCAACTCTCTGAGGGCAGGTACCATTGTTCTCCCCATTTAACAGGTGAGAAAATTAAGACACTCACTCAAGACCGGGTCTGTTAGAGGGAAAAGAGGAATAAGATAAGAACACTGTTCATTGTTACAAGCACCTATAGTGCTTTCTTTTTGTTGTTGTTGTTGTTTTTCTTTTTGAGACAGGGTCTTGCTCTGTCGCCCAGGCTGGAGTGCAGTGGTGCCATCATAGCTCACTGCAGCCTCGACCTCTGGGGTTTAAGATATCCTCCTGCCTCAGGCTGTCAGGCAGCTGGGACTACAGGCATGTGCCACTATGCCTTGCTAATTTTTTAATTTTTGATTTTGTAGAGAAGGTGTTTTGCTATGTCGCCCAGGTTGGTCTCAAACTCCTGAGCTCAAGCAATCCTCCCACCTCGGCCTCCCAAAGTGCTGAGATTGTAGGTGTGACTCAGCATGCCTGGCCCCCCCACATAGTATTCATAGGACTTCTATGTGCACAATGAAAATAGTCACTAATAATTATTATTATTAATTTTTGAGACCGAGTCTCACTCTGTCATCCAGGCTGGAGTACAGTACCATGATTTTGGCTCACTGCAACCTCTGCCTCCTGCGTTCCAGTGATTCTCCTGCCTCAGCCTCCTGAGTAACTGGGATTACAGGCGCACACCTCCGCTCCCAGCTAATTTTTGTATTTTTAGTAGAGACAGGATTTCACCTGTTGGCCAGGTTGGTCTTGAACTCTTGGACTCAAGCAATCCTCCTGCCTCGGCTTCCCAAAGTGCTGGGATTACAGGCATGAGCCACTGCACTTGGCTGCTGCTAATTATTGGTATATATATTATGTGCTGGGCACTTAGCAGGGTACTTTGTATATATATTCTTTTAAGCCTGACCAGAACTCTCAAGGTATATATTATTTTCATTTTATCATTGAGGAAACAGAGGCCCAGAGAGATTAGGTAACTTGCCCAAGATCACCCAGCGGCTGGTGGAGACACAGGGATGCACACCAATGCCCTTTGGGTCCCAACCCAATAGCCCTGGCTGCCCTTCGTGACTGGCAAATGTGGTGATGGCAAGGGTTTGCGGTTGAGAATCAGGGTGTGCTTTTATGTTTCTGTTCTGCATTTTACTGTGGGTGTGACCTAGACAACTGAGCTTTTGTGAAGTCTCAGTTTTCATTTTTGTCTTTTTTTTTGAGACGGAATCTCGCTTTGTCGCCCTGGCTGGAGTGCAGTGGCACAATCTCAGCTCCCTGCAACTTCTGCTTCCCGGGTTCAAGCAGTTCTCCTGCCTCAGCCTCCTGAATAATTGGAATTAGAGGCGCACGCCACCATGCCTGGTGAATTTTTGTATTTTTAGGAGAGATGGGGTTTCACCATGTTATCCAGGATAGTCTCAATCTCCTGACCTCGTGATCCACCCGCCTCAGCCTCCCAAAGTGCTGGGATTACGGGCATAAGCCATTGCACCTGGCTAAGTCTCAGTTTTCTTATCGGTCACATGGGGATTATGATGAACGTGATTACAACCTCACCTGTCAGTCATGAGAAATAAATGTGATAATTAACATGAAGGCAATCTGTAGACTGGATAGTGCTATAGAAATGTTTATTGTTATTTGCATTTGTAGATATAGATACTGAGGATTGCAGAGGTTAAGCGGCATGTCTGTGATCACCCAGCCAAAAGCGACGGAGCCAGGATTTGAAACCAACGGTATTTGAGGAAATGCCCAAAGGGGCCATTTCTAAGTGGGGCACAATGTGGGTCTTGAATGCTGATTACCTGAGTGGAAGAACTCAGGGTGCTCTTTGCCTTAAAGGATGGAGTTAGGGGGAGAAGGGAGCTTTAGAGAATGCTACCTTCAGGAATAAAAGAGGGTACAGGAATCTCTCCCAAATAACGTCTCAGAGGACATCAAGTATGAGGAGGCGGTGAAGTTCTAGAGTCTTGTCTACAGCTTATTATTATTATTGTTGTTATTATTTTGAGACAAAGTCTCGCTCTGTCGCCCAGGCTGGAGTGCAGTGGTGCGATCTCAGCTCACGGCAGGCTCCGCCTCCCGGGTTCATACCATTCTTCTGCCTCAGCCTCCTGAGTAGCTGGGATTACAGGCACCTACCACCTCACCTGGTTAATTTTTTTTTTCTTTTTTTGTATTTTTAGTAGAGACAGGGTTTCACTGTGTTAGTCAGGATGGTATTATTATTATTATTGAGACAAGAGTCTCGCTCTGTCACCCAGGCTGGAGTACAGTGGCTTGATCTCGACTCACTGCAACCTCCGCCTCCTGCGTTCAAGTGATTCTCCTGTCTCATCCTCTGGAGTAGCTGGGATTACAGGTGCCCACCACCACGCCCAGCTAATTTTTGTATTTTTAGTAGAGACGGGGTTTCACCATGTTGACCAGGCTGGCCTGGAACTCCTGACCTCAAATGATCCACCCACCTCAGCCTCTGAAAGTGCTGGGATTACAGGCGTGAGCCACCACACCCAGTCTTTTTTTTTTTTTTTTTTTTTTTTTTGAGACGGAGTCTCGCTCTGTCGCCCAGGCTGGAGTGCAGTGGCGCAATCTGGGCTCACTGCAAGCTCCGCCTCCTGGGTTCACGCCATTCTCCTGCCTCAGCCTCCCGAGTAGCTGGGACTACAGGCGCCCGCCCCTGCGCCCGGCTAATTTTTTCTATTTTTAGTAGAGACGGGGTTTCACCATGGTCTCGATCTCCTGACCTTGTGATCCGCCCACCTCGGCCTCCCAAAGTGCTGGGATTACAGGCATGAGCCACCACGCCCGGCCTTTTTTTTTTTTTTTTTTTTTTTTTGAGATGGAGTCTCACTCTGTTGCCAGGGCTGGAGTGCAATGGCGCAATCTCAGCTCACTGCAATCTCCGCCTCCTGGGTTCAAGTGATTCTCCTGCCTCAGCCTTCCAAGTAGCTGGGATTACAGGCAGTGTGTAATAGAGTCACCATGTGATGGAGGGCATCATGCTGGGGTAAATTTTGTATTTTTGTAGAGACGGGGTTTTACCATGTTCGCCAGGCTGGTCTTGAACTCCTCACCTCAGGTGATCCACCCACCTTGGCCTCCCAGAGTGCTGGGATTACAGGCATGAGCAACTGCACCCAGCCAGTTATTATTATTATTGTTACTATGTTTTGAGAAGGAGTCCCACTCTGTTGCCCAGGCTGGAATGCAGTAGTGCGAACTCGGCTCACTACACCTCCTCCACCCGGGTTCAAGCAGTTCTCATGCCTCAGTCTCTTAAGTAGCTGGGATTACAGGAGCGCACCACCACACCTGGATAATTTTTCTTTTATTTATTTATTTTTTTGAGATGGGGTTTCACTCTTGTCACCCAGGCTAGAGTGCAATGGCACGATCTTGGCTGGCTCATGGCAACCTCCGCCTCCTGGGTTCAAGCAATTCTCCTGCCTTAGCCTCCCAAGTAGCTGGGATTACAGGCACCCGCCCCCGTGCCCAGCTAGTTTTTGTATTTTCTTAGTAGAGATGGGGTTTCACCATGTATTGGCCAGGCTGGTCTTGAACTCCTGACCTCAGGTGATCACCTGCCTCGGCCTCCCAATGTGCTGGGATTACAAGTGTGAGCCACCATGCCCAGCCCCATAGTCATTGTTGAATTACCCCTGTCTCCTCTAAGTCAGCAGTTTGCAAACCTGAGTGTGCATCAGAATCACCTGGAAGGCTGGACCCTACCCACAGGGTTGTGATTCAGCAGGTTTGGTGGAACCCGAGAATCTGCATTTCTAACAGATTCCCAGGTGATGCTGCTGGTCTGGGAACCACACTTTGTGAACCACTAACTTAAGTCAACAAAAATAACCCTTTTGAGAAGTGCTGCTCTGGCTTTGAATTGAGGGAGAACAGAAAGGCAGGGAGCAGCACCTCCTGAGGGGTTTGTGGTGGCTCCTCTTGGAGCCTCTGGGAGTCTCAGGCTGCAGGCATACTCTCTTGTCACCCCAGAGCTTCCTCCCTCCTGGGCCTTCTGGGCCTGTGCTGTCTCCAGGTTCTTCCACCTCTTACCTTGGGTGGTGTCCTCCATCTTGATGGGCACGAGGGGGCTCTGGGGCGCTGAGTCGCCGCTCAGGGAGTAGCTGTGCTCCGCCTGGATGCCTGGCGTAGGGGAGTCCAGTTCCATGTCCAATAGAGGGCTCTTCTCATCCAGCACAGGGTCATCAAAGAAACTGCTGAACAGGTCGTTGGAGAAGTCCTCCATGTTCTCCGTGAAGTGGTCCAGGTGCTCAGGAAAGTGCTAGGGAAGGAGAAGGTGAGGGGAAGAGGGAATTCAGCTTTGCTTGGGGAGGGGGTGCAGGTGCTACTGTGGTGGTGCGGCACCCACCACGGCCACCGTTGTCACTGCGACCTCCCATTACTGTGCCCATTCCCATTAATACCAGCAACATCACCAACCTCCCCACTACCAACATCATAACACCAACTCTCATCATTTCCATCACGACCATTACCACTGTCATCCCATTCTCTCTACCACCAGCTCCACCCTCACCATCGTTATCTGCAAGGGTGAGCTGCGGATGGGGTCAAAAAGTCCCAGGACCCGGCAACAGGACACTGGGCTCTGTGACCTTGGTCAAATGACTTAAACTGCGTGAGTCAGTTTCTCAGTCCTTCTTACTTCCTTCATAGGCTGATGTGAGGACAAAGTAAGAGAATAACCGTGTGTCTACGCCAACAAGTTTCTTTTCCAAAGGCAATATTAGTGAATTTTGTGTGATCTTTTGCTGGAATGTGGGAAGAGAGTGATGCAGGGTGGTGGCATTCTTGAAGCCTCCAGTCCCCTCAGCAGCACAGTCCCCATCTGTCCTCAAGACTTCAGGGTCTCTGTCCTTTCCCAAGCCATCCTTTATACAGAGAGGTTAGGCTCTGGAGCCCTACTACTTAGGTTCGAATGGTGGCCTCCATCCTTCCAGCTATGACTCAGTGCTGTTTAAACTGTGGGTGGTGACTCATTAATGGGTTGTGAAATCAATTTAGTGGGTCACGACCAGAATTTTAAGTAAAAATAAAACAGAAAAAAAAAGGGTAGAAAATATCAGAGTGCACAGCACACAGTGGAGTTAAATACCTGGTAATTTAAAAACAAATCAGTTATGTGTGTGTGCGTGCTCGCACATGTGTGTACTTGGTAATGATGAAACATATATTTCTTAGAAACAAAAAAGTCAGGCCGGGCGCAGTGGCTCACGCCTGTAATCCCAGCACTTTGGGAGGCCGAGTGGGGGTGGATCACCTGAGGTCGGGAGTTCGAGACCAGCCTGACCAACATGGAGAGACCCCATCTCTACTAAAAATACAAAATTAGCTGGGCCTGGTGGCACATGCGTATAATCCCAGCTACTAAGGAGGCTGAGGCAGGAGAATTGCTTGAACCTGGGAGGCGGAGGTTGCGGTGAGCCGAGATTGTGCCATTGCACTCCAGCCTGGGCAGCAAGAGTGAAACTCCGCCTCAAAAAAAAAAAAAAAAAGAAAAAAGAAAAAAAGAAACAAAAAAGTCTGAAAAATTTTGGTCTCCACAATCTTGGGAAGGTCAATTAACCTCTCTGTTTCATTTTATCCTCTGCACAGCTGGTAATATTAATAGTTCCTACCTGCCGAGATTGTCGTGAGGATTAAACAAGTTAATCCACGTACAGCCCTTAGAACAGTCCCTGGCACATAGTAATTACTCAGTAAACATTGCCTCTTATTGTTAATAAAGCACCCCAGTGGCTGACATATAGTAGGTTCTTATAAGTTATTTTTCTCTCTCTAAAGAATTATAAATGTGTAAACAAATGTTTCTTTCTCTTTCTGTCTTGCTTGCGAGGGTCTCACTCTGTCACCCAGGCTGGATTCCTCTGGCATGATTTTGGCTCACTGCAACCTGCATCTCCCAGGTTCAAGCGATTTGCATGCCTCAGCCTCCCAAGCAGCTGCGACTACAGGTGCGCACCACCACGCCACGCCGAGCTAAATTTTTTGTATTTTCAGTATAGATGGGGTTTCACCATGTTGGCTAAGCTGGTCTCAAACTCCTGGCCTCAAGTGATCTGTCCACCTTGGCCTTCTGAAGTGCTGGGATTACAGGCGTAAGCCACTGTGCCTGTCCAATAAATGTTTCTATTGTTTGTTCCTTATTTATTGAATGAATGAATTTGCTGGTGAGTCAGAAGAGATGGGGGATGGGGGGCTGCCTTAGGTCCTGGAGCCCCACCTGCTCAGTGGTTAAAGGCTTGTGCCAGGGGATTCCTTCAAGGTCTGGAGTTGTTGGCCCTTTCTGGCCTGGAATACTGGGAACCTGTCCCAATCTGGAAGGTAATGAGCAGAGAAGTCTTCTGTATGAGCATAAGGTTCAGGGCCACATGAGTCTGTCTGCATGGAGTAGGAGATGATCACGAGCTCTGGAGTCACACAGACGTGCTTTTGACTCCTAACTCCACCACTTGCTGAGTTGCTTAACTTCTCCGTGCCTCAGTTTCCTTATCCGTAAGGGGAAAATAATAGTTCCTACCTCATAGTGTTGCCATGAGGATCTAAAATTTTGTTAGATTAGTACTTACCTCATAGGAGTATGAGGGTAAAATGAGTAAATACTGTACATACAAAACACAGAACAGTGCCTGCTATGGAGTGAGTACTCAATCATCGTTAGTTATTGTCATCATGAAAACTGCAGCCCCTAAACTCTGTCCCTGAGCTGAGCTTGGGACCAATGGTGGGAGTTGCCGGGGGAATGTTTGGCCTTCCCCTCCAAACAAAGCCTGATGAGATAATCCAGGACCAAATGAGCTTAGAAGCCCCATTGGCAGGGGTACTCTCCCACTTCCCAGTTTGCCAGCAATCAATCATCATCCTACATTTCTGTTGTGCTTTTAACCCAAAGTGCTCTCCTATGCATCATTTCATTTAATCTTCACAATTATCCAATGAGACAAGACAAATGCATATTGGCATTTGACAGAGAGAGAAACTGAGGCCCAGGGAGCTAATACAGCTAATACAGCAGGGAGGCGCCCACCATCCCTCACTGCCCCTTCTACAACTGTAGCAGACCCTCCCCGGTCCGGTTATTGCCCTGAGGCAGAGTTTGCACCCTGTTCACCTGCTGGCTTCCAGCACCTGGCTCATGAGGGACAGGGCCTTGTAACCCAGATGGCAATGCCATCAGCATGTCAATTGTCCATCAACACCTGGAGTGAGGCAGTACCAGGAGGTCAGAGCTGAATGAGTTTCTAAGAATCACTGTGATCCCAGACAGAGGCCATTTACAGGGTATAACCACCCCCCAACCACCCAGCCAGCCACAGCCAGGGCTGCGCTAGCCACACCCCCCGCAGAGCCCGGGCCTGCCGGCTGGGGGCGCTTCCGTCAGTTCTCTCCCTTAGGGTCTCTCAAAGGCCTGGTGTTGGGCCCAGCGGGAGGGGGCTGTGAACAGAGGGAGCCGGTGAGTCAGACGCTAAGGTATTTCTCCAGCAGCTGCTTCTCAGGCGATAAGGGTTTGCCAAGCCCCTTCCTGGGGCCTGGGAGAGGAGAGATGCTTCCTCCGATCTGGGCTGGATTCCCTGAAGGCCTTGGCTCAGGCAGATGACCCAGGTTCTTCCCAGAGACCCTTTTAGGGTGCCCGCAGGAAACTGCTTAGAGAGCTCAGCTGGCCCCATTGTGTGAGCAGCCCCCACCCCACCTGCTAGAAACAGCAGCCAAAACCCAGCAGGATGGAGCTTCCAGAGCAGCGGGAGCCAAGTGGAAGGGGAGGGCGGCCAAGGGGCAGGCGGGGTGGGGGTGGAGGACACTCCGACGCCCAGGTCTTCTTTGCGCCGGGCTTCTTCAGGTGCTGGGTGGACAGTGGGCGCGTCCCATCACCCCTAGGCCCACCTCGCCCTCCTGGGAGCACTGCCATCAGGGACTCCCGTAGAGAGCTCTGCGGCCCTAGTTCCGTCTGATGCCTGGCCTCTCATGGCGGCTCAATTAGGGTTGGTTTCTATCATCAAGTTAGAGGCAGAAGGGACCGGAGAAAGCTCCTCCACGGTCCCCGTCCCCCGCTCCCCGCCTCGCTCCATCCCTTCTATTTCTCAGCAGAGAAAACTCCAGTCCAGAGAGGGAAACGCAGCTACCCAGGACGCACAGTGAGTGAGCTGGTGATGTCCGGGGCTGCAAAGTGAGCTGGTGAAGTCCACGGCTGCCCTGGCGCGTGCGGGACCTTCTGGTCCTCTCACTCTTTCCACCGCATCCACTTGGCCCCATCCCTGGAAAGCCCATTCTGGAGACCTCAGACCTCCTCCGGTCCAGCACGCCCCCTAGTCCCCTCTACCCCCAACCACACCCAGCCCTCCCTCCACTTCACACACAAAAGTTCAGGTTTAGATTGTCCGATGGAAATTGGGGAGCAAGAGGAAGGGGTCGGTGGCCGGGTGTCCACGAACGTCAGGGGAGCCATGTGTCAACGCTTTGAGGGCGACAGGGTTCTGCAGGGGGTGAGCGTCCTATAAGGGTGCCTTTCCAGGCAACGGGGGTGGGATGCCGGCGAAGGAAATATTATGATTTGTTTCCCTCCTCGTTAAAGACTTTTTCCTATAGTCGTGCCAATATAAGCTCCTTTTCGGCTGCCACGCGCAGCCGGCGCCGGCTTCCCTCTCTTGGAGGAGAGGTTCCCGAGCTCTCCAGCTCGCAGACCCGCGTACCCCTCCTCTCGGCTGCACCCCCTCTTGGAGCCCGGCCTCAGCCGCCCGCCGTTTACATTTTAGAGAAGGATCCGGGTGCCGCTGTCCTGGAGCGGCCCACAAAGGGTTAACCCGGGAACACCCGGGGCCGCCCCTCGCCGGAATCCGTCCTGCTCATTGGTGGGAGCCGCAGAGCTCCTGGCCAATGGCGGGAGGCTGCGAGCAGCCGCCCGTGGCGGCGTGGAGGGCACCGGAGGAGTGCAGGGCTCGCGCGGAGGAGGGTCCTAGCCGGCGCCGATGGCCCGCGGCTGTGGGAGCGCAGGGTGCACTGGCTCGGGCCTGCATGGGACCCCTTCTGCGTCTGGGGCCGAGGCAGAATGGCCTGGCCGTCTCACGGTGTCCTAAACCCGTCATCAGTAGCATGGCCCCGCCCCCACCCCCGCGGGGAGAAGTGGAGACCGAGGGTCTCCCCGACCTCCTCGAGTCAAAGGGCGGGCCGGGCCTTAAATCCCCTTGCAGCTCCATCTCGAATTGTCCTACCGTGGGGCGCTTTGGTGGTTCTCTGTCTCTGGTGGCGGCAGAGGGGACTCTCCTGGGGCAGTAATCGTACCGGCTCTAGCCTTGTTTTTCCCCCTCCCTAAATTCCTTCCCTAAGGTCAGTGCAGAAACAGGGTAAAGCTCTAGGGGCGCAGCTGCCTGCTGGGGTTGGTGTAGGAGAAGGGTCTCCCTAACCAGAAGCAGCCTCAGCGCGCCCCCTTCCCTCAGGCCCCTGGCTCCTTGGCGCTTGCACCCCCATTCCTGACTTCTGCCCCTCCCCCGGCCCAGGCTGGTTCAGTCTGTGCTTGGGGAAAGGAGGGAGGAGACCGGAGCGGGTCCAGGCTGAGCTGTGGGATAAGGGGTGGGGGGGGAATCCTGAGCCCGGACATTCCTTCCGAGAGAGTGAGAGCTAGGGAGAGATGGGAGGAGAGGCCTCTCACATTTCCCCCTTTCTTTCCCCCCGCAGGCTGGGGCCCACAGAGCTCCCCCCACACACCCCAACACACACTGACCCATACATTCCCGGACGGTTACTTGCCTCGTGGTCACTAGAAAGTTGTCCCTATTTCAAGCTGAAGGGCCTTCAGTCTGAGTCACTGCTGTGCCTGGGGGGCCGGGGGGCAGTGAGAACAGGGAGAGGAGGTGGGCCCTTTGGGTCCCCAGTTGTCAGCAGACCCACCCTGTCCTTAAGCATTGCCATCCAGTATGTGGGGGTCCTAAGAGACCCAGGCCTTGCCCTCCCAGAGCTAAAGCCACCCTGTGAAGGAGAAAATGCACTGAACTGAAACTCTGGAGGCCCTAATTCAAGACCCAGGTCTGCTCTGAGACCTGGGCAGTGGCAGGTGTCTCCTCTCCTGGCCTCGGTTTCCTCATCTGTTACACTCTGTGTCTCTATGGAAGCGCGGTTGGGAGGGGTCTAGAAAAGTGAATTAGTCTTCAGAACGTGGGCCTTTTTCCTCTGCCCTGGCCTTTTGGGGACTGGACGGTGAGAAAACAGTTCTCCTGGTTCCTGGAGCCAGTCCCTCCCAGAGTCTTCCTGGCAGAGTATGGGGGTTAAGGGAGCACGTTATTCCAACCTCCAACCTCACTCTCAGCCCCCAGTCCCCACAGGCCTAAGGAAGGCGGCTGCTGAAGTTTCATATTTTCCCCTACCAAACTGTTCACCACAGAGCACAAGTCCAAATAAGCAGAAATACTTCTGTGTGTGTGTGTGTGCATGCACGCATGTGCACATGCTACACAGATGTGGGCTGAGGGGTTCCTAAGTACACAGGGAAACACCACATCTCTGACACCACATAGTGAAAAGTACACCCATCGACACATTCAGACAGTTCCGTGTGCAGCCTTGTACAGGCGCTATCACACATACAGACACCCTCACAGAGTCACATAGGCTGACACTGTCAGGTGTGAATGCAAACTCAACAAGACACACTCATCAGATGTGATCAGACAGTGATTCACACCCCTACACTCACGCACATGCGAAGTCACCCCAGACACAGGATCACACAGACATGGTCACGCATACTCGCTCTCACACACACACCATCTCACATGACCACAGAACTAAATGTTGGTGTCGCCAAGCCAGCATCTCAGTGCCTGAGATGACTGAGTCATGTGAACACCAGTGAGGGAGATTTGGGAGTCCCAGGCTTGCATGGGGCTGGGACAGTGAGGGCTGGGACTGAAGAAAGCGTCAACATGGGGACTGAGCTTTCTGTTGCCAGTGTGTGCTGGAGAAAGGAAGGAAAGAGGAATTAGCAGGCAGGTGCCAGCCACAGGCTACTTCAAGGCAGAGCAGAGTCCTGGGGAGGGTGTGTATTCTCTGCAGTCCCCTAGCCCTGTTAGTCTGGCCCTTCCATTGCCCCTCCTGACACTGGTAACCTTGCTGTGGTCAGGCCATAGCTTCCTCAGTTTCCCAGCCAGCCCCTGGCATCTTCTCACCAGGCGGCCCATGCGCTGTGGCCCAACCCTGGGGCGGGCACCAGGCACTGTCTGGGCAGGAGGAAGCGATGGCAGCGAGTGCCGCCGCCCAGGGCTGGGATTAGCTCTGTCTGGCACCTCCGAGGGCACAGCAGCCTACGGTCTGGCTGCTGGAGACGCTGGTCTATAGGCAGGGGAACCCTGCAGGACAGCTTAGGACACTGGAAATCGAGTGCCAGGGTTGGTGCCAGGGGCCTCTGGAGAATAAGGGCATCTAGTCATATTCATTTATTCATCATTCATGCATTCATTCAGTATTTACTCAGCACCTACTGGGTGCCCAGCTTTGTGGATACAGAGATGAACAAGATCGAATTCCTGCTCTTAAAAGGCTTTCTGACCAATGGTGTGACTATGAAGGTAAGTCCAAGCCTCGAACTCTGATCCCTCTCCAGAGCATCCTCCACGTTACATCAAGAGAGATCTTCTAGGCCAGTCAAGGGGGCTCACACTTGTAATCCTACCACTTTGGAAGGCCAAGGTGGGAAGATTGCTTGAGGCCAGGAGTTTGAGGCCAGCCTGGGCAATATAGCAAGATCCCATCTCCACACACAAAAAATTAAAAAATATTAGCCAGGTGTGGTGGGTAATCCCAGTCACTCAGGGAGCTGAGGTAGGAGGATTACTTGAGCCCAGAAGTTTGAGGCTGCAGTGAGCTATGATTACACTGCTACAGTCCAGCCAGGGCAACAGAGCAAGACCCTGTCTCTAAAAAAAGGATCTTCTAAAACTTAGAAGTCACTGTGTCATTTCTCTGCTCCATCGATCAGGAACTTGTACTCTATCCCAAGGGTACTCTATCCTAAGGGTAGTAGGGAGCCATCAATGAATATGGCTTCCTTCTACTCTTAGGATAGAGTGCAAGTTCCTTGGTATAGCTTCAAATGATCCAGCCGTATTGCCTCTATGTCTTGCTGTGTCCAATTCTTGTCCAAATCTGCAAAGCCTAGCATTGGTCCCAGCACACAGTGGGTGCTCAGGCGTTTGCTGAGTGACTGACCGACTGGATGAGTGTGTGAATGAAGGAGTGTGTCAGACAGCTTATGGACTCAGGCCCTGTTTTCTGCAGCAGAGAGCCTCCAGGAATGACCATCCCGAATCTTGCTCTGATGCCAGCTTGCTTCTGCTCCAGGCAGAGTTTCCATGTGTTTGGACTCCTTCCCTCGGCTCCTCCCTAGTGGGGCCGCTGTACCCATTCTCCGGGTGGTTCTTCCTTCCCCAAGCCTTTCTATTCTTAAGCCCTAGCCAGACCAGGTACCTGGGAAGCACAGACTCCACTCAGTGCTGGAATCGCTGTCCCCACCAGACCCAGTCAGGCCTAAGGGTATAAACAGAACACAGTGGCCAACCTGTTAGGGCTGCTCTCCCGGCCTCTGGCCAGCTGGAAGGCCCTCCTCGCCTGGAGCCTACCGCCTCGCTCTGGCTGGAATTCCCTTGGCCTCCCCTCTCCTCAGTGTACTCAGCATTCGGCCTCTGACATCCTCAGCGGTCCTGGCCTGTCTGAGTTGTCCTCAGGTTTTATTTTTGGAGGGAGTGGTATTCTCTCTCCTTATTTACTCTCTTCTTTCAGGGAAGGTGTGGGACCCCCGGGCTCAGCTGGGGATTAGGCTAATGACTCCAGTCCCTGGGGTCTGGAGCTCTCTGGGCCTCCATGGGAGGAGACCACCAAAGACTCTTGACCCACCCGATGCTTCAAAGCCAGCTGTCTCTGCCTTCCTTCCCCCACCCAGTAGGTGACTAATGCCTGCCCTTGCCCTTCTTGAAGAGCCCCACAATGGCCAAAAGAAATCATTACAATTTTCGAGCAGAAAGGAATTTTGGCATCAGTAAGTCCACCCGCTCTTATGTGCAGAGGCAAAGCAGTTCAATGGTTATGAGCAAGGGAGTCAGACAGACCTGGTTCTAATCCTGGTTCTCCTACACACTGTGCAGGCTTTGGATAAGTTACTTAACCTCTCTAAGCCTCAGTCCTGAGTATAAAATGGGAACATTCGTACCCACCCCACCAGGTTGCTGTGAGGATTAAATGAGATAACAATTGTAAAGTGCTTTATATAATGCAGGACATATAGGAGGAAGGCTCTCATTAAATGTAGCTGTTATTATTACAGATGAGGAAAACCGAGAGCTGGGGATGGGAGTACACTTGCCCAGGGTCACACAGCCCAAGGTAAGCAGCCATTTCCAGAGTCATTCATTTGTCTCTATCTCCCTTCCAAGGAGGAAAGAAGGACTGACACCAGCCCAAAGGCACACTTTTCCTTGAGTCAGTCGGAAGGGCAAACCACTGGGTCTTCAGTGCCTCCCTCCTACCCCCATGTCCAGGCCCACCTCTGTGGCAGGCATTTCCTCCATTGCCCCAGGGGCCTCCTTCTTGCTCACTGAGGGTCAGGGGTCTGGGGAAGAGACCCCAGTACTCAGCCCCAAATGGCCCCCAGGCCAGTGGGACTCTGAGGGGAGTGGGGAGTGCTGGGTCCTGACATCACAGAGTAGAGAAGCTAGAGCCACAGTCATGCAGGCCAGCTGGGGCCCTTCCAGTGCGTCCAGATGTCTCAGGAATGTGCTGAGCTGGGAACTACCACCTTCCTTCCCTCCCCACCCCCAACCCGTCGTCCCCTTGCTTGCTCTAGCTTTGCCTCCGCCCACCCCCTCGGCTCCTCCTCTTTCATCTCTCCCTGGGAGGCCTCCTGTCCACCGTCCCTCTGGCACGGTGCCACAGTCAGGCTCCCTCTCAGTCCTCTGAAGGGATTGTCAGAGGCAGGAGCCCTTCCCCTCCCGCAGACCCCAGGGACTGAACTTGTGGGGTGGAGGGAGATGGGAGCTAACTGGGAGGAGAGAGTTCTGAGCAGATAGTGCATGCCAGATCCCAAATGTGGAACTGATTTGCAGCCCTGGAGAGAAAGGGGTGAAGGCCTTGGGGCGGCAGAGGGCAGGGCTGGAAGGATGGTGAGTGGGGCTCTGGGCATCTTGTCCCAGCCAATGGGTGGGAGGGTCAAGGAGCTAGTGTGCCAGGCTGGGCTGGGCTCAGGAGGGTTCAGACCCTTCTAGGCTCCTGGGGTTCATAGGGACGTGCTTTGTCTGATGGTGGAGGGTCCTGGAGTATTGGACGGGATGGGGGAACCTTGTTAGGGTCCTGGTGTTGGGCCAGGAGCCAGGACATGGTTCAGGCTGGAGCTCTCAGCCCCGGAGAGGAACAGCCTGTCCCTCTGCAAGGGCGGAGTTGCCTTGGGCCTCCCCAGGCCAGCCTGGCTCTCAGTGCTGGGGATGAAGGAGCCAGAAGGGAACTGGTACTCCTGGCCCAGTGTGAGAGTCACATCAGGGCACAGGGTAGAAGTCAGAGGAGAGAAGAGACCTGGAGTCAGCTGCTGCCCTCAGCTACCCTGGGCTCAGGGAGGGCCCACAATTCTGTTCCCCCTGGGGGAGAGTCCCTGATCACCCAGACAGGGCGACAGCTGAGATTCCCCTGATGGACTGCAGGGCCCCAAGCACTGAGACCATTCAGAAGAGCTGGTGACCATCACCTGGTACAACCCAGAACTATCATTGGCTCCCTCCTGCCTGCTGAAAAACTCCCAGCTCCCCAGCGTGATACTCAGGGACTGTCAGAAACTGATCCCAGCTTACCACTAGAGCTGGAGCCCCCTCATTTTCTCTTCTCTCCAACCTGGTTGGACGGACCACTCCCAGGTCCTTAAACCTGCTGTGGTCCCCATGGCTGTAGGACCTTTGCTTATACCTCTCCTGGTGCCTGCAGTGTTTTGTTCTTTATCTCCTCATTCTAACTCTTCCTATCCTTTAAGGGGCCAACTCAAATGCTGCTTCCTCCAAGAAGCCTTCCCTGATCACCAAGCTCGAAGAGTCATCTCCCTCTCTGTTCTACCATAGCACTTACAGACTGTTCCGTCATTGGCTGATATCATGCCCTGAACTCTAATTACACACAATGGGATCCAGCTATCCTTCTAAACGTTACCCTTCTTTAGGGTAGGATCAAGGAAAGGTTTCTTTTTTTTTGTTTTTTGGAGACGGGGTCTCACTCTGTTGCCCAGGCTGGAGTACAGTGGTACGATCTTGGCTCATTGCAACCTCTGCCTCCTGGGTTCAAGTAATTCTCCTGCCTCAGCCTCCCAAGTAGCTGGGATTACAGGAACGGACCACCATGTCCGGCTAATTTTTGTATTTTTTGGTAGAGATGGGATTTCACTGTGTTGTCCAGGTTGGTCTCGAACCCCTGACCTCAAGTGATCCGCCTGCCTCAGCTTCCCAAAGTGCTGGGATTACAGGCGTGAGCCACTGCGCCCGGCCAGATTTCATCCTTGAACCCTCTGCAGAGTCTCAAATAGGGCCCCATTTATACTCTGCCTAATAGTAATGATCATAATATAACAACAGTGAATATTTATGTACCAGGCACTGCTCTAACTCCCTGCATGTAGTGGCTCATTTAAGTTTCAAAGGATAAAGTGGGTCTTCTTAGTACCCTCACTTTATGGATGAGACACTGAGGCTCAGAGTAGTTAAGTAGCTTGCCCAAGTTCATTCAGTTAGCAAGTGGTCAAGCGGGGATTTGAACCCAAGCTCTGATCGCAGAGCCCGTGTTCTAAAGCACCCACAACAACACTGGTTGCTGAAGGAATGATCCTGCTGCCCCATTGCAGCACCTAGTCCAGGGCCAGATACAAAATATGAGCCCCCACTCCACACACTGTGTTCATCCTGGGGATCTGGTTTTGCTCCTTTCCTGGCCATCCCTCTCCTGCTGCCCAGAAAGAGCCCTGAGAAGGGTCCTGGGGCTTTTTGGCTTTACCCAAAGAGCCTCCCATCTTCAGAGAATTGAGACAGATAGAAAAATAAAATCCCTGTGAGCAGGGCTCTGCAGGGCTGGACAAGGTGGGATATTCCTGCAAGGGCTGTCAAATGCTGTGGGCCTTCCTTTTAGGCAATGACAGCAACAATCAGAATAAAAACAGCAAAGGGGACCATAGTCAATTATAATTAAATTTAAAAATAACTAAGAGGGCCGGGTGCAGTGGCTCACACCTGTAATCCCAGCACTTTGGGAGGCTGAGGCGGGCGGATCACTTGAGGCCAGAAGTTTGAGACCAGCCTGGCCAACATAACAAAACCCCGTCTCTGCTAAAAATACAAAAATTAGCCGAGTGTCATAGCGCATGCCTGTAATCCCAGCTACTTGGGAGACTGAGGCAGAGAATCGCTTGAACCTGGGAGGCAGAGGCTGCCATGAGTGGAGGTCATGCCACTGCACTCCAGCCTGGGCAACAGAGTGAGACTCCATCTCAAAAATAAATGAATAAATAAATAAATAAATAAAATAAAAAAATGAAGAGTATAATTGGATTGTTTGTAACACAAAGGATAAATGCCTGAGGGGATGGATACCCCACTCTCCATTACATGATTTTTTTTTTTTTTTGAGACAGAGTCTCACTCTGTTGCCCAGGCTGGAGTTCAGTGGTGCGATCTCAGCTCACTGCAACCTCCGCCTCCTGGGTTCAAGCAATTCTTCTGCCTCAGCCTCCTGAGTAGCTGGGATTACAGGCATGCACCAATACACCCGGCTAATTTTTGTATTTTTAGTAGAAACGGGATTTCACCACGTTGGTCAGGCTGTTCTCGAACTCCTGACCTTGTGATCCGTCCACCTTGGCCTCCCAAAGTGCTGGTTTTATAGGCATGAGCCACCGTGCCTGGCCCATGATGTGATTATTGTGTATTACATGCCTGTACCAAAATATCTCATGTACCCCCAAGTATCTAACCTACTATGTACCCACAAAAATTAAAAATTATCCAGATGTGGCGACTCATGCCTGTAATCTTAGCACTTTGGGAGCCAAGGAGGGAGGATCGCTTGAGCTCAGGAGTTTGAGACTAGCCTGGGCAACATGGCAAAAAGCCATCTTTACAAAAAATACAAAAAATTAGCCAGGCATGGTGGCATGTGCCTGTAGTCCCAGCTACTTGGGGTGTTGAGGTGGGAGGATCACTTGAGTCTGGGAGGTTGAGGCTGTAGTGAGCTGTGTTTATGCCACTACACTCCAGCCTGGGCAACAGAGTGAGACCCTGTCTCAGAAAAAAAAATTTAAAAACCAAAAGAATAAAAACAGCAGTGGCAACTATTGTTTATAGAGGGTTTATGGTGTACCAGCCCCTCTACAAGAATTTCTGATGGAATTCTCTTAAGAACCCTATGTTTTACCATGAACCCTACTTTTGGATGAGGGAAATAAGCCTGGAGAGGTTAAAGCACCTGCCCAAGCTCACACAGGTGACAAGAGGGAGCCCCCAGGTCTAAGCAGCGCTGCAGATGTCCCACCTCAAGCAAGGATCACCTCCCCAGCACTTGCCCCATCATCTGCCGTCTGACCTGCGGACCTGCTGTCTGCACAGGTTGAGCCTGGGAGTATGCACCTGGTCTTGGGACTTTCCTGTTTAAAATCTCCCCAAAGTGGGGTGGATTCAGAATCTACAGCTCACCTCTGTCCCAAACTCATGCAGCTTTGAGAGACCAAGATATTCAGAACTGAGTCTTTTTTCTTTTCTTCTTTTTTTTTTTTTTGAGACAGAGTCTTGTTCTATTGCCCAGGCTGGAGTGCAGTGGTGCAATCTTGGCTCACTGCAACCTCTGCCTCCTGGGTTCAAGCAGTTCTCCTGCCTCAGCCTCCTGAGTAGCTGGGATTATAGGCTCCCACCACCACGCCTGGCTAATTTTTGTATTTTTATTTTTGTATTTTATTTTTATTTTATTTATTTATTTATTTATTTATTTATTTATTTATTTATTTATTTTTTTGAGACGGAGTCTCGCTCTGTTGCCCAGGCTGGAGTGCAGTGGCCGGATCTCAGCTCACTGCAAGCTCCGCCTCCTGGGTTCATGCCATTCTCCCGCCTCAGCCTCCCGAGTAGCTGGGACCACAGGCGCCCGCCACCTCGCCCGGCTAATTTTTTGTATTTTTTAGTAGAGACGGGCTTTCACCATGTTAGCCAGCATGGTCTCGATCTCCTGACCTCGTGATCCACCCATCTCGGCCTCCCAAAGTGCTGGGATTACAGGCTTGAGCCACCGCGCCCAGCCTTTGTATTTTATTTTTATTCTTTTTTAAATTTTTTATTTTTGAGACTGAGTTTCACTCTTTTTGCCCAGGCTGGAGTGCAATGGTGCGATCTCGGCTCACCACAACCTCCCCCTCCCAGGTTCAAGCAATTCTCCTGCCTCAGCCTCCCTAGTAGCTGGGATTACAGGCATGTGCCACCACGCCCAACTAATTTTGTATTCTTAGTAGAGACAGGGTTTCTCCATGTTGGTCAGGCTAGTCTCAAACTCCCGACCTCAGGTGATCTGCCCGCCTCAGCCTCCCAAAGTGCTGGGATTGCAGGCATGAGCCACCACACCCGGCCAATTTTTGTATTTTTAGTAGAGATGGGGTTTCGCCATGTTGGCCAGGCTGGTCTCAAATTCCTGACCCGCCTCAGCCTCCCAAAGTGCTAGGATTACATGCATCAGTCACCATGCCTGGCCCTGAGTCTGATTCTTAAGCTGGGTAAGTTTTCATGTATTCATTTTATTATACTTTATAACTGATAGATATACATTCTGTATATTCTTCCATTGCACAATATGTCATAATAGAAAAGGCCATGATGATAAAGTGAAAGGGAGAGATGGCATTTATGCTAAGATTCACGATTTGAGTAATCAAATGAATGAATGAATGAATGAATCTACTTTAGAAAAGAGGACCCTCAAAGCTGGAAATGTAGAAGTGTCCTTTCTTTTACTATCTATTCACCCACCTATTCATTCCTCTATTGTCCCCACCCTACTCCATCCTGCCTTCCTTCCATCCATCCAATAAATAAACATTTCCTGAGCACTCAGTCATTATAGCTGTACCTAGAGAATAGCCAAAAATAATTGACTGACACACCCTGCTCTCAGGGAACCCTCAGTTTGGTTCATAAATGAGGAGGGCAAGGCCCAGAAAGGGAAAGTGATTTGCCTAAGGTCACACAGCAAGTGAGGGAAATGAGGTGAAGAGGGGTGAGGGTATTCCAGGTGGAAGGAACCCATGGGCAAAGGCTCAGACCCGTCTGCCTCCAAAGTGAGCTCCCCTCAGTCACTGCCTGAAACCTGCCTCCTGGCTCTCCATGAAGGCCTGAAGAGCCTGCCTCACTCCATCATTACTTTCATTTTTGTTATTCTTTTGGAAGGAGAGGAGGGACCAGTGGCTGCTGCTGTCCAGCTGTTATGTTGGACCACACATCCCAGCCCAGATGTGTCAGCCTCTCTCTGATGGGTGAAGTGGCTTCCGGGCCATGAGCCAAGGGCCAAGGAAGCGGCAGTGAAGGCTCTGTCCCAGAGGAATTGGGGGAGGAGGCACACTGAACCCGGCAGCAGGGAAGCCCATGGTTGCTCCAGCTATCAAACTGACCTTGTAGACAATATGGTGTGTCCAGGAGGTGGGGATCAAGATCTTTGACATTCCAAGGAAATCAATACCTTTGACATATTTCCTCTGAGGGTCAGAGTCCTGGGGCATTCCCTGCCTCTCCCAGCTTCTCCTCAACCAGACAATCCCACTCCCACACATTCCCCAGTCCTGGTCCAGGGTCCTGCCATTCAGTCTGGCTTCCCCAGGGCTGCTCAAGAGGGTTACACAGAGTTCCAGCCAGAGCAATGCTCATGGTCTTGACTTAACTCCACCCAAATCTTCCTCCTCTATCCTGCCCCCAGGAGTGCTGAGACTTCCAGAGGAACAGACTGTTCTACAGCATCTGGAGCTGGTTTCTTGAGGGAGGTTCAAGGGCAAGCCAGGTCCCAGAGAGAGATGCTCCAGGAGGGCCTCGGTACCAGGACTCGCATGAAGCACATGGTATAGGGAGAAGACACAAAACAGGGATGTCCTTCATGCTCCCCTCTCCTGGTGCAGCAGCCAGGCCAGGCCAGGCCAGGGCAGACAGAAACAGAGTCTCCTGAGGAGTCCTGGGAGTTGCAGGGAGCAAAGGTCCAAGTCCCCAGAAGGGCTGGGGAACAGCATCCTGGGGTGAATCTGAGGATAGGGTGTGAAATGGGATGTGGGAGCTTGTCCAGGGCATCTGGCTTTGCCCATAAAGCTCTAGGCATCCAAGGTGCCCTAAGGATGGGAGTGGGTGAGGATGAAGGCAGGGACCCTCTGATATCAAAGATCCTGAATTTTTCTTGCTCTAGAGGGCAAAGCTCAAACCAGAACAACAAGAGAACTTGCTTGTAGCTTCTTCTCGCTCCCCTCTTTGACTCTGTAGGACTCCTGCCCTTGAGTGGAGTTAATATATTCCCCTCTCTTAGTTTTCTTATCTGCACAATGGATAATAACGCCTATATGTGTTCGGTAAAAGGAACATGGCCCCAGTCCCTGTGGAAATGCCTTTTTTTTTTTTTTTTTTTTTTTTTTTCTGAGACAAAGTTTTGCCCTTGTTGCCTAGGCTGGAGTGCAATGGTGCGATCTTGGCTCACTGCAATCTCTGCCTCCTGGGTTCAAGCTATTCTCCTGCCTCAGCCTCCCAAGTAGCTGGGATTACAGGCACCTGCTACCATGCCCGGCTAATTTTTTTTTAATATTTTTAGTAGAGACGGGGTTTCACGATGTTAGTCAGGCTGGTCTCAAACTCCTGAACTCAGGTGATCCACCTGCCTCGACCTCCCAAAGTGTTGGGATTACAGGCGTGAGCCACCATACCTGGCCAGAAATGCCTTCTAATAAGTCCTTTGCCACTAAGGATGAGGGAAATTGGGGCAGCATGTGCAGAGATCACCTTCTGAGAAAGCTTTCATGACCTGTAGCCTGGCTCAGCCTCCTGCCATGCTCTGCTCCATCATGGCATCCACCATGGTATTGATACTGCCTATTTCGCTCTCTTTCTCTCTCATTCGTCTGTGATTGACTGGAGGGTCAAGTGTGTTTTCTTCATCCAGGTTACCCTGGCACCAACATAGATGTTCCTTCAGTGCCCAGTTGCTGAAGGAATGGACATGTGTATTAATGAATGAGCAAATGAATTCCCGGCTGGTCCAGGGAAGCCGGAGGGACCTCACAACCTGTCGGGGGGCAGACAGCACTTCTGTGGGACCCTGCATCCCCACCACCCTAAGGGCTGGCCATTCCAGGATCCTGAAAACCCCAGGACCCCTTCAGGAAACGTAAGTACACCTCTTGAACACTTAGATCTGATTTTTGGGGTCTTGCTCTGTTGCCCAGGCTGGAGTGCAGTGGCGTGATAATAGCTCACTGCAGCCTTGAACTCCTGGGCTCAAGTGATCCTCCCACGTCAGTCTCCTAAGCAGCCAGGCCTTCAGGTATGTGCCACCATGCCTGGATAATTATTTATTTTTTATTTTTTGTAGAGATGGAGTCTTTCTGTGTTTCCAGGCTGGTCTCAAACTCTTGGCCTCAAGTGATCCCCCTGCCTCCACCTCCCAAAGTGCTAGAATTACAGGTGTGAGCCACCACATCCAGCCTGGGATTTTTTTAAAACAATGTTTCCCTTCCCTTACAAGGATTGCCCCAGCCTAAAGTAATTTTCTCTACAAATATAGTAAGTCCTTGAAATAGAGCAAAGTTCGCTACAATGTGACCCAAACTTGACTTCTGTTCTATGCTCAGGCCCCTTCTCAAGTAAAAGTGAGCAAAACTCCATTCTTTGTGGGGTTGGTAAAAAAAAAAAGTGATGCCTCATTCTTCTGTGGGACTCTCTCTCTTTGGTGCGCTTTGTGCAGTAAGGTGTCACAATTTTTACTTTCCTGCTTTTTGTGATAGTACAGACCATCTGAAAAATACTGTTTTTCGTTAATTCTACAAAAATATAACTCCACATTTTATGTAATTGGAAAATTTATTTTTAAATTTGTATTATTATTATTACTTTTAGAGACAGGGTCTGGCTCTGTTGCCCAGGCTGGAGTGCAGTGATGCCATCATGGCTCACTGCAGTCCCAACCTCCCTAGCCCATGTGATCCTCCCTCCTCAGCCTCCCGAGCAGCTGGGACCATAGGCATATGCCACCATGCCTGGCTAATTTTTAAAAATTTTGTGTAGAGATGAGGTCTCCCTATGTTGCCCAGACTGGTCTTGAACTTCTGGGCTCAAGCAATCCTCCTGCCTTGGCCTCCCAAAGCATTGAGATTACAGGCATGAGCCACTGCAAATGAACATAACTGGACATTTTTGACTGGGCATATTTATTGCATTATTGTAGAGTTTTACTATATTGAGCATCTATTTTGTCCCATGTGACTGTGCTAGGTTTATGTCAATGCACAAAACTGATATGGACTCTCCTCTTATGGAACTTACTTCCTCATGGAGGAAATACACAGTAAGCCATTAAAATAATTGCAAACTGGGTTAAGGGCTAGAAGAAATCAAAAGACTAAAACAGAAAAGAATAGGGGGGGTCCCACTTTAGGTGTTCAGGGAGCCTTCCTGAAGGAGGTGACATTTGAGCTGGGATCAGAAGGCTGAGATGGAGAGACTGGGAGAAAAGCAGTCCAGATGGCAGGAACAGCATGTGCAAGGGCCCTGAGGCAGGGCTGGAAAAGGCTTATTCTTAAATTGGGTGAGTATGGATCCAGGAGTCCTAGAGCAATCTGAAGAAGAAACTGGGGAAGACGGAAGCACTAGAGCCGGTGCTCAAGGGTGAGACCTGAGCCACAAGTTCAAATCCCCTGTGGGTAGCCAATTGTAGACTATTCTAGACTAGGGGCTTCAGAGGCCTGTGCTACAGTATGGGGATGGCTCAAGGCAATGAGAATACATTGAAAACCATAGAGAGCCCTTCCTGGACCCCAGAGACAGTGCGGGCTCTGAAGGACCTAGATGGCTGCAAATAGATGGGCTTAAGGACACTTTTTCCTCTTCTCTAAGAATGTGGGGTCTGGCTTGGGCCCCTTTTTCTCCATCCATCCATCCATCCATCCATTTATTCATTCAGCAACAGTTGGTTGCTAGGCACTGGGATATAGCAGTGAACAAGACAGACCAAGCCCCTGACTCAAGGAACTGTTCCCTCAACACTGGGGGAAGCAAAACCCAAAGCAAACCTCTGCTCAAGACGAACTTCATGTTTTGATGGAGGAGTAGGTATCAGAGGTCTCCTTTTTGAATAGGCAACCTGAGATTTGGGCTCCTGCAGTAGGTTTTTCATTAGCTCTTTTCTAGCAGATTCCACTCTTGAGACCAGAGTGCCTTAGCACTTCTGTCTTCTTTCCTGTTGGTGAGAACTTAAACGGAAACACACATACATCTCCCCTTTTAAGGACTGTTAAAGGGCCACCCACAGACATAGGAACACCCAAACACACATACTTCTCTAATCTCCCTAAATCTCCCAAAGGCTGGGGGTGAGGATGCCTCTCTGCTTCCCAGTTAGCTCAGGAGAAGCCAGGCCAGGGGTCTGGGGAGTAGCGATCAGCCTTAGCGCCCACCGCCTCCCTCCATGCTGGGCTGGTCCCCGGGTCCCCGTCAGTCACTCCCACACCTGGCCTCTCCAGCTGCAGGGAGTGAACGGGTGTGCTGGGCAAACATCCTTGCAGCTTCCTGCTGCTCCCTTCTGAGAAAACAGACCTCTTCTTCCTCCTCCTTCTCCTCCCCACACCCTCCCAGCTGGGGCTTCTCTGGGATCCCAAGCCAGTTCCCTCTAGAGAAGCCAGACATCCCTTCCTCTTAGCCAGAGGAAGGAGGGGACAGCACACAGACCTAGTGTTTCCATCTGGAGAAACGACCTGCTCTCCCTTTGGTCCTTTATCCCAGTTCTTGGAGCCCAGACCCTCTCTCTCGTATGGGCCAAGGGGCTGAAGGACCACAGAGTACAGTGGCTCGAGGGTGGCCACATCAGAAACCGTGGGAGAATGGGACAGGCAGGGAGGAGATGCCCCCACATGGGACAGGAAGGGCAGCCCCCTTCTGAGGATCTCTGAGAATCGCATAAACAGAATTGCAGCAACATGAAGGTATCCTCACAGAAAGAAAAAGCAGCCAGCCCACCTCCAAACACACTTGTCTTGACTTTGTGTACTCCCTCTCCTGTCTGTCCAAGTGCATGCGTATTTCTTGCATAGTTGTTTTCAGGGTGAGCATACATTTTGCATTTTGCACAGAGCAACAGAGCACACACAATTTCCGCATGATTTATGGCCTGTATCTGGATTTTTAAGGAGGATAGTGAATATTCTGCTCTCTATTTTCCAGGCGGAGAGGCACACAGACACCATCCCTACCCATCCTGAACCCTGGAAATATTTTCCTATCCTCATCCAGAATGAAGGAGTTGGGGGAAGGGTTGGTATGGGATCTCAGCTGGAAGGGACCTCGGATATGGAGATGGAGGCCCCAGAAAAGGAAAATGACTTGCTGTGTTCACAGAGCAACTCCTAGCTGAGCAATTCTCACTATCACCCCCATCCAGTCTCTATGGATCAAACCAACGATGAACGTTTCATGCCAGGCGTTGTGCTACATTAACCTTCACTTTAATTTTCTCTCGAAATGCCTTCAGTAATGCTATGGTTCTAATATTTCCATTTTTCAGATGAGGAAACCAACCCCCAGAAGAAGTGACTTTTGGCCGGGCGCGGTGGCTCAAGCCTGTAATCCTGGCACTTTGGGAGTCCGAGGTGGGTGGATCATGAGGTCAGGAGATCGAGACCATCCTGGCTAACACGGTGAAACCCTGTCTCTAATAAAAATGCAAAAAAAATTAGCCGAGCGTGGTGGCAGGCGCCTGTAGTCCCAGCTACTTGAGAGGCTGAGGCAGGAGAATGGCGTGAACCCGGGAGGCAGAGTTTGCAGTGAGCCAAGATCTCGCCACTGCACTCCAGCCTGGGCGACAGAGCAAGACTCCATCTCAATAAATAAATAAATAAATAAATAAAGTCACTTTTCTGAATTCTCCCGCTGGCTGGTGGCAGAAACACAGACAGAATTAAATCTCTTGATTCCCAGCCCAAGAGTCCTTTCTCTCTTTCTTTAGGCACCCCATCTTCTCCCGCTGCCTCTCCTGGCCCTGCCCAGGTGCAAGATCAGGAGCCTCCCCAGCAGGGCTTTTCCTCCCCAGTGTCCCAGTGCTGGATCCCACTGTCTGGTCGTGCCTCCTTTCCTGTGCTGGACCAAGGCCCAGATGAGCAGCTGGGGACGCAGGGCTGAATGGAGCAGCAGGAAGAGGCTGCGGGCGGCTGAGTTCATTCAGAAGAAAGCCCAACTCAGAGCTTCCAAGGGCCGAGGGAAGCTTACTGCAGGGCTCTACTGCCTCCCTTGACTTCAAGGGTCTGAGCTCTGACAAACCTCTTTCCCTCTGACTAGTGTCTTTTACCAACCTCAAGAGAAGGTGTGGATCCCCTGATCCCTGCTGCTTTATTCCTGGGATCTGTGCCAGAACCATCTGATCCAACATCTCCCCCATTTTACAGACAAAGAAACTGAGGCCCAGGGAGGAGATCCAGTGGTATGGGCCAAGCTCACAGGGGAAGCAGAGCCAGGACTAGAAACCAAGTCTCTCTGCTGTCAATGCAAGCCCTCTCCCCTTGTACCCTTGTTCTGTCTGATGAATTATGCTCTCTCTGCCTGGGACAAGGGGCCTTCCTCAGAGCGCACAGTGACCAGGATGTGCTGTTTAATGGAGAACAGGGAGACCTCAGTCCCCATGCCTCCTTGACTCTGGCTCCTGTCCCTTGGCCTGGCTCCTCACCGTCAATCTAGTGGCCTGGGACAGTTTAGGTGGAAGTCCAAGATGCTCAAGTCCTCTAAGGACTTGGCTCTTGCCTGGCCAAGTTTATCTTGGTCCTGGGAGGTAGAGATCAGCAGGTAAAGAGTCTCAAGTGCTTGATCACAGGGTGTGTGTATGTGTGTGTGTGTGGTGTGTACAGGCATGCACATGCAACTGGTGGTTCACTGAAGAGGGGGCTCCCACTAGATTCCCCAACAATCCACATTTCATCTAGGCAGGCCCTTCTGAACCTAAATATTTTCTCCCATTCTAAGCCCATGCCCCTCCCCCATCAAGGCCTTAGGGCTGAGCCTGAGAGAGGGAGGGAGGGAAGAAGAGAGAGAAGCCACGTTTCCTTAGGGAGGGAGGGGAAGAGTGAGAAAGAGGAGAAAGACAAGCTCACAGTCGGACCTAGTCAAGAAGACATAGGGAGAGGGAGAGAGAAAGTCAGCCAGACTCCAGGAACAGAGGGACAGAGCAGAGATCTAGAGGCAGATGGAGAGAAAGGGCTCCCATCCTCCTGAGCCAGCACCCTGTGTTGCCCTGACTGCCTCCCCCCAGCCCCCAGCCTCAGGTCCCTCCCTGGGGGGGGGGGGGGTCTCTGGCCCTGATTCCCTGGGGCTGCCATGGTAGCACCCTGAAGTTTCCGGGCCTGACTGAGAACCCGGGTCTGGCTCTGATCCCCGAGGGGCGTCGGGTCTCAGACCCTCAGAACGCTCCCGGGTGCGCCTCCCAGCGGAGGTCCAGCCTAAGAGCCACAGAAGCCCCAAGGGAGGCGCAGGAAAGGGCGCTGCCACTTTGCGCCCAGTCTGGTCCTGGAACCTGGGGTGGGTTGGGACGGCTAGAAGACGTGGGTGGAGGGCGGGATTGGCGTCTCTTGAGCTCAGATCCAAGGATCGGACGGCCCCGATACCTCGATGACCCCTTCCCCTAGAAGGTGGAGGCCAATGTGTTCAAGGATTGCGCCCCCAGGAGGGGCGCGCACTGGCACCAGCTCCGAGGCTTAGGTCAGGCGGGGGTCCAAGGGAGGTGTCGAGGGACCTACTCGTCAAATCTCGGAGCTCCAAACACATGTCGCTCCGGGAGACCCTGCGCTGAACCCTTTCCCCGCTCCTGCCCAGTGATGTGTAGTCGGGTCCTTCTAGGGGCCCAGGCGCGCCGCGAAGAAGGGTGCCGAGGGGTGGAACGGGAACGGAGACCCTTCGTCTTACCGCATTGTTGAGGAAGTCCGACTCGTTCAGATCCCCCAAGTCCAGGAAGCTGGATCCGGGGAACAGCCTGTCGGCCGGGAATGGTTCCAAGACGGCGTCCATCGCGGCCGGCTCCCGGGACCCCCTTCGACTGGGCTTCCCTCACTCCAGGGCGGCGGCGCGCCCAGTCCAGAGCTCCTGCCTGAGCGCTGGCAAGCGGGCGGGGGGCAGGTCCGGGGCGAAGCCCCGGGGGAGGGGCAGACGGAGGCGGCGCGGCCCCGGGTGGGGGGCGCGGGGGGCGCGGGGGCCTTAGGGCAGCGGCTAGGAGCAGGATGGGCTCAGGGGCCCCGGGCGCACTGTGGGCATTCAGCCGACTCCACCTCCTCCTGCTCCTCCTGGGGCACAGCTGGCTTCCATGGGGAGCCCGGGGGTGGGGCTGAGGGCTTGAGGAGCCCCCCGGACAGGGTGGGAGCCGGGGCGGGGGAGCTAAGCGCTCCCCCGAGACTGGGTGGCTGCCGGCCTCTCCGCTGTCTCTGCTTCTGCCTCCGCACCGCTTCTGTCACTTTCCTCTCTGTGAAACCGGGAACCCCTGGCTGGCTACCCCAGCTGGCCAAGGCGCCACGCCCCCACATCAATATTCACAATAATTTAATATTAATGAGAAGAGGGCGTGGCTCGAGGAATCCTCTCTCATTTTTTAAAGAGACATCTGCAACTTCGTCTTCCTTAGTCATCTGTCTTCTCTGAATGCTCAAGGTGGGGGCTTAAAGCAACAATAGTCCTGGAACCGATAACAGTATTCTTGGAACATTGGCATTTTGTTAAGGTTTCACCAACCACTGTCCCATAAGTTGATGAGAGAGCTATTTCCATCCTTCCAGCCTTATGCTAAAACCTGCACCAAACCCAGTCAGGGAATTCCATTTCACAGTCGCCTCAACAGATTTCCCCTCAACGGGGGAGATTTTCTGCTTTTTAAACAATTTATTTATTTTTTTATTATTATTATTTTTTGATATGGAGTTTCGCTCTTTTTGCCCAGGCTGGAGTGCAATGATGTGATCTCGGCTCACTGCAACCTCTGCCTCCCATGTTCAAGCGATTCTTCTGCCTCAGTCTCCCGAGTACCTGGAATTACAGGCACGCCCCACCACACCCAGCTAATTTTTGTATTTTTAGTAGGGACAGGGTTTCACCATGTTGGCCAGGCTGGTCTCGAACTCCCGACCTCAGGTGATCTGCCCAACTTGGCCGCCCAAAGTGCTGGGATCACAGGTGTGAGCCACCACACCTGGCCAATTTTCAGCTTGTAACTCTCATTTCTCATCTCACATGTGTCTTCCTCCAGGAAGCCTTCTCTGAATCCCCAGGCTGGGGCAGTTACCAACGGTATACACCCACAGGGCATCATGTGCTCACCTCTGCTGTTTCCAGTCTAATGTGGTATTGTCTTTGTTTGCTCACGTTGTTTGTGTCTGTGACCCCACTAAGCTGTGAGACTGCTCAGGGCAAGGACTGTCCCCAGCTTCCCTGTGTGTGAAAGGGCTGGGTGAACAGCCAGAGATAGGAGAGAACCCCTCTTCTCCTTGATAGTCAAGTCCCTCCCCATCCCTCAATGGTTCTGAAGAGGAGGAAGTTGGAAAACAGTGGTTCTGGAATCTGAATGAGCCAAGGTGCTTGCTGGCTGCACACTCCACAGTCACCAGACACTCCCGGGGCCCCGGGATCCATTACCTAAGTGACTTGCTCCTGCGTACAAACTTAATCTCTCAAAAGGGCTGATAACAATCACCAAGCACCTGAACAAATGGAGGTGGTTCAGAAAGGCACTCCCTCAGAGGGCTGGGCACACTGTTTTCTGACCAGAAGTCATTAATACGATTAAGTGTGTCCTCCCTGTCTGGGACATTTAATTAGCTCAGGAACCAAAAGGCCTTTAAGAAGTAGAGATGTCATTGCACCTAAGCTATGGATGTCACCAAAATTGCTCTCAGTGCCAGGTGGGAGAAGGGCTCATACCAAGGCTGACACAGCAGTTGTTTGCTTGCCTGGCAGGCGGGCAGGCACGTGGCTTTTCCCCACCTTATGGTCTAGTTGACATAGTTCTGGAGAGTGAAGTTCTGACCTTCCAGGCTGTCACGTGACTATTAGCTCCCAGGCCTCCTGGAGAATTTGTTCTTGAGAAGTAGGATTATAACCCATGTTCTGGGGACCAGTTCACCAGCCATGCACCTCCGAGAAGTAAGGCTGGGCCAAAAAGAAATCAATTCACTTTCACAACAGTGGCGGGTAGAATTTAGGTGCTGGGACCATGGTGTCTTCCCCAAATGTGTCATATCTGGCCAAATGGGGACCATTCAAACACTGAGATGTGGCTGATACTTCTCAGGGGGAGGGGAGGGGTCTCTGGCTGGGTGAACAGGCCAGGCTGTCATGAGTGAGCTCCAGCAGCAGGTGTCTGGAGTCCTGGCTACTGAGCTGGAGTCCCTGCAGGCCCCCAGGAGGAGCAAAAGTGGCCCCCTGCCTGAGGTTGGCTGGAAATTGTGCCTGTGTTCCTCCCAGCCTGCTCTGTAATTAGAGACACAGGTACCATTTAAGTGATTGGGGAAGATTATATAGTTTTAGATAAGTAGGATTAGAGTGTCCTCTCTTTCCTTATTCTTACCCAGGTGAACACCCCAGGAAACCATTGAAAATAATCCTGGGGAGACATTCTGGTTCCGGCAGCTTCTGCGGAGTCTGAGAGACAGAATCTCCCAAGAGAAATCCTGGGGAAACCGGTGGCAGGGGGAGGAGGGAGACCAGGCATTGCAGAGCCGGGCACACAGAGGAATGTGATCATTTTCTTTCCAGAATGAAGAGGATGGCAAAGTCCAGCAGAGATGAGGATGATTGCAGATTTATTCACACATTCTATAAGCATTATTGAGTACCTACTGTGAATGGTTCCCAGACCAGGCACTAGAGATACAACGCTGATTAAGAACCTAGATCCCGCCGGGCGCGGTGGCTCAAGCCTGTAATCCCAGCACTTTGGGAGGTCGAGACGGGCAGATCACGAGGTCAGGAGATCAAGACCATCCTGGCTAACACAGTGAAACCCCGTCTCTACTAAAAAATACAAAAATCTAGCCGGGCGAGGTAGCGGGCGCCTGTAGTCCCAGCTACTCGGGAGGCTGAGGCAGGAGAAGAATGGCGTGAACCTGGGAGGTGGAGCTTGCAGTGAGCTGAGATCCGGCCACTGCACTCCAGCCTGGGCCACAGAGCGAGACTCCGCAAAAAAAAAAAAAAAAAAAAAAAAAAGAACCTAGATCCCAGAGTAAATGTAGTTGCACAGAGGTGGGTGGGTGGGTGGAGGAAAGTATGGGTAAAAAGAATGTTAAGAAGATGATTTTAGAGCGTGGTAAGGACTATGAAAAAATAAAATAGTGTGATGTGACCCTGTGGGTAAGGAAGGCCTCTCTGAACAGGCCACATGTGAACTGAGAACTGAATCAAGAACTGGGGTCATTTATAGGGCAAAATGCAGGGAAAAGCATTCTAGGCAGAGGGAACAGCAAGTAAAAGAGAAAGAGGAGGAAGACTGGACTGGGAAGAACAGGCAGTGGCACAGGAGTGAGATGATGAGGGTGAAAACCCAATGCCTTACACAAACCCGGTACTTATGCCACACTGAAGCCCAGGCTCTATTCTGTGCCAGGCCTGGAAAGAACTGTGCCCACCTGAAGTCTTCCGTAGGGTGTGGTCGGCTGCGCATCCCTTCTCTCTTGTCTATTAAAGATTTTCCAGGAGACAAAATGAGATGTCTCCCTGGGTCTTAAGTCTGCCTTCTGACCCAGCAAGGAGGGTTTGCTCCCTCTCTCCCAGTTCTTGGGCCTGGTCCCACAACCCAACCCCCTACCCAGGCCCTTCCTCTACATCTGAAGGAGTTAGGGGATGGAGGCCAATGTTGGCTCTGCAAACACCACCTCCACAGGCCCAAATACTGCGGGTCACGAGAGGCACTGATGGCAGCCCCTTCTCTGATGGGCTCAGGAACACCTGGTTGCTGCTCTCCAGGAGCTGTTCCAACTGCGAAGCAAAAGCTTCATGTGTAAAGACATCCCAACGCAGTCAATGACGCACAGGAGAAAGAGGACAGAGATAAGCTTCTTGCCTGTTCCAGACACTGAAGATCAGGCAGAAAGAGAGGCTCCTGCCAGGCTGAGCTGTGAGTAGAATGGTGTGTGTGTGTGTATGTGTGTGTGTGTGTGTGTGTGTGTGTGTAGAGCCACTGCCCTTCGTTGGGTCTCAGTTTCCATAGCTATAAAATGGGCGAGGTGTTGATGCCCTCTAGGGTTTCATCCTCTCCAAGGATCTTCCAATGTTCCCTTTCCAGGACAGGGCCTGGGGAGCAGGCATAGGGGTGGGGGGAGTGTGAAGGGCCTCCCTGGTCAGGAGGCCTGGCACTTTGATTTTCCAGGTTTCTGCCCAGAGCCTCCAGGAGGGTGCAAAGCTGGTGTTTACACTCGGTAGGCAGGCCCTGGGTGGTGGTAATAAGGTCACCCAAAGTAAACCTGTCTTGTTTGCCTGGGTTGTAAAGGGAAAAATGCTTTGGCACACTCTAACAGGAACTTCTGAGAAATGAAAACATATTCATCCTGGAGATTAAACTGACTTCCGGGGTGCAGACGGGGCCCTTTGTTCTCTTGCAGCTCCCTAAAATGGGCTGCATGGCTGCTTTCCCTGTACCCCCCACTGGAGCTGGACATGGAGCCTGAGGTGGCACCTTGCCAGGAACAGGGTGGGTTTCAGAACCCCAACTCTCACTCAGTTTAGGTTTCTCCTTTCCACCCCTTTGGCCTGTGATCCCTTCCACCCAACCCTGAACCATAAAAATACCGGACGTTTATTAGTACTTGCTCTGTGCCAGGCACTAAATACTTTATGTTATCTTGTTTAATTCTTGGAACAAGCTTGTGAGATAAGTACCGTCTTTCACTGATTCTGAGATGCACATTTCTTCGCCTGTTTTAACATCTCTGAAGTCAGAATGTGTCCTACAATCGATGGTATGTCATAGTTTAATGGATGGTGTTTTTTTCCTTCCTGAAGTACATAAAATAATGGTGTATCATGTAATTGGTGACACCTTAGAATCAGCATATTATTATTATCATCCCCAATCTGCAGATGAGAAAACCAAGGCTCAGAGAGTTTGTATGACTTGCCACTTCTTTGTTTTATGGAAAACCAAGGCCTGGGGCCATCAGAGGCTTGCCTTAGGTCACCCAGCCTCATGAGGCAGAGATAGGACTGAAACCAGGGCCTCCCTGCTCCGCACCCGGAGCCCTTTCCACTCACCCCAGATGAACTGAATTTGCTCACTGGGGAGAGGCAGGAGCTGAGGGGAGGGCCTTCCTCCAGGGCCTTCCATAGCAGCGGGTGAATCACCAACCACCCTGCCTTGGAGAAAGGCCTTAAGATAGATTTTTTTTTCCTCTTTAAATTCTCTGAAGACTGAAGTTCCTTAAGGACTAAGAAAACACTTGCCTCCCTTCCAGCTCCTTTTCCTGGTAATTATTTTTGCTTCTTTTCCCTGAATTTCTGCTCTGCCGTCCCATCTTTGGACTGGAAGCGGGCCCGCCCCTTGGCCCTCTGTCTGCCTGCCATCTGGGAAACAGCTCCACCCGCTTCCTGCTTTGCTCTCCTCCTGTTCTCAAGTCACCCTTCTCCCCTCCAGCCTGAATCACCTGCTCCAACTCCGCTTCTAGACATCTCTAGAACGCAGCCACCTGGCTCCCTCCCCAGAAGACACACACTCTGGCATCCCACCGCCCTCCATCTCCCTTGCTCTTAAAGTCTCCAGTAATGGGAGAGAAACCAACAGAGCCGCTTGTTTCCTCCTGCCTTGAGTCCTCATATTGTTGGGGACACTCCCCTACAAATCCTGCCCCACCTAGGGCTGGCAGAGCTGGAACTATGGGGCTAACAGGAAGGGCAGGGGCACGGAAACTGGGAGGCCTGACTCTGCCTATGACCTCCTGCTCTTGCAAAGCCCTTATCCCCTCAGCCCGCCGTGAGCCTCAGATTCCCCAACCTCCAAGGCTGGTGAGACTGAAGTAGCTTGTCTCCCGGAAGGTGGGAGGCAGCATCAGGCATTTAAATCAAAGCCTTTGCTAAAATGCATCCAGTCACCATGTGGTTCACTGGGGACTGATAACAGTCAAGGTTAAGCCAGGGCCTCAGATTCTTCCCTGGAAAATGAGGGTCTTAGCTTGGTCTCTGAAATTCCATCCTCCCAGCTCTGAAATGCTATGATTCTGTCTCCCTCTGCCCAGAAAGCAAATATGGCCTTTGTGTGTGAGGAGTCTGAGTGTCCCCTGGCAGCGATTGGCTGGGAGCTAGGTGTGCATACAGCCCCTCCCTCCCCGAGGGTGTCTGGAGGTGTGAATCTAAGTGTGGGGCTTCCACATTTGCACATATATCTGTGCCAGCTCACACCTAGGGGCAGGCCGCCTCTCTGTGTGCATCCATGCCAGCGCGTGCGGCTGCAAATCTGGTTTCCATCTTCTCCCAGTAGGCAGCAGGGCTGGGGGAGACTGAGTGGAATATTAATTGTGCTCTTGCACGTGGCCCAGCTCCATGAATGTGGTGGTCGAAGGGAGCAGCCTGGAGCTATTCGGGGAATGAGGGAGAAGCCACAGGAGCAGGGCTCCCTGGGGCTTAAAGCCCTGCTGGGGAGGAGGCAGAGGCTGAGACCCAGAAGGGTGGGTGGCAGTGGGAGGGGGAGAGCTTCTGAGGCCAAGGATCTGGGGACAGCAGGGAAGACACCAGCTAGGTTGAGGGCGATTCCCACGTTTGCCCAACCCAGGTGTCTGATAAATGTCTGCTGAATGATTGAAGAGCTGAATCCTCGCATGCCTGTGAGATCAATGGATATCCCTTTCCTGGGAGCAGACAGAGTAGGAGGAAGGATGGAAATGGGTACATATTAAGCACCTACTGTATGCCAGCCACTCTAGGTGGCACTGTCAAACATTTCATTTTATTTCAGACTCACAAAGACCCTGGGAGATAGTATCATCCCCACGTGGGGAGGGGCCCACTACACACATATCCTCCACCTCCACCGGCCATCTCGCCCCCTTAGGAAGATCTGGGGAAGCGTCTTTTCTTTTACTTCAGGATCCATCAAAGCTGGCTGCCTCTGAGAGGCAGGCCTATCTTTAACTTAATGGACACTCTAGGTTTTGTAGTTCATTGCATTGCCTTCTTTACTTGGCCATGAGGAAGCTCAGAGATGAATTTGCTGAGGTCCACCTCTTGCAACAGAGTCTTGTGGAGGTTGATTTCACACACTAACTGCAGCCTGCCTTCATCTTATGTTTGTTCCCCCTTCCTCCATATCCTTTTTCCTCTATTAACAACCATCGAATTCCACTGTCTGTAGAATTTCTCAAATGCCTTTAGAAGGGAGACAGAAACACACACGTATTTTTGCCTTTATAGGTGAAGCGAGTGAGGCTCAGAGAGGTTATGTTATTTGTCTAAGGTTACACAGCCGTTAAGCGGGAGTATTGGAAATTTGATCTGGCCTCCGACTTCATCCTTTTGCTGCGTCAGACTCTGGGATTGGATCAATTGCATAGTAACTGGGGGGAGCGGGGGTTTCCTGAGCGTTGGGAGGAGGTGAGGCCTTTGCAGACTCAGACTTTACCTCCCACTGGCCCTCACCCAGGCTCCTCTTTTTGAGGAGCAGGTCCAGGTGGGGGCTTCCATCCTTTGTCATGCACAGAGGGGGGCCCTGTAGGCCATTCTCAGGGACCAGCCCCAGCCTCTGTGGCTGAGCAGAACAAACAGAAACCCAGCAGGCTCGGCCTTGGCAGTCACTGGTAAAGCAAATATCTATTCCAGGTGCTCTGAGGAACATTTCAGGAGCCTCCAGAACTGAAGGGTGGACCAACTCTGGAGAAAAATGAATGGATGTAGGCCCAGAGGAGCTAAATTTTTTCCTTGACTTTATGGGAAGCAAGCACCAAGTGTCCACGGATCAGGGTGAGGGGCCCCAGGGCTGTGTATTCTGCAACCCAATCCCTCGATGTGTCCCTTCAGACCAGCCCGCCAGGATTCTCTCTCTTCTGGAAAGAAGACTTAGGCTTTCCTGAGGAGGCTTTACGTGTACTCATTTGAGAATTTTTTCTGAGATGGAATCTCGCTCTGTTGCCCATGCTGGAGTGCAGTAGTGAGATCTCAGCTCACTGCAACCTCCACCTCCTGGGTTCAAGTGATTCTCCTGCCTCAGCCTCCCGAGTAGCTGGGATTACAGGTGTGCACCACCGTGCTCAGCTAATTTTCGTGTTTTTAGTAGAGACAGGGTTTCACTATGTTGGCCAGGCTGGTCTTGAACTCCTGGCCTCAAGTGATCTGCCTGCCTTGGCCTCCCAAAGTGCTGGAATTATAGCACTTCCTTGTAGGAGCTGGTATTACACACGTACCCCACAAACCTGGGGACCTCCAGGGAAGACACAGAGAATGAGTCTCATCTAGAGCAGAAGGGAAGGTTGTTGTTCTGAGGGCTGCAGCTGGAAGTGCCTCAGAGGATGACAATCTCTGACGACCCAGGGGAGACTGGTTGAGAGACACAGAGCCAGTGACAAAAGACTTTGCTCCTTGCGGGCTGTCCAGATGAGCCCCAGGGTCATAAAGGTGGGACCCCTTCAAACACCAGCATGCATGGCTCGGAGGAGAAATAATCATAGAAATATACAGTGATTTTCACAAACTGCCATTTATTGGGTCTTGTTGCTTTTCAATGCTCTGGCAGTTTGCAATGCAGATCTCAATCTTTTGAATCAATAGAGCTCCTATAAGTCAATAACACAAAAACCAACAATCTAATAAAAATATTGGCAAAGAATATGAACAGCAAATCTTATATATTTGTACAATATAGCATTGATCAAGTCCCAGGATCTATGCTAAACATATCCTATGAATTTTTTTTTTTGAATTTTTATTGGTGCCAAGATGAGTTTCCTCATTTACACCTTACCATAACCCTTGGAGGCAGGTACTACGATTACTCTGTTTTATTGAGGCCCAGAGAGATAAAGTAACTTGCCCAAGGTCACACAATTACTTGGTCTGACTTCATAGTTCATGATCTGGAGGCACGAGTTGAGATGGCAGGACCGTTTACTGGAATCCAGGGACTCAGGAAAACCTGGTGCGAACGAGGGAGGGGAAACGACAGAGGGACAGTTGGCTGAGGTAGAAGCACATTTACCCAGGAACGTGCGAAGAATCCAAGAATCCCCAGTCCTAGTAGAAGTTTGTGTGTGTGTGTCTTTTTCAATTTCTTGAATAGATAATGCATTCAGATGGTTTAAAAAAATAAAAAGGAATACAACAAAAAGCAATCCTCCCATCTCTGCATCCTATATCCTAACCACTAAGTCCCCACCCTTTAACTAACATATAATCAATTTTATTACTTTCTTGGGCATTCTTCTATGGGGTGTGTGTGTGTGTGTGTGTGTGTGTGTGTGTAGATACTTCTCTCTCTCCTTTTTTTTTTTTTTTTTTGAGATGGAGTCTTGCTCTGTCACCCAGGCTGGAGTGCAGTGGTGCAATCTCATCTCACTGCAAGCTCTGCCTCCCGGGTTCATGCCATTCTCCTGCCTCAGCCTCCCCAGCAGCTGGGACAACAGGTGCATGCCGCCACATCCGGCTAAATTTTTTTGGTATTTTTAGTAGAGACAGGGTTTCACCATGTTAGCCAGGATGGTCTCGATCTCCTAACCTTGTGATCCGCCTGCCTTGGCCTCCCAAAGTGCTGGTATTACAGGCATAAGCCACCACACCTGGCCTTTTTTTTTTTTTTTTTTTTTTTTTATAGAGGCAAGGTCTTTCTCTGTCACCCAGGCTAGAGTACAGGGTGCAGTCACAGCTCACAGCAGCCTCAGGGACTCAATCAATCCTTCTGCCTCAGCCCCCCGAGTAGTTGAGCACTACAGGTGTGCCCAGATAACTTTTAAATTTTTTTGTAGAGACAGGGTCTCACTATGTTGCCCAGACTGGTCTTGAACCCCTGGCCCCAGCTGATTATCCTGTCTTGCCTCCCAAAGTGCTGGGACTATCAGGCATGCGCCACAATACCAGGACTCTCTCTCTCTCTTTTTAAATCGAAAAGTATTATACACACTATTCTGCATCTTTTTCCCCCACTTAATCTATTTTCAAGATCTTCCTGTATTAGCACACAGAGAACTTCCTCATCCTTTGTATGATTGTATGAATGTACCATCATTTATTTACCTGTCCCCAATTAATGGACAATTGGATTGTTTCTAGTTTTTTTTACTATAACAAACAGTGCTGCAAAGATAGGCTTGTTCAAGCACTGCATGCAGGATAAATTCTCAGAAGTAGGATTCCCGGATCAAAGAGAACATGCATTTGTAACACTGGTAGGTATTCTCAAATATCTTGTACCAATTTACACTCCCATCAGCAATAGTGCTGGTCGTTCTACAGTCTCTCAAAGAGAGGATATTATCAAACTTTTGGAATTTTCTTTTTTCTTTTCTTTTCTTTTTTCTTGAGACGGAGTCTCGCTTTGTAGCCCAGGCTGGAGTGCAGTGGCGAGGTCTTGGCTCACTGTAAGCTCTGCCCCCCAGGTTCACGTCATTCTCCTGCCTCAGCCTCCGGAGTAGCTGGGACCACAGTTAATTAGCCCGGCTAAGTAACTGTAGTTTTAGTAGAGACGGGGTTTCACCGTGTTAGCCAGGATGGTCTCGATCTCCTGACCTCGTGATAAACCCGCCTCAGCCTCCCAAAGTGCAGGGATTACAGGCGTGAGCCACCGTGCCCAGCCTGGAATTTTCTAAACTGATAAATAAGAAATGGTTTCCAGTGTATTTTATTTATTTATTTTTTTGGAGACAAGATCTTGCTCTGTCGCCCAGGATGGAGTGCAGCAGTACAGTCATAGCTCACTGTAGCCTCGACTTCCTGGGCTCAAGCAATCCTCTCACCTCAGCTATATGAGTAGCTGGGACTACAGGCATGCACCACCATGCCTAGATAATTTATGATTATTATTTGTAGAGATGAGGTCTCACTATGTTGTCCAGGCTGGTCTCAACTTCTGGCCTTAAGTGATCCTCCTGCCTCAGCCTCCGAAAGCATTGGGATTACATTCATTTATACCTTACCATGTTTAGCAGAGATGGGGTTTTTACCATATTGGTCAGGCTGGTCTGGAACTCTTAATCTCAGGTGAGCCACTTGCCTCGGCCTCCCAAAAGTGCTAGGATTACAGGCATGAGCCACGGCGCCCAGCCATAGCCTCCAGTATATTTTAAATTTGCATTTATTTTGAGTAGGATTGAGCATCATTTTAGATGTGTTAGGACAATTTATGTTTCCTTTTCTGTAGACTCTATTCACATTCTTCGACCTTTAAAAATTGGTGGTTGGTCTTACTGATTTCTAGAAGCTAAACTTTATATGTTAGAGATCCTGTGATGTGATTTGCAAGGGAAGTGGGGCCAGAATTTGCATCCTCCCTGGGAAAGTCTGTAGAGGTGGATTCTTCCTTACTTCTCTCATCATCTCATGCAAGCCCAACCATCTATTTAAAGAGCATTTATTGGCTGGGCGCAGCGGTTCACACCTGTAATCCCCAGCACTTTGGGAGGCCAAGGCAGGTGGATCACCTGAGGTTAGGAGTTCCAGACAAGCCTGACCAGTATGGTAAAACCTCATCTCTACTAAAAATACAAAAATTAGCCATGTGTGGTGGCGTGCACCTGTAATCCCAGCTACTCGGGAGGCTGAGATAGGAGAATCACTTCAATCCGGGAGGCAGAGGTTGCAGTGAGCCAAGATCGCGTCACTGCACTCCAGCTTGGGCGACAGAGTGAGACTCCGTCCTCCCACCCAAAAATAAAAAGTATTAAAAAAAAAAGAGCATTTATTGAATACTTCTTGTGTGCCAGGCTCAGTGCTGAGGCTCATGAGACCAGAGGTGAATAGACACAGCCCTCCGGCTGCTTGCAATCTAGTGGAGGAGCCAGATCTGTAGTCAGACAGGCTGTAGTACAGCGTGAGATCAACTGTAGTTCAGGGATTCAGAATGGGTGCTCCAGGAGCATGGGGGAGGAGGCAGTAGCCTCTGCCTGTCGCAATAGCTCTGACATCCATCTCTACCTGGGGCTGGCTTTGCCCGCCTTCCTTGTCTCTGTGGGTTCAGCCCTTAGGCCCTGATTGCAGAAAAGCTCTGCTTCCAGGAAGATATCTCCCTTGGACATATTTACAGGGTGCTTACCACACGCCAATCCTTCCTGTACACATCGTGTGGACTCTGCCTCCACCCAGCTTCCTTCCCTGCCCTGCACTGGTCCTCAGCAGGTGCCACTTTCCCTTCCATTGCCTGCCACCTGTTCCGAGTGTGCATTCCCCTGCTGCTGAGAGGGATCGTCAGCTCCTTGCTGACAGGAAGGGAGATTTTCCCTTGGGTCCCCTCCCCTGGGTGCTTGGCATCTGGTGGCATTCGTCAAAGGCTTGTTGGGTGACTGACTGGCTGGTGTTGAGGAAGTCTGAAACCGTGGCTCACCTGAACTGGGATGTATGTGGAGGTGAGAATGGCGCACGTTAGGCACAGGAATGGATGCTGTGCCAAGCTGAAACCCTGGCATCCGGGCCCAACCAGGAAAGGGTTACGTTTGCTGGAGTTTTGTGTATGAAATGGCACCAGAAAAAAAAAAAAAAAAGTGCAGACTAGCAATTGAGCCCTGTCTCATCCTGGTTCAAATGACATTGTCTGCGCTTCCCCAGCCTCGCCTCCTGCACTAATTACAGACCTTCCCTGGGGAGGAAGACTGGGGCCAGGAGGTCCTCATTACAGGCTCCCTTGCTGGAAAGAGCAAACCCCAATGACCAAACCCAATGACCAAACCAAGTCTCTTGAAGAGAGGCACAGGGCTTCCTATCTTGAGCTCCTTGCTGCCGCCTGGCTGGGAAAGGGTTAAGAAGCTGGCATGGAATGGAGAGATGCGTCCAGATTTAATCACAAGGAGCACCCCCTATGCTAAGGTGTCCTCCTGGCTCCCCTTGCCGAGGACTGGGCCCCCTTCTCTCCTCTTGCCCCCCAAGATGGCCACTGCCAGGGCTGTGTCAGGGCCTCCCCGCTGTGGTCGCCTGCTGGCTGCCTCTCCCTGTGGCCTTGTGGAAACTGAGCCTTCTTTAATCTTCCATTTATGCTGAGGCCTCACCCCTCCGAGATTGGCTTTGATGTGGGGCCTGCTCTTGGGGAAATCACGGGTTTCTGAGGCCTGGGCTGGGCTCTGCCCACTGCCCCCAGCCCAGGAAGGCCCCAGAGAGAGGTCTCCCACCATCAGGGCCAGACCCAGAGCGTGACCTTGGCAGTCCAGATAAAATTTTCAGGCCCTGCTGTTCAGGCAGATGCAGGGGCTGCTGCCCACACCCCAAAGTGGAGCAGAGGGCTCAGGAATAAGAGCTTTATGATCACAAATTACTTATTTCCACACCTGTCTCCCCCATGAGATGGCGAGCACCAAAACAACAACAGCACAAACAATGACAATAAAACAGCGACCATTATTGCGTGTCAACTAAGCTCCCCTGCACCAGGCAAAGCATCTTCCACTTATGACATCATTTAATTCTTTTTTTTAAATAAGGTTTTTGTTGTGTGTGTGTGTGTGTGTGTGTGTGTGTGTGTGTATTTATTTATTTATTTTTTTGAGACGGAGTCTCTCTCTGTCACCCAGGCTAGAGTGCAGTGGAGTGATCTTGACGCATTGCAACCTCCACCTCCTAGGTTCAAGCGATTCTCCCGCCTCAGCCTCCCAAGTAGCTGGGATTACAGGTGCCCACCACCACATCCGGCTAATTTTTGTATTTTTAGTAGAGCAGGGTTTCGCCATGTTGGCCAGGCTGGTCTCGAACTCCTAACCTCAAGTGATCTGCCCGCCTCAGACTCCCAAAGTGCTGTGATTACAGGTGTGAGTCACCGTGCCCAGCCAACATAATTTAATTCTTATAACTATGTGGCTGTATGTATCATTTTAAAGGGGAGGAAAGTGAGGGTCATTGATTTATTTGTGTAACAAAAATTTGTTGAGCTCCTACTATGTGCCAGACAGTGTTCTAGGCACAGAGGAGTAAACAAAATGGGTGTATCCCTTATGTACTAGTGGGAGGGACAGGTCATTAACAAATGGTCGAATACAGGTAGTATCAGGTTGTGTAACATAGAGACAGTGCTTTGAAGAAGAGTACAGTTGATAGTGACAGGGCCACTGTTTTGGATGCCATGGTCAGGGATTGGCTTTTTTTTCTTTCTTGAGACAGGGTCTCACTCTGTTGCCCAGGCTGGAGTGTAGTGACACAATCACAGCTCACTGCAGCTTCAACCTCCTGGGCTCAAGCAATTCTCACACCTCAGCCTCCTGAATAGCTGGGACTATAGGCATGTGCCACCATAACTGGCTAATTTTTTTGTTTGGTTTTTTTTTGGAGAGGGAATCTCGCTCTGTCACCTAGGCTGCAGTGTAGTGGCGTGATCTCAGCTCACTGCAACCTCTGCCTTCTGGCTTTAAGCGATTCTCGTGCCTTAGCCTTCTGAGTAGCTGGGACTACAGGCACAGGCCACCATGCCCAGCTAATTTTTGTATTTTTTAGTAGAGATAGGGTTTTGCCATGTTGGCCAGGCTAGTCTCAAACTTCTGACCTCAAGTGATCCATCCACCTTGGCCCCCCAAAGTGCTGAGATTACAGGTGTGAGCCACCATCCCTGGCCCATGCCTGGCTAATTTTTGTATTTTTTGTAGAGACGGGGTTTCACCATATTGCCCAGGCTGGTCTTGAACTCCTGGGCTCAAGCCATCCTCCCGCCTCAGTTTCCCAAAGTGCTGGGACTACAGGCATGAGCCACTGCATCTGGCCAGGGATGGCCTGTCTGAGAAGCTGGAGACCTGAGTGGCAGGAGGGAGTAAGCCATGTGTCCATCTGGAGAAAGTGCATCCAGGAGAGGGAAGAGAAGGGCAAAGGTCAAAGGTTGGAGGTGCTTGTCTTGCTTTAGGTGTAGCGAGGAGCCAGGGCATCTGAGAGTGGGAAGAGAGGTGAACAGAAATAGGAAATGAGCTGGATACGGGAGCAGCGACTGGGTCACATGCGGATTTTACTCTGCGCTGATGCCTTTGGAGGGTTTGAGCACGAGGCTGGTTTGATCTAGGTTATGTTTTGAATCTGAGACTCAAAATGTGAGATGTGGAGGTTAGGAACCAGTTTAGGCTCACAAGGCTAGTCAGTGGGGAAGTTGAGATTCAAACACAGGTTCTGTCTGACTTGAGAAACTGTGCTTTTGCCATTATGCAGTTGGCTACCTTGAGGGGCAGGGACTGTGTTCCATTTGCCTCCGTATCCCCTGTGCCCAGCAGCAAGCCTGGCAGAAGCTACATGCCCAATGCTTGGGAAGTGATGCGTTCAGTTCTGGCACTTCTACAGTCCTGGGAAGTCATTTAAATCTCTCTGAATCTCAATTTGTTCATCTGAAAGTGGGGGAGAAAGCAACACCTGTCTTGTTTGTAGGGCCCTGCCTCGTGAGGATCAGATGAGCCCTAGTGTGTAGCAGGGCTTGTGTGGTGTGAAGTGTTAGAAAATGCTCTGCTCTCTGATTTCATCTGTCCTTACTCCCATGCAGGGCTCTTACAGACCTGGCTGCTTAGAGGCTCAGATATGTTCTTTCTCTCTTCCTTCCTCCCGCCCTCCTTCCCTCCCTCCCTCCCTCCCTCCCTTCCTTCTTTTCTTTTTTATTTTTTTGCAGATGGAGTTTTGCTCTTGTCACCCAGACTGGAGTGCAATGGCACGATCTTGGCTCACTGCAAACTCTGCCTCCTGGGTTCAAGTGATTCTCCTGCCTCAGCCTCCCGAGTAGCTGGGATTATAGGCATGCATCACTATGCCTGGCTAATTTTTGTATTATTAGTAGAGACAGGGTTTCACCATGTTGGTCAGGCTGGTCTCAAACTCCTGACCTCAGGTGATCCACCCGCCTCGGCCTCCCAAAGTGTTGGGATTACAGGCGTGAGCGACTGTGTCCAGCCTGGACATGTTCTTATGGCCCCCTGCTCTGTCTTATGGGGCAAGACATGCTCATGCCACCTGTCTTGTGTATGTGTGTGCATATGCCTGTTCACTTGTGTTGGTAGCACCTAGACCACAGCTGTGTTGGCCTGGTAGCCTTTGGGAACTTGACGTCTAGGGATTGGGGAGAGGGAATGGAGACAGAGAAACAGTTTTTGTTTGTTTGTTTGTTTTTTTTTTGGGCTGCTAGAACAAGCTACCATGGACTGGGTGGTTGACAAACAACAGAAACTTATTTCTCATCGTTCTGGAGGCTGAAAACGCAAGGTCAAAGTGCCAGCAGATTTAGTGTCTGGTAAGGGTTTGCTCTCTGGTTTACAGATGGACCCAGTCTTTTCACTGTGTCCTCACATGGTGGGAGGGGGAAGGGGTCTCTCTCAGGCCTTTTTAATAAATGCATGAATCCCATTCGTGAGGGCTCCACCCCCATGACCTCATCACCTCCCAAAGGCCTCACCTCCTAATACTATCACCTTGGGAGTGAGAATCTCAACATATGATTTGGGAGTATGGGAGACAAACATTCAGATGAGAGCAAGTGTCTTGCCCCATCCCCACCCAAACTGGAGGTCGCAGCTGGGCGCAGTGGCTCATGCCTGTAATCCTAGCACTTTGGGAGGCTGAGGCAGGCAGATCACTTGAGCTCAGGAGTTCGAAACCAGCCTGGCCAACATGGTGAAACCCCATCTCTACTAAAAATAAATAAATAAATAAAAATTAGCCAGGTGTGGTGGCGGACACCTGTAATCCCAGCTACTTGGGAAGCTGAAGCAGGAGAATCGCTTAAACCTGGGAGGTGGAGGTTGCAGTGAGCCGAGATCACGTCACTGCACTCCAGCCTGGGCGACAGAGCTAGACTCCGTCTCAAAAACAAACAAAACAAACAAAAAAACACCAACAAAAAACAGAAACAAACCAAATTAGAGGTCCCTGAAATTTCCATATCACCCCCTCTGTTCCACCTCATAGTGAAAGGTGTGGGGATTGTCTATATACCTGTCATTCTATCCCAGCTGCTGGGAGCCTGAAAGCCAGGGCTTCTCCTGGTTCTTTCTACCCCAGGGCACAAAAAGTGTCTGGTGTATGAATGGTGCTTAGTAATGATGTAAGTGATTGATGGATGGATGAATGGTCCATAGTGCCTGCAGCCAGAGTGGCTGGAGTTACAGGGCTTCTGGACTCTATTTTGGCCAACTCACTGCTCCTATCTGGGCCTCAGTTTTCTCTTCTATAAATGGTTATAAATGGGGTTTTTGTTTTCATTCATTCATTCACTGAGTCACAGTCATCTCTTGTGAATATGATGGTACCATGGTATGTTCCAGGGGTACAGAAATTTGAATCAATGCTACCCTCAAGAAGGTGAAAGGGTCATGGCATGGACAGGAATTTTTTTTTTTAGAGACAGGGTCTTGTTCTGTCACCCAGGCCAGAGTGCAGTGGTGCAATCATGGGTCACTTGAACTCCTGGGCTCAGGTGATCCTCCCACCTCAGCCTCCTGAGCAGCTGGGACTACAGGCATATACCACCATGCCTGGCTAATTTTTAAAATTTTTTGTATTAACAGAAACAGGGTATTGCTATGTAGTCCAGGCTTATCTTGAACTCCTGGCCTCAGGCAATTCTCCAGTCTCCCAAAGTGTTGAGATTACAGGTGTGAGCCACTGCACCCGGCCATAAATATCTTTATAGAAAGTACCAAGTGGCTCAGAGGGGAAAATGATCTACTCTGCTTTTGAGGGGAGGACAGGAAAGTTTCACAGTATAGAGGGATCTTGATGTGATCTTGAAGGATGAACAGGTGTTTTCTAGCTGGACAAAAAGAGAAAGGGCATCCTGGGTAAAGGGAAGAACATGGCAAAAATTCTGGAGGTATGGCAGAGCTTGGCACCTTGGAGATGCTGCTAACAGTTGGGTATGGTTGAAACTTATCAAGGATGGAAGGGTGTAGTAAGATACAGGGCTGGAGAGGGTAGCCAAGGGCTAGATGGTAAGGGCCTTTAGGCACTTTAAGAAATTCTATGAGTTATCCCGAAGGCAAATGGGAGCCACTGTTGAATTTTTTTTCTTTTTGAGACAGAGTCTCATTCTGTTGCCCAGGCTGGAGTACAGTGGCGTGATCTCAGCTCACTGCAAACTCCGCCTCCCAGGTTCATTCCATTTTCCTGCTTCAGCCTCCCGAGTATCTGGGCTTACAGGTGCGCACCACCACGCCTGGCTAATTTTTGTATTTTTAGTAGAGATGGGGTTTCATTATGTTGACCAGGCTGGTCTTGAACTCCTGGCCTCAAGTGATTCACCTGCCTTGGCCTCCCAAAGTGCTGGGATTACAGGTGTGAGCCACTGTGCCTGGCCCCACTGTTCAATTTTTAAGGAGGCTAATGACATGATCAGATGCATTTTAGATCAACCACTCTGCTGTGGTGTGGACAGCAGATTGGAGGTGAGCAAGACCAGCTTGTGGAGTTATGAGGCTGTTGCTATTCTCCAGGCGGGATACGATGAGGCCTGAACTAAAGTTAACAATGGTAAATAGTTACCTGGCACCAACTATGTGCCAGCCAGGCTTTGCACTAAGCACATGAAGATATTATCACATTTCATCCTCAGTGCTACCCTGTGAGTGGTGCTGTCATTATTAACACGCCTGTATTACAGACAGGGGAATGGAGGCTCAGCCACATAGCAGGTAAGTGGCAGAAGGAGGACTTAAATCCATCCACACTGACTTCAGCACCCACTGGCCTACCCCCTATAATATTCTGCCAAATAATGAAGGCAGTGGGTGGAGACAAGTGCTTGGAGTCCAGTGCTGGTTAATAATTGGGTCCACCAGGATATTGGCATGAGGGAGGGGAAGAAATCAGAGGCTTCTGCTCAGTCAGTGGGATCAACAGTGAACCCAGACAAACCAGTAGGTTTTACCTTTACCTATAAGTCTAGGATTCAGGGACAGTGTGCAAGCCACAGAAGAGGATTCCAGTGTGTCATTGTTACTATGGGCCTCCCCATGGGGGGATGACACAGGCCAGGATCCATCAGAAGTCTCTACCCACTCCCCAGCAGGAGATATGGAAAAAAGGGTGCCACCCATAAGTCTAGGCCATGTGAGAGCATTTTTGTGGCCTCTGTTGTCTTTCCAGGACCCTCTTACTCTCAAAGGGCTGACTGGTTTCTCCCAGGACATTGGGAAGGGCACTCCTATTGTGTCACACTACTGGGTGGTCAGCTCTGCATGGACCATCTCAGGGCCAAGCCTTGACCTTCACTTGCTGAGGTTGGGCTGGGGGTGCCCCGTTTCCTTGGGCCCTGAGGACTGTCAGAGAGGCAGAGTCCTCTGAGTCTGGCCTTTGAGTCAAAGCTGAGAAAATGGAACCTGCTTCCTATTAAGTGGTTTCCACCCAGCAGTGTGGATTCTGTTTGTGTTTTCCCTTCTGGGCCACGGTTTGTGATGCTGGCCTCCCTACCTGCCCCTGTGGGTTTTTCCAGGCTCTGTAGTGGGCTGGGCCAGCTGACGTCAGGAGGCTCAGCGGCTGTGTGCCTCGCTGCCGACGCACCTGCTGATTCATGCTATGGCCTCCACCTGCAGCTTCTCTTTGCCCTCCACAGGTTGGGGCATTGGTTTTCTTTTTTAATAAATAAAGCTGAACCTGATTCACAACTCAAGAGAGGCCGCAGCTTGTTTGGAGCCATCAGCATTACCATGGCAACCGCGCCATCTATGAGCACTTGAAAATATCATTATCAACAGTGACCCTGCATCCTCCCTCTTGCCTCACAGCAGCCTCAGGCCTCCATAGCTCCCTGGCCCTTGTAGTTTGGCCCAGGTATAGGCTCTCCCAAAAGCAGGGAATTGGAAGTATAAACCTGAGGTTCCCACTCATCCTCATCTTACCCGCCTGTCACCTGCACATCCTTCTGAAAGGAGCTGAGAAAATCCCTTTCATTTTGGGGCAGGCACTAGGAATAGACATTAAGCTGACATTTTGGAGCCCCCATTTTTTTTTGAGCTGGATCTCACTCTATTTCCCAGGCTGGAGTGCAGTGGCGTGATCTCAGTTCACTGCAACCTCTGCCTCCTGGTTCAAGTGATTCTCCTGCTTCAATCTCCCGAGTAACTGGGAGTACAGGCAAGCATCACCACACCCGGCTAATTTTTGTATTTTTAGTAGAGATGAGGGGGGTCTCACCATGTTGCCCAGGCTGGTCTCAAACTCCTGACCTCAAGTGATCTGCCTGCCTTGGCCTCCAAAAGTGCTGGGATCCACACATGTGAGCCACGGTGCCTGGAACAATTTATCTATCTATCTATCTATCTATCTATCTATCTATCTATCTATCTATCTATCTATCTAGAGACAGGGTCTTGCTCTGTTGCCAAGGCTGGAGTGCAGTGGCACGATTACAACTCACTGCAGCCTCGACCTCCTGGGCTCAAGCCATCCTCCTACCTCAGCCTCCTGAGTAGCTGGGACTACGGATGCATGCAACCACGCTCAGCTAATTTTTAAATTATTTTTTTGTAGAGACCGGATTTCACCATGTTGCCTAGGCTGGTCAAAAACCCCTGGGCTCAAGTGATCCTCCCACTTCAGCCTCCTGAAGTGGTGGGATTTCAGGCGTAAATCACTGCACCCGGCCATAATTTCTTTCCTTTTTCTTTTTTCTTTTCTTTTTTTTTTTTTTTTTGAGACAGAGTCTAGCACTGTTGCTCAGGCTGGAGTGCAGTGGCCCCATCACAGCTCACTGCAACCTTTGCCACCCGGATTCAAGCGATTCTCCTGCCCAGCCTCCCGAGTAGCTGGAACTACAGGTGTGAGCCACCGTGCCCGACTCATTTTTGTATTTTTAATAGAGACGAGGTTTTTCCATTTGGCCAGGCTGGTCTCGAACTCCTGACCTCAAGCGATTCGCCCGCCGCTGCCTTCGAAAGTGCTGGGATTACAGGCATGAGCCACAGTGCCCGGCCATGATTTCTATGGGGAGGATAAAATTGTGTGTCAGATACAGATGCAGAGATAATAAGGCCTAGATTTAAAATGTATGTGAGTGTTCATAATAATAATAAGCATTTATCAAATACCCACCACCATGAGTCAGGAAGTGTACAAGATGTGTTACATACCTTGTTTCCAGTCCTCTGCTGTAATTACTCACCTAGAGGCAATTTAAATTAACAAATCAATTTCAATTAATTTAATAATACTATCTGGCATTTATTGAGTGCCAGACACTCTGCTATGCTCTTTAACATTTAATTTCACATGTGAAACACTATGATTATCTTCTTTTACAGATGAGGAGACTGAGGTTTACAGGGGAGAACTAATGTGCCTGAGGTCATTCAGTTACCAAAGGATGAAGCTGCGATTTTGGTTTAGGTCTGCCTGACAGGTGTCTCCATTATTCTGTAATAGCCTAAGGCTTAAATGAGGTTCAAGCTATCTACTGAGCAAATGGAGACTCCAGGTTTGCCTGGCTTAGGAGGTTTCTTCCAAGGGCTTTGAGTGATATTTCTCCCCTAGAATGGTCCGTCCCTGATCACCCTCATCAGGGTCACCTGGGGAGAGTTGAAGTCTAGGCCCACCAACACCTATTGTACCAGATTTTTGAATGTGGGCCCCAGGATTCTGTATTTGAGGTAACTCACCAGGTTGAACTCTAATGTTTGAGAATTTAGAGTTAGCTGCCCTCCTGAAGAGCACGGACCACGTCTCCTCTGAGACTTCCCCAGGGCCAGGCACATAGGCCACAGGCATTTGTTGATTTGTTGAACCCAAATAAAGAATAAATGGACTCCGCTGAGTCCCCTGAGCCTTTCCAGGGCCAGGGCCTCCCTTGGTCCTGAGAGTTTGTAGTTTCCTCTTACTCACTCCCCAACTCCCCACTACTCCCTGAGGTCCCTCCACTCCCCAACCTATGGTGGAACTGCCCACCAGGCCCTGCCCACTCCTGTGACTTCCCCTGCGACAGGAGTAGCAGCATATACCAGTTACTAAAAATCTGCATTTGTTACCAGGAACAAAGTCAGCCCGTTCAGCCAGCTTTCCAGGCAGACACCACCCTGACTCCCCAGCAAAATATCTGAGGTGGGCACCCATAGAGTGGAGAGGAAAGCTTGGCATCTCTTTCTCTGACAAGTTTTAAACATAAAAGAGGCTTATTTAGCAATAATAATAATAGTCTGAGTATCTCTTAATATCCAGATATCAAGTAATAAGATCCATAAGTGATGCTACGTATATATAACAGATTAAGCAGTTATTAAAAATTAATATATAAATTAATATATATTCTTAATAAGTATAATTCTTAACTGAGAAAAACTAAGAATTTAAATATTCGGCTGGGTGCAGTGGCTCACGCCTGTAAGCCTCGCTTTTTGGGAGGCTGAGGTGGGTGGATCTCTTGAGACCAGGAGTTTCAGACCAGCCTGGGCAACATGGCAAAACCCTGTCTCTACAAAAAATACAAAAATTAATGGGGCATGGTGGTGCATGCCTATAGTCCCAAGTACCCTGGAGGCTGAGGAGGGAGAATGGCTTGGGCCTGGGAGGTCAAAGCTGCAGTGAGCCATGATCATGCCACTGCACTCCAGCCTGGGTGACAGAGTGAGACCCTGTCTCATTAAAAACAAAAGGAAGAAACAAAAGAAAAAAAAAAAAAGAATTTCAAAGAATATTTAATGATATGGGGAAATGTTCAACAAAATAATAATAAACCAGGATACAAAACTATATACACTGGAAAGATGTTTGTGATGTGGTAGAGATACCAGTTGCTCCCCAATATCTCTTCTCCCCTTTTGCCATAGTAACAGAACCCCTACTTAGATAAATAACCTATTTCCCAGTGGTCATGGGACTACATTCTGGCTAGCAGGATATAAGCAGAAGAGATGCGTGTGAATTCCAAGAAGTGTCTCTCTTAGACTGTTCCTGCTGCTATAACAAAATTACCTTAGACTGAGTAATTTACAAGCAACGGAAGTTTATTGCTCACAGTTCTGGAGACTGGGAAGTCCAAAATGAAGGTACCAGCAGATTCAGTATCTGGTGAGGGCCCGCTTTCTGCTTCCAAGATGGCGCCTTCTTGCTGCGTCCTCATGTGGTGAAAGGGAAAACAGCTCCCTTGCGCCTTTTTGATAAGGGTACTAATCTTATTCATGAAGGCTGCACCCTCATGACTTAATCACCTCCTAAAAGCACCACCTACTAATACTGTCGCCTTGGTGATTAAGTTTCAACATATGAGTTTCAGGGGAACGTGTTCAGATGATAGCAGTATCCTTGGAGAGAAAAGCTGGTCTGTTTCTTCCTTCTTCAGTTTCTGGAGTGTGGATATGAACAGCCATCTTGGGTCCTGAGGTGGAAGCCATGTGTGGAAGATGGAGGGCATTGGTTAGAAGGAGTCTAGTCCCTGATGGTCACAGAGCTGCAGAACCAGCCTGAGCTGCTTACTGCTGGACATCACTTACTAGAGAGAGAAATTAACATGCTTCAGCTACTGTTACTTTGGGTTTTCTGTCATTTGTAGCTGAAATAATCCTAATCAATATGAGATATATTAAGTAAACAAAAATGCAAATTGAAGAGTATGAATTGTATGATTCCAATTTTATTTTATCTTCTTTAAGTGTTTAACTCTTAACCCGGATTTTATTTTAAAATGTGTGTTTATATTCATCCATATGTACATAGAAAAAAGAAAGGAATGTTAAAAGCTAAAATGTTAGTAGAGATTATTTCAGGATGGTAGGTTATAAGGATTTTATGTGCTTATTTATTTACCTTTTGTTTGTTTATCTGTATTTGCTAATTTTTCTATTATTTTTATTTTTGTTTTTTGAGACAGGATCTCACTCTGTCACCCAGGCTGGGGAGTACAGTGGCATAATCATGGCTCACCACAGCCTTGACCTCCTGGGCTCAGGTGAGCCTCCCACTTCAGCCTCCTGAGTAGCTAGGACTTGGCACCTGCAACCACGCCTGGATAATTTTTGTATTTCTTGTAGAGACAGGGATCATCATGTTGTCCACGCTGATCTAGAACTCCTGTGCTCAAGTGATCCACTGCCTCAGCCAAAGTGCTAGGATTACAGGCGTGAACCACCATGCCCGGCCTCTAATTTTTCTTCAACAAAAGTGTATTACTTTTTAAATAAGAAAAAATAATGAAAGGTATAAAGTATATGACTTAATGAGATCCATATTTATTGCAGTAATAAAAAATATGCTGAGGCCAAGGTGGGTGGATCATTTGGTGTCAGGAGTTCGAGACCAGCCTGGACAACATAGTGAAACCTCGTTTCTACTAAAAATACAAAAATTAGCCAGGAGTGGTGGTGTGTGCCTGTGATCCCAGATACTTGGGAGGCTGAGGCAGGAGAATCGCTTGAAACCAGGAGGTGGAGGTTACAGTGAGCCAAGAATCCACCACTGCACTCCAGCCTGGGCGACAGAACGAGACTGTCTCAAAAACAAAAAAACAAAAAAACCCAAAAACCTTATTCTCAGAATGAAGGTTTGAAATAAGAAACAAGCAAACAATTTTAAAAAGGAAATAGAAAACAAATACCTTATTCATGATTCCATGGGAAAAAAGACTGAAGTGTTCTAAAGTAAATAAGGGTGTGAGAAATTGTTCAAAATATATTGTTAAAGGGAAAAAAGGTTATTCAACAATATGATGCCATTGTTTTTGATAAAAAGAATTAAACAACATAAATATGTGCTAGAAAAAGAACTAGAAGGAAATAAGATGATATATTGGTGGTCTGGTTTCAGAGGAGAGATTTTAGTGATTCTTATTTTCCCCTTTATACTTTTGGTATTTTCTAAATTTTTCTCTAATAGGCCTGTGCTAATCTTATTTATTTCAAAATGTTTCTATTTAGAGAAATTTTAACAATACAGAAAAGCATGTTACAAAGAATAATAAAAACACACACATCCCCACTGCTCAAAATTAAAACTATTAATTTTTGTTATATTTAATTCCTATCTTTATTTTAAAGAAATAAACAGTAACAGTAAAGTCCCATTTATGTATGTCATCATGATCATTAAAAATATTTAAATTAGGCTGGGCACAGTGGCTCATTCCTGTAATCCCAGCACTTTGGGAGGCTGAAGCGGGAGGATTGCTCGAGCCCAGGAGTTTGAGACCAGCCTGGGCAACGTAGCGAGACTGTGTCTCTACAAATAATAATTTAAAAATTAAATTAAATTAGACCTGGCACTGTCTAGGATGGCCCGGGGTGATATTTTGTGAGGGAAGGGGAGACCTGCTCAGGGATTTTTAATTCCCTTTCCCCTTCAGCCAGAGGTTTGGCTCTAAGTGACTATTTCCAGGATGGGGGTGGCCTGGGTGCAAGGATGCCAGATTTGTCTGGCACTTCCCCTGGAACATAGAGTGGCAGGCAGGGCTGGAAGGGGAGGGTCTCAGTGGAGCACTTCCCTCCCGAGGTCAGTTGGTGACCAACTAGTGTTTACAAAGAGGGTGGGACCTGAGCCTCCCAGCTCTGCGGCCTCTGCTCTCCGGGGGGGTGCTGGCCCACAGCAGGCCACAAGCAAAGGACGGTGAAACTGCTGTCTCCTGCAAGGCTCAGAGACCAGGCCACAGCCTGCGAGGATTCTGAGAAGTGGAGGCCCTTGCAGCTAGGTGGTAAAGTGGTCAGTGGAGGTTCTGGGGATCCAGAAAAAAGAAGGAAGAAAGGGAAGAAGTGGGAATGCTCACATTTACGAGGCACCTACTGATGGGAAGGTATGGCCATTTCACAGATGAGGAAACCAAGACTCAAAGGCCTATTGACGTCACTTGCCTGAGGCCTCACAGCTCCTGTGGGTCCAGGTTGAAATCCATGCTGACTGCATGCCTCATGCTCCTCACACCACACCAGGCTGTGTCCCATGGGGCTATGATGAGGGGGCCATTCTGCATTGCTCAGCGCCTACAGCAAGGCCTGGATCATTTGGAGATTGATTTCCAGGAGGTGGTGGGATCTGGGGACAAGATGTTGTGAGGCAGCCCATCTTCACTGGGCGCGAGTCACAAGGCTGTCAATCACCTTCTGGCAAGGAGGCTCAGAGAGGCTGGTAAAGTCCGAACTGATTTTGGAAGAGTTCTCTGGTGTCCTCTCTTCTTGCCTTTGCGGGCAGCAAGGGTCTCAGGCCCATAGCCACCTCTCCAGGAAAATTGCCAAGCATCTCCTGGGAGCTGAGAGGGGCATGAGAGTGGCCACCACCCATCCCTTTGGACCTGACCTGCCAAATGCACAGCCCTGCGCTGTTCTCTCCTAGGCCAAGGCAGAGGTCGGGGGGCAGGTCCACATGTGCCTGTGTGCACTCACACATACACACACACACATGTGTGCCCCCCTTGGCAGGGGGCAACCTCCTGGTAGGTCCACCCCTTTCCAAGACTGCCCCTCGCTTCCAACACCTGGCAGACATCTCAAAGGAGGAACAGGACTGGAGGCCTGGACTGGGCCACATACTGGTTCTGAGAGTGATCTATTTATCTGTGGGCCCCCCACCTTCTCGACTCAAACACCAGGACCAGTGCCAGAGCCATGGGCAGAGAAAGACCCATGAACCCCTCCTGGGGAGGCTGGAGTTTTTTATAAGATAGGGTTGGCTGGAATTCTGACTCTGTTCCATTCTGACTACGTGACCTTAGGCAGATTCCTGAACCTCTCTGAGGCTCAATAGGTTTATAAAATGGGGATGTCGGCCAGGCGCAGTGGCTCATGCCTGTAATCCTAGTGCTTTGAGAGGCCAAGGTGGGTGGATCATCTGAGGTCAGGAGTTTGAGACCAGCCTAGCCAACATGGCGAAACCCTGTCTCTACTAAAAATACAAAAATTACCTGGGTGTAGTGGTGGGCATCTATAATCCCAGCTACTCGGGAGGCTGAGGCAGGAGAATTGCTTGAATCTGGGGGGCAGAGGTTGCAGTGAGCCGATATCGTGCCACTGTACTCCAGCCTGGTGACAGAGTGAGACTCCGTTTCAAAAAAAAAAAAAAAAAAAGGGGATGTCGTCATTGATAATAACAGACACATACCTCTTCCAGTGGTAGGAGGATTAAATGCAATAGTATGCAGGACATGATTCCACGTTTTGCACATAGTCAGGCATAGAACAAACACTCAGGAGCGGTGCCTGGTGCTTGTGTAGCTCCAGTGACTTCTCCTACCCCAACCCTGGCTCAGGATTCAGCCTTCACTCCGAAGTGGCAGGAGAGACGTAAAACCTCCCTCCCCTTCTTGGGTGCCCCTGCTCTCCAAAGGTTCTCTGGGACTGCCCAGGCTATTACTATTGTCAACAATAACGATGACCACTGCTTCCATTTATTGACCACTGACTCTGTGCCAGGCATTGTGCCAAGTTTTCTCTTCTTTCATCGTCACGGCAATAGAGGAGGTACTTTTAGTTTCGTGTAATCCAGGTAAGGACACTGAGGTACAGTGAGGTTCAGTGACTTGCTGGGGTCACACGGGTAGGGAATGGCCCAGCTAGGAATCTTTCGAGGCTGGGAGAACATGAGTGACAGAATGAAGACATTCTACAGACTCAGTTGCACCAATTGCCAGGGCTCCTGGTCTGGGATCCAGTGAGGTTCTGCTGGGAAGCTGCTGAGTTCTGTTCACGGTCACCAAAAGGGCACCCTGGTGGCCTGGCCGCAGGACCGGGCTTCTGCCTACTGTCAAGCTTAGGCGTTTCCTGCCACTCTGCCCAGTGAGACCGCCTTGATCCACAGCTGTGGTAGGAGATGAGGACCATGACCATCTCCTTCCAGCTGGGGTACCAGGCAGGGCCCAGACAGGAGACCAGGACCCAGGTTCAGCAGAGGAAATGGTTGGAAATGTTGAAAAGGCACCTGGGGGTGGGGAGGTAAACCAGAGACGAGCAGCAGCAGGAAACTGTCACCCCCTGCCCCCCTACCAATGGGGTTGCTCCCAGGGCTGGAGCAACAAAGGGAGGGGGCGGAGGTTCAGGAGCCCAGGACCTGGACGGCCCAAGGGAGCTGGAGCCATAAAGGAGATGAACTCACAGCCAGAGCTGCCACCCAGATCTGGGGATCAGGAGGAATACGCAGACTTCTCTTCCTCCCCTGCCCCCCATCTTCCTCCAGAACCTTTCATTGGGTAAAACTAAGCAGGAGCCAGTTGGCAAGGGGGTCTGGGGCACGTGATTTGCCCTCCAAGATACTGAGCAGAACACAGGCAAAGAACAGATGTGACAACAAACCAAACAAATGACCAGGACAGAGACCTCTCCAGGGCTGCCTCCTGCTCCTGTGGCCACCCCTTGACCGCTTCAGGGATCCTGCTGAGTAGGGGACAGTGGACTCTCGCTGCTGGTGACCACACTCCCTCCTGGAGTCCACCTGGGCTGTGTCTCTTTTCCTAAACTCCCACTTGTTAGTGTCAGGAGACCCTAAGCGACAGAGCTGGCCACTCCCTCCACATACTTGACCTGGATTGCCTGGTGGTCTTCACTGCCCTACACTTCACTTCAGTGACTGTGTTTCTCTCTTGTCCTAACCTCCTCCCCATCAGCACTGACCTTACAGGGCTGGGGCCTCACCATGCCCTTCCCCCATGCCTGCTTAAGTTATAAGACCACAGAAAATGCTGCTAAATTCCAAAGTCTCCCACCAAGCACTCTACTTAAGAGCCCAGGCTGGGGGTGCTCTCAGACGTGAGGTCAAAGCCAGCTCTGTCACCTACTAACCTTGAACAAGTGATTTTACCTCTCTAAGCCTGAATTTGCTCATCTAAAAAAAGGAGAATAGCAGAAGGAATAGCAATAATACATTCTTGCAGGGCAGAGGAAAGAGAAAGGCTTACAGCTTATCTGTGAGGTAGTCGTTGCAGGTACAAGAAGAAAAATAGCAATGAGCATTTATTCCACAAATACTGATTGACACTTTCTGTGCATTGGGGTCTGTCTAGGAACAGCAGGGATAGGAAGAAGAGTGAAATATTGTAAGGTAAGACGTGAGGAAACCAACTCGAGTTGCCCTCAATGGAAGGATATTTGTTGGCTCACTTAGTTGGAGGTTGGGGGTCCAGAAGTAGAGTGATGTTATGAACTGAATTATGCCTCCTCCACACTCATATATTGAAGCCAACAAATGTCTTTCTGTGACTGCATTTGGAGATAGGCCCTTTATGGAGGTCATTAACATTAGATGAGTCATAAGGGTAAGGTCTTAATCCACTAGGACTGGTGTTCTTATAAGAAGACAGAGCGCTCTCTAGTATCTCTTCTTCTTCTTAAAAGGATAGCAGTCCTATCTGGAAGAGATACCAGAGAGCTCTGTCTTTCTCCGGGCATACACAGAGAAGAGGCCATGTGAGGTCCCAATGAGAAGGTGGCCATCTGCAAGCCAGGAAGAGAGGCCTCACCAGAAACCAACTTTGATGGTGCCTTGATCTTGGACTTTTAGCTTCCAGAACTGTGAGAAAATAAATTTCTATTGTTGAATTCACTCAGTTTATGGTATTTTGTTATGGCAGCCCAAGCTGACTAACATTGTAGGCTTCCGAGTTGATGAGTCCAGAAACTCTGATTCCATTTCCCTGCAGTGCTCTTGACTCTGCCTTCCTCTGTTTGTGGTGACACCCTTAGGCTGGTAGCAAGAGGACTGCCCTAGTTCCAGGCTCTGCAATGTCTAGGGGAAGAGAAAGAGAGAAGGCTATCCACGAAGCTGCCTGATAAAAGCAAGCGTGCTCTTTCCTAGAAACCCAAATCAAACCTTCCGGGCATCTATTGGCCCTAACTAGGTCACATACCCATTTTGGAACCAATTCCCAAGATTTGGGAAAGCCAGGCACGTGTATTTTGTACAGCATAGGAAAAGCTGTAACACAGAGACCCCACATACAAGTGTAAGCAAGATAGAATGTACGTCTCTTTCATGTAAGAGTTCAGGAAAAAAAAAAAAAAAAAAAAAGCAGTCGAAGACTGATAGGAGGACTTGGCCATCCTTCAAATGTGGTTTCCCTCTCTAGGTCCAAAGAGACAGCTTCAAATTTCTATCATCTCCCAGGGAGGGAGAAGGGCAGAAGGGTCAGGGAAGTACATGCACAGTGCCTTTGAGGGCCCAGCTTAAAAGTGGTCCGATTATGTCTGCTCACTGTTCATTGGGGGAGAACTTAGACTCCCGGCCACAATGAGCAGCAAGGGAGGTTGGGAAATGTAGTCTTTAACGAGGCAGCCATCCGCTCAGCCAAAAATCAGGAGTTCTGTTATTTAAAAAGGGGATCGTGCATATGAGTGAAACAGAAAGGTCTCTGCTGCACTCAGATTAGTTAGGGCCAGGTTCCTGAATCAATTGTTGGGAAGGGTCAGCTTCCACGGAGCCCCATGGGCTTGCTTCTTCAGTCTCTATACTCTGGGTCTGTCACAGCAGCTTAGCTCATACTCTAAATAATGCACTGTCCCTTGAATCGCCTTGGCTTCTCTTAGGAATCTGGAAGGGGGAGAATGGATGTTGGGTAGCCAGCCAGCAGTGTCCACTACATTATCTGCCCTTGAGGTCCTGAGATGCTGGGGGAAGAGATGGGTTTAAATAGATAACTATGGACAACATGACAACTGGTAACTCACAACAACATATAAAGCCCAGTGAAAACAGAGGGAAGAATTAAGAGGAGGCTTCTTTGAAAGAGTGGAAGGGTATCATGAGTTCATTTTGGCTGAGTTTTAAAATAAGTATTGGAATTTCCCAATGGTTTTGGTTGAGGAAGGGCATTTCAGACAAAGAGAATGGCAAAATATGGAGGCCTATGAGGTGTGGCTTGTGATCTGAGAGTGGAGAGCTAGGGGTATGTTAGGATTAAGTAAAGAAGGGCATCTGAAGGCCATGAGAAGGAAGCAGCCTGTCCCACAGGCCTCTGGAAGCCATGGAGGGGTTTTAGGCCTGGGAAGACATAATCAGATCTGTGTCTTTCTCTGAGGGAAGGACTGGAGGATGACTCGTTAGGAAGTTATTTCACAAATTCGGCTGAGTAATAAAGAGCCTGCATCAGATCAGGGCTTTAGTGGTGGGAACAGAGACAAGGAGACAGTTTGCAGAGAGATTTTGGTGGAAGAATGACAGAACTTGGTAACTGGGTGACTAAGGGGGGTTGAGTGAGAATGGAGGGGGTGGTGGTTTAAATATGGTTAAATATGATCCTGAGTGTACATGCCTGCACTACAAACCTAGAGAAGGAGTACAGGAAATGCAAGTTTTGGGGATGAGAGGAGAAAATGCTTTCCCACTGTCCTGAGCCTGGTCCAAGACAGACTTCTTTGGGTTTCTGAAATGTTTAACAGTCTCTCAGTTGGGCATGGTGGCTCATGCCTGTAATCCCAGCACTTTTGGAGGCCGAGGTGGGCGGATCACCTGAGGTCGGGAGTTTGAGACCAGCCTGACCAACATGGAGAAACCCTGTCTGTACTAAAAATACAAAATTAGCCTGGCATGGTGGCGCATGCCTGTAATCCCAGCTACTTGGGAGGCTGAGGCGGGAGAATTGCTTGAATCCGGGAGCAGAGGTTGTGGTGAGCCGAGATCACACCACTGCACTTCAGTCTGGGCAACAAGAGTGAAACTCTGTAAAAAAACAAACAAACAAAAAACACACACACACACACACAACCGAAAAAAAAAAAAACAGTCCCTCTTAACTCAAGGCATCTGAACACTCAGTCCCTCCTCTACAGAATACCCCCTCACTCCCAAATCTCCAATTGGCGAATTCCTTATTTCCTCCAAGAGCCTTTCTTGACCCCCTCACCAAGGTCAGAAACCGTCTCCTGTAGTCTCATGGCATCCCATTTCTTTTCTTTCCCCACCTCTCACTGGTGGTTATTGAATGCCTGCCTGTCTTTCTCCAATACACCTGTAGTTTCCGTGAGGCAGGAACCATGTCTGTATTTTCCACTGCTTCATTGTCAACAATGAAGTATAGTGTCTGGCACATGATAGGCACTCATGCTGAGTTTGAGGCATCTAATAGTGGCCATTGGAAATCGGAGTTGGCCAATCATTTGGATCTAGGCCCATTTGGATAGAACGCAAGGTGATGGCGCCACCATGGGGATAGGTGGTGTGACTCTCACGTGGGCCTGGATCACTCTAGATTAGTGGTTTTCAACAAGGGCTGATTTTTGCCTTCCCAGGAACATTTCTGATTATCACAACTGGATGTGAATGTAAATGTGTACACTATTAACATCGAGAGGGTAGAGGCCAGGGATATTGATAAACATCCTATAATACCCAGGATAGCTCCCCACAACAAAGAATCATCCAGCGTAGACTGTCAATAGTGCCAAAGTGGAGAAACGCTGCAGAGATGGGCGAGCCAATTGGCACGGCTGAATTCCAATTTGGCCTACTGGCTCCTATGGCCGAGTTGAGTAAGAGCAAGAGAAGCTCAGCAGCTGTCATAAGAAATATGGACTTGTAATGTGCAGCCAGGAACCATCTTGGATCAGGCCTCAGTCAGAGGCCCCAACACCTTGGGCAGTTTCCCCTTAACTGAACTCCCAGCCGTAAGCCCAGCTGGCCCAGCCTGGCGCTCGCTCGTCTCTCTGACTCATTCTGTTGGGTTTCTCTCGCTCTTTGGTGGAAGGGCACCACACTCTTTTCCCGCCCCATCTGCCTCGCTGATTATTTTCAGCTTGGCTTGCAGAGGTCCAACACTGCAATTACTCCCCAACCTCAATGGCTCCTTCTGAAAATAACATTTGGGTCGAAGAAAACCTCAGTCTGGTGGGCTGAATTTTATACTAAACAGTTAAAGAATGGGTGTGGGCAAGGGGATGGGGGTGGGGACAAGGGAGTGGCACGATGGTACAATTAAGAGAAGAATCTGGAAGAAGGGGAAAGGGAAGGAAATGGAGAGAGGGAAGAGGTGGTGGTGGTAAGGGCTGTTGCAGAAAGAAAATAGATGGGCCGGGGTCATCAATCTTCTAAAAGTCTTCTGCCAAGTCTTTATTTCTGCCTCTAATTGAAGGTTTTGTTTGCTGTAATAACCCATCCCCACCCCCAATCTTTGAGGCCTGGGAAATTCATGTCTGCCTGGGGCCAGAAGAATTAGTCTATGGGCATACCAATCTTTATCCAAGTTAGTGACCAGATTTTCCAACCCCAAAATAGAAGACACATGGTCTGACATAGGCTTTTTGTTCTCTTTCCAGATGAGAATGGCAGTCTGGGAAATGTAGTTTTAATGTGGATAAGGGGAATTTCTAAGTGTTTCTGTGGTCAATTGAGGACAGTAGATAGGATGTTTAAAATAGGGATTGTCACGGACATCAGAGATTTACGGGTTACTTTAGAGAAGAAAATGATATTATTCTAAGTGAAGTAACTCAGGAATGGAAAACCAAACATTGTATGTTCTCACTTATAAATGGGAGCTAAGCTATGAGGATGCAAAGGCATAAAAATGACACAATGGACTTTGGGGACTCAGGGGGAAAGGGTGGGAAGGGGGTGAGGGATAAAAGACTACAAACTGAGTGCAGTGTATACTGCTTGGCTGATGGGTGCACCAGAATCTCATAGATCACCACTAAAGAACTGACTGATTTAACCAAACACCACCTGTTCCCCAATAACCTACGGAAGTAAAACAATAATGAAAACTAAGAAAAGAAGAAAATGAAACATGGGAAATGAGAAACTTTGTCCCATCCAAGTAAAGGGGAGGAGGGGGATCTAGGGAGTGTGGAAAGAAATGCCTGGAACCACCCTTTGGATTCCAAAGGGTGCTTTGGAATTTAAAAAAAAGGTGCTTTAAAGGGTGCTTTAAAAAATAATAATAATAAAAAAATTTCAAGGCTGATTGACCTACCTTCTATGACTGTGGTGAGAATGAACTGAGGTTTGCAAAACGTAGGCCCTTGCACTTAGCACTAAGTAACCAGTAGTTCATGAGTGCTGAGAAAGATTCTTGAACGCAGTTCCTTAACGCTTGTTGGCATTTCTTCCTGTTCTGTGTCACTAACTCAACTAGCCCTGTGGGGACCTTTCAGGGTCAGCCCATTGGCCTCTTTGGGTAGTGATGCCAGTGCTGCCCACTGTTACAGAATATGCCCTTAGGAGGAGTCGTTGGGAGGCTAGAGGGTCCTTCAGCCTTCCATGAGGATGGCTCCATCAATCTGGAGGGGAAAGGAAAGGTCCTCCTCTACTCAGAGCCCACTTTGCTCATTCGTTCAATACTATTTTAATGGGTGGCCACCATGTGCCAGGCACTGGGCTAGGTACTGGAGATACAGCAGTGACCAAGGCAAGGCTCTGTGCTCAAGAGCTTCCGGTCTAGTGAGGGAAGCAAGTACTTATAGTATGGTGCTATTAAGTACTACCGTCCAGGTAAGTACCAAATGCCAGGAGAGCACATGGGAGGGGCCCAAACTGAGCCTTAGAAGGAAGAAGAGAATTCTAAACAGGGAGAGATGTTCTGAGTTGGTTGGATCAAGGGTGTGTGAAGAAATTACGATTCTGGGCCAGGCGTGGTGGCTCACGTCTGTAATCCCAGCACTTTGGGAGGCCAAGGCAGGCAGATTACCTGAGGTCAGGGTTTGAGACAAGCCTGGCCAACATGGTGAAACCCTGTCTCTACTAAAAATACCAAAAAAAAAAAAAAAAAAAAAAAAAAAAGCTGGGCGTGGTGGCACGCACCTGTAATCCCAGCTGCTCGGGAGGCTGAGGCAGGAGAATTGCTTGAACCTGGGAGGCGGAGGTTGCTGAGATCACGCCACTGTACTCCAGCCTGGGTGACAGAGCAAGACTCCGTCAAAAAAAAAAAAATAAAATAAAATAAAAATAAATAAATAAATAAATAAATAAATTGTGATTCTGCTCATTTTACAGATGAAGAAACTAAAAGCTTCAGATCATAAAATTAGTAATGGCAAAACCAACACCTGAACCCTGGCAGACTGGATTCTCACGCCCCCATGCTGGTGCCGTGTGCCCAGCTCCCAGGTGGCCTTCATCCAGGCCCTGACATTTGATCTTAGCCTTGAAAGAGGGGTAAGATTTGGAGAAATTGTGGGTCCTTCTTGGATAGGGCAGCTATGTAGGCTGTGGAGACAGGCTAGTGGAGTTTGCATCCTGGCTCTGTGATCTTAGGCTTTCTGTGCCTCATTTTTCTCCTTTAAATGTAAACAACATCCACCTTCTATGGCGTCATAAGGAGTAAGAGTGTGTAAAGTGCTTAGAACAATGCCTGAGACCTTGACAATCACTCAGTATGTTAGGTAGTATTACCTTCAGAGTTTTCTTTGTTTTTGAGACAGGGTCTCACTGTCATGCAGGCTGGAGTGCAGTGGCACCATCATAGCTCACTGCAGCCTCAACCTTCCGGGCTCAAGCAATCCTCCCACCTCAGCCTCCCAGGTAGTTGGGATTACAGGCATGTGCCACTACGCCCAGCTAATTTTTGTGATTGTAGTAGAGATGGGTTTTACCATGTTGCCCAGGCTGGTCTCAAACTCTTGGGTTCAAGTGATTCTCCAGCCTTGATCTCCCAAAGTGCTGGGATTACAAACATGAGCCATTGTGTCCAGCAATTACCAGAGTTTTTCACCAAATGTGGTAGACAAGACAATGTAGCTAACTTTTTTTTTTTTTTTTTTTTTTTTTAAGGCTGGTCAAGTGAAGCAGTGTGAGTGGAGAGGGAAAGAAAAAAAAGAAAGAAATCTGTAACTGGATGTGATCAATTAGTTGCAAACACCACTACACTCGGACCAGCCCATATATAAATTTTTTATTTTAATAGTTTTGAATTTATTTTCAGCCTGTAGCTTTACTAACGTGATTGCTTAGGGCAAAGCTACCTAAAAAAGGGAAATGGTTTAAAGGTAAAGAAAAAGTTAATAAAATAAAAATTTATTAAAATGTATAATAGAGGTGGAATGTGGATCTGGAAGCAAACCGTGAAGGCAATACCCGAACGGCTGAAAATTTTGGAAAATAATCGGTGACGCCTCCTGCTCATAAAACCTAAAACAGATGAGGGAGGCAGGGGAGATACTGACCAAGGCGGTATCAAAACCTTGCCTCTTTCCCGCCCGGTAGCCACTATCCTTCCCTTCTTAAGAAAGTGTGTGGTGTGAGGGCCCAGGCCCGCGAGGCTTGACTGTGCTTCCGAGCTGCGCATCCTGGACAGTGCTGCGGATCGGGGGCCGCGGGGGAGGGAGGCTGAATCCAAAGGCCCAAGTCTGGAAACCGAAAGCCAACTTCCCAACTTCGCTCTGCCGGCGCGTTTGGGGAGATTTGGGCCTCTCTGATTTTTTTGGATCACTGGGTCAATCAGTCAGCCAATGCCTCGGGAGAAGTTTAATTAAGCTCAGATCGCGGGCGCAAGCTGCCAGAGGTCTCCCCGGCCGACCGGCCCCGCCCCCCAACATCTGGTGAAAAGCACCCCCCCTTCTCCGCCCTGTGGGGGCGGGGCCGCAGCCCGCGCATGCGCGTCGGCCCCGTTCCCGGCGCCCCGCAGCAGGACTCAACTCCCAGAACAGCGTTGCAAACTGTTGCATCAGACAGCAAGCAGCCGGTCGGGCAGCCAGGGTTTCTAGGAAGATAGGAAGGGTTTGAGATCCTCTTTGGTTGCCTGGGAGCTTTGGCTGTCACTCACTGTGTTTACACGCCGGTAACAGGATCCCCTAAAATATCAGGCTTGCACCCATCAGAGGAGGGCCATAGCCACGGGTGAAATTCCCTGAACGCCATTGCTCCTGTCCCCACTCCACGCCCGGACCCAGGCGGGACTAACTGAACTGGACTTGGTCTGCTTTATTAATGGCAAGGACCCTGAAGGAATGAGCTGGTTTCGATTTCTCTACCCAAGCACAAGAATGCCCCCTGAGGAATTTCTCACTCTGTGAAAGTGCAGAACTAATTTCCCCTGACAAGTGCTATTGCCGGTTCCCAAAAGGGTTTGGAAAGATCCCAGCAGAAATGTTCAGTGGTTTCCAAATCTCTTTACCCCAGCAGCTGGACATGCACACCCTGAGCTAGGAGCCCCTTTGGGCACCCAGAACTTCTTGGTGGCTGGACACACGTCCTTGACACATAGGCCTTCCTTTTGTCATATCTCAGTCCCCCTCTTATGAAGACTTCGGATATTAGCCAGAAAATGCACAACCACAAATTCATGCACACATATAGATTGAGCAGTACACATACACAATGAGTTCTCTGGGTCCAAATGGCTTAGCAACTCAGGTCAGTGGAAAAGTCATCCTTATGTTCCCTCACTCTTCTGGTCTCTGGGCCATTCTTTCTCAAAGTGAGAAAATAATGCTGTATCTAGAAGGGATAGGACAAGCTGGGACAGGTGGGCGGGATATTCAAGAAGAATAAGAGCACTGATTTGGAATCTAGCTTTTTAAAGGGATTTTCAAGGACATAATCTGAATCCCATGGCTCAATCCTCTTTTTTTTTGAAATGGGTCAAGACCAAGATCATTCAGTATTAATGGATTTTCCAGAAAGACAAAAACTGGCAATTTACCTTGAGCATTCTGCTTTTTTAGGGTGTTGATGGTGAAAGTCTATTCCTTGTGAATAATTTTGAGAACTAAAACAGGCCTAGTGTTTTCCTTCTCCTTCATTATTATGAATCACTCGATCCCAAGATTCAAAAAAAAAAAAAAAAAAAAAAAAAAGACCCAAAAGACTCATCAGCATTATTCGGTGCGTCCCTTGCCAGACAGTCACCATTGTTTGTTTTAGCCAGGATTTTCCTGCGAACAGTGGAGTATTATGTCACTATGGGATTTTCATTGTAATAGATGTTTCATAAATATGACCTGAGTTATTTCAGTCGTCACAAACAGTGTTCTTATGAACTGAAGGAAAGACAACTAGGAAAGGATGGGAAGGCATTGGCAGGTCCTGGAGCTAGAACATTCCCAAGTTCTGCTCCTGAAGGTCTATCAGGATCCAAACCTGCCAAATGGGTACCCCCAAGGTGGGATTCTAAAGTCAGCAGGTATGGTCTCAGGAAGCTGCTGGGAGCTGATAGAATGTCAGATGTGTCGGTCAAGTGTGGTGGCTCATGCCTCCCAGCACCTGGGAGGCCAAGGCGGGCAGATCACCTAAGGTCGGGAGTTCGAGACCAGCCTGACCAACATGGAGAAACCCTGTCTCTACTAAAAATACAAAATTAGCTGGGCCTGGTGGTGCGTGCCTGTAATCCCAGCTACTCGGGAGGCTGAGGCAGGAGAATCCCTTGAACCCGGGAGGCGGAGGTTGCGGTGAGCCGAGATGGTGCCATTGCACTCCAGCCTGGGCAACAAGAGTGAAATTCTGTTTCAAAAAAAAAAAAAAAAAATGTGTCTGAGTAGTCGTTCCCACATGGAGAAGCAAGTCAGTTACTATGGTGGAGCCAAGCCTGGAAGTTGGAGCCATGAGGAAAGGAGCCAGGTGGAGGTGGGAAGAGGAGAAGGTAAGCCCATGAGCTCAGGCTGGGTTTTCTGCTGTACCCCCAGCATCTACATACAATGGGCTCTCAATACATGTTTGTGGAGTGAATGTACTGAAAGAAAAAGGGAAGAAGAAGCGGATTGAGGAAAGGGCGAAGAAGTCCAATAATTTTGCAGGAGGCCACCTGGGATGGCCAGGGTATTGGGTGAAGAGGGGAATTCTTCCAGTTTAAAGGCATAGGGCAATAGAGTCAGAACTAGTAAGTGACAAGTCCCATGAGGTTCTTTCTGCCTTGGTTTTCCTTGTTTGGAAAAACCTCCAGTTGACTACAGAGCTGAGCAGTCATTCTACTTAACTAAGCCTAGCGACATCATCACCTATTGCCTCACCTTGACTGAATTTCCAGAGCAAATTTCTGGAAAAGTGAGGGGTCTGAGGAGTGACTGAGATCTAGAGGACAGGAAGATCACCCCAGAAGCCACACTTCAAAACCATAAACAGACCAGGCGTGGTGGCTGATGCCTGCAATCCCAGCACTTTGGGGGGCTGACGCGGGCGGATCACCTGAGGTCAGGAGTTCGAGACCAGCCTGGCGAACATGGTGAAACCCCGTCTCTACTAGAAATACAAAAATTAGCTGGGTATGGTGGCAGGTGCCTGTAATCCCAGCTACTCAAGAGGCTGAGGCAGGAGAATCACTTGAACCCAGGAGGCAGAGTTTGCAGTGAGTTAAGATTGTGCCATTACACTCCAGCCTGGGCTACAAGAGTGAGACTCCATCTCAAAAAATAAATAATAATAACAATAATAATAAGTAAAACCATAAGCAACATGGTAGCCCAGATACAAGTGTGTACTAAAAGGGTGATTTGTTTTACACATTCATTGGGCACCCACAGATTCTAGACACTATACCAAGCCCAGACCCAGACAAAGCTTCTGCCCTAGGGCTTATGATCTAAATTCCTTGTGGAAAGTCTGTTTTTGAAATGTTTAAGGCATCTCATTTAATCCTTATTTCCATTTCAAGTCATGTACCTCCTTCCTGAGAAACCCACCACATTTTAAGTTTGTAGCTGGCTTTCCTTCTGTTTTTGCTATTTATGTGCCAATTTAAAGGGTGGGGAGAGCCACATTAATTTTAAAATAAAACACAAATAGAAAAATGAGGCTTGGTTAAAGGAAAAACCACAAAAGGGATTTTTTTTTCTTTCTCCCATACTTTTCAGATTTTCCTAGAACCACCTTTATTTTCTCAGAGCCCAGACATAGAAAGTGAGTGGGCCTCTCCGGATGCTCTTCCAAGCTAAAGCCAAAAGCCTCATTCCTATTCTCTCCTTGCACCTTTAGGTTTTGTTTTTCTGTTGGACATCTGAGTCCCACATTGGGGACTCAAGCAGGTCAAGCCTCCCGTGCACATGTGATATTTCTATGCACTCTCAGCGTAGATTTTGATTTGTTTTTCATGATTTGCATCTTACCTCTTCTGTTCAGTTGTTTCAGCGTGTACATTCTGGGTGATGAGAACATAGCTTTAAAGTCAGACACTCCTAGGAAGAATCCCAGCTTTGCCACTTACCAGCCTTGTGACCTCATCCATCAAACAGCAATCATCATCCACACTTCTTAGGGCTGTAGTGAGGATTAATGAGTCAAAGCACATAAAGGGCTCAGCGCAAAAGAAGCACTCTGTACTCGGTAGCTATTATGAAAATAGATCCTTTCATCTATCTGCGCCTACTTAACCAACCCTCCCCCTACCCACCGTATTTTGGAGAAGAGAAAAATTAGTCATTTATTCCAAGTAGATGATTTATCCCTATTTTAAATCACCAGAGGGCGAGAAGGGGAGGCAAGGCTGAATGTGACTTGCAAACACCTAGGCCTTTCAATGGGATGGGAATCAGTGTCCGCGCCTCTCAGCAGGAGATGAAAAACCCGCTGTGCAGGGACTGGGGAAGCCTTGAAGGTCGGTGGTGGGATGGCAGGAGCACAGAAGATGGAGAAAAGTGGTCAGGGAAAGCAGGTCCAGGGCTGAAATGGTGGGCCGGAGGGATGGCAGCCACCAGGAAGGGAAGCTTCTTGCTTTGGGGTTCTGAGTCCAGGCGTCTGCAGGCCTACGTTAGCCTGCCCCGAGGTCCGGATGACAGTGAGATCCAAGGCGTGTGCGGCAGCGCCCTCTGCCGGCTGCGTGGGGCAGGCGCCCAGCCCAGATCCCGGCCCGGCAGTTCTGCAATCCGGACTCTAGATCCCTCCGGCTGCCTCCGCCCCCGCTCTATCACGGCTCAGGACTGCGGCCCCGTCCCGGACTAGATTCCTAGAGACGCCTCCCTATCCTACGCTTGCGGGCTGAGCAGGCATGATGCTCAGAAACACCCAATTCACCAGGGGATCGGAGGCCGCAGGAACCCATCCAAACCCCGCAGGGGCTGCGCCTCTGGGACCCAGGGCCAGACCCTGCTGGGCTGTCGGAAGTGGCATCGCCTATGGCCAACACCGCGGGTTCTACGCACAGAGAGGAGCCCTGGGTTCGCTTTCTGTCTCGTCCATTTTCCAGCTAGGTGACCTTGGGCAAGGTATTATACTTAAATTTCCATGTGCCTTAGTTTCCTCATCTTTAAGATGGAGAGAAGGATCCCGTCCTTAGTGGGTTGACGTGAGGATGACATGGGGTCCGACAGCAGGGGTTGGAATTCTGGCACTGACATCAGCTAGCTGTGTGCCCTGGGGCAAGTTACTTAACCTCTCTGTACCCCGCTTTCCTGCAAAATAGGGATAATAATGGTACTTACCTCCGAGGGTTGTTGCCTGCAAAGCGCTTAACACAGTACCTGGCACAGAGTAAGCCCTCAATAAATGGTGGCTATTATGGCGGTGGTCGTTATTATTGTTCCTAAAGGCGCTGAGCACACGAGTGGAGCTCTAGCTGGCGGCTATTATTAGTTTCTTTCTTAGGTCCGGCTATTTCTTTCTGGGCATTGTTCAGATCTTTTACCAAGAGCTCGCGTCCTTATCAGTAGCCGAAGGACAGCCGGCCTTCCCGAGTTTGGAAAGATCGAGGTTCCCCCGGAGGAGGGCCAAGGACGCGGCAGCGGGCTGCCGGGTCCGGGACCTCCCGAAGGAAGCCCGAGCCGCGCCGCCTCCGCCCGGGCCTCCATGAGCGCGCGTCAGAGCCGCAGTGACGTCGCCGGGCCCGCGGGCCGGGGGAGCGGCTGCCTGCACGTGCGGGGAGCCTGGAGGGGGCCGGGAGGGCAGGGGATCGGGCCGCTCGCAGGAGGCGCCTCGGGCCGCGCGGGGCCCCTGCGCTCCGAGGCGGCCAGAAAAGCTGCGGGAAGGCCCGGCCTGGGTCCGCTGTTCCGCGCCTGCTCGCGCGCGGTGCGCTCCGGGCGCCGCCTGCCTGCAGCCCCGCGCGGAGGCCGGAGATGCCGACGCTCGCTCCGGGGCCAGCTCAGCCCGGCCGGGGGAGCTGACTTCCCGGCAGCCGCGCGGCGTCGGCGCGGTCCTTTGCGCCCAGTCCTTCTCGACACCCCACCCGCCTCGATCCCACTCCTCGCCTCCCCCCAGCGATTCCCTCCGTTTCTTCCCCCTCTGTCCTCCGTCCGGACCAGCTCGTTAGCTGTCAGCTGTGGTGAGCCACTCGCAAGAGGCACCTCCCACCTCCGGCTCCCCGCCTGCAGCCCGGGCGCGCCCATCCCGTCGCCCTCCCGACAGTTCCACGCTGTTAGCCCCGCGCGCACAGCCACTCGCCGCGTGTTGACCCGATTATTGTCCATCGCAGAGATGGCGCAACCGCCCGGCCCCTCGTCCCGACGCCTCTCCTTCCCTCCTGAACACTTCTCCAGGCACTCTGCACTCCATCCTCATTCTCACTTCATCCAGACCTCCCCGGCGCCCAGCTCCCCTTGGCTGTTGACACATTCTCCTCAAAGGTCTCCCCTGCACGCCTGTCTCCTTCAAATCCATCCCCCTCGCTCTGCCAGAACAGCCACCTGCAACCCCTGTTTGGCCATGCCTCTCGGCTTGAGGCCGCTCCGTCTTCATGGACGCCCTCGTCTGCCATTTTCTACCCCATGCCTCCCTAGCTAGTCTCGGAGGCTGGAGCCCGCTGGGGCCACACTCTTGAAGGTCCTCAGGTCTTTGCTGCGGTTAGGCCCCATCCAGGGAATTTTCCCCTTCCTCCCTTCTTCCCCCTCACTCCCCACCCCCACCGGCTTCCTCTTACTCATCCTCCAGAACTCAAGATGTGAGTCACCTTTTCAAGAACGCCCTCCCTGTTCTGCTATCTGGCCCAGTGAAGTGTCCCTGGGCTGCCTGCTGATTTTGTCATATTTAGGGGAGAGGCTTGACCCTTCAGGATGGCCCGTGGGGTCCTGCACGGTCTGTGCACATCCACTTCGCCTCCCCTCCCCTCCCCTCAACTTCAGCTCCTTTCTTCCTCTGCTCTGGCCACACAAGGAGTCTCAGTTTCTGGCCCCTACCTCACCTTCCCAGTCCAGCCTCTTAGCGCAGGCTGTCTCTGCCTGAAACACCTTGCCGCCCTTCCTCTTCTACTCAATTTTCAGCTGTCATCTTAAGTAAGACTCAATTCGTCTGAGAAGCCTTCTCTGACCCACCCACCCCCAACTCAGTGGAATTCGCCTTTAATAGGTCAAAGTGCAATTCAAAAAAATTTAAAGCATACCGAAAAACTACAGCGAATAATATAATTAATCACTATTCTGTGTGCCTTCCCCTCCCCTCGCCACGTCTTTGTCAAAGCTTAACAATTGCTCTATTTTCTTCAGATCTTTTTTAAAGGACATAAAACCTCACAGATCTGGTTTTCTGAATTCATTTCTGTCCCTCCCCTATGGTAATCACTTTCTGTGTTTTATCATAGGAGTTTTATCATTCCTATGCGTGCTTTTGTATTTTTGCTACATGTATTTGTGCCTGTAAGCACTTTACAGAATTGTTTTGTATGTTTTTAAACTCTGAAGAAATAGCATTATACCAAGTATATAATTGTGCAACTTGCTTTTTTCACCCAGCAGTATGATCTTGAAATGTGTGTTCACATGGATACACGTAGTTCTAGATTATGCAATTTTCACTGCCTATTCGGGTCCCATTATATAAGTTCACCATACTTTATTTACCAATGTCCTTCTGAAGGACATTCAACTTATTTTTAATTTTTTTTCTGTTAGAAACAATATTGTGATTAGTATTTTTTATAGCCATCCCCGTGTGTGAAAGTAAGTCTTCCAGTAGCCACTTGGGTGCAGAATTGCTGGGTTCAAGGCAGGGGAATTGGCAGCTTTACTCAGCATGGCTAAACGTTTTTTCAAAGTGGCTGTACCATTCACAGTCTGATAGCAATATATGAGAGTACCCATGCTTGGCATCCTCAACAACGTTTGGTATTGTCAGACTTCAAAATTTTTGCCAAGCTGATGGGTGTGAAACGGCCTTTCAGTGTTTTAATTTGCAATTCCCTGTTATCAAGTGAGACTGGGCACACTTTCATTTGTTTGTCGACCATTTCCTCATTTTTAACTTGCTCATTGGTTTATTTGACAGTGCTTCTGTCAGATTATCTCTTACCATGAGTAGGAGTTCTTTATATATTCTGCGTACTAATCCTCTGTCAGGCTGGGGCCCATCTGGTGTCTCTTATTGCGCTCAATTGCAATTTTAAGCATGTATAATTATTTGATTAATGTCTGACTTTCCTATTAGATGATAAGCACCAAGAGAAAAGGAACTGTCTCCTGCAACTAGTGCAGTGTCTAACATACACCAGGAGCTCAATAAATACTTCTGGAATGAATTGTATTGACATTATTATTATTATTATTATTATTTTTATTATATGTTTGCTTCCTCAGCTGTCACCCTCAATGTCCCACAAGGCTATCAACTCCTTGAGAGTGATATTTTATTCATCTTTGTATCTCCAACACCTATCATAACACAACACATCTGGCACATTGTGTATACCCAATAATTTTAAATTAATTTCCTTTGAACTTTCTCTTCTTTCCCTCACCTTTCTCCTCACCCCATTTTTCTATCTTGAGCCCAGTTATATTACCTATACAATGAATAATAAAGACCTCCTAGGGTGTTGGTGAGAATCACCCGATACAGTGGATGCGTAAGTAGAGCAGTGCTTGGCACATAGTTGATGCTCAATAAGCGGTGACTTTCAGTATTCCTACAACAATCATTTTGGTGACTAAAGATACACTCTGCTTAATTTTAACAGACAAAGTTCTTTCAGAGAGAGAATAAAAGTGAACCTTCTAAAGATCTGGTGACCATTTTTTTCCCCGTTATTGGCATTTGACCCACAATATAAGGCTCAGTCCCAACGTGATCTCTGAAAAGCATCAAATATCATTCTTCTCCTTTTCTTTTATAAATTCCAGAAATATCAAAGGCATATGAACCATACATAGAATTCAAACCTTTAAGTAGAAACACATAAAGGCCAATTCCAAGTCTTTGGCCAGAAGTCGGAGAGCAGAAAGGAGGTCTGTCAGGGATACCAGAGGTGGGATTTAGTGGCTGCAGCCAAGGACAAAAGCAGAATTCTTACCTCTGTTTCCGACATCTGTCGTTGATTGTGTGACTTTTGACCTATTTATAAAATGAAGATAATAATTCTTGCTTTTTCTAGAGGTTGAAATTCACTAATGACTCATTTGAAACTGCTTTGAGACCCTCAATGAGAAAGGCGGTTTGAGTCTATTTAAACATAGCTCCTCCAAGGTAAATGGGCCAGCAACATCTGTCCCTACCACACAGGAACATGATCTCTATCCTGCCAGACAGGGAGGCCCAGGAAGGTGGATTTTGTTTGCCCAGAGTTATAAGTTACTGACAAGCAGGGGAAAAGCCCAAGAGGGAAGTCCTCGTTCTGTGCACAAACCCCCTTCACCCGCGGCCTGATTTTTGCAGGAATGATAAATCTCAGGGCAGCCTTATTTGATCAAGATGTAATACTAGGCAGAGGCCTGTCATCTCTAGAGTTTCAGCTCTGCGGGAGGAAAGCAGGTGGCTGCACTGGGTCTGTTGCAACATGAGCCCACCAGAGAGAACAATTAGCGCAGTGACCGCTGGCAGCCGCCTCTCCCCAGAAGGGCCGAAAGGAGCTTTGCTGAGAGATGTAACAGGAGAAGGTGGGCTGAACCCAGAAAGCCCCTCTGGAGGCTGACCTTCTCCTCAACTCAGAGACCTACAAAAGGGCCAGGAAAAGCAGTAGAGATGGCTGTTTGACAACTCCATGTCGTAGTGTCCTAGGGTTAAGCTGACCCCTACTGCCGTGGGAACCAGCAACAACCCGGGAGCTAGAAGACCAGGCTTTGAAATCCAACTGTGAAACTTACTAGCTGTGCAATTTGGTCACTAACCCTCTGCGACTTAGTGCCTCAATTGTGGGTATCATAAGAACACTGACCCATCAAGGTTGTTAAGGCAGATTAAATGAGAAAAGGTAGGTGATAGTGTGCCACACAGGGAAGGGGCTCCGTCATTACTTATTAAACCGATTCAAACACTAAAAACTCATTTAAGACTGAGCACAGCTCCCTCCCTTAAAATTTTTTTGTCTTTTTTTTATTCTTAAAGCAATGCTTGAACATGATAAAACAAAAACAGAAACAAAAGCCACAACAGCACGAAGTGGGACACAGTGAAAAACAAACCTCTCTCCCATGGGAAATCCTTGTCACCCATTTCCCGTCCCCTGGTGGCAATAAATGTTACCAGGTTCTGATGAATCTTTCCGAAGATATTCTATGGATATACATAAAGGATCTATATGGGTTTTAAACTGTGCCTCTTTTTATACAGCTAACATGCTATGTACACTCTTCTTATACTTTGCATTTTTCCCCCCACTTAATGTAGCTTGGAACTAATTCCATGTAAATTTATATAGAGCTACCTCATTCTTTTTGAGGCTGCATGGTGTTACACTGAATTTATTTACCAGTCCTCTACCTGTGGACATTTAGGTTTTCAATTAGTTTTCTGTGTCAGCTGTAACAAATTGCCATTAACTTAGTGCCTTAAAACAATACAAATCTATGGTCTTACAGTTCTGCAGTTCAAAAGTCTGAAATGAGACTTGCTAGGCTAAAATCAAGTTATCTGCAGGACTATGTTCCCTCCTGGAGACTCTAGGGGAGAATCTGTTTTACTGTGCTTTGCAGCTTCTGGGACACCTGCATTCCTTGGCTTGTGGCCCCTTCCTCTGTCTTCAAAACCAGCAACAGTAGGTTGAGTTTTTCCTCCAACAATCACATCATTCCAACTCTCCTTTTCTGCCTCACTCTCCTACTTTTTTTTTTTTTTAAGCTGGAATCTCACTCTTTTGCCCAGACTGGAGTGCAGTAGTGTGATCTTGACTCACTGCACCTCCATCTCCCAGGTTCAAGCAATTCTGCCTCAGCCTCCTGAGTGGCTGTGATTACAGGTGTGTGCCACCACACCCAGCTAATTTTTGTAATTTTAGTAGTGATGGGGTTTCACTATGTTGGCCAGGCTGGTCTTGAACTCCTGACCTCAGATGATCTGCCCATCTTGGCCTCCCAAAGTGCTGGGATTATAGGCGTGAGCCACCGCACCCAGCCTCTCCCTCTTCCACTTTTAAGAATCGTTGTGGGCCGGGCGCGGTGGCTCATGCCTGTAATCCCAGCACTTTGGGAGGCCGAGGCGGGCGGATCACAAGGTCAGGAGATCAAGACCACGGTGAAACCCCGTCTCTACTAAAAATACAAAAAATGAGCCGGGCGCGGTGGCGGGCGCCTGTAGTCCCAGCTACTCGGGAGGCTGAGGCAGGAGAATGGCGTGAACCCGGGAGGCAGAGCTTTCAGTGAGCCAGGATCGCGCCACTGCACTCCAGCTTGGGCGACAGAGCGAGACTCCGTCTCAAAAAAAAAAAAAAAAAAAAAAAAAAAAAGAATCGTTGTGATTGCATTGGGCTCACCCTGATAACCCAGGATAATTTCCCTATTTTAAAGTCATCTGTTTAGCAATCATAATTCCATCCGCAACTTTAAATCCCTTTCCCATGTAATAGCGTATTCATGGTTTCTGGGGGTTAGGATGTGGACATTTTTGGGGGGCTATTACTGTGTCTACCACAAGATTATTTCTTATCTTTTGCTATTACAACAGAACTGATGAATATCATTATATAAATGTTTCTACCTGTGAGTCTACATGAAAGATAAATTCTTAGAAGTGGACTTATCTGGATAAAAAAAAAAAGTGTTTTATTAAAATGTTTGGTATCCTGAGAGTGACACTGTAAAATATTTTTTTTTGGTAGGTAGGTATTGTCAAATTTTGCTCCAATGAAATGGGATTGTAGCAATTTACACAACTACCACCAACATATAATACCATTTTTTTTGGTTTTAATCAGTAGTCTTTATTTTTATTTTATTTTATTTTTCTTTTTAAAATGTGCTTTAATGGAACTTTATTTTATTTTCTTTATTGTATTTTGTTTTTAATTTTCTTTAAGTTCTGGGGTACATGTGCAGAACGTGTAGGTTTGTTACATAGGTATACATGTGCCATGGTGGTTTGCTGCCCCTATTAACCCGTCATCTAGGTTTTAAGCCCCACATGCATTAGGTATTTGTCCTAATGCTCCTCCTCTCCTTGCCCCCCACCCCCACCTTTATTATTATTATTTTTAGCAGTTTTATGTTAACAGAAAATTGATCAGAAAGTACAGAGAGTTCCCGTATACCTCTCCCTCCCCCCTATAGTTTCCTCAATTATTTGTATCTTTTATTAGTGTGGTACATTTGCTATAATTGATGAACTGATGCTGATACATTGTGATTAACAGAAGTTCATAGCTTACATTAAGGCTATTTCTCAGTGGTGTACGTTCTGTGGGTTTTGACAAATGTATAAAAGACATGTCTCTACAATTATAGTATCATACAGAACAGTTTCACTGTCCTCAAAATCTCCTGTTCCAACTATTTATTCCTCCCTCTCTCCCCACTGCAACCCCTGACAATAACAGATTTTTTTTTTTTTTTTTTGACAGTCTTGCTCTGTCACCAGGCTGGAGTGGCACAATCTTGGCTCACTGCAACCTCCGGCTCCCGGGTTCAAGTGATTCTCCTGCCTCAGCCTCCCAAGTAGCTGGGACTACAGGCATGCGCTACCACGCCCAACTAATTTTTGTATTTTTAGTAGAGACAGGGTTTCACGATGTTGGCCAGGATGGTCTCGATCTCTTGACCTCGTGATCCGCCCGCCTCGGCCTCCCAAAGTGCTGGGATTACAGGTGTGAGCCACCGTGCCCAGCCAATAACAGTTATTTTTACTCTCTTCATACTTTTGCCTTTTCCACAATGTCATATGGTTGGAATTCTACAGAATATAGCTTGAGATAGGCTTCTTTCACTCATCAATATGCATTTAAATTTCCTCCGTCTTTTTGTGGCTTGTTAGCTCATTTCTTTTTAGCACTGAATAATATTCCATTGTCTGGATGACCACAGTTTTTTAATCCAGTAACCTACTGATGTAGGTTGCTAAATCTTAGTTGCTTCCAAGATTTAGCAATGATGAGTATAGCTGCTATGAACATCCCCATGCAGATTTTTGTGTGGACCTAAATTTTCAACTGTGGGGCCAGTTTTTTTTCTCTTCACTTTTCTTTTCCTTTTTTTTTTTTTTTTGAGATGGAGTCTTGCTCTGTCGCCCAGGCTGGAGTGCTGTGGCTCAATCTCAGCTGGCTGCAACCTCTGCCTCCTGGGTTCCAGCAATTCTTGTGCCTCAGCCTCCCAAGTAGCTGGGATTACAGGAGTGCACCACCATGCTCAGCTAATTTTTGTATTTTTAGTAGAGACGGGTTTTCGCCATGTTGGCCAGGCTGGTCTCAAATTCCTGACCTCAAGCGATCTGCCTGCCTTGGCATCCCAAAGTGCTGGGATTACAGGCGGAAGCCACCATGCCCAGACTTTTTTTTCACATTTTTGAACATGCAGTTTTTTAGCAAACTTGTTTTGTTTTGGGCTATCTGATAGATGAAAAATGGTATCTCGTTGTTGTTTTAATAAACATTAATTATGAATGAAGTTGGACGTCTTTTCATATTTTTATTTTTATTTCTAGAAATGGTCTGTTTAGATTTATTTTTCTATTGGTTTGTTTTTTTTTTAGGGATACTTGCAACATTTTTATATAATAAGGAAATTGAAAGTTTGTAAAAATGAAGTCATATTTTTATAATTTTTTTCAGTTTGCTATTTGTCTTTTGTTTTTTTTTCCATGTAGAAATTTGAAACATTTATAAGTCAAATTTATGCATTTTTTTCTTTGAGGTTCCTTGTATTTGTCTTTCCCACTCTGAGATTTTGTAAAACTCACCTGTTTTATCCTAGCATTTTTACAGTTTTACTTTTTACATTTACGTCTTTCATTCATCTGAAAGGAGCTGGTTAAGGTTCCAAATGCCACCTTCTCCCATGGTAACTTATCAAGGAATGTTTCGATATAATTTTCAGAATAGTCCATCTTTCCTCTTACTTGAAATGCCACCTTTATTATGTACAAAATTCTGGTCAGTAATTGCATCTACTCTGGTCTTTTGTGCTGTTTTGCTTACCAAAGTTTTACATTATGTCTTAAAAAATAACAGCTTTATTGGCCAGTGGCTCACGCCTGTAATCCCAGCACTTTGAGAGACCAAGACGGGTGGATCACGAGGTCAACAGATTGAGACCATCCTGGCCAACATGGTGAAACCCCGTCTCTACTAAAAATACAAAATTTAGCTGGACGTGGTGGCATGTGCCTGTAATTCCAGCTGAGGCAGGAGAATCACTTGAACCTAGGAGTTGGAGATTGCAGTAAGCTGAAATCGTGCCACTGCACTCCAGCCTCACAACAGAGCGAGACTCTGTCTCAAAAAAAAAAAAAAAAAAAAAGAAGAAAATGAAAAAGAAAAAAAGAAAAATAACAGCTTTATTGAGATATAATTCACATATTATAAAATTCACCCCTTTAAGGATACGATTCAGTGTTTTTTAGTATATTCACAAAGTTGCATAACTATTACTGCGATCTGATTTCATAACATTTTCATCATCCCACATAAAAACCCAGTACCCATTAGAAGTCACTTCCTGTTCCCTCCACAGCCCCTGGCACCCACGATTCTGCTTTTGGTTTCTACAGATTTGCCTTTTCTGGACATTTGGTAAAAGGAGGATCATACTGCACATGGCTTTTTGTGACTGGCTTCTTTCACTTAGTGTAATATTTTCAGGGCTTATCCATGTGGTAGCATAAGTCAGTACTTCATTCCTTCTTATTGCTACATGATATTCCATTGGATAGATCCTACCATGTTATACCACATTTTGCCTCCTTTCATCAACTGATGGACATCGTGGTTGTTTCCGCTTTTCGGCTGCTGTGACTCATGCTGCTGTTGAACATTAATGTACATTTTTTGTGTGGACCATATGTTTTCAAATCTCTTGGAGAATATCTATCTACACACATATATATATTTATATGTATACATATATACATATAAAATTGCTGGGTCCCATATAATAACTTTTTTTTTTTTTTTTTTTTGAGACAAAGTCTAGCTCTGTTGCCCAGGCCGGAGTGCAGTGGTGCAATCTCGGTTCACTGCAACCTCTACCTCCTGGGTTCAGGCGATTTTCATGCCCCAGCCTGCTGAGTAGCTGGGATTATAGGTGTGCCACCACACCCAGGTAATTTTTGTATTTTTAATAGAGATGGGGTTTCACCATGTTGACCAGGCTGGTCTCGAATTCCTGACCTCAAGTGGTCCGCCTGCCTCGGCCTCCTAAAACACTAGGATTATAGGTGTGAGCCACCACACCTATCCTTTATGTTTAACATTTTGAAGAACCAATGACTGCCAGACTGTTTTCCAAAGTAGTGCATGCACTGTTTTACATTCTCTTTTTCTTTTTTGTTTTCGAGACAAGATCTTGCTCTGTCGCCCAGGCTGGAGTGGTGTGGTCATAGCTCACTGCTTTGAGACTCCCACCTCAGCCTCCTGGGTAGCTGGAACCATAGGCACCTGCCACCATGCCAGGCTAATTTAAAAAAATTTTTTGTAGAGATGTCTTTCGTTATTTTGCCCAAGGTGGTCTCGAACTTCTGGGCTCAAGCTATCTGCCTACTTTATCCTCCCAAAGTGTTGGGATTACAGGCATGAGCCACCATGCCCCTGGCTGTTTCTCTTTTTTCTTTTCTTTTTTTTTTTTTTGAGACAGAGTCTCGCTCTGTTGCCCAGGCTGGGGTGCAGTGGCATGATCATGGCTCACTGCAACCTCCACCTCCCAGGTTCAAGAGATTCTCGTGCCTCAGCCTCTTGAGTAGCTGGGATTACAGGCACACGTCACCATGCCTGGCTAATTTTTGTATTTTTAGTAGAGTCAGGGTTTCACCATGTTGCCCAGGCTGGTCTTGAACCCCTGACCTTAGGTGATCCACCCACTTCAGCGTCCCAAAGCGCTGGGATTACAGGTGTGAGCTACCGTGCCCCTGGCTGTTTTACATTCTTAACAGCAAAGCATGAGGGTTTCGGTTTCTCCATATCCTTCCCAACACTTGGGAATGTTTGCCCCTTTGATTCTAGCCATCCTTGTAGGTGTGAGGTGTGAAGTGGTATCTCATTGTAGTTTTGATTGGTATTTTCTAATGACTAATGATGTGGAGCATCTTTTTCATGTGCTTATTGGCCATTTGTATATCTTACTTGGACAAAAATCTATTCAAACTCTTTGCCCATCTTAAAAGTGGGTTATTTGTCTTTCTATGGCTAAATTATAAGAGTTCTTTTTATATTCTGAATAGTAGTTCCTTATCAGATATAGGACTTGCAAATATTTCTCCCATTTTATGAGTATGTGTTTTCACTTTCTTGATGGTGTCCTTGGATGCACAAAAGTTTTTAACTTTGATGAAATTCAATTTATCTATTTTTTTCTTTTGTTGTTTATGGTTTTGGTATCATATCTAAGAAACTACAGTATGTTTCACTGTTCAGTAGGGAGTCTATCCTCACTGTCTTTCCCTCCCCAGCCCCATACTTTTTTCCCGGCTATTCTTGCATGCTTCTTTTTCCATGTGAACTTTAGAATCAGCCTATCTGGTTCCAAAAGCAATTCTTTTAGTATGTTTTAAAAATTGGAGGCTGGACGCGATGGCTCACGCCTGTAATCCCAGCACTCTGGGAGGCCGAGGCGGGCAGATCACGAGGTCAGGAGATCAAGACCGTCCTGGCTAACATGGTGAAACCCCGTCTCTACTAAAAATACAAAAAAATTAGCCGGGTGTGGTGACAGGTGCCTGTAGTCCCAGCTACTCGGGAGGCTGAGGCAGGAGAATGGCGTGAACCCGGGAGGCAGAGCCTGCAGTGAGCCGAGATCATACCACTGCACTCCAGCCTGGGCAACAGAGCAAGACTCCATCTCAAAAAAAAAAAAAAAAAAAAAGGAATCACTGTAAATACCATGATTTGTGAAACCAACATCTTTACAATAGTACATCTTCCTATTCAAAAGCAGGATATGTCTTTCCATTTATTCAGACTATCAAGTCCCTCAGCAGTGTTCAAAGGCATTCTTCTTCCTCTTCTATTTTTTTTTTTTTTTAGAGACAGGGTCTTGCTCTGTCACCCAGGCTGGAGTGCAGTGTTGCAATCATAGCTCACTGCAGCCTCTAACTCCTGGGCTCAAGCGATCCTCCTGCTAAGACACTCCTCTCATACATTTAGCACATTTTTTTTTTTTGAGATGGAGTCTTGCTCTGTCGCCCAGGCTGTAGTGTAGTGGTGTGATCTTGGCTCACTGCAACCTCCACCTCCTGGGTTAAAGCGATTGATTCTCCTGCCTCAGCCTCCCCAGTAACTGGGATTACAGGTGCCTGCCACCATGCCCTGCTAATTTTCGTATTTTTAGTAGGGACAGGGTTTCACCATGTTGGTCAGGTTGGTCTCGAACTCCTGACCTCAGGTGATCTACCTGCCTCAGCCTCCCAAAGTGCTGGGATTACAAGCGTGAGCCACCGTGCCTGGCATATTTAGCACATTTGTGTTGGTTGTGTTTTGTGTCATCACTCATATGAATGGAAACTTTAAAAATATTTCCTAACTGGCTGGGCACGGTGGCTCAAGCTTGAAATCCCAGCACTTTGGGAGGCCGAGACGGGCGGATCACGAGGTCAGGAGATCGAGACCATCCTAGCTAATACGGTGAAACCCCGTCTCTACTAAAAAATACAAAAAACTAGTGGGGCGAGGTGGCAGGCACCTGTAGTCCCAGCTACTCGGGAGGCTGAGGCAGGAGAATGGCGTAAACCCGGGGGCGGAGCTTGCAGTGAGCTGAGATCCGGCCACTGCACTCCAGCCTGGGCGACAGAGCGAGACTCCGTCTCAAAAAAAAAAAAAAAAAAAAAAAAATTCCTAACTGGTTGATTGCATGTAAGAAAGCTACTAACTTTTGTATATCAGTCATATAAACAGTCATCTTATTTTATTGATAATTGACATCTAATTATTTTATTGTGAATTCCTGAATTACCTTGAGTTAGAGGTTTACAGTCTTATCATCTAAAGATGATAATTTGTCTTTCTCCTTTCTTGTTTTCCTGTATCTTGTTTCTTTCAGTTGTCTAACTGTATAGTATAGGCCAGCACTTCCAGAATAATGTTACGTTTAACATTGTTAGTGGTGTGAATAGAAATCCTCATTTTGCTCTTGACTCTGGGAAATGCTTCCAGCGTTTCCAGATTTGCTGAGCCTTTTTTTCTATGGTACTCTCTTTGTCAGGTTTCATACAGTGTTGTGCTGGCTTCATAAAAAGAATTTGGAAATTTTCCTGCTTTCTCTTTGCTCTGGAACAATTTAAATAGCAGGTAGAATTCACCCATGAAACCATCTGGACCTGACACTTTTTTTGGGTATCGCTCTTTGAAAATATTCTCAATTTATTCTACAGTATTTGGTAGGTTTCTTTTTTGGCGCGTGTGTTTTAAAAATCTCTTCTGGAATTAGTTGTAATATTTTCTACTTCCCTGGAAAATCATCTATTCTATCCAGAGTTTTAACCATTTTTGCCTAGGTGGGTTGAGGTAAATGTTTATGATTCTATTAATTAGATTGGTATGTATGGTTATTTCCCAACTGTCATTTCTTATTTTGTGTATTTGATCTTTAGAAAGCTGCTAGTGACAGGGTGGGAATGGAGTCTTTTGCTGCAGGACAGCCTGTTTCTATGACCAATCTGAGACTGAGGGCTCTGGATCACGAAATCCCCGAATGTCCAGCCAGTTTGGTTTCATTTGCGATGACGGAAGACAAACATTTCTCCTCTACCTGGCTTTAGCTGTGATCGAGTGTTTGCCATGTGCCAAGCTCTTAGCTTTCACTTTCTCGTTTAATTCTCACAGTCCCATGAGATAGGGAGTACTGCATTATCCACAGTTTACCGGCAGGAAACAGAGACCCAAAGAGTTCTAATACTCCTCTGAAGTCACATAGCTAGTAGCTGGCCAGGCTGGGATTAAATACACGGCCCATTCTGCACTTACCTTTACCTCGCCTGGTGTCAGCAATATGGAAACATCCACAGTTGGTGACTTTTTTTTTTTTTTTTTTTAATTCAGATGGAGTTTCGCTCTGTCGCCCAGGCTGGAGTGCAGTGGCATGATCTTGGCTCACTGCAACCTCCACCTCCCCGGTTCAAGCGATTCTCCTTCCTCAGCCTCCCAAGTAGTTGGGACTACAGGCGCGTGCCACCCCGCCCAGCTAATTTTTTTCGTATTTTTAGTAGAGATGGGGTTTTGCCATGTTGGCCAGGCTGTTCTTGAACTCCTGACCTCAGGTGATCTGCCTGCCTTGGCCTCCCAGAATGCTGGGATTACAGGCGTGAGCCACTGTGCTGGGCCCACAGTCAGTGACTTCTAACTCAGGCCCGTGTTTTTCGGATCTATGAGGTGCCTCATAGTGTGACTTCCCCACTCTTTCTTGCACATCTCTTAGATATTGTTTTGAGGCTTGCTCTGTTCCTGACACTGTGCAAGGTACTGGGAAAACAGCTGTGAAGTGGAGACCACGGGCCTTGCTCTTAAACATGGTGTTTATCATCCTGTAGGATGATCATTTAAGAAGCAGAACAATAGCTTTTTTTTTTTTTTTTTTTTTCCGAGGCAGGGTCTCACTCTGTCACCCAGGCTGGAGTGCAGTGGTGCAATCTTCCCTCACTGCACCACGCCCGGCCAATAATGTTTTTAAAAAGCAAACCATCAAGCCAGGCATGCTGGCTTATGCCTGTAATTCCAGCACTTTGGGAGGCCGAGATGGGCAGATTGCTTGAGCTCAGGCGTTTGAGATCAGCCTGGGCAACATGGCAAGACCCCATCTCTACCAAAAATACAAAAATTAGCCTGGTGTGGTGGCACACCCCTGTAGTCACAGTTACTCAGGAGGCTGAGGTAAGAGGATCGCTTGAGCCTGGGAGGTCGAGGCTGCAGTGGGCCGAGACAGCACCACTGCACTCCAGCCTGGGTGACAAAGTGAGATCCTGTCTCAAACAACAACAACTAAAAGCCATGAGATCACAGTGCCTTAAGGTACAGTTTTTGAGAGAGCCCAGAATTAGCTTGAATCACGCACATCTGACTCTTAATTGCTTTATGTCTGGGACATGCCTCTTCATTTCTGCAAGCCTTTGTTCCCACATCTGCAAAATGTGGCTAACACCACACATTTTTTTTTTTCCCACTTGGTAGGGATGCCTCTTAACAATTGATGGTGTCTCCCAAGGATATCTGGCAGTGTTTTTCTCTTTCCTATTGTTGAAGAAAACGGTGGTATGTCCCATTGATGGCCTTAGGTTGGATGACATAAGGTAATAACCACGTGGTTGTTATGAGGATGAAATGAGATAATGTAAGGTGAAAAGCCCTGTGCGAATTCAGGTGAGACAAGCATTGGCTCGGATTCTAGTCTTGAGTCTGTCATCACTACCTGGTTGATGACCTTAAGCAAGTTACCCCCAGTGTGTGGTCCCCAAATTTCCTTCTCTGGCCTTCCTTCTCAGCAAAACAAGAGATTTATTTAATTCATTAATTCAGCAAACACCTACTGAGCACATTTTCTGGGCCAGGCATAGTGGCCCTGGGGGATGTAAGGACGTGAGACAGGGTGGAAGTGGCTTGTTCAGCAGGATGCAGACAGGGGAAAAAGTTCTTCCTGTGAGCCTGCCACAGTTAAGGTAGAGACTGAAAGCTGATGTCAAAGTCTCCTCCAGCTTTAAATTCTGTTATTCTGGGACTAGGAGGCGGGACAGACAGGGCAAGCATGTTTGGGGAGGCCATATGGTATAAGGGTGAATGTAGCGGTCCTGGGGTTGGACAGCCTTGGGCCAGCTCTGTCACTTTTAAGCTGTGTGACCCTAGGCCAATGACTTAACCTTTCTGGTCCTCTGGAGCCTTATTTGTAAAACAGGAGTGACAATAGTCTCCTCTCATAGGGTTGTAGTGAGTGCTGAAAGAGATATAGTATGCATAGTTCTTAGCTTAGTGCCTGGTACATAATAAGCAATGAATGAATGGTAGCTTCCCTGCTTCCTTTCCTTCCTTCCTTCTCTCACCTTTTCTCTCCTTTCTCCTTCCTGTTTTTCCTTTTCTGCCTCTCCCTCCTTCTCCTCCTCCTCCTTCTCTCCGGTTTTACTTACTGTACTTGAGAAGCGAAAACTTTCTGGAGCAGGAATTCCCTGTCCAAACCTTCCCACTTTCTATTTGGAGGTTGGCACAGAAAAACCAACTCTGCTGAATAAATTGGCTTTCCTTGTTGCTGGCCTTTGAAGTGGCTCCCACCCCTGCTAGAAGTTTCTGGTGTTTTCTGCCATGGCTGCCCTGTAGCGAAAGCAGGACGTTCCCTCCACGAGTCAGGGGAGACACTGCCCAAGTCCTAGGCACTTTTCGAGGGCCAAGGAAAACGTTTCAGATCTGAAAAGAGTTATTGGTTCCAAACTATGAAAACTGTAAAAATCAAAAATGTTGAATTAAAAATCTATACGATGTAACATTGTGTTAATTTCATTAATTGTTAAATGTTGTGTTTCTTTATATTTGAAAACAATTTGTAGGTTGGATTTTTCTCAATTTTCCCTGAGTTCCCAAATAGGCACAATAATTACTGAGAAATTATAGCCAATTGTAAATTCAGTGAGTTGTTTGCCAGTTGTAAATTAAATGAGTATGTTTAGCCAAATTCAATAGCAAAATTATAAAAAGCCCTTTCAAAAAATTTACCATTAAAATTGCTAATATGGAATATTTTAAAGTGTTTTATACAATATAAGCCCTCTCTAGGGCTAGGGAAGACGTTAAAATGCCTTGTGCTGTGTTTGGGAGGCCATGAACCCTCTTTTTGATTCTTCTATTTTTTTCTCCCCAGGACAGCTGATTTTTCTAGTCCTTTGTGAGACATCTAATATTTAGAATTTGTAATAGCTTTGGAAAATATTCACAATGTAATAAAAAATTGCAGGATCTGAAGCTATAGATCAGTTTGATCTCAAGTAGTTTAAAAAATTCATACATGCATTTTTAAAAAAAGACTAGAAAGAATTATACTAAAATGTTAACAGGCTTTCTAGGTAGAACAACATGCATAATTATCTTTTATTTTTTATAGTTTTCATAGTTTCAAATTTTCTACAATGAAAATGCATTACAATCAGAAAAACAATTTTTGGTAGTTAAAATTTTTTTTTTCTTACTACAAAAGTAATTTATGCTCATTATAGAAAAATCACAAAATACATATAAGCATAAGGAAGGAAAAGAAACATGCAAATTCCACCCACCCAGAGACAACCACTGGGTCCTTCCAGACCTTTTTATGCATACATAAACATTTATATTTTTATCACAAAATATAAATTCTGTACATAGTAGTGCGTTGAAACCTGCTTCTTTCCTTCATAATGTATATTGAGAAATGCCAACAGCACATTTCTACAACATGATTTTCATGGCAGCATACATACATTACCTTATGAGGATAAACCATAATTTACTGAACCCCTAATTATTAGACATTTATGTTGTTTCCAAAGTTTCTCTTTTACAAATGATGCTGTGATAACAAATACTTTAAAGCACTTAAGAATCCTTTATTTTCACATGGAAATCATAGAACACTACCCAACAGATATTTATTTTTTCTTTTTAAAAAAATTTTTATTTATTTTATATTATTTATTTTTAATTATTTCTATTATTTTTTTAAATGGAGTCTCGTTCTGTTGCCCAGGCTGGAGTGCAGTGGCGTGATCTTGGCTCACTGCAACCTCCACCTCCTGGGTTTAAGCAATTCTTCTGGCTCAGCCCCCTGAGTAGTTGGGATTACAGGCACACACCACCACAACCAGTGAATTTTTGTTTAGTAGAGACAAGGTTTTGCCATGTTGGCCGGGCTGGTCTTAAACTCCTGACCACAAGTGATCTATCCATCTCGGCCTCCGAAAGTGCTGGTATTACGAGTGTGAGCCACCATACTCGGCCCATTTATTTTAGAGACAGGGTTTCACCATTTTGGCCAGGCTGGTCTTGAACTCCTGGGCTCAAGTGATCCTCCTGCCTCAGCCTCCCAAAGTGCTGGGATTATAGGCTTGAGCCACTGCATCCAGCCCAGATATTTATTTTTGAATGATGCTAGGCTCTGAGGATGCAAAGGTTGTTTCAGTTGTTATTCCTGCTTTGCAGGAGTTCCCAGTCCAGGGGGAGATAGTGGCAAGAGTGACAAACTATGCCTAAGAAAGCCAGGAAGGGCTCCTTTGGCAAGTGACATTGAACTGGGGCTTGAAGATCAAGTAAGAGTTCACCAGGAAGACAGGGTAGGGTGACCTGGGAGACTCCACCAGCATGGACAACAGGGCATGAGAAAATGGGAAGGTAATATTTTACCTGGAGCCTGTGGTGTGCTGCGTACGTTTCACGTAGTTTTCTCATCCAATTCTCACATCAGCTCCACAAAGTAACCATTCTTAGTCCCATTTTCTAGTCAAAGAAACTGAGGTTACAGTGCTTGTTTAGCTAGAGCCAGGATTTGGACACAGGTCCCACTTACTTTGAAGCTCAATCTCTTTCTTTATTCCTTTCTTCTCTTTCCCTGATGACAGCAGGTGCAGTTCTATGCTCCCAGGCAAGATAAGAACAAGGTCTAATTCCTTTTCTTCCCATCTGATATTTCCTGGTAGCAAACATTTCCACAATTTTAAGACCTGTGCTACCCACTGCCGTAGAGTAGTGAAGTCCCAGTCTGTTTTGTCTCTTGCAGTAGCCACTCCTTACAGAGCCTGAAAGAGTTGGGGAGCATCCAGCCGCCATCTTGGGCTCTGTCTTGTCATCCATTGAGCAAGTCTGTCTTCTCTTTGTTATGCCTCATTTGTCTTGGCACAAAGACACAGGATTAGGCTCAGAGTGGATGTTTTGGCAAGGGTGAGACACATTCAGTGGAGTGTCGGGGAAAGGATGGGGTTAGGATGGAGGCTGAGGGCCAGAGAGGTAGGCCAGAGACAGATGGGCCATGCTAAGATGTATGTTAGTGACGTTTATTAGGGAAATGACATGGCTAAATGGTTCTTTAGGAAGAAGAGTCAGGCAGCTCTGGAAGGGATGGTTTGGCCTACAGAGAGAAAACAGGTTATGGTCCAAAAATAGCAATGGCTAACATTTTTTGATTGTCAGACACTATTCTAAGCATTTAAACATATTTTAACTCTCTTAATCCTTATGACATAGGTACTATTATTATCCCTGTTTTGCAAGTGAGAAAACTGAAGCACAGAGAGTTTAAGTAACTTGTCCAAGGACACACAGTAAGTGGAAAGGCCAAGACTTAGTCCAAGGCAGCCTATTCATAACTATCAATCTAGTTCAGCTGAATTTTGCAAAACTGAATGAGGAAATGAATGTGTTAGTTCCTTGAAGACAGGGGGCCTGATTAACTACTGTATTCCCATGCAGAGCTCAACTTCTTTTTTTTTTTTTTTTTTTTTTGAGACAGAGTCTCGCTCTGTCGCCCAGGCTGGAGTGCAGCTCAGCTCACTGCAACCTCTGCCTCCCAGGTTCACGCCATTCTCCTACTTCAGCCTCCTGAGTAGCTAGGACTACAGGTGCCCGCCACCACACCTGGCTAATTTTTTGGTATTTTTAGTAGAGACGGGGTTTCACTGTGTTAGCCAGGATGGTCTCGATCTCCTGACTTCGTGATCCTCCCGCTGCGGCCTCCCAAAGTGCTGGGATTACAGGCATGAGCCACCGTGCTCGGCCTGCAGAGCTCAACTTCTGAAGCACCACGCACTGTCAATAGATATTTGATTAATGATTAAATGCGAAGATAATTAGTCTGAACTAAAACAGTGGCAGAGTGGTGGCAGGGAAAAAATGTCCCTGAATTAAAATTGCAGGATTTGATGACAAGAGTGGGGGTAAAGAGGGGAAGGAGAGGATTCTGGGGGAATGACTTGGAAGTTCCCAGGTTGGTGGAGTGGGAGGAGAGTGGTGGTGTTAATGAGACTCAGCCTTCCTGATCAGGGGCTCATCAGAGAGAGCTGAGCTTGGGTCATATTAACTTGAGGGTCCTGTGGGCCTCGGCCCTGGCTCCTCATGTCGGAATCATATAAAGGTTATTCTTCCGATTTTGATAGCAAACCCAACAGGTTTGCAAACTTCTCACATGCCAATTAAGAAACTAATTAAAACCCATCGGTTCTTAAAGACATATGGTTTATTTAAAGCTGATCCAAGATTGATGTTTGGTTAAACAATGTTTTAATAAATCATAGAATGAATTGGCTCTAAGAATACTAGCATGGTGCTCCAATTTACTAGACATTTTCCATGTATTCTTTTTTCCTTTGAAATATGAAAAAAATGAGATAGTGTAGATAAAACTATCTAATGCCTAACTGTCATTTAAAGCTAGTTTCCTTCTTGATCCCCATGGAACCCTGTGGGGTTAGTTATCCCCATTTACAGATGAGGAAACAGGAGTTATTAAGAGAGGTTAAGGGGCTGGGCACGCTGGCTCACACCTGTAATCCCAGCACTTTGGGAGGCTGAGGCGGGTGGATCACCTGAGGTCAGGAGTTCGAGACCAGCCTGACCAACAAGGTGAAACCCTGTCTCGACTAAAAATACAAAAATTAGCTAGGTATGATGGCGGGTGCCTGTAATCCCAGCTACTTGGGAGGCTGAGGCAGGAGAATCACTTGAACCTGGAAGCTGGAGGTTGTAGTGAGTGGAGATTGCGCCATTGCACTCCAGCCTGGGCAACAGAGCGAGACTCTTATCATAAATAAATAAATAAATAAATAAATAAATAAATAAATAAAAAATAAATAATGAGAGGTTAAGGGACTCAAACAAAGTGATTTTGCAAGGAAGTGGAAAAGTCAGGACTCATACCCAGGTCTCCCTACAATTGCTGTATACAAAATCATCCCCAAACGTAGAAGCTTAAAGCAATAAGTATTTATCATTACATCACAGAGTTGATGAAGATCACAGTTTGGGGTGGCCTAGGTGGGACCGCAGTCTCCGGAGGCTTGACTAGGGTGGGAGGTTCCTTTTCTGGGCACACTCACATGTCTTTGGGCAGGAAACTTCAGTTCCTTTGCACGTGGGCTTCTCTCTAGGGCTGCTCAAAACACAGTTTTACCCAGACTGAATGATCTGAGAGAGAAAAAGAGAGCGAAAGAGAGAGGGAGCGAGAGGGAGAAAATGAGAGAATGAGCAAGAGCAGTTAGGCTGAAAATCTTTTTACGACCCATCTTGGAAGTAATATCCCATCGATTTTGCTGTATTTTACTCATTAAATTTTTTAAAAATTTTTTATTATTTTATTTTATTTTATTATTTTTGGAGAAATAGTCTTTCTCTGTCACCCGCTGGTGTGCAGTGGCATGATCACGGCTCATTGCAGCCTCAACCTCCCCAGGCTCAGGTGATCCTCCCACCTCAGCCTCCCAAGTAGCTGGAACTACAGGTGTTCACCACCATACCTGGCCAACTTTTTGTATTTTTTGTAGAGATGGAGGTTCACCTATGTTGTTCAGGTTGGTCTCAACCTAATGAGCTCAAGTAATCTGCCAGACTTGGCCTCCCAAAGTGCTGGTATTACAGGTGTGAGCCACTGTGCCCTATCCTGTATTTTTTTTGTGTGTGTGTAGAGATGGGGTCTTGCCATGTTGCCCAGGCTGGTCTAGAAATCCTGGGTTCAAGCAATCCTCCCGCCTCAGCCTCCCAAAGTGCTTGGATACAGGTGTGTGCCACCACATCCAGCCCCAGCCTGTATTTTATACCTTAGAAGGAAGTCATTATTAGGTCCAGGCCCCACTTAAGGGGAGAGAACTTAACCAGAGTGTGAATGTCAGGGAACAGGGATCACTGGGGACCATCTTAGAGGCTGCCTACCACAGGCACCCTTTCTATCTACCATTCCACTAATTGTCATTTTCATCTTTGCAGCTTCTCCTCATCTCCCATCCTCCAAATAGAAGTATTTTATGAACTTCATAAAGTTGCAACGTGGCCAGTTTGGGGCAATTTATATCTTCTATAGACAACAGCATTGAACTACTTAGCAAACCAGGAAGTGGAAAATGGTTATAAAGGGATCCAATTACTTTCATTGCCAAGGCAGTGTAAAACGCAACATGTAAAAATGGACTTAATTGGTGAAAAATTAATTAGACAATTAAACTTATTTCTGCTTAAATACACTTAGGTGTTAATTGGTAATCTGACTGCAGGTTTATTTTATGTTGGATTTGTTATCTTGACTCTGTCTTTTCAGAAACAATCTCTGTTTAATATGCCATGAACACTCCTGGTCTTGCGGAGAAACAATGTCTAGTTCATTGTCATGTTTCTTCTCCAGATAGGACTGATCGGGGTCAGACTGGCCCAGAGGGCAAAAAAGCATTTGCTTCGAAAGCCCCATCACGAGGAAAATCTTTCTACTGCCGGAGGGGCTCTGGTGGGAAGGCCGAGAGGAGAGGCACAGGATTCCAAGTGGGAACTGCGGACTCGTTAGTGTGCCACTCACTGGCTCTGTGACTGGGCAAGTTACTTCTGCAGTCTGGGTTTCAGTTTCTCTATCTATAAAATGAGCTAGTGGGCATCGATGATGTCTGAATTCACTTCACCCATAAAATTCCATGATTGTCAAGTACAGGGGTTTCCCGACAGGAAGGATAGATTGCAAGGGTTTTCTTTTTCTTGAAAAAAAAATTTCTTAGCCTCATCTGTTTGTTAGAATTTGTTTTAGAGTATTTCATGTGCTGGTTAAACATAGCGAGTTGGATACATTTTAACCTGTGTGCTGTCTTTAAATCCCATTGAAATCATGAGGACAGAGAAAATGGGCAAGGGGTCATTAATGGACCAGAGATGGAATGGTAGGGACAGAAACTGCAGGGTCTACAGAGTGAAGTGCTCACTGGAAGCCAACAAGCTTGCCCTGTGGAATCCCAGAAAGGCCCAGGAACTTTGGGACATCACTGAAGGCAGAGTGAGGAGAGCTAAGTGGAAGTCTGGATGAATGAATGATGATGTTCCCACTCTCTCCAGAGTTGCACTCCCCCTCAGTACCCCCAGGTGGAAGATGGGGAGATTCCTCTCTGGGGAAAGGAAGCAATCCCACAGGAAGGAGTTCCCCAGTGAAAAAGACAACACGCATGGTGGTGCACGCTGGTGGTCCCAGCTACTGGGGAGGCTGAGGCAGGAGGATCGCTTGAGCTCAGCAGTTCAAGGCTGCAGTGAGCTGTGTTAGTGCCTCTGCACTCCTGCCTGGGTGGGAGTGAGACTGATGCAGGACAAGCAAGTCCCCAAATTGGGCCTTAGCCTGGGAGGGTTCTCAGTTTCACCCAGGAAAGAATTCAAGGGCAAGTCAGTGGTGTTAGACAGCAACTGTTTTTTTCTTTTTCTTTTCTTTTTTTTTTTTTTTTTTGAGACAGAGTTTTGCTCTTGTCACTTAGGCTAGAGTGCAATGGTGCGATCTCGGCTCACTGCGACCTCTGCCTCCCAGGTTTAAGTGATTCTCCTGCCTCAGCCTCCCGAGTAGCTGGGATTACAGGCACTCGCCGCCACGCCTGGCTAATTTTTGTAGTTTTGGTAGAGATGGGATTTTGCCATGTTGGCCAGGCTGGTCTTGAACTCCTGACCGCAGGTGATCCGCCTGCCTTGGTCTCCCAAAGTGCTGGGATTACAGGCATGAGCCACCGTGCCCAGCCTAGACAGCAACTTTTATTGACGTGGCCGTGCACAGCAGCAGCAGAGGTACCGCTGCTGGCAGAGCAGTGTGCACAGACTAGCAGCTCAGAGGCAGTACTACACTCATATTTATACCCACTTTTAATTATATACAAATTAAGGGGTGGTTTATGAAGAAATTCTAGAATGACAGTGGTCATTTCAGGGTCAAGATTATTGCCCTGGAAAGGGGTGGTAACATCTGGGTGTTGCCACGGGAACAGTAAACTGACATAGCACCCCTTGTGGGCGTGTCTTATGGAAAGCTGCTTCTGCCCGGGACCTGTTTTAGTTAGTCCTCAATTTGATCTGGTATGGGAGCCCCACCTCCAGAGCCAAGTCCTGCCTCCCAGCTCAAGACCCCAGTGTCTAAAAAAAAAGAAAAATCTCCAGGTGACAAACTGCACCCACTCAGAGCTTCCCATCGGCTTTCAGTCTCTCTCTCTTTTTTGTTGTTGCTCAAGTTAAAACAATGTTTAAACAGACAAATAATAACTGTGTATATGTTTGGGGTACAATGTGAGGTTTTGCCTCCCACTGAATGTGCACACTCAGCCAAGGATCACTAGACACGTGAGGGAAGCCTCTCGACAGGAGGGAGACCACAAAAGATGGACAAAGGAAACGGAAAAGAAAAAGAATCAGAGCAAGGAACGAGAGAAAAAGTCTAACAATTTTTCTCAGAGATGAGAGGATACTCATTCGGGTTTCTGCTCAGATATCACCTCATGAGAAAGACTTCTGGCTACTCTGTCTAAAATAGTATCTCCTCTCACTCCCTTCCCCCTTACTCTGCCTTATTTCAGAAAGAGAGGACAGAGAAACGGAGGGGAGAAAACTATTAAAATAAGTAATAAGAAAACTTTCTCCAGAAGTGCAGAATCTGAATTTCCAGTATGAAAGGGTCCATTGAGCGCCAAGAACAATGAAGGAAAAAAGGTCCCACTCAGGCTTACGTAGCATTGTGAAATTTCAGAACTCCACAGATAAAGAAAAGATCCTAAAAGCTTCCCGAGAGATAAAAAAGAAGATTTTTACAAAGGATCAGCAATCAGAATTGCCTCAGACTGCTCAATAAAAACATCAGAAGCTAGAAGAAAATAGAGTGAGGCATCAAAATCCTGAGGGAAATGATTCCCACCTATAATTTCATATTCTGCTCAATTATCAATTAAGTATTGAAGGGAAACAAAGACATTTTTAGACATGCAGTTTCTCCACTTGATCTTAGCCAAAAGGCCGAGAAGCGATGACATGCAGTTTTTCAAAAGGTGTGCTTCCCACTTTCTAGGAAAAAAAACAAGAAAGAGGGAGACGAGGGACCCAGGGGATCCCAAAACAGGAGAGTGGCAGAGGAAACTTCCAGGATGATGGAAAATGGAAGCAAATCAGCCCAGATGGAAGGAGAAGGGCCTGGCATGGTGGCTCACACCTGTAATCCCAGCACTTTGGGAGGCCAAGGCGGGCAGATCACTTGAGATCAGGAGTTCGAGTCCAGCCTAGCCAACATCGTGAAACCATGTCTCTACCAAAATATAAAAATTAGCCGGTCGTGGTGGCGCATGCCTGTAATCCCAGCTACTTGGGAGGCTGAGGCAGGAGAATCGCTTGAATCTGGGAGGTGGAGGTTCCAGTAAGCTGAGATCACACCACTGCACTCCAGCCTAGGTAACAGAGAAAGACTCCGTCTCAAGAAAAATAAATAAAAAATAAAAAAAGGAGAAGGACAGAGGGTTCCAGGAGGATGATCAGTGAGAAAAAATGGAATGGGTAGATTATCTGAATTTCTTGATGTGTGGAAATATTAAAAGGCTCTTAGAAGATCTAAGAAAAGTTATTGTTAGGTATCTAGAATAGTAAGCAAATTTTTAAAAAGAAAGAGACCTAATTACTAACTTTAGGGAAAACAAAAAGTTGTACAAGAAGAGAAACATATCTTGGTCTCAATGGGCTCAATTGAATAAAAATCACATAATCATAATAAGATAAACATTGAATGTTAACTTAAGCAAGAGGTGTACTACACTGAGTAGAAGAGGGGAACAGGAAGTACCTTAAAAAGCTAACTGCTCATTTGTCAGGCTGGTCCAGAGATGACGGGTCAAACCAACAAATGGAGACAGTGACTAAGCCTGTTCTTTAGACATCTGAAGATAAATACCATAAAATACGTACAACAGAGTGATTGTGGTCACCTCTGGGGTAAAGGGAAGGAAGGCATTACTATTTTTTGTTAAAGGTGTTTTTGGTAACCTTTGAACTTTTTTTTCTTTTCCCCATCTTGTATTTCAAGTTCAGGGGTCCATGTGCAGGATGCGCAGGTTTGATACATAGGTAAACGTGTGCCGTGGTCGTTTGCTGCACAGATCATCCCATCACCCAGGTGTTAAGCCCAGCGTCTGTTAGCTATTCTTCCTGATGCTTTCCCTTCTCCCATGAGACTTTTGTGTGTTTTATTTACAAGAATTTTTTAAATTTTACAGACAGGGTCTCAGTATGTTGCCCAAGCTGGTCTTGAACTCTTTGGCCTCAAGCAATCCTCTTGTCTCAGCCTCCAAGGTGTTGGGTTTACAGGCATGAGCCATGGCACCCTGCTCTTTGATTTCTTCTGTTTTTTGGGTTTTTTTTTTTTTTTTTTTTTTTTTTTTTTTTTTTTTTGCTTTGTTTTGTTTTGCTTTTTCTGAGACATCGTCTCACTCTGTAGCCCAGGCTGGAGTGCAGTGGTGCAGTCGTGAGTCACTCCAGCCTCGACCTCCCGGGCTCAAGCAATCCTCCCACTTCAGCCTCCTGAGTATCTGGGACTACAGGCACATGCCACCACTCCCAGCTAATATTTAAATTTTTTGTAGAGATGGGATCTCACTATGTTGCCCAGTCTGGTCTCAAACTCCTGACCCCAAGCCATCCTCCCGCTTCAGCCTTTCGAAGTGTTGGGATTACAGGCATGAGCCACTGCACCTGGCCTTGACTTCTTAAACTCAGTGCAATAATTACTTTCAGAAAAATAAAGATGAAGTGTAAAAACTGCCTCTCATGTAGACAGTTCACATTTACCCCTCTTTATCTGCCAGTGTGAACAAGAGTAAAATCACTGCTGGAGGGAAGACCTGGCTCATGCTTGTGCTGCTGAGTTTGATTTAAAGGGGCCTAGAAAGGTTGTCCTGCTCCCAAAACTCACCTTTTCTGATGACGGATGTCCCACCATTCTGTGGTGACGGTGGGGAGAGACAGCGGCGGGCTGAAGTGGGAGGATTTAGATTCAAATTTAATTTCTGCCACGCATTAGCCAAGTGATGTCAGCAAAATAACATATTTTAACTATCCCCTGAGCACTCACCAGGACTCAGGGTCGACCCTGGGAGTACATATCCCTATCTTCAAGGAGTTTAAAGAGGGGATGAGTCAGTTTCCTTATAGGTAAAATGGGAATTCATTGATTCACTTATTCAGTAGATACTGAGCACCTACTGTGTGCAGGAACCTTGTATTGAGCTGGGACAGAAAGCCAGGAGCGTTTGGTCTCTGGGCAGGAGCAGCAGTGACAGAAGCTTGGGTTCTAGGTAGCCGGACCTGCAAAGCACGTGGAGGACTGAGGGACAAAGGGGAGGCCAGGAGCTCACCACTCTGCAGCAGAGGCCCAGACTCAAAGGCATTGTGTGTGGAGGGGGTGCAGGGCGTGGTGGATCAACAGTACCCGCCTCACCCCACACTGACAGCTGTGTCACTATATTTTCCTTCCAAGAACTATCTTCAGTGGTCCGGGAGTTTAGGATTTTAGAGGAGAAGGTCCTGAAAAAAACATCTCGGCCATTCATTCCCACAGTTTTGCAATTAATAAATCAGTAACCCTCCCAAACTGACTGGGGAGCCAACTGAGTTACCAACTTCTTACTCACTACGTAAAGATGTGGAGAGAAAACACACAGCGATCCTCAGCTACCATCTACCTTCATTTCACAAAAGAAAGGGCCACTTCCCATCCATGAAACAGGAAATGTATGCACCATGAAATACTATGCAGCCATAAAAACAATGAAGCCATGTCCTTTGCAGTAACATAGATGCAGCTGGAGGCCATTATCCTAAGTGAATTAATGCAGGAACAGAAAACCAAATTTCACATGTTCTCACTTACAAGTGGGAGCTAAATATTGAGGAACACATGGTCACAAAGAGGGGGACAATAGACAGTGGGGACTACTAGGGGGAGGAGGGAGAGAGGTGGGTGAGGATAGAAAAACCACCTCTTGGGTACTATGCTCACTACCTAGGTGACAAAATCATTTGTGCACCAAACCCCAGCAACATGCAGTTTACCCATGGAACAAACCTGCACATGTACCCTCTGAACCTGAAATAAAAGTTGGAAGAAAAAAAAAAAAGAAAAAACAGATGCCAGAGAGAGAGAGAGAGAAACCAAGAAAGACATAATCTCAGAATAAAGGACGGTCTTTTAAATTGCATACATTTAACTTCATTCATGATACACACATTACCTTGGCCTTATTTTTCTCACTTTACTGCAGCCATGTGACACCGTGGGTGTAGACAAACACCAAACCACAGCTAGCTGCAGGCAACACTTTCCGCTCCGACCCCTCCATCTTATAAGTACAGAGATCTGAGGTTCAGCCTCCATTAGGTATCTGTGATTACAGCAGAACCATGCCTAAGAAACAGGTCTCCAGCCCTAGGGCCAAGGCTGAGCCTCCAGTCTCTTCCCCAGCTTTCAGTTTCACCACTTGTGCAAGTCAGGTGAATGGTAAGGAATAGAGCCACTGACTAGCTCTTGGCGCCATGAAAGGCAAGAGAAAAACGGAAAGAGAATGACTCACCACTGAGGCCAGCGTCCTCTCTTGCACCTTCCCAACACCCCCCAACTGCCTGCAAGGTCACTCTAAAATAAACCCTCGGATTTAGCTTCCTCCCTCTGCTCCTTTTTAGCCTCTCCTTGCTTTCCTCTCCCAGGGACTCTCTGTGAGATCTTTCTTGGTCTTCACCCTCTTTGACTTCTGGGGCAGTGGAATATTTTCACCTTGTTGACTGTTCTCCCTCCCTGAATCTCCTTATCTCCTTGGCATTTGGGTACCAGTATCTGTGGGTTCCCCCCTGCTTACTGAACAATTCTTTCTTCACTCATTCTTCATTCTGCCTTCCAAATGCTGCTTTCCCCTGAGTTAATTCTTTATCCCCAAGCGATCTCTCATTCATCATCCTTTGCAGAGACCATTCCCAAACTTTTTTTTTCTTTTTTTTTTTTTCTTTTTTTTTTGGTGACGGAGTCTGGCTCTGTCACTCAGGCTGGAGTGCAATGGCACAATCTCGGCTCAATGCAACCTCCACCTCCTGGGCTTAAGCAATTCTCCTGCCTCAGCCTCCTGAGTAGCTGGGATTACAGGGGTGTACCACCACATCCAGCTAATTTTTATAGTTTAGTGGAGACAGGGTTTCACCATGTTGGCAGGCTGGTCTCGAATTCCTGACCTCAAGTGATCCGGCTGCCTCGGTCTCCCAAGTTCTGGGATTACAAGTGTGAGCCTCCGCACCCAGTCATTCCCAAACTTTTATCCCCAGTGCCATCTTCTCTGCTAAGCTTCAGATTCATGTTGTTAATGGATATTTTGACGTCTTCAACTGGAACTCTGGAAGGTACCCGCAGTAACATGTTGCAAATAGGAAGCTTTATTTTCCTTCCAAACCTGTTCTCCTTCGGGTTTCCCTGTCTCGGTGAATGCAATCACCCCGCAATCTACCTCCAAAGCCAGATACTTCGGAGTGAACCTTGGCACCCCTCACTTCCTCCCTGGCAGTTTTGAATCAGTCACAAATTCATCCAGATCTTTCTTAGAAATATCTTTTAAATCTTAAATGTCTTAAACCCACCTTCCCTGGCACTGCCTGTCTATGTCATCTCTTTCCTGTGCCAGTATAACATTCTCCCAATTGGTCTCCGTACCAGCACTCTCTCACCTCTCTGCAGCCCAGCCTTTCTATCAACTAAAACACAAACCCAATCGGCCCCTCCCCTGCTTATGAAACCTCCAAGAGAATGACGATAAAACAGGGAGAATTTTAAAAAGTATAATATTTGATGCTGATGTAGATGCTGTGAAACAGGCAATCTGATTGATTACTACTAGAAATGCAAGCTGTCCAACTCTTTTAGAATACAATTCAAAAATATATAACAAGAACTTAAATATATTCAGCCTTTGATGCAATGATTTCATTTCTAAGAAGTAATGGAGGCCAGGAGCAGTGGCTCATGCCAGTAATCCCAGCATTTTGGGAGGCCAAGGCAGGCAGATTACCTGAGGTCAGGGGTTCGAGACCAGCCTGGCCAACATGGTGAAACCCTGCCTCTACTAAAAATACAAAAAAAAAAAAAAAATAGCTGGGCATGGTGGTGGGCACCTGTAATCCCAGCTACTTGGGAGGCTGAGGCAGGAGAGTTGCTTGAACCTGGGAGGCGGAGGTTGCAGTGAGCAGAGACCGCACCATTGTGCTCCAGCCTGGGCAACAAGAAGGAAACTCCGTCTCAAAAAAAAAAAAAAAAAAAAAAGAAGCAGCAAAGGAGACCAGGCACAGCGGCTCACGTCTGTAATGCCAGCATTTTGGAAGGCTGAGGTGGTTGGATTGCCTCAGACCAGAAGTTTGAGACCAGTCTGGACAACAGAGGAAGACTCTATCTCAAAAACAAACAAACAAACAAACAAAAACAACAAAAAAAGAAGCAAAGGAAATAACCCCATCTGTGAAAAAGCTTCTTGCTCTCATAAAAGCTTATTTATTATGCCATTATTTATATAGGGAAAAGTTGGATATACTTACTATATTAAAATAGAAGTAATCTATGACAGTGGTTCCCAGCCTTTTCGGCACCGAGGACTGGTTTCGTAGAAGACAGCTTTCTCATGGATGGTGAGGGGGGCAGGGGCTGGTTTTGGGATGATTCCAGTGCCTTACATTGATTGTGCACTTCTTTTTCAACTCACTTGCCATTATAAAGCCTGACACCAGATGCAGCTTAATTGTCACTTACCACTCACTGATAGGATTTTTTTGTTTTTGTGTTTTGGAGACAGAGTCTCACTCTGTTGCCCAGTCAGGAATGCAGTGGCGTAATCTCAGCTCACTGCAACCTCCATCTCCCGGGTTCAAGCAATTCTCTCATCTCAGCCTCCTGAGTAGCTGGGATTACAGGCGTGTGTCACCATGCCTGGCTAATTTTTGTATTTTTAGTAGAAATGGGGTTTCACCATGCTGGCCAGTCTGGTCTTGATCTCCTGACCTCATGATCTGCCCGCCTCGGCCTCCCAAAGTGCTGGGATTACATGTGTGAGCCACCGTGCCTGGCCACTGATAGGGTTTTGATATGAGTCTGTAAGCAACTGATTGACTGTGGTCTCTGTGTGGTCAAACCTTTCTGCTAATGTTCATCTGTATTTACAGATGCTCCCAGTGCTAGCATCACTGCTTCAACTCCAACTCAGATCATCAGGTATTAGATTCTTACAAGGAGCGTGCAACCTACATCCCTCGAATGCGCTATTCACAGCAGGGTTCGTAGTCCTGTGAGAATCTAATGCTGCCACTGATCTGACAGGAGGCAGAGTTGGGGTGGTGATGCGAGCTAGGGGGAGTGGCTGTAAATACAGATAAAGCTTCCCTCGCTTGCCTGCCTACTGCTTGCCTCCTGCTGTGCAATCCAGTTCCTAACAGGTCACAGACCAGTTGGGGATCCTTGATTTATGATATTGGATGACTTCTTACAAGGCATTAAAAATGATGTTTGCTCATAGAAAAAATATACTAAAATGTCAGTAGACATTTTAACTAGTAGGATTATGGATTATTTCAATTTTCTTCTTTGCAATTTTCTATATTTTCCAAAAAATCTACCATCAATTATTATTATAATTAGATAAGAGTTTATTTTTATTTTTTAAAATTTTATTTATTTATTTTTGAGACTGAGTCTTGCACTGTCGCCCGGGCTGGAGTGCAGTGATGCTATCTCGGCTCACTGCAACCTCTGCCCCCTGGGTTCAAGTGACTCTCCTGCCTCAGCCTCCCATATTTATTTATTTTTGAGACAGAGTCTCGCTCTGTCACCCAGGCTGGAGTGCAGTGACACAATCTCGGCTCATTGCAACCTCTGCCCCCTGGGTTCAAATGACTCTCCTGTCTCAGCCTCCCGTATTTATTTATTTTTGAGACAGAGTCTCGCTCTGTCACCCAGGCTGGAGTGCAGTGACGAAATCTCGGCTCACTGCAACCTCTGCCCCCTGAGTTCAAGCTATTCTCCTGCCTCAGTGTCCCGATTAGTTGGGATTACAGGCACACACCACCATGCCCGACTAACTTTTGTTTTTGTATTTTTAGTAGAGACAGGGTTTCACCATTTTGACCAGGATGGTCTCGGTCTCTTGACCTTGTGATCCACCCACCTTGGCCTCCCAAAGTGCTGGGATTATAGGCGTGAGCCACTGCCCAGGTATTTGGTTTGATGAATCCATTGGCATAGAATACAAACAACTTTACCTGTAGCTGGTGTGTGCCACCATGCCTGGCCAATATTTTTTTTTCTTTAGTTTTTGTAGAGATGAGGGCTTGCTGTGTTGCCCAGGTGATCTTGAACTCCTGGGCTTAAGCAATCCTCCTACCTCAGCTTCCCAAGGTGCTGGGATTACAGATGGCAACCACCTTGCTCAGCCATTTTCTGGATGTTTTATACAATCAAATTGTACTATGTGTGAACTTTTGTGTCTGGCTTCTTTCTTTTAGCATAATGTTTTCTGGGTTCACCTATGTGGTAGCACATATCAGTGTTCATGCCTTTTATTGCAGAATAATGTTCTGTTGCATGAACATACCACATTTTGTTTATTTATTAATCAGTTGATGGACATTTGGGTTGTTTCCACTCTGGCTGTTATGATTCATGCTGCTATGAACATTTGCCAGTAAGTTTTTGTGTGGACATGTGTTTTCAGTTCTCTTGCCTGTATATTTAGGAGTGGAATTGCTGTGTCATGTGTAACTATGTTTAGCTTTTTGAGAGACTCTTCCAAAGCAGCCAAACCATTTTGCATTCCTGCCACCAATGCATGAGGATTCCAGTTTCTCCACATCCTCACCAACACTTGTTAATGTCTATCTTTTTTTTTCTTTTTTTTTTGAGACAGAGTCTCACTCTGTCACCCAGGCTGGAGTTCAGTGGCAAGATCTTGGCTCACTGCAACCTCTACCTCCCAGGTTCAAATGATTCTCCTGCCTCAGCCTCCCAAATAGCTGGGACCACAGGCACATGACACGACGCCCAGCTAATTTTTTGTATTTTTCGTAGACACGGAGTTTCACTGTGTTAGCCAGGATGGTCTCAATCTCCTGACCTCGTGATCCACCCACCTCAGCCTCCCAAAGTACTGGGATTACAGGCGTGAGCCACCGTGCCTGGCCAATGTCTACCTTTTTTCATTCTAGCCATCCTAGTGGGTGTGAAGTGACATCTTATTATAGTTGTGATTTTCATTTCCCTACTGACTAATGATCCTGGGCATCTTTTCATGTGTTTACTGGCCATTAGTATATCTTCTTTGGAGAAATAATTATTTAAATCCTTTGCCTATTTAAAAAATAGTTTATCTGGGCAGGCGCAGTGGCTCATGCCTGTAATCCTAGCACTTTGGGAGGCCGAGGCAGGCAGATCACGAGGTCAGGAGATCGAGACCATCCTGGCTAACATGGTGAAACCCTGTCTCTACTAAAAATACAAAAAATTAGCCGGGCATAGTGGCGGTCACTGTAGTCCCAGCTACTTGGGAGTCTGAGGCAGGAGAATTGCTTGATCCCGGGAGGCGGAGGTTGCAGTGAGCCAAGACTGCACAATTGCACTCCAGCCTGGGCGACAGGGTGAGACTCTAAAAAAAAAACAAAAAAGTTTATCTGTCTTTTTATTGTTGAGTTGTAAATGTTCTTTATAAATTCTGGACATTAGTCCTTTATCAGGTATATGATTTGTAAATATTTTCTCCCATTCTGTGGGTTTTCTTCTCACTTTTTTGATGGTCTCCTTTGAAGCACAAATGTTTACATTTGATGAAGTTCAATTTATCTATTTTTTTCATTTTACTTTGTGCTTTTGGTGTCATATGTCATAAACCATTGCCTAATTCAAGCTCATGAAGACTTACGCTTATGTTTCTTCTAAGAGTTTTGTAGTTTTAGCTCTTACATTTATGTCTTTGATCCATTTTGAATTAATTTTTGTAGGTGGTTTGAAGTAGGGGCCCAACTTCATTCTTTTCCATGTGGATATCCAGTTGTCCAAGCACCATTTAAAAAAAAAAGACCATTATTTTTCCATTGAATTATCTAGACATCTTTGTTGCAAACCAATTGACCATAAATATAAAGGACAGATGACATTTTTGGCTTAATTTTTAGCCTCATCAGACCTCTCAATTTGCCAAGCTTTTCCCATCCTTGATGGTTTTGTAGAGATTGGTTTTTTGCCTGACATCTGTCTTGGTAGCTGACCCTTCTCATTCTCCCGACATTACCCGTCTCCACAGTTTTCCTCTGTCCCCCAGGCAGTCAGATTCCGCTGTCTGGGAGCATTTTGCTCATATCTCTATCATTGCTCTATTCACATTGTATTGAAGTTATTTATTCATTAGTCTGCCCAGATACACTCTGAGGTCTCCAAGATCAACCAAGTCTTACTTCTCTTTGAAGCGCATAGTACAGGACCTGGCACTTAAGAGGTATTTTAAGAATGGTAGTTGAATGACCATTGACAGAAGTGTCTGCAAATTGAGACTGTGCTGAGGACTTCAATGACAAGAGAAAAGGGCCAATTATTGGATCCCTTCTTCCCCTCCTCTCTCTTTCTCCAAGTCCAGAGAAGAGTATTCATGCATTTGTTCAAGAAGTTTTAAATAAATATCCACTATGTGCTAAACATTGAACTAGATGCTGGGGATCACATGGTGAGCACAAACAGCCATGTCCCTTCCTTACTGATGTGTAGAGTGGGTGATGTATGTAGTGGGTGAAATCAACATTAACCAAATAATAATATAAACATGAAAAATGAGAGCACCTGTCACCAAATGGTCTATTGTGTGGTCTTACCTGCCTGCTCATGTGTTATTGATAATTTGGCCACCTGGCTCACTGACTTTCTCTCCTGCTGCCATTGTCCGTGGTGACTTTAAGATCCACATAGATGGCCATGCATCACCTTGCCTCCATTCTTTTTTTCTTTCCTTTTTGGACAGAGTCTCACTATGTTGCCCAGGCTAGAGTGCAATGGCATGATCTTGGCTCACTGCAACCTCTGCCTCCCAGGTTCAAGTGATTCTCTTGCCTCAGCCTCCTAAGTAGCTGGGATTACAGGTGTGTGCCACCACGCCCAGCTAATTTTGTATTTTTAGTAGAGACAACAGGGTTTTCAACATGTTGGCTAGGCTGGCCTCGAACTCCTGACCTGATGATCCACCCACCTCAGCCTCCCAAAGTGCTGGGACTCCAGGTGTGAGCCACTGCGCCTAGTCACCTTGCCTCCATTCTTGAAGCCTCCATGCCATGACGCCTCCTCCACTTCACCTTAGCCATAGAGCCCCACGCAGACCTCATCATAACCACAGCACCTCTGAAGTTTCCATTTCAATCATCCTGTTAGACTGTGGCCACGGATCTTCCTCACTCAGTTGTCTTAGAACTCCCATGTCAGCAATTTCCTATCCCCGTTGGGGTCTTCAGTCCACTGGCCCCCTTTACCGCTTTTTCAATGTCCTTCACCACCCATGACCTGGGCCCTTCATTTCCTCATTATGCCCCAGTGTCCTCATCGCTCTGTAACTGCTCTGTAATACCCCTATAATACTCTTGCCCCGCTGCACTCATCTGCCACACCCCAATCCTGCTTCAACTCAAGGGAGCACTTAACTTTTCGTGCCTCCATCTGGGCACTGGAACATGGCTTGAAGAAAATACCCACAGCTGCCCAGACAGGCCTCATTTTATACTGAAGTCTGCCAATAAGTGGCTGTTTTTGCATTGCCCAACAATCCTACTTCAGTATCTCAGGCACTCTGCCTCTCTTCAAGCTGTTTTGTACCTTCTCTTTCTTTAACGCTAATACCCTTCTCTTGCCTGGTTCTCAGCTGATGATCTCATCTTCCTATTCACTGAGAAAATAGAGGCCCTCAGAATGTTCGTTACCCACTGCTAAACTTACCCACTTCCAACCGCTCTATGTGCAGGCCCTGCCCTCCTTTGTATTGCAAATTGTAAACCATCCCTATGCCTGAATAATGCCCACCCCTCTCCTGGGGTTCTGAATCCCATTTGCCCTCCCCTACTCAAGGACTTTGATGAAATGATCTCTCTCATGAATCACTGACGTCTCCCTCTCTATGACGCTTTACCTTTCAGCACACAGGTATGCTGTAATACTTCCCATCTTCAAACAAAACATGAACCCAAACAGAAACACCTTCCATAGAACTCATTGCTCCCTGGCTCTTGCACTAGCTCTGTGCTCCTTATTGTAGCAAAATTTATCGAAAGAGTTGTCTACGTGTCCTCCAGCCCCATTTGGTGATTTCCCAATTTGCTGCCCCTACGCCAGCCACATCAGTTCATTCTTTGGACTTACCAAGCTCATTCCTGCCCCAGAGCCTTTGCACTTACCAAGTTCATTTCTTTGCCCTTGCTGTTCCTTTTGTCTGAAATAGTCTTTCCAAGCATCTTTGCATGATTTGCTCCCTCATTTGCCTGGGGTTTAAATGTCACCTGCTCAGAATGGCCTTTTCTGCTGCCCCTCCCCCTGCTACCACACTTGTCCTTATTCAGCTTTATTTGTCTCCACAGCACTTACCACTGCCTAACAGCGTATCATATGTGTATGTGTCTATTTGCTCACCATCTCTTCTTCTGTTCAAATGGAAGTTCTCTGAGGGCAGGGCTTTCTTTTGTGCACCGTCATATTCTCTGGCCCCAGAATCCTGTCTAACATATACTAGGCGCTCAGTAAGTGTGAATTAATGAACAGATGGATGGCTGTTCATGATTCTATGAATGCAGCAGGGCAAGGGTATTGTAGGGTATTATGGAGCAATTACAGAGTGATTACGACACTGGGGCATGGTGAGGAGGACACTAAGGGCCCGGGTCATGATTCTATGAGGATGTATAAGGGAGAAAAACACAGAGGAAGCTTCCCTGAGGAAGTGTGATCACACTGGCTCCCTTCCTCTCCCCGCTAAAAAAAGAGGGGGTCTGCCAGGTGAGGCAGAGAGGGACAAGTGTTCCAGACCGAAGGAGTGTGCAAAGTCCTGAGGCTGGAAGAAGTGTTTTGGATTTGACCAGCTGAGGGAAGGCCAGCATGGGGGAGAGGGAATGAGAGTGAGTTGCTGCTTGGTGGCTGGGGTTGAGGGAGAAATCAAGCCATGCAGGGCTTGGAGGGCCAGGCAACGCTCTTGCCTCTGTCCTAAGAGCAGTGGGAGGCCTTGGACACAAGGCTCTGTGTGATTACATTTACATTTGAAAAGATCCCTTCAGGCAGGATGACTCATACTTGTAATCCCAGTGCTTTGGGAGGCTGAGGCAGGAGGATCACTTGAGCCCAGGAGTTTGAGACCAGCCTGGGAAACATGGAGAAACCCCATCTCTACAAAAAAAAAAAAAAAAAAAAAAAAAATTAGCCAGGTGTAGTGGTGTGTGCCTGTAGTCCCAGCTACTTGGGAGGCTGAGGTGGGAGGATTGCTTGAGCCCAGGAGGTTGAGGCTGCAGTGAGCCGAGATAGCACCACTGCACCCCAGCCTGGGTGACAAAGCAAGACCCTGTCTCAAAGAAAAATAAAATAAAACAAAGTCATTCAAAGTTACTCTCCCTTTCTCCCCCAGTAAAAGAGCAAGCGCTCCTGTGAGTCTCAGGTCTCGTTCTCATTTTGTTTTGTTTTGTTTTTTTGAAACAGAGTCTCACTCTGTCACCGAGGCTGGAGTACAGTGGGGTGGTCTCAGCTCACCACAACCTCCACCTCCCAGGTCCAAGCAATTCTCGTGCCTCAGCCTCCCAAGTAGCTGGGATTACAGGTGTGCACCACCACACCTGGCTGACTTTTGTATTTTTAGTAGAGATGAGGTTTCACCATGTTTGCCAGGCTGGTCTCGAACTCCTGACCTCAAGTGATCCACCCGCCTTGGCCTCCCAAAGTGCTGGGATTATAGGCTTGAACCACTGCGCCTGGCCTTGTTCTCATTTTGGAGGGTGGACAGGAAGGCAGAATGAAGGCTGAGGCCTCAGTCTTCTGGGAGCCAAGGGCTCAGGGCCAGTTATTTCTAAGTAGAATATTCCTTAGTGAGACAGCCTATGCTGGGCTGCCTCTTGCTATTGTGTCCTCTGAATGATGAGGAAAGAGCAGGGAAACCCGCCGAGTATATGACCGGGAAACAACCTGGAGAAGGCAAGAGACTGGGGACAGACAAGGGCAGATGAAGATTCTCTGTTTAATGGATGATAGGAGGAAACGTGCCTGCACACACACAAACACACACGAGGACACTCCCATCAAGTCCTCCTCTGAGTCTGATCGGGATGTGGACAAAGGAACTTGGTGTGACCTTGCCAATGGACCTACAGGCTTTTGGAAGTCCTTCTAGAACTCTCCTGGAGAAAAGCAAGAAGAGAGGGTGACTTTATGGTGACAACTGTGGAGAACGGTCAGAAAGAAGACAGCGGAGCGAACTCTAGGGACCAGGGAATTGATGGCAGTCAGCCGTCAGGACTGGGAACATCAGTGAGTCACGTTCTCTCCCTTTGGTATTAGTAATTGGCATCATTTGGCTGGGAAACAAAAGGCTGAGGCATGATTTTATAACTGCTTTCAAGTAGGGAGGGTTTTCCTTTGGAAGATGGTCATGAGCTGTTTTCAACCCTTGCAGGGGAGAACAGCTCATTCCCATGCTGGGTAGAGATTTCAAGAGCTTTTCAGCTTAATTATAAGAACGGTCTGACCCTGGGGCTGGCTCTTGATGATGACCAGGAAAGTCCCAGAGTGTCCTGAGGCCTGAGTATGAGGCTTTGGAGGTGGGAATCCCATTGGAAGTATGTGGTCCTGCTCCACAAAGCCCCCTCCTCCAGGTCTTAGGGCAGCAGTGGGCTACCCTGGCACCTGCTCCCACTCCTCAGCATGCTAGGGAGATCCTCAGATGGTGACCCGCAACCCCTGCACCCCCAAGAGGATGGGGAATTCACTTTGATGCCAACTGCTCATTCTTCTTTTTCTCCTAATGAGGTACCTTCTAGAAATCTCTCAGTTGTCCTTATAGTCCTCCAACAATTTTGGGGGTGGGAGAGGGAGGAAAGGGAGGCAGCTAGCATTTTTTTTTTTTTTTTTTTTTTTGTGATAGAGTTTTGCTCTTGTTGCCCAGGCTGGAGTGCAATGGTGCGATCTTGGCTCACTGCAACCTCCGCCTCTCGGGTTCAAGTGATTCTCCTGCCTCAGCTTCCTGAGTAGCTGGGATTATAGGTGCCCACCACCACGCCCAGATAATTTTTGTATTTTTAGTAGAGACAGGGTTTCACCATGTTTGCCAGGTTTGTTTCGAATTCCTGACCTCAGGTGATCCACCCGCCTCGGCCTCCCAAAGTGCTGGGATTATAGGCGTGAGCCACCGTGCCCGGCCGGCAGTTGGCATTTTAAGGCCCCTTGCTGTTTGAGGCTCTAGATCTCCATCATTCCTTCATTCATCATGTAATTCCCGAACACCTGCTCTGTGCTGGTCACTCGGCTGGAGACTTTGAGAGAGACAAAGACATCCAGTTATGTCCACAGTAGTGGCCACCCCATTCCAGGAAGGAGTGGATTCGAGTTTTGTGAGGCCTGAGGCTTCTGCCATTTGGGAGGAACCTCTTTAAGAAGATTACAACATTTTGAAAAGAAAGGCTTGTGTCCTCTCCATGCCATCTGGCATGCAAAGGAAAGTCAAAGCAGGATGAGATAGTAGTCTTAACTGATCGGTGTTGACGTATTTTGCAAGATAGGTCAATTCATTGCTAGGGCCCCTCCAAGGGTCTCGGAAGGGGCTCACACAAGTGTGTGTGTGCGGGTGAGTGGGGGCGTCCCTGAAGCTTCATTAGCTTCAGGGTGAATCCACTTTGGTGCTGGACACTGTGCATTCATCATTTCATTGAATCTTCACAATGTGACCATGAGATCAATGCTGTTCTTTCTCCACTTTCCAGAAGAGACTGAGACTCAGGAAGTTAGGAACTTGTCACCCAGCTATGATGTGGAGGGGAAGAGATTTAAACTGGGTCATCCAGACTCCAGAGCTTTCGTCACTAACCACTCCTCTCCATTGCCTCCTCTTACTCTCTGGGAGCTTACAGTTTCCCCGAGGAGCCAAGCACACACAAACCATCCCCATATAGAACAGCCACTCCTTACCCTCCAAATCTGCTCCAGTTTCCTCCCTCGCACTTTTGATCAACTGACCTAGTATATATTTATTTTCTGTTTCCTCTCTCCCACTAGAACTTCATGAGGGCGGGATCGCGTCTGTTTTGTTCACTGCCGTATGGCCAGTACCTAGGGCGCTGCCTGGCAGTGTACAAGGCATTCAATAGATAGTTATTGAATTAATGAATTCATTCAATAAATAGTTCCAGTACCGGCCTGTTTTTGGGAAATGCCTGAAGCGTGTTATAGCCAACAGGTGTTACAGCGGTTGAGAATAAAAAACATACCAAATCAGGGGATTATCAGAGAGGGTTTCCAAGAAGAGGTTGGCCCGGGAAGGATGGCTAAGCTGATATATATATTTAGGAGGCAATGGCGGGGGAAGGTATAGGATGGGTAGCAGTCCAGCAAGCTGCTTGGCATGCCTCCCAGCCTGCGTCAGGCTCCTTGGATGTGGGCCTCTGTGCTATATTCACACATCATCTAAGTGGGTTGTTAAACACAGGCAGTAGCTACCAAGGGATGCTATGGTTTCTCCTTCCTTGGAGATCTTTAAAAATAGGCATAAGCGATCAACTGTCCTAAATTGTTTAGGAAAGGAAGTACTGGCGTGATTGGCTCCTACAGTGTATCAAGCCGTTTAACTGTCATCTGATAGTTATCATCTGATACAATCATCTCAAGAACACTGTAAGGTTGGCACTATTATTATCCCCATTTTACAGATGAGGAGATTGAGGCTCAGAGAAAGTAGGTAATTGTCCAAAGTCACACAGCTGGGATGAGATGTGTCTTTTTGGTTACAGAGCCTGTGGTCTTCCCACTACCCTCCAAGGCTGCTGAGGATCTCTCTTGCGGTCTTATTTTGGGACTTAGCACATTCTATATTAGAATAGCACATGGTGCTCTGTAAGGCTGACATTAGTTAGTAGACTTGTAATCATGATGATAGCAAAAGTGACTCCAGTCACATGACTGAATTATATTGATTTGAGGGCAGCATTTATTTGAGGCAGGAAGTTGGACCAGATGACCTATTCCTGCTTCTCTGTCAATGTTGTTCTACTTACAGGGAGATGGTGAAAGTCGCAGTAAATTGTATCCTCCATAGCTTGTTATTCTGGGGGAATATGGATTAAAGCAATCACTGAATTAAATGCTGGGTACCCAAAGTTCCAATAGTGCAGAGATGCATTATTAGACACCTGTGCGTAGAGAGACATGGAGGTAAGTGTGTAAGAATTTTACAAGGAAGATGCAGAAGGCATGAAAAAGTGAAAGTCAGGACTTGGAAGTCACATGAACTTGACTCCTTAGGGATATTGCTTGAGAGGCAGCATGGGACTTTGACATTGGACAGCTCTAGGTTCAAATCCTCCCTCTGCCACTTACTAGCTGGGCTGTCTGGCAGCAGTCAGGTAACGTTTCTCTCTTGGTCAGTATGCTTCAGTTGCATGTGATAGAAACTAATGTGGCTGCCTTGAGCCAGGGGAGGCTCAAGCTCTGGACCTCAGAAAGGGCTGATGGATGAGGTCCTCAGAGTTTCTGCCATCTCTGCTCTGAATATTAGTCACGTAGATTGAAGATTACATGAGAGGCCCAGGTCCCACACCACATTCTGGGCAGCACGGCAGGGTACTTTGACTGTTGGTACTTCAACTATTGTTGATGAGACAGTATCATGACTGTCTCATCATGATAGGGTCCAGTGGGAGGGAGAGGGGTTCCCTGAAGCAGAATTGGGACAGAAACATTGGGTAGTCACTACTGCCTCTGAGGCTCAGTTCATTCACCTGTAAAATGAGGATAATGACAGCTGCCTCATAGAGGTTTATTTAGGATTCAAATTAAGTATCTAAACTGGCTTGCACCAAAGAATTTCAGTAAATGGTACTTAATGCTAAAATATAGTCAAATCTTTAGTGTCCCTTTTGAAGATGGTCCATGGTAACTTTTATTTGTTAATTCCAATACGTATCTTTAAAAGAAAAAAGGAGCATATTCCCTACATAGTGAAAATAACATCCACATCACACTTAATGCAACTAATAATAATTTCTTAATACCAGCCAGTATGTTCAAATTCAACTTTCCTTGGTGACTTTTAAATCTGGTTGGTCGACTGCCTCATGCAGTGCGTTTTCTCTGTGGGCTCGTGGAGGATAAGCTCATTGCAATATTCATCCAAGCCAAGCAGAATTGGAAAGGTACATTTGTTACAGAAAAAAAAAAAAAAAAAGTCATGGACTGTATTTCAAGACTAAATAGAGTTGATCTGGGATTTCCCTCTGTTTTGGTGTATCCAGGTCACCACTCCCCCTCATTAGTGTCGACTGTATTTAACACTGCCACAGTTAATGAAAGCTTCAGTAGTTAAACACGTACACGACATCCTCTGTTACTCCAGGGTGCGTGTCCAAGGCTTCCAGTGCAATTCAGCATTTATTGAGTGCCTACTATATGCAGGAGATTTCTCCTTCTAACCATTCTTGTAGACTTCTCAAGCCAAACTTCAGTTTTTCTCCTGTAAATTTTATATATCGAGAGCCAGATTTGGCTGTCTAAAGTAGGAGAGAAGGAATAGTCACATTACAGGATTACTTATCTGTGAATTTTAAGATCTAGTAAAGAGAATCCTTCTGGTTCTTATGGGGACAAACATTTCATGATATCAATTTTAAAATTAACAAAGATTAAAAAGAAAAGATCAGCCTGTTTGTTTCTTCTCACCCAGTGATGCTTTTCCTACAAGGACAAAGAGATCTGTAAAGAAAAATCTTATGCTAAGTCTAGGAAACCAGTCTTCGGGGCTTCACTGAAGTAGAGAAAGACAGCAATTCCCAATCTGGAGTCTTCCCCAAAGACTGCTGTTTCTAGTTCCTTGAGCCAGAAATCACTGCCTTCAAGACAGCAAAAAGAGAAAGAAAAGTTCTGAGCCAGGATTAAGAAGGTACAAAATCGAATATTTTCTTTTCTTTTATTTATTTACCTTTTTTGAGAGAGTCTCACTCTGTGCCCAGGCTGGAGTGCAATGAATGGTACAATCTCGGCTCACTGCAACCTCCACTTCCTGGGTTCAAGTGATTCTCCTGCCTCAGCCTCCCAAGTAGCTGGGACTACAGGTGCACGCCACCACACCCGGCTAATTTTTTGTATTTTTAGTAGAGGCAGGGTTTCACCATGTTGGCCAGGCTGGTCTCAAACTCTTGACCTTAGGTGATCTGCCCTCCTCAGCCTCCCAAAGTGCTGGGATTACAGGCGTGAGCCACCACACCCAGCCCAAACTCGAGTGTAAGATCCAATGTGAGAAACGAAGTGGAGAAAGGGGGTCTTAGGTGCTGCTGGAGGGAGTGTAATTGGAAACACCCTTTCTGGAGGGCAATTTGGAAATACTATCAAAAGTCTTTAGAATGTTCATATTCTTGGAATGAATCCCAAGGAAACAAATAGGCTATACCCAAAGATTTATCCATAAGAATAGTCATTGCAATATTGTTTATAATAGTGGAAGATTGGAAATAATCTTAACACACAACCACAGGAGACTTGACAAATCTACTGGTTTAGATTGGTTCAATAATTTACAGGGCATCTGTCCATGATGGAATATTATTCAGGCATTGGAAAGGATGATGCAGGAATGAGGTTCTCAGTTAGAGTTCATGGTTCAGGAAATCTCTGAAATTATATGCAGAACTGTGTGTGTGTGTTTGCGTGTGTGTGTGTGTATGTGTACACACTTCTTGGGGAGAGGATTCTTACAGATTCTCAAATAGGTACCTGACCCAAGAGGGTAAAAAATCACCACTGTAGAAAATATTTAAAGCAGAAAGATGTGGACAACATATTATTAAGTGAGAGAGAGAGGGAAGGGTAGGTTAAAGGCAAAGATTATACAATCTTATTTTTATACAAAATGTGCATGTATGTATGTGTGTAGGAAGAAGATTAAAAGGTTACCCACCAAAATGAATATCATGGTTATCTCAGAATGACAGGATTATAGATGATTTTTTTCTTTTTCTTTGTCGTATTTTCTGATATTATTACCACGAATACTACTATGATGTTAAAGAAATACTTTTTTTTTCTTTTTCTTTGAGACGGAGTATCGCTTTATTGCCCAGGCTCCCAGACTGGAGTGCAATGACGCGATCTTGGCTCACTGCAATTTTTGCCCCCCAGGTTCAAGCGATTCTCCTGCCTCCGCCTCCTGAGTAGCTGGGATTACAGGTGCACGCCACCACACCTGGCTAATTTTTGTATTTTTAGTAGAGATGGGGTTTCGCCATGTTGGCCAGGCTGGTCTTGAACTCCTGACCTCATGATCCACTCACCTCGGCCTCCCAAAATGCTGGGATTACAGGTGTGAGCCACAGCACCTGGCCAAGAAATACTTTTTGAAAAAGCATAAGATCATGGATCCTGGAACCTGGAACTACATTGTACGGGTCCCAACTTACCAACAAAGGAATCTATAGTATGTTTCTTAACTTCTCCAGGCCTTAATTTCCCCATCTTTAAAATGGGAATAATAATAGTTTGTATTAACAGTTATAATATACCAGAGCCTGACACGAGGTAAGTACTCAGTGAAGGCTGGCTATTGTGAGCAATAAGGTGAGGTCATGTGGCCTAGTAGAAGATGCATGGGCTATGGAGATTCATTATGTTTGGTTTTCATTCCGGGTTTGTGACTCCTTAGCTAGTGATCACTTTGGTTTTGTTTTGTTTTGGTTTTTGAGACAGAGTCTCACTCTGTCACCTATGTTGGGGTACAGTGTGCGATCTCAGCTCACTGCAACCTCCACTGTCCAGGTTCAAGCGATTCTTGTGTCTCAGCCTCCCCAGTAGCTTACAGGTGTGTACCACCATGCCTGGCTAATTTTTTTATTTTTAGTGGAGATGGAGTTTCACCGTATTGTCCAGGCTGATCTTGAACTCCTGACCTCAAACGATCCACCCACCTCAGCCTCCCAAAGTGCTGGGATTACAGGCATGAGCCACCGTGCCCCTCCATCCCTTAGTATAAGCCTTACTTTTCTCATCTGTAAAATGGACACCATGATCTCTCACTTGCTGGGTTAGCACTAGAGAAAATAGGGCTGGGCGTGGTGGCTCACACCTGTAATCCCAGCACTTTAGGAGGCCGAGGTGGGTGGATCACAAGGTCAGGAGTTCGAGACCAGCCTGGCCAATATGGTGAAGCCCTGTCTCTACTAAACATTCAGAAATTAGCTGTAATTTGTAAATTACTGGGTGAACTCGAGAGGTGGATGTTGCTGTGAGCCGAGATTGCTCCACTGCACTCCAGGCTGGGTGACACAGTGAGACTCTTTCTCAGAAAAGAAAAAAAAAATGTGCCTTGTGCATAGCAGGGGCTCAAAAAATGATAGAAATGGCCCAAGTAGAGTAGAATTATTTCCTTTGGGAATTGACAATAAATGCTTAGAAAACTAAACCTTTTGCTTTTTTTTCACACTGTAACACAAATCTAATTTACCTCAAGCTAAAAGTACTGCAGTGAAGAGGCTGGCCTATCAAAGGACTTTGAAAAATGCCACATTCCATGTCTAGCCAATTTTGCCACCGTAATTACTAAGTGTTACCTATTGCTTTATTATTATGTACCATTCCTGGGATGAATCATTCTTATTTTTTTCTGTAATAACTTCAATTTTTCTCCTCTTTCCGGAACTGGGCAGCTGACAACAAAAAAATATGGCACATAAAATATGACTTACCAGAGTTGGCCATCCTCTCCCTGTCCAACTCACCTCCAGCCCCCATGAATTATCTGATTAGCATATTACCTTGACAACAACCATCATCTCTTCTGAAATTTTAGGAAGTTTTGGTGTTTGCTGGGGTATCTATGCTGTGCTTGGCCCCATGTCTTTTTCACATGTTGTCTGATCTAGGCTGTAGGCTGAATCTTCCATTGTTCTCATCCTGCATATCCAACCCACTGGCAATTTCTGTTGGCTCTTACTTCAAAATGTATCCTGAATCCAACCACTTCTCCCTACTTCCACACCCTTGTCTAAGCCATTATCATCTCTCACCTAGATGTTTTGAATAAACAGAATTTTTTTTTTTTTTTTTTTGAGATGGAGTCTCACTCTGTCACCCAGGGTGGAGTGCAGTGGTGCGATCTCAGCTCACTACAACCTCTGCCTCTTAGGTTCAAGCGATTCTCATGCCTCAGCCTCCAAAGTGGCTGGGATTACAGGCATGCGCCGCCATGCCCGGTTAATTTTTATATTTTTAGTAGAGACGGGGTTTCACCATGTTGGCCGGGCTGGTCTCAGACTCCTGACCTCAGTTGATCCACCTGCCTCGGCCTCCCAAAGTGCTGGGATTACAGGCATGAGCCACCGTGCCCGGCCAAAAACAGATTATTTTTAAAAGCAATTCTAGGTTCACAGCAAAATTGAGTAAAAGGTACAGAGATTTCCCATAAACTCCTTCCCCCAACACGTGCACAGCCTCTCTCATTATTAACATCCCACACCAGAGTGGTACATTTGTCACAATCAATGAGCCTACATTGACACATCATTATCACCCAAAGCCTGTAGTTTACACTAAGGTCATTCTTGGTATTGTACATTCTATGGGTCGTGACAAATGTGTAATAACATGAATCCACCATTATAGTATCATATAAAATATTTTCACCACCTATTTCATTAAACTATTCATAAAATAGTTTAATCCTCTTCTTCTGCCAATTCATCGTTCCCTCCCCCCAGCTCCTGGCAATAACTGACCTTTTTATTGTCTCTATAGTTTTGCCTTTTCTAGAATGTCATATAGTTGGAATCACACAATACGTAGCCTTTTCAGGTTGGCTTCATTCTCTTAGTAATATGCATTTAGGGTTCCTCCATGTCTTTTCACGGTTTGACAGTTCATTGCTTGCTTTCTCGCTTTCTCTCTTTCTCTCTTTCTTTCTTTCTTTCTTTCTTTCCTTCCTTCCTTCCTTCCTTCCTTCCTTCCTTCCTTCCTTCCTTCCTTCCTTCCTTCCTTCCTTCCTTCCTTCCTTCTTTCTTTCTTTCTTTCTTTCTTTCTTTCTTTCTTTCTTTCTTTCTTTCTTTCTTTCTTTCTTTCTCTTTCTTTCTTTTCTTTTCCTTCCTTCCTTCGTTTCTCTCTCTCTCTCTCTTTCTCTCTCTCTCCTTCCTTCCTTCCTTCCTTCCTTCCTTCCTTCCTTCCTTCCTTCCTTCCTTCCTTCCTTCCTCCCTTCCTTCCCTCCTTTTCTCCTTCCTTCCTTCCTTCTTTCCTTCCTTCCTTCCTTCCTTCCTTCCTTCCTTCCTTCCTTCCTTCCTTCCTTCCTTCCTTCCTTCCTTCCTTCTTTCTGACATAGTCTCACTCTGTTGCCTAGGCTGGAGTGCAGTGGTATGATCCTAGCTTACTGCATCCTCAAACTCCTGGCCTCAAGTGATCCTCCCACCTCAGCCTCTCAAGTAGCTGGAACTACAGACATGCGCCACCACTTGGGGGTAATATTTTTACTTTTTTAGGGTAAGATCCCCCTGACTCAGCCTCACAAAGTGCTGGGATTATAGATGTAAGCCACAGTGCCCTGCCAGTTCATTTCTTTTTAGCACTAAATAACATTCCATTGCCTGGATATATCACAATTTATTTATTCATTGATATGCCAAAGGACATCGTGGTTGCTTCCAAGATTTAGCAATTATAAATAAAGCTGCTATAAACATCTGTGCAAGTTTTTGTGTGCAACATAAGTTTTCAGCTCTTTTGGGTAAATATTAAGGAGTGTAATTGCTATATAGTATGGTAAGAGTGTGTTTACTTTTGTAAGAAACTGCCAACCAGTCTTTCCAAGTGGCCATACCATTTTGCATTTCCACTTGGAATGAATGAGTTTCTGTTGCTCCACACCTTTGTCAGCACTTGATGTTGATGATCTGAATTTTGGCCATTCTAATAAGTGAGTTGTGGTATCTTACTGTTTTAATTTTCATTTCCCTGATGACATATGATGGGGAGTATTTTTTCATATGAGGTTTTCCAGCTGTATGTTTTCTTTGTTATGATGTTTATTAAGGTCTTTGGCCCATTTTTAATAGGGCTGTTTGTTTTCTTAGTGCTGCAATTTTGGTATATTTTGTATATTCTTTGTATATTTTAGATAGCAGCCCTTTTATCAGCTATCTTTTGCAAATAATTTCTCCCAGTCTGTGGTTGTCTTCTCATTCTCTTGACAAGACTTTTATGTAGCAGAAGTTTTTAATTTTAATAAAGTTCAACTTATTGATTATTTCTTTCATAGATCATGTCTTTGGTGTTATGTGTCAAAAGTCATTGCCAAACCCAAGATCATCTAAGTTTTCTCCTACATTATCTTCTAGGAGTTTTATAGTTTTTCATTTTACATTTAAGTCTATAATTCGTTTTGAGTTAATATTTGTCACAGGTAAAGGTCTGTGTCTAGGTTAATTTTTTTGCATGTGGCTGTCCAGTTGTTACATCACCATTTGTTGAAAAGACTGTCATTTCTCCATTGAATTGCCTTTGCTGCAATGTCAAAGATCAGTTGACTCTATTTATGGGGGTCTATTTCCGGGCTCTCTATTCTGTTTCGTTTATCTAGTTGTCTATTCTTTCACCGATACTTCATTATCTTGTTTACTGCAGGATTGTAATAAGTGTTGAAGTCTGGTAGTGTCAGCCTCCAGCTTTGTTCTTCAATATTGTGTTGGCTATTATGGGTCTTTTGCCTCAGAATGCATTTTTTGTTGTCTACAAAATAACTTACTTGGGTTTTGATAGGGATTCTATTGAATCTGTAAATCAAGCTGGGAAGACTTGAGTCTTCCTATTCATGAATAGGGATTATCTCTCCATTTATTTAGTTCCTCTTTGATTTCTTTCATCAGAGTTTTCTAGTTTTCCTCATATTGATTTTGCACATATTTTGTTAGATTTATATCTAAGTATTTCATTTTGGGGGATGCTAATGTAAATGGTATTGTGTTTTAAATCCCATTTATTCATTGCTGGTATATAGGAAAGTGATTGACTTTTGTATATTAACCTTATGTCCTGAAACTTTGTTATAATTGCTTATTAGTTTCAGGAATTGTTTTTGATTCTTTTGTATTCTCTGCATAGACAATCATATTTTCTGTGAACAAAGATAGTTTTAGCCCTTCCTTCCTAATATGTATTTTAATTTTCTTTTTCTTGTCTTATTGCATTAGCTAGGACTTAAGTATGATATTGAAAAGAAGTAGTGAGAGGGGACATTCTTACCTTGTTCCTGACTTAGCAGGAGAACTTCTAGCTTCTCACCATTAAGTATAATGTTAGCTGTAGGTTTTTCGTAGATGTTCTTTATCAAGTTGATAAAGTTTCCCTCTGTTTCTAGTTTGCTGAGAATTTCCCTTTCTTAATTACGAACTAGTGTTGGGTTTTGTCAAATGCTTTTTCTGCATCTATGTGATCATGTGCTTTTCAAATCAAGGCCTTGCATACCTGGGATAAATTCCACTTGGTTATGGTGTATTGTTCTTTTTATACATTGTTGGATTCACTTTAATAATATTTTGTTCAGGATTTTGCATCTATGCTTATAAGATATATTGGCTTTTAGTTTTGTTTTCAGACAAAGTTTCGCTCTTGTCACCCAGGCTGGAGTGCAGTGGCGTGATCTCAGCTCACTGCAGCCTCTGCCTCTCGGGTTCAAGCTATTCTCCTGCCTCAGCCTCTTGAGAGCTGGGATTACAGGCATGTGCCACCATGGCTGGCTAATTTTTTTTTTTTTTTTGAGATGGAGTCTCGCTCTGTTGCCCAGGCTGGAGTGCAGTGGCACGATCTCGGCTCACTGCAAGCTCTGCCTCCCAGGTTCACGCCATTCTCCTGCCTCAGCCTCCCGAGTAGCTGGGACTATAGGCGCCTGCCACTGTGCCCGGCTAATTTTTTGTATTTTTAGTAGAGATGGGGTTTCACCGTGTTAGTCAAGATGGTCTCGATCTCCTGACTTCATGATCCACCCACCTCGGCCTCCCAAAGTGCTGGGATCACAGGCGTGACCAACCATGCCTAGCCTAATTTTGTATTTTTAGGAGAGAGAGGGTTTCACACTGTTGGCTAGGCTGGTCTTGAACTCTTGACCTCAGGTGATCCACCTGTCTCAGCCTCCCGAAGTGCTGGGATTACAGATGTGAGCCATCACACTAGACCATGGTTCGTAGTTTTCTTATAATGTTTTTGTCTGATTTTGGTATCAGAGTAATGCTGGCCTCATTAGAATGAGTTAGGAAGTGCTCCCTCTGCTTCTAGCTTCGAAAGAGATTGTAGAAAATTGGTATAATTTTGTCCTTAAATGGTAGGATTCACCGGTGAACTCATCTGGGACTAGTGTTTTTCCATTTTGAAAGGTTATTATTGATTTAATTTGATACAAGCCTACTCAGATAATCTATTTCTTCTTGATATTTGATATTTTGGCTGATTGTGTCTTTCAGTGAATTGTTCCATTTCATCTAGCTTATCAAATAGAGTTGTTCATAGTGTATCATTATCCTTTTAATGACTGTGAGATCTATATGGGAGTACTTTATTTCATTTCTGATATTAGTAATTTGTGTCATCTCTCTTTTTTCTTAGTCAGGTAGATGCTTATCAATTTTATTGATCTTTTCAAAGAACCAGCTTTTGTTGTCATTAATTTTCTCTATTGATTTCCTGTTTTCAATTTCATTGACTTCTGCTTTAATTTTTATTTTTTATTTCTTCTGCTTACTTTGGATTTAAATTGTTATTTTTCTTGTTTCCCAAGTTGGAAGATTAGGTGATTGATTTTAGATCTTTCTTCTTTTCTACTATACAGTTTCAATGTTATAAATTTCCCTCTAAGTGCTCCTTTTGCTGCATCCCACAGATTTTGATATATTGTTTTTTCATTTTCATTTAGTTCAAAAGATTTTTAAAATTTCTCATGAGGTTTCCTTCTTTGACCCATGTGTTTAGAAGTACCTTATTTAGAGGCCGGGCGCGGTGGCTCAAGCCTGTAATCCCAGCACTTTGGGAGGCCGAGACGGGTGGATCACGAGGTCAGGAGATCGAGAGACGATCCCGGCTAACACGGTGAAACCCTGTCTCTACTAAAAAATACAAAAAAAAAAAATAGCCGGGCAAGGTGGCGGGCGCCTGTAGTCCCAGCTACTCGGGAGGCTGAGGCAGGAGAATGGCGTAAACCCGGGAGGCGGAGCTTGCAGTGAGCTGAGATCCGGCCACTGCACTCCAGCCTGGGTGACAGAGCAAGACTCCGTCTCAAAAAAAAAAAAAAAAAAAAAAAAAAAAAAAAAAAAAAAGAAGTACCTTATTTAATATCTAAGTATTTTGGGATTTTGTCCAGCTATCTTTCCATTATTGATTTCAAGTTTAATCCCATTGAGGTCTGAGAGCAGATGTTGTATAATTTCATATATATGAAAGTATATATAAATTTAAATTTGTTGAGGTGTGTTTTATGGCCCAGAATATGGACTAACTTGCTGAATGTTCCATGTAAGCTTGAGAAGCATGCATATGCTGCTGTTGTTGATGAAAGAGTCAACATATATCAATTATATATACATGGTGTATTGACAGACCACATATACAATGATGGTCCCATAATACTATAATATCATATTTTTACTGTACCTTTTCCATATGAACATATGTTTAGATACACAAATATTTACCATTGTGTTATAATTGCCTATAGTAACTTGCTATACAGGTTTGTAATCAAGGAGCAATAGACTGTACCATATAGCCTAAATGTGTAGTAGGCTATACCATCTAGGTTTGTGTAAGTACCTTCTGAGATGTTCACACAATGACAAAATTACCTAACAACACATTTCTCAGAACATATCCCTGTTGTTAAGTGGCACATGACTGTATATATAGGAGATTGATGGTACTGTTGAGTTCCACTATGTCCTTTCTGATTTTCTGCCTGCTGGATCTGTCCATTTCTGATAGATGGGTGTTGAAGTTTCCAATTATGATAATAGATTCATCTATTTCTTCTTGCAGTTTTATCAGTTTTTGCCTCATGCATTTAGACACTCAGTCGTTAGGTGTGTAAACATTAAGGATTTTTGTGTTGTCTTGGAAAATCAATCTGTTTATCATTATTTAATGCCCCTCCTTACCCCTGAAAACTTTTTTTTTTTTGCTCTGAAGTCTTCTCTGTTTGGAATTATATAGTTACTCCTGCTTTCTTTTGATTAGAGTTAGTATGGTGTATGTTTTTCCATCAATTTACTTTTAGTGTATATGTGTCTTTACACTTAAAGCACGTTTCTTGTAGGCAACATGTAGTTGGGTCTCATTTTTTGATCCATTCTAAAAATTTCTATCTTTCAATTGATATATTTAGACTATTGATGCTTAAAGTGATTATTGATATCATTGATTAATATCTACCATATATGTTACTGTTTTCTATTCATTACCTTTGTTTGTTGTTGCTATGTTGTCTTCCATTGTTTTTCTGCCTTTTGTGGTTTTAATTGAGCATTTTACATAATTTCATTTTCTCTCCTTTATTAGCATATCTGTTATACTTCTTTTTCAGTGCCTCTTGTTTTCCATATACTTCTTTTTTTCACTTTTAGTGGCTGTACTTGAGATTGCAATGTACATTTATCACTAATCCAAGTCCACTTTCATATAACACTATACCACTTAACAGTTAATGCAAGTATCTTAAAATTGTCCTAATTCCTCCCTCCCATCCCTTGCATCATTGCTATCTGTACTAGTCCATTTTCATACTGCTATAAAGAACTGCCTGAGACTGGGTAATTTATAAACGAAAAAGGTTTAATTGACTCATAGTTGAGCATGACTGCAGAGGCCTCAGGAAATTTATGATCGTGGCAGAAGGCGAAGGGGGAGCAAGGCACCTTCACCTTCCTTCTTTGGCAGGAAGGAGAAATGCCAAGCAAAGGGGAAAGAGCCCCTTAAAAAACCATCAGATCTCGTGAGAACTCACTCTCATGAGAACAGCATGGGGGAAACCACCCCCATGATTCAATTATCTCCACCTTGTCTCTCCCTTGACACATGGAGATTATTGGGATTATAGGAATTAGAATTCAAGATGAGATTTGTGTGGGTACAGAAAGCCTAACCACATCACTATCATATCTTTCACTTACACATAAGCATACATAAGTATATATCAAGTACATTGTTGCTGTAATTATTCTGAAAAAACTATTATCTGTTAGGTGAGTTAACAATAAGAAAAATAAGTTTTTATTTTTACCCTCATTTATTCCTTCTCTGATATTCTTCCTTTCTTTATGAAGGTCCAAGTTTCTGGCTTATATGATTTTCTGTTCTCTAAAGAACTTCTTTTAACATTTCTTGCAAGGTCTACTGGTGACAAACTCCTTTGATTTTAGTTTGTCTGAGGAAGTATTTTTCCTTCACTTTCAAAGAATAATTTCATAGGGTACAGAATTCTTGGTAGATTTTTTTCTCTTAACACTAAATATTTCAGTCCAGTCTCTTCTTGCTTATGTGGTTTCTGAGGAGAAGTTAGATTCTTATCTTTACCTAAGATAATTCTTATCTTTAATCCACTACAGGTAAGAGTTTATTTTTCTCCTCTGGTGTCTTTCAAGTTTTTTTCTTTATCTTTGATTTCTGTAGTTTGAGTATAATGTGCCTACGTGCCTTTGTTTGCTTGTTTGTTTGTGGCTTTAGTTTTTTTGTTTGTTTGTTTGCATTTATCCTGCTTAGTGTTCTATGAGCTTTCTATATCTGTGGTTTAGTGTATGACATTACTTTGGGGGAAATCCTTGGTCATTATTGGTTCAAATATTTCTTCTGTTCTATTCTGTCCTTCTCCTCCTTCTAGTATTTCCATTATGCATATGTTGCAGCTTGCGTAGTTGTCCCACAGTTCTTGGATATTCTGTTCTGCCTTTTTAGTCTTTTCTCTCTTTTTTTTTCCATTTTGGAAAGTTCTGTTTTGATATCCTCAAATCAAATATCAAATTCAGTTATTCTTTCCTTAGTCATGTCCAGTCTGCTAATGAGCCCATCAAAGGCATTCTTCATTTCTGTTACAGTGTTTTTGACCTCTAGTATTTCTTTGACTCTTTATTAGAAAGTTCATCTCTCTGCATACATTGCCATCTGTTCTTGAATGTTGTCTACTTTATCCATTAGAGTCCTTAGCATCTTTATCATAGTTGTTTGCAATTCTCGCTCTGATAAGCCAACATCCCTGCCATATCTGAGTTTAGTTTTGATGCTTGCTCTTTCTCTTCAAGCTGTGTTTTTTGCCTTTTAGTATGCCTTGTAACTTTTACTTCATAGTCAGACATGATGTACTGGGTAAATAGGTCTTTACTAATGTAATGGTTAGGTGTTGGGGGAGGGGAAACATTCTATAGCCCTATGATTAAGTCTCACTCTTTCCTGTTCTGTGACTCTAGACTGAACTTCACAAGTGCTTCTCAGTCTCCACCTCCAGCCCCACCTGCCAACATTAGGTGGAAGAGGATGGCTACAGTAGGCTGGAGCTGGGTATTTATTTTTCTTCCTGCGGATCAGTTAGGCTCTGAAAAATCTCTAATAGTTTAAGCTCTGGTAACACAGTTCCTCTTGAGGGCAGGCTTTGTTAGAAGAACAGGGTGCCTTGGAGGATTTCAAAATGGTTACTTCCCCCTCACCTTTTCCAAATGCATGAGGGAATTTTTCTCCAGTATTCACTATGGGAAGCTGGTAGAGCTCCTGGAAGTAAAGCTCAAAAAAGTGTAGGTACCCTCCTGTGACTGGGTTCCCTAGAGTGTTTCACTCTCAGACTTGTCCACATTGAGCCTCTAGTAATTCATCAATTACACTTTAGGTTTTCCATTCCTGGCACTGGTTCCTGCTGAGGTTTCAGCACTAGTAAGTTGTGATTCTCTATATTTGCCTGTTTGTCTCTCCAAATTTTAGGACTAGGAGCTTTCTCTGTGACTTTACTTTTCTAATAGATCTAAGAAGCGTTGTGGATTTTTCAGTTTGTTCAGCTTTTTACTTGTTAGGACACAGTGGTGACTTCTAAATTCCTTATGTGCTGGGTGAGAAACCAGAAGTCTCATCTGTATTTTTGCAATAGCCTCCGAACTGGTTCCTGTCTTCTGTCTTTGCCCACAGCATAGCAACTCAAATATGCCTTTAAAATATAAATTAGATTATGTTACTTTCCTGCTCAAAACTGTCCAGTGGCTCCCCAGGTCACTCAGAGCAAAAGTCAAAGTACTGGGCCTACCAGCCCCTACATACCTGCCCCATCTCCAACACTCTGCCTGGAGCTCCTTCTCTCCAATGACAAGATCTCCTCCAACCATACTGCCTGCCTTGCCTATCCTTGAACCAGATATGCTCTCATTGCCAGGTCTGTGCACTTAAACTTTTCCCTCTGCCTGGAATGATCTTCCCCCAGGCTCCTGCATAGTCCAGTTCTTCCCTTCTCTTGGCTCTTGATACAAATGTCATCATCACAGTGAGGTTTTCCCTAATCTCCCTACAGATTCTAGTAACTCCTTCCCAATCACCCCTCGGCTTCTTCCCCTACTTTATTTTCTCCATCGTATTTATCACTGTCTGATTCACCATATATTTTACTTTAAAAAGAACTTACTTTTTTCCCTCACCAGAATGTAAGGCTCATGAGGACCAGGGTTTTTAATCTGTATTGTTCCCTGTTGTAACCTCAGTGCATATGATAAGTCCTCAATAACTATTTACTTTATGGATTATTATTGTAATTATCTAGAATGAGTCAAGGAATCGTTGTGGCCACGGTTCAAACTCAGGTTTTCCTGACTCAGAGCCTGTGTTCTGAATGACTATACTACATTGCCACTCAATTCTGTGTTGAATATTGAATATCTGATGCGTTCTTCCAAATGGCCATTACCTACACTCTGACAGTTTTCTATTTCTTGGCTCTCACTGGAGTTGGTTTTTCTGAGTTAGGAAGAACTCTCTATGAGCTGCATCCTAATATTTCCTCAAGATAATTGCATTGCAAAACAGGCTGAAATAAGACTGCTCACCGCATTACCTGCAGGACTCTCTCCTCCATCTCGCTTCACTGCAGCCTGTCTGCCAGCTAAGGTTAGAACTGCACTGCTTCTGGCCAAACATAATCTCAGGTTAAGTAGTCAATATCATGTAATCTTCAAAAAAAATTTATAAAAACCCGAACAGACTGATAAAATTCCTCAAGTCTGTATGTTTTATAGCCTTCAAAGTGCCTTTAAGTGCATAATTTATTTTGATGCTTATAATGACCTGCCGCACAGGTCACTGCTTACCTCGTTGCTTGGATGAAGAAAGGGAGGTCATAGTTAGTGGCAGTGCTAGAACTGGAAGACCTCAGATCTTCTGACTCAAGAAGCCCAATTCCTCTACAAACTGAGTGCCCTCAAGTTGATTTCTGCACTGTTTATCACCGGCTTTAGTTTATAGTTCTGATAACTTTTATTCATACACAGCACCTGGAATCTTGATGGTTAAAACGAATTGTTTAAGTGGGGAGAGACTAGGTGTGTTTTGGACATGTGTAGTTTTTGACTGCCCAGCATCCATGCTACCCTCTTTTGGTAACAACCCCAATTTCAGTTTTGGACAATTACTTCTGTCCTATTGGTTGCAGTGTTAGTTGGGCTGTCAGTCAACATGGTGAAGGAGAGGGCATTTTACTCAAGCCAAACCAATCAGATTCAAGGAGTTGGGATCTGAACTCAAATGGCAGAGGATACAAGAAGGTTACGTAAGAAGCAGTTTCCTACCAAAATGACTGATTAGCTCCAATTCCAGGACATCTCTGGAATATTTATTTCTGAAGATTTGTTTCTGTTGCTTGCAACCAAAGAGTCCTGCCTGGAGTAGGGAAGAATTATGGGAAGCCTGGCCTCCTTCAGCAACACTGGACCCTCTTCTGTGAAGACAGGCTGGGGCTCGTGAGTGCGCTGTGGTGCTCTCAGTGGTCAGTGGGTCAATGTCAGCTTGCTGGCTTCTTGCCTGGGACTTCATGGCCTGTCGTGGAAAGGCCCTTCAGCAAATCAGAGGAAGGTTCAAGTTGAGGAAGATGTGAGTAGAATGGGTCTTTCGAGGTGCTCCTCAAGGACTTGAGTAGGGGATAACAAGGAGGCTCAGGTGTCTTAATGGAGCTGTAGGTGGGAAGAATGAGACCCAAATTTGGAAAACAGCTTTTTGTTTTGCTCAGAAAGTTTGGTGGTGGTCAAGACTTCCATGTTGTTTCAGACCTCCTAATTCTCATATTTTAGATAAATAGTAAAGCCATTTGACAATTATGATGAAATTCTCATATGTTAGATAAATAGTAAAGTCATTTGACAATTATGATGAAATAGGGAATGGCATGGGTAGATGAAAGGGCAAGTCGTTGCTGCCCCAACCCCCAACACCAGAGAACGGAGACTTTCTCATGGATGCTTCTTGCCCACTTTTGCTTCTTTATTCTCTGGTCTTGCCTGCTGGTTTCGGTGCCAACCACACACCTTCTCTGCCATAGACAAAGTTTGTTGAGTTTCCCTTTGCTCGCTCTCATGGGCCAGATTTACAGCACTGAACTCTTCCCTCCAGGCACTTGTTGATATTTGTCAGGAAATTAGTGTGCTCTGAGAGCCCACTCTGTGTTAGGTGTGGCGGCAAGCCCTTTCCCATGGAAGGTATGAGCCCATTTAATTTGCACAGCAACTTTGTGAGGTAGAAGTAGTATCCCTGTTTGCAGATGAGGAAATCAAGCAATGGAGAGGTTAAATAATTTATCTAAGCTAGATCACATAGCTGACAAGTGGCAGAGCCAGGTCTTGAACCCAAACTTGACCAATTCCAAAGCTTTTCAGGAGTCCTGAGATTTAATCCTAACTCTGTTACTTACTAGCTCTGTGACTATCTCTGCAAATAAACCTCTTAAGTCCTGGGTTCTTTTATTGATAACAATAATGGCAGAGATTGGAGGTGGAAATTGGTACCACATTCTTTGCCAACCTAGCTAATTGATTAGTACCTGTCAGGAGGGCTGTGCGGACAAGGATTCAACAGCTATGCTAAGTTTAGTAGGAAAGAGCTCTGTGATCACTTAGTGATGTCTGCATGAGCCCAGAAGAGAGGATAGGCTGCATTTAGGTCATATGTTAGCCATTCTGTGATCATGAAGTATTTTAGGCTGTTAAATGTCATGATTCTTTGATTTAAACATCCTGACCTTTTAAAATAAATAAGCCCATCCTGACTGTATTCTTTTCTGTTCTCTTTTTGTTTTTCCTCTGGTTAGGTCCTCTCAGTTTTTCACACCTATCCAAAATCCATTATCATGGACTAATTAATCAAATTGCTAAAGGATCTCCTTCTCCTAGCCTAGGCAGCATAAGTATATCTGTTATCTATTGCTATGTAACCAACAATGCCAGAACTTAATAGCTTAAAACAAAAATGATTGATTTATCATGGCTGACTGGGGAGCTCTGCTCCACACGCTGTTGACTGGGGTCTCTCATGAGCCTACATTGAATTGAGAACTTGACTGGGGACCTTGGTTCTCCACTGCGTGGCCTCTCTCGCTTGTGGTGTCTCTAGTGCATCTCCATGTGGCCTCTCTCTCTCTCCATCAGGATAGCCTGGACGTTCTATCCACATGGCACTGGGTTTCAGGAAGTAGCATGCAAGAGGACGTGCAAACAATAAGCCTTGGTCTGTATCACACTTGCTACTGTCCAAGACTCTGGATAACTGTAGAGTCAGGATTGGAAGGTATTCCACAAGGGCCTGACTACCAGGAGTCATGGTTCACTCGGGGCTGCCAATATAGCAATCTATCGTCATAGGCAATTTCGAATATTCTCAGGGATTCCTACCACACATGGAAGTAGTCATGAAGCACTTATTGATGTGCTAGGTGCTGAGTTATAAGAGTGATAAGACAGGATGTCTGTTTTTGTGGAGTTTCCAGTTCAGTAGATAATATAGAACATACTCCAAAAGAATAAAGCAACACAAGTTAGTGGGAGAAGCTTTCAAAATACAGTCATATTTCCCCGAATTTCACTGCGGATCAATTGTCTGGAATATTTTTACATAAACAAAATGGTTGGGCCACAAATACATTGTGGCTGGGCCACAAATTTAACTCATACTATAAATATACCATGGTGGGGTTTCCCAAACACCACACATTAATATACTGAGTTCATGATTTTTGCCATCAACATGTGCACTGGAACTTTTACTTACTTAATATTCTCCTTTGATTCAACTTATTTTTAACACTTATATAATTTTATTTTAAAATAAAGTTTTATATCACTGCCATAAAAGCAAAACCAGTATTATTTGCTGTAAATATAAGATAGCCATATGAGTAAATTCAGCTAAAATGGAAAATAGTGATCATATTAAATCCTGGTAAGGATGTAGAGAAACTGGATCTCTCATACTTTGCTGGTAGGAATGTAAAATGATAGCGCCGTTTAGGAAAATAGTTTGGCAGTTTCTTTTCAAGACTAAAAATGGACTTATCACACAACACAGTCATTACACTCTTGGACATTTATTCCAAAACAAAGAAGACGTTTTCTTGTAGGAACTTATACATGAATATGCACAGCAGCATTCAGAATAACCAGAAAACTGGAAATTAACCCAAATGTCCTTCAATATGTGAATGGCTAACTGGTACATCCATACCTTGGAATACTACTCAGCAATAAAAAGGAATGAACTATTAATACATGCAACAATGTAGAAGAACCTGAAGGAAACTATGCTTGGTGAAATAAAAAGCCAGTCTTGAAAGGTTACAGACTGTATGATTCCATTAATATATTTTTAAAAGGATAAAACTTTAGAAAAGGAGAGCAGAGTTTAGGGATGAGGGAGAGAGGAAGGGTGTGATTATAAAAGGATAACACAAGGGAGTGTTGAGGTGATGGCACAGCTGAGTATCTCAGTTTGGGCAGCAGTTGTGAAAGGCTGCACATATGGATAAAAATCACCTAGAACTACACACACACACACAAATGAGTGCATGTAAAACTGATGAAATCCAAGTAAGTTTTTTTTTTTTTTGATGGGGGACAGAGTCTCACTTTGTAGCCCAGGCTGGACTGCAGTGGCGAGGTCTTGGCTCACTGTAAGCTCTGCCCCCCAGGTTCAAGTGATTCTCCTGCCTCAGCCTCCTGAGCAGCTGGGACTACAGGTGCGTGCCACCATGCCCAGCTAATTTTTGTATTTTTAGTAGAGACGAGGTTTCACCATGTTGACCAGGCTGGTCTTGAACTCCTGACCTCAGATGATCCGCCCACCTAGGCCTCCCAAAGTGCTGGGATTATAGGCATGAGCCACCATACCTGGCCAAATCCAAATAAGTTCTATGGATTATACCAGTACCAACTTCTTAGTTTTGATAGAGTACAACTGTTGTAAGATGTTAACATTGGAGGAGATTGGGAGTAGGGTGCACATGACTTCCTTGCATATTTCCTTGCAACCTTCCTGAATCTAAAATTATTTTTTTACTTAAAGAAATTAAAACAATTAAAACATGTTAGCATTCTTTTTTTTTTTTTTTTTGAGATGGAGTCTCACTCTGTTGCCCAGGCTGACGTGCAATGGCACAACCTCAGCTCACCGCAACCTCCACCTCCCGGGTTCAAGCGATTCTCCTGCCTCAGCCTCCCAAGTAGCTGGGATTACAGGTGCCTGCCACCACACCTGGCTAATTTCGTATTTTTAGTAGAGATAGGGTTTCTCCATGTTGGTCAGGCTGGTCTTGAACTCCCGACCTCAGGTGAATCCGCCTGCCTAGGCCTCCCAAAGTGCTGGGATCACAGGCATGAGCCATTGCGCTTGGCCAAAACACGTCAGTATACTTCTGAAAATACCTAGAATCTCTTCAGTTATCACCAGCATGACATGGACTACATAGTGGAAGACTGATGTTTAGCTGTAAGAGAACTAATCTAAGTTTCAGGAATGAGAGCAGGGCACTACAGAGTATTGGGGAGGGTAATAATAGTGAACACTTACACAGTGCTTACTGTGTGCCAGGCACTCTTCCAAGCCTTTTCCAGATACTCATTCATTTAATTCTTATAATGACTCTGTATGGGAAGTGTTGGGTTCTATGGAAAACAGATATTTAGGCAGAGATTTGCATACAGGAAGTAGGGATGCTCTCAGGAACAAAACCTGTGGAGGACACCAGATTAGGCAGAGGGAACTGAACTGTTACGCAGTTACAGCAGAGATCTCATGTATAAAGATCTTCACACCTGTGCACAGTCCCATAGATTCATCCACCTACCTCTTTCCCAGATCACCTTGTCCATAATTTCCCAATCTTTCTCTTTCCAGACCCTTGACCCACAAATCAAGCCAAGAACTCCTGCATATGATTCTGTATATATTCTTACCTCAGGCCACTTTTCTTTGCCCACAAAGTATATGACCCAAGTCTTTTCCCACCATAGATGCCACAGAGCCACTTGCACTACAGCTTACGCCTGTTGTGGAGCCCTTTCTTGCCCTGGGCCCTCTTAGTGACAACTTTCCTTGTCATTAAGTAAATGGGTTGGAATAATATTCTCAAGTGTGCCACATGCCCTTTCCAGAACCTGGAAAGGTCTATGAGGTTGTGGTAGGCAGCCTCTAAGATGATCCCCAATGATAACTGCTTCCTGACATTCACTTCCTGGATATTCTTCTCCCTTTGAGTGTGGACTGGACTTGGTGGCTCCTTTTTATTGAATAGAAAATGGCAGATGTGATGGAATGGCACTTCCAAGATTAGGGTACAAAAAGACTATGGCTTCCATCTTGGGTCTCTCTCTGTTTCCCTCTCTCTCTCTCTGTCTGTCTCTCATCACTACCTGCTATGTTGCAAGGACACTCAGAACACACGGTGACTTACCAAGGTCTATCAGCAACTGCAGGAAGGAGCTTGGAAGCAGATTTAAGGCCTGCAACAGCCATGAGCATGAGCTTAGAAGCAGATGCTTTCAACCAATACCTTGCCTGCATCTTCATGAGGGTCTCAGGGTCCCATTCTTTCCGATCAGGTCCCTGACCTTGGCATAGCAGATCTGCTGCAATTGAGAATTCAATCTTCTTTGGAGTCTCATCGCTTTTATAATTTAAGTTCTGGGCCTGATCCTTAGTTTTCTCTGCCATCCAGTACAGGAGATCAGTCTCTTTATACACTACCAAAGATATCCTCAAGTGCTTACACTTTGCCTTATATCACTAATCAATCATTCTGGGCCTTTCATTGTCTTTCTCCAATTAAACTATGCACCCACCACCCCCAGCAACAGCCATCTCATTTTATAGTCTTTACAAATGCTATTTATCCAGAACCTCTCAAGTGCTTGATGTGCTGCAGCCCCTAGTACATTAACATCTACCTGTGTCCCGTGCCAGCTCATCACCAGTGAAAGTGTTAGCAATTGCACCCTAACCGCATGTTGGGGGCTCCCACTGTTCCACCTACTGTTCGTAATGGGGTCCTCAGATGCAGTCAGCCAGTGAGCAGCACAGCTCCCAAATCCCATTTTTGAGACTGCTGTCTTAGGCCAAATAACTGCTGTTGTAGGTCAGGTTTCCTGGGAAACAGACTCGGAAGCAGAGATTTGCATGTAGGCAGTTTATTGAGTTTTGGGAACAACACCTGTGGAAGGAAAGAAGCCTGGATTGGGTAGAGAGAGAAGTCGGGCTCTGATGCAGTCACAACAGAGGCTTCAGGAGATTCTACAGGGAGATCAGAAACTGGGATGGTCCTTTGGAGTTGTCCAATCAAGATGAAGAGACCCGGCCTTCGTACGCCCCACTAACTTGTGATTGGATGCAGGACGACCCAGCGAGGGCATCTCATCTTGGGCAATGCAGCTTCCTTCGGTTGAGGGCAATTCCTAGGAAAGACTCCATTGTGAGCAGTCCATGGCTAACACTCCTTGCAGCTGGGTGAATAAGTTACCTGGTCCTGAAGGAGAGTCTGGGAGGCATAACCACGCTCCACTCCAGCGAGTACTGTTACTCTACCCCTTTTAGAGATAAGTAAAACTGAGACACGGAGTAGGTAAGTAACTTCCCCAGCCAGAGAGTAACAGAGCCAGGGCCCACGCTCTGATGCCTCTCTAGGAGGAGGAGGAAAAGGAAGATTCTTCCTCCATTCCTGGGATCATGGCCAAGTCAAGGAACAGGTTAGACAGGCTAAGTCTGCTTTTTTATATTCTAGGGTCTCCATACTGGTGCCCTTTTCTCTCTTCTTAGAGTCTTCTTCCCAGACCTCAGCCTCAAAGGCATGGCGGGAAGCATTTTGGGCTTGGAGAGGAGATGATGTTGTCTGGGTGGGAGTAGGCATGACTGGTGTTGAGGCAATGACTAGACTGCAAAAAAAAAAAAAAAAAAGTTTTGAAAGACAAGTCAAGGGAGGTAAAGTGAGATTGTGAGGCTAAGGCCAACTATGGGGGTCTGAATAGTCAAGCTAAGGAATTTGAACACTACTTTCTGCACAGTGATGAGGGGAGTGGAGGGTTCTGAGTAGCAGGGGATGGGTGAGAATGATGTTCACAGCGTTGCTGGAGGAAGAGTTTAATGTGTCCCGGGACTGTGGATGAACAACTGGTGGCAGAGACTGGAGGCAGGGAAGTCTGTTAGGAGGCTGCAGCAACAGTCTGTGATGGGGGAGGAAGCAGAGACAATGAGAATAGCAAAGAGAGAATGCTGGGCTAGGCATGCTGAGGGAAGAATGTCAGGAATCCAAGCATGTTAAAGGCAATCATCTTAGGAGACACCAACATGGACAACAGGACTTCAAGCATGCCCCACAAAGGACCCTATAGCAAAGCTTCATTGAGATGAAAGCATTCAAGGGTTTACTATGGAAAAGGCAGCAGAAATTGCTTTCCCCCAGTGGAAGTGTAAGCAACCACGTGACAAATAATACATGAACACAGGAGGGCATATGGGTACACGGGTGAGTATTTGTCAATCTAGGTAAGGATTTTATTTAAAAACACCGATGTGGTAATGCTGTGTGCCAGGCACCGTTCTCTATGTGAAGATCAACTCAATCATTTATTGTCACTGCAATTCTTGTTAGGTAGGTGTTATGGGAAAACTGAGGTTCAGAGAGGTTAAGTAATTTGCCCAAGGTTACCCAGTATTTTGGTCAACTTAAACCGTTATAACAAAATACCGTAAGGTGGATGGCGTATAAACAGACATTAATTTCTCCGAGTTCTGTGGGCTGGAAGTCTGAGATCAGGCTGTTGGCATGGGCAGGGGCTTGTGGGGGCCTCTTTTGGGCTTCAGACTGCCCACTTCTTCTTGTATCCTTGAGTGGTGGATATTCAGCAAGGGAGCTCTTTGTGTTGCTTTCATAAGGTCACCAATCCAATCACCAGGGCTCTACCCTCCTTACCTAATTATCGCCCACAGGCTCCACCTCTTAACACCATCACATTGAGGGTTAGGATTTCAGCATAGGAATTTTGGAGGGATGCACACATTCATTCCATAACATCTAGTAAGCGGAAGAACCAGGATTCAAACCCAGACGCTGTCTCCATATCTCACACCATTAACCACCATGCTCTGCTCAGGATACCCTGTGATGCACTATGATAAAAATCAAAGTGGGAGCCAAGCACAGTGGCTCACAACTGTAATCTCAGCAATTTGGAAGGGCCAGGTGGGAGGATCGCTTGGGCCCAGAAGTTCGAGACCAGCCTAGGCAACATAGTGAGATCCCATCTCTACAAAAATTTAAAAATAAAAAAATGAGCTTGGCATGGGGCCCTGTGCCCAGCTGTGGTCCCAGCTGCTTGGAAGGCCAAGGTGGGAGGATCAGTTGAGCCTGGGAGGTGGAGGTTACAGTGAGCCGTGATCACGCCACTGCACTCCAACCTGGGTGACAGAGTGAGACCCTGTCTCAAAAAAAAAAAAAAATGTGGGGATAAAAAGATAATAATCGCCAACTTACTGGTAAGTCCGGTTGAACTTTAAAAATTGCCAAGATGTCTAATTTTTATTTTTGAGCCTATTGCTTCCACACGTTTACCTGTGACTTCATCTTACCTCCTCTCTCACATTTTTGATTCATAAACACCTTTTGGGAAGCCAGCCCATCACTCTGTCTCAGGCTTGATCATGAGTCAGAACAGCCTGAAATAATCCCATACATCCACAATGACAAACAGTGGAGCATCTTAGTATTAGGGATTAGTCACTTACTCTTTCCTTAAGTGCTTCCTTTGTTCATATGGAAAACAACTATAGAACCCCTGCCCTGTGCAGGCACTGGGCTGAAGATTAGAAATACAGAGAAGAGGCCGGGCACGTGGCTTACACCTGTAATCCCAGCACTTTGGGAGGACGAGGCGGGTGGATCGCCTGAGGTCAGGAGTTCAAGATCAGCCTGGCCAACATGGTGAAACTGCATCTTTACTAAAAATACAAAAAATTAGCCAGGCCTGGTGGAGGGTGCCTATAATCCCAGCTACTTGGGAGGCCGAGGCAGGAGAATCACTTGAACCCGGGAGGCGGAGGTTGCAGTGAGCTGAGATCACGCCATTGCACTCCAGCCTGGGCAACAAGAGTGAAACTCTGTCTCAAAAAAAAAAAAAAAAAAAAAAAGAAAGAAAGAGAAAAGAAAAGAAAAATAAATACAGAGAAGAATAAGGCTTGGCCCCTGTGCTTGAGGGGTTTGTAGTCTGAGGGACTCTGGTCACCCCAGGTCCCCCATCCAGATTTCTTTTTTCTTTCTTTTTTTTTTTTTTTTATTATACTTTATGTTCCAGGGTACATGTGCACAACATGCAGGTTTGTTACATATGTATGTATACATGTGCCATGTTGGTGTGCTGCACCCATTAACTCATCATTTACATTAGGTATATCTCCTGATGCTATCCCTCCTCCCTCCCCCCACCCCACAACAGGTCCCGGTGTGTGATGTTCCCCACCCAGATTTCTAGAAGCAATGGGCAATCAGGGAGGCAGGGGAACATTCTGTGGCTGTTGGAAGCAGCTGGGGTTTGGGGTGGAGTTGATGGTATGGGTCTAAGGAGGAGACTGGGGCAGCTATGCCGTAAGGGGAAATGTGAAACCTTGTCTTGATACACTTCTCAACCAGACCCTCAAATGCTTATCACCTATTTTCTCACAGTCTTGGAAGAAGCTTGGTGTGGGGGGAGCTATTTTATTGACATTTTGATATATCCATGAAAGAGTTAGGTGGCATGCTCAATGTGCGTAGAATTCTGTCCTCCAATTTCATCAAGTACATTTCTATCTTTAAAAAGTGCTTGATAGAGAAAAGAGAATATACAACATATACCTAAGTACAAAGCATACATAATAAAATGAACATTTATAAACTGCCCAACTTAATAACATTTCCAATTCTGTTGGCTACCTGTGAATTCCTCCCTAATCCCACCCCCTGCCTACCTCCCAGAAGTAACTGCTGTCCTGGATTTTGTGTTTATCATTTCCTTGCTTTTTAGGATAGTTTTATCACACATATGTGACCCTAAACAATAGAGTGTTTAGTTTGGCTTACTTTTTTAGATTTATAAAAATGGTTTCCTTCAGTATAGAGCCGGCTGTGACTTACTTTTTGCATTTCACATTGTATCTCTAAGATTCTTCCAAATTGCCCGGTGTAGCTGTACTTCATTTTCACAGCTGTTTATTAATTCATTCAATAAACATTGATTGGGCCCCTGTAATATTCTATTAAGTAAATATATCACAATTTATGTAGTCTTCTATCAGTGAATGTTTGGGTTGTTTGTGTGTGTGTGGGTGTGTGTGCGTGGGTGTGTGTGTGTGTGTGTTTGCCTTTATCAGCAATGCTACTGGGAACATTCTTGTACATAGCTCCTGAAACATATGTGCAAGATTTTCTCAACAGCACTGGTTTTCCAATTGGGATTCATGGCCTTTAGTGGGTCATAAAATCAATTTGACAGATTCAATCAATGCTTCAAAAAAAGAAAGAAAGAAACAGCAGAAACTGAATTCCTTTCATGTATAAACTCAGTTCCTTTCTAAGTATCTCCATGAAACTTCTTTTTCAGGTACGTTTTGTGTATCCTGGGTTATGATGTGAAGGGATTTTCTTTTTCTTTCTTTCTTTTTTTTTTTTTTCTCCGAGATGGAGTATTGCTGTGTTGCCCAGAGCTGGAGTGCAATGGCACGATCTCAGCTCACCGAAACCTCTGCCTCCCGGGTGCAAGCAATTCTCTTGCCTCAGCTCACGGAAACCTCTGCCTCCCGGGTGCAAGCAATTCTCTTGCCTCAGCCTCCCGAGTTGCTGGGATTACAGGTGCACGCCAACACGCCCAGCTAATGAAATTTTCTTACTATAGTTCATAGAAAAGTTTGAAAGCCCTTGCTCTAGGGTGGTGCTTCTTAAACTACCTATGTGAGTTTTAAAATTTTTTCCAATCTGTCACAGATACTTTTGTAAAAATACAACAAAAATTAACTACTTGGAAAATGAAATTTTAAGAATTCAAAGACATACAAAATATAAACCCGAAATTTTAATTATTATATTCAACAGGCATAAATTATAATCCAGTGAATACAATGTGGCAGTTTTCCACAAAAGACAAAATATAGCCAGGCGCAGAGGCTCACGCCTGTAATCCCAGCACTTTTGGGAGGCCGAGGCGGGCCAAAGGGATCACAAGGTCAGGAGATAGAGACCACAGTGAAACCCTGTCTCTACTGAAAAAAAAAAAAAAAAAAAAAAAAAGCCGGGCGTGGTGGCGGGCGCCTGTAGTCCCAGCTATCCAGGAGGCGGAGCTTGCAGCGAGCCCAGATGGCGCCACTGTACTCCAGCCTGGGCCACAGAGCGAGACTCTGTCTCAAAAAAAAAAAAAAAAAAAAAGACAAAATATGGAAGCATCCCAAAAGTCCACTGATGGATGAATGGATAAACAAAATGTGGTGAAAACATACAAAAGAATATTACCCTTCGAAAGGAAGTAAATTCTGACACATGCTACAACGTGAATGAACCTTGAGGACATGAGGCCAAGTGAAATCAACGAGTCACAAAGGGACAAAACTATATTATTACACTTACATGAGTACTTAGAGTAGTCAAGATCATAAAGACAGAAAGTAGAATGGTTGCTGATAGGGGCTGGGAGAATGGGAAATTGTTGGTACGTGTATCAGTCTGTTCTTACGCTGCTGATAAAGACATACCCGAGACGGCGTAATTTATAAAGGAAAGAAGATTAATTGACTCACAGTTGAGCATGGTTGGGGAGGCGTCAGGAAACTTACAATCATGGCGGAAGGAGAAGCAAACACATCCTTCTTCACACAACAGCGGCAAGGAGAAGCTCTGAGCGAAGCGGGGGGCGGGGGTGTGGGGGAAGCCCTTTATATAACCAGCAGATCTCGTGAGAACTCACTCACTATCACGAGAACAGCATGGAGAAACTGCCCCCCATGATTCAATTACCTCCACTGGGTCCCTCCCACAACATGTGGGATTACGGGAGCTGCAGTTCAAGATGAGATTTGGGTGGGGACACAGCTAAACCAAATCAGTATGTAATTTCAGTTTGGAAAGATAAAGTTCTAGCGATGCATGGTGGTGATGGTTGCACGACAATGTGAATGTACTTAATGTCACCAAATTGTATGCTTAAAATGATTAAAATGGTCAATTTTATATTATGGATATCTCACTATGATTTTTTAAATGTCTAAACAAATAAATATAGTGTGTCAGTATCAAGTTGCTATGAACTTTTTTACATGCTTACTCTAACTTTCTGTATTTCTAACAGATTATTCACATGTCAGCACCAGGACCATACTTTGAGTAGCGCTGCTTCAGGTTGTACATCTAAGAACAGATCAACTGGTGTATAGGCTAGGCACATGTTTACCTTTACAAGATAATCCCAAATTGTTTTCCAAAGAGGCTCTTCAATTTTATACTCCCAATAGCAGGTGTATTAAGAATTTCCTTTGCTCTTCATCCTTGCCAATACTTAGAACTGTCAGAATTCTTAATGTTTGCCAATCTGGTGGGTGTAAAATAGTATCTAGTTTTGGTTTTATTTGCATTTCCCTGATTATTAATAAACTTGAGTATCTTTTTATATGTTTATTGACTAGTTGTGTTTTTTATTTTGTGAAATGCCTGTTTAAATCTTTTGCTCATTTTTCTACTGGGCTGTTGGTATTTTATTATTGATTTGTAAGAGTTTGTTTAATCAACAAATATTTACTGGGCACCTATGTACCAGGCACTCTTGTGTATTATGTATGCAGCGAGCAAAATACACCAAAATTCCTGGTCTCATTTCAAAGTTTATAGTCTATTGGGGACAGCAGGAGGCAGGCAATCAAATCATTTAGTTAAATAGATAGTATGTATGGCAATGATAAATGTTGAGGTTAAAAATAAGGTGAGAGCCGGGCATGGTGGCTCATGCCTGTGATCCCAACACTTTGGGAGGCTGAGGAGGGCAGATCACTTGAGGTCAAGAGTTCAAGACCAGACTGACCAATATGGTGAAACTCTACTAAAAATACCAGAATTAGCCAGGCGTAGTGGCATATGCCTGTAGTCCCAGCCACTCAGGAGGCTGAGGCAAGAGAATTGCTTGAACGCAGGAAGTGGAGACTGCAGTGAGCTGAGATTGTGCCACTGCACTCCAGCCTGGGCAACAGAGCAAGACTCTGTCTAATAAAAAGAAAAAGGCAGGAAGGGCAATAGGCAGTGCAGGGAGTGGTGGTGAGCTTTGTAATTTTTGAACAGTGGTCAGGAAAGGTTTTCTGAAAAATATGACATTTGAGTAAAGATCCTGAAAGAGATGAGATGTGCAGGCAGACGGCTATAGGAAAAGTTGATTTTATATTCATTTGTCAGTTACATACGTTCCAGATACCTTCTCCCATTGTGTGGCTTGCCTTCTCGCTTTCTTGAAGATGTATTTTGAAAGAAGTTCTTATTTTTAATATACTATATCAGTTTTTTATTTTACGGCTAGTACATTTTGTACCTTGTATAGAAAATCTTTCCCTGTCAAACATCATAAAGGAATTCCAATTTTCTCTGACAGTTTTAAAGTTTTGCCTTGTATATTTTGCTTTTAATTTACACAGAACTTACTTTTGGAGATGGTATGATATAGAGATCTATCTTCCCCCCATGTGAATAACAAATTGTGGGCACCACTTGTTAGATAATCTATCCTTTTCCTGTGGTCTGTGATGCCATCTCTGTCATAAATCAGGTTTTTATATATGTGCAGATCTGCTTTGGGGGATTTTGTTCAATTCCGTTTGTCAATGTGTTTGTCCCTGTACCTATACCACACTGTATTACTTACTGTGACTTTATATTATGTTTTTATACATGAAGATTTGGTTACTCTTGGGACTCCATCCTTCCATATACATTTTAGAATTAGCTGCTTGCCAAGTTCATTGAAAACTCTCTTGAGATATTAACTAGAGTTCAGTTGACTCTGTAGATCAATTTGAAGAGAATTGACATCATTTTTCTTTTCTTTTCCTTTCCTTTCCCTTTCCTTCCTTCCTTCCTTCCTTCCTTCCTTCCTTCCTTCCTTCCTTCCTTCCTTCCTTCCTTCCTTCCTTCCTCTCTCTCTCTGTCTCTCTCTCTTTCTTTCTTTCTTTCTTTCTTTCTTTCTTTCTTTCTTTCTTTCTTTCTTTCTTTCTTCTCTTTCTTTCTGTGACAGGGTCTTGCTCTGACATACAGGCTGGAGTGCAGTGGCACAATTATGGCTCACTCCAACCTCTGCCTCCTGAGCTCAAGTGATCCTCCCACCTCAGCCTCCTGGGTAGCTGGGACTACAGGCATGCAGCACCACACCCAGCTAATTTTTGTGATTTTTGTAGAGATGGGATTTAACCATGTTGCCCAGACTAATCTTGAATTCCTGGGCTCAGAAGGTCCTCTCACCTTGGCCTCCCAAAATGCTAAGATTATGGGCATGAGCCACCATACCTGGCAATGTTATTTTCATACCATGACATTTTATCCATGAACGTGGCTCATCAGACCATTTACTTAAATTTTTTTTCATGTCTTTCAATAAAGTTAATTTTTTTCTTTATAAAGGTCTTCCATGTCTTACATCATGCTTATTCCTTAATTTTGGTTGCTTTTATAACTGGTGTCTTTTAAAGTTATGCATTCGAAATGTCTATCCCTGGAGTATAGAAATTCAGTTGATTTGTATTATCCACCGTCCTCATTAAACTTTAAAAAATTATAATAACTCCAGCACTTTATAAAGTCTTTTGTGTTTTCTAAGTAAACAATTATATTCTCTGCAATAATATCAGTCTTGTTTCTTCCTTTCCAAAATGTACACATTTTACTTTTCTTCTCTTATTATACTGGATAGGACCTCAAGTACGATGTTGGAAAGAAGTGTTGATGTAGACATTTTTGTCTGGTTTCTGATTTTAAAAGGGATACTTCTAACATTTCACCTTGAAGAATGATGTTTGATGTAATTTTCTTGGTAAAAACTCTTTATGAGATAGGAAGTTTCATTATGAATTGGTGGTAAATTTTAGCAAATGCTTTTTTTTCTGCATCTTTTTAATTATATGATTTTTTTTCTTGATCTATGAATATGGTGAATTTTATTAATAGCTTTTCTATTGCTAAATCACCCTTACAAACCTAAGATTAACCCAACTTGATCATGATTATTATGATCAGTATCATCTTTTTTTATACACTCCTGAATTCAGTTTCTAAGCATTTTTGTTTTTAGATGGAGTCTCACTCTGTCACCCAGGTGGAGTGCAGTGGCGTGATCATGGCTCACTGCAACTTCTGCCTCCCAGGTTCAAGTGATTCTCTTGCCTCAGCCTCCCGAGTAGCTGGGATTACAGGCGTGCACCACCACACCCAGCTAATTTTTGTATTTTTAGTAGAGACAGGGTTTCATCATGTTGGCCAGGCTGGTCTTGAACTCCTGAACTCAAGTGATCTGCCCTCCTCTGCCTCCCAAAGTGCTGGGATGACAGGCATGAGCCACTGTGCCCAGCCCGATTTCTAGGATTTTTGCACTAATGTGAATGAATGAGATTAAACTCTCATTTTCTTGACCAATTTTATTTTTTGACATGCCTCTAATGGATTTGTCACTGTTGCTAAGCACAGGTTAATTATCTATAACGCAGAAGGCCCTTTTCCCTCTGCTGGTCACCCAGTAGCCTTTCCATTCTGGCCTTTGCTTCTAACATCAGCACTCTGATGTCTGAGTACCAGCTACAGTGGAGGCCACACACAGTCCCAACAGTTCAATGGTAGGCTTGAAGAGGCCAAGCCCCTGGAGACCTGGCTGATTGTCAGTCATATCCCTCTTCTCCTGCTCAAAACTATTTTGTCTGAGACGCTCCTCCTGATTGCTATGATCTACCTTGAGGGCAGGATCCACATCTTTTTGTCCCTCTATCCCTAGGGCCTAGCACGATGTTTGCACAGGGCAGTCACTCATAAACATTTGTGGAGCTGAGTTTACCCAACCCAATTCTGAGCTCTTCTTGGCTTAGTTGACACCGGTTACATTTTTTTTTTTTTCAAAATGTTCTTAAGCCTTTTTTTTTTACATGCATGTCATGCATATGCAAAAGATAGACAGTGGTGGTTTTGCAGGTAAGAATTGTGTTTACTGAGGAATTTCTTTTCGTCTTTCCAATGCCAAGGCCTGCCTCACACATGCAGAAGTCCCTTCAAAGTCTTGTCCCATTGGTGTTTTTATCCACACTCCTCCTCACACATTGAAAATTCTAGGTGGGCCTGACTAATGTTTCCCAGGCCAGCCCTGCCCCTTCCTGCTTTTACCTTCGGGTCGTACCTTTGCTCGTGTTGTGACCTTTTCTGTCTTCAACCCCTCTTCTTCTCATGAACTCCTCTGTCTTTTACGTTTTACTGAAATAAAATCCCTGATGAGATTGTCCTGTCTTCCTCTCCTTTCCTCCTCCCCCGCCTTGGAATCAGTCTTTCATCCTCTGTGCTCTACAGATATTGCATACATACCTTTAAAAAAAATTCTTAAAAACTCTGAACTAGTTCAGTGTATATTTCCTAAAATCAGAAAATTATCTTAACAGAAGTACACTACAGGCCGGGTGTGGTGGCTTATGCCTGTAATCCCAGCACTTTGGGAGGCCGAGCTAGGTGGATCACTTGAGGTGAGGAGTTCAAGACTAGCCTGGCCAACATGGTGAAACCCCGTCTCTATGAAAAATACAAAAATTAGCCAGGCGTGGTGGTGGGCGCCCATAATCCCTGCTACTTGGGAGACTGAGGCAGGAGAATTGCTTGGACCCGGGAGGTGGAGGTTGTGGTGAGCCAAGATCATGCCATTGCACTCCAGCCTGGGCAACAGAGTGAGACTCTATCTCAAAAAACAACAATAAAAAAGAAGTACACTACAGTTGTCAAAATCAGGAAATTAACATGGACACAAGTACCATTATCTAGTCCTCAGCTCATTCTCAAAATCATCCATGATCCCTCTCATTACCATTACTGTAACAACCACATTGCTTTATAGATGTGTTCACATTTTTCTGTGTCCTTGTGTGCAGATAATAACCCTAGGAATCTGGGATTATATCTTTTATCCTTGAGTCTTCTGTGTGTGCATGCACGTGTGTGTGTGGGTGATTAATCAATGAAATAATGTGACTTGTTTTGGGTTCCTTAGTCCTTCCTGTACGGCCTTTCCTTTCCTGCCCTGGGGTGCGCTCCCTCATCCTGTGGACTGGTGCCATCTTCCTCCTCTCTCTGAACCCTGACACTCACTTCATTTCTGAGCCTTCATGTAGACTAAGTAAGATGATTTAGTCTAAATGGTGGCTTGCAATCCTTCTCTTCCTGAGTAGATACTGAAGGGTAGGCCCAAATGAACACTGCAGCCCTCTTGCCCTCAAGGGCCTCTGTTTCTAGTGTGCTGTGGCCTCCTCCAAAAGTCAGCACTGTGACTTGCTCACACTCTGTGCTTGATGTCTACTGGTCCAGTGAATGAATGCAAGTGTGAGAAGGCTGGCCCGAGATGAAGAGCCCGGGGTTCAAGCACTCTCCACTCAGGCCACTTGGCTGCATCGTCAATGGCTGGACATAATGTTCCAAACCAGCAGTATTATGTTACTTCCCTTTAGCTCATTTAAAGCCAACAGGCAGTTCTGAGAAGCATGTCAGACTAAAAACTTGGACTGCCTGTTTTATGAGGGGAAAAAATATCACTAAGAGACCAAGGAGAGAAACGGAAAAAGGGCTGAAACGCACCTCATGGGGGTTGTCACTATTTTAAAATGCTTGACTTTTTAGCTAGCGCCACTTATCCCTTAAATGCTTGGAGCTCCGAGGGGAGAAAATTCTGCAGAATTTGCAGGCAGGTTCCCTGCCCTCAATAAGCTTATAATGTATGCCTTGTGCTTGATTCAGTTCTTTGCTTTCACTTTGTCTCCCATTCTTTATTGAGCCTTTCTATTTCCCACATTATTCTTGTTTATTTCATTGCATGATTGATGATGAACGTTTGTGGAGCACCAGTAATGTGCATGACAATGTGAGAAACTTGGAATTAGGTCCTGGTGGGCTTATAATACAAGATTGTCTCTAATACCAGCTTGTGTTTTTCCACCTATCTGCAGCTTTTTGTTTTTTCCGCGGGGTTCAGTGCCTTCACAAGAAGCAGCTACCATTCACCTGCTCCATTCAAATCCCCTTCTAAGCACTATGATCTTCCTAAATCTACATTTGAAACTTTGGCCTCTTGTCTCCCCTCAGTGAGGTGTTTCAGGACAAGAATCTATTCTTCACAGTTCGGGCAAAGTATTTTGATCCCAGTGGAAAGCCAACAGAAACCCTGGTCTTCTATCCTCTCCTGGGCAACAGAGTCCAGAAGGCATCTTCAGGGGTTCCCAGAAAGGCACTGTAGGAGCACAGGCAGAAGATGATTCCCGTGGCTGAAGAGGCCAAAACTCTGCCCCTCATCTTGCCTGCAGTGAAGGGGCGCTATGCTCATCCCAGCAGTTAATCCTCTGACGGCTGGTTATGGATAAATAAGCTTGGACCACCTGATCCCTTGCAGGGTTTCTGGGGAGAAGCGGTGAGGGGTTGCTGTGTCCCCAGGATGGTTCTGTCGTGGGACTGGTTTCTTGGGAGTGATTAGCACTCCTCTGCTACGGCCCCAAATCAAACCCAGCCAGGCTTTATGCTATGACACCCTGCAATATTTGTTGACACTGTTTTCCGGCTCAAATTGCCATCCTGTCTTTGTGAGGTGAAGGGGAAGAGGGAGAGTGAGGTGAGGAAGCAGTAAGAGGAAGGCAGGTCACGTCTCATCCTCCCACAGGGACCAGAGCCAGCCTCCTCCCCACTGCGCCTTTTCTGATGTTTTGTCCAATCTCATTGGTGTCTCAAGCCCCCCGGGGTTCCGGCCCCTTCCCCTAGGGAGGTGATTTTTCACAGTGAATCCCGCTTGTCCTGACTCCCCGCTTTTAGCACTCTCTTAATTCCAGCCATTGTTTTACTTCCAAATGCACATTAAATAGCCCATCTTTCTCTTTGATTCTTTTCACCTTGCTGGTGTTTGTAGATGGAATGATCGTCCTTGATTTATGAGTTAGCCAAGCTGTGCGTAATTATTTCTTCATCTTCACTCATGGATCCTTCCATCCCTTAATCACTCTTGTTTTTCCCTCGGCTGCCACTTTCTGTACATTTGTCTGGTAACGAGGCAGCTAGTGCCACGTCCAGTTCCTGTTCCGGGGACTCAGTGTCTGAAGAGGGCAGCTAATGTGCCCAGGACCCACCCCTCCGCATCATGAATCAGCTTGTGCCTGAGTTTTTCGGCATTTAACACCTTCATCATTTCAGCCATTATGTCTATTGAAAGTGCGTGGACCACAACATACCATGGTTCATCCCTGTGTCTCTCTCTCTGTCTGTCTCTCCCTTTCTCTCTGTCTCCCTGTCTCTAGCGTTTGTGGTGGAAGGATTGTTCTTGATCTATGAATGTATTTATTCCTGGTGACTTCTGAATAAAGCGCTGCACATGCTTCAATGTAGATGTTTTCCTGGATCTCCTGTTGTGTGGGGTAATTTAGGAAGAGGCATTGTGGGGGTGGAGGAGCGGTAATGTGTCTAGTTTCAGGCAGCCTGGGTTCAAATCCCAGCCTCTTCACTGCCCCTTCCTAGCTGAGTGACCTTGGGCAAGTCTCTTAACCTCCAGCAACCTCACTTTCCGTACTCATCAAATGGAAATCTGATTGCTGGAATGGAGAGTTGCTGTAAGGATGAAATGAAACAGCTTGCATGAGCACGGCATAGCGACAGGCACACGGCAGGGCTCAGTGTGTACGGGTTTCCTTCAGTTCATGCACTCGGCTGCTTTGTTGGATGTTTCTCAGACTTTTGGAATTTGTAGACTACGAAGATCTCAAAATAACATTTCGAGGAGTCTAAGTTTGCCAACTTTTTATTTTGCCAAGTAAGAACAGTAAAAAAAAAAAATAATAACACAACTAATCTCAGTCTATTTTCACTACATTTCCCACAAAAGAAATAAAAAATAAAGAGGACACAATTTGAGTTAAAAATGAAATGCATTTATTTAGCTTTACAGAAAACTGTATTGTTCTGACTTGGCTTATCTCACCAGGGATGGATGGAAACTTGGTTCAGAGATCAGCATTTGGGGATCGTTGCTGTCACTGACAACTCAGACCGGCCTTCCAGATGAATGTGTCCTCGCTCTAGACGCCTGGACCTGAGGTGGGAGGGTAGGCAGGAGCATGAGGGGGCGGGACATGTTTCAGTGTTAAATTGAAAGTTTAAAGATCTGCCAGGTGTGATTGCTGGGTCCGGAGGTCTTGGGCCTGCTAGAAATAAGAGTAGATGTGAGAAGTTGATGTGTACAATGCAGAGTATGTGTAGAGAGCAGCAGCAGAATATTTCATGTCCGAGTGTCAGGTAAAAGAAAAGCTCTATGCATTTTAGTTTTTAAAAGGATGCAAGTGAGCAATCAAAACTTGCCACACATCACAGGAGTTCGAGACCAGCCTGGACAACCAAGTGAGACGCGGTCTCTACAAAAAATCAGCCCAGTAGGGTGGCTCATGCCTGTAGATCCAGCTACATGAGAGGCTGCAGTGGGAGGATGGTTGAGACCAGGAGATCCAGGCTGCAATGAGCCATGATCACATCACTGTACTCCAGTATGGGCAACAGAGTGAGATCCTATCTCTGAAAAAAAAAAAAAACCAATCAAACCTCAGAACCAAAAACCAAGCAAAACTTGCCACATCTGTAGCTGAAATGTGTTTAGGCTTGTGATGGTTTCACTCTGACTGTGTTCCGAATCCTTTGTGACTTTTCACACACACACTCACACACACACGTATACTTTGGGGTTGCAATATTCCAGATTTGGTCTAAGTGTAGAGGTGAATTGTTTTTTGAGAAGTTTGAGCCAACTCTGCTCAGTTGGTTTCACTTAGGGAAGGGCAGAAAAATCCTTCCTAGGAGAAAATAAATTCACATACATATGTATTTATAGGTCTATACATGTACTTTTTTTTTTTTTAATTTTTTTGAGACAGAGTCTTGCTCTGTTGCCTAGGCTGAAGTGCAGTGGTGTGATCACAGTTCACTGCAACCTCCGTCACCCAGGTTCAAGCGATTCTCCTGCCTCAGCCTCTCAAGTAGCTGGGATGACAGGTGCCTGTCACGAAACTGGGCTAACTCTTGTATTTCTAGCAGAGATAGTGTTTCATCATGTTGGCCAGGCTGGTCTTAAACTCTTGACCTCAGGTGACCTGCCCCCCTCATCCTCATCCTTATTTTTATTTATTTATTTATTTACCTTTAGAGACAGGGGCTTACTCTGTCACTCAGGCTAGAGTATGGTGGTGCAGTCATAGCTCACTGTAGCCTCAACCTCCTGGGATCAAGCAATCCTCCCACCTCAGCCTCCCAATTAGCTGGGACTACAGGTGTGAGCTACTGTGCCCAGCCCACATACTATATATATATATATGGGCTGGTACAATCTTGGCTCACTGAAACCTCCACCTCCTGGGTTCAAGCAATTCTCAAGCCTCAGCCTCTGAAGAAGCTGGGAACACCACACCCAGCTAACTTTCGTATTTTTAGTAGAGAAGGGGTTTCACCATGTTGCCAAGGCTGGTCTCAAACTCCTGGCCTCAAGTGACCTTCCCGTCTCAGCCTCCCAAAGTGTGGGGATTACAGGCCTGAGCCACCGCACCCAGCCTAAATATGTCTATTATACACACACACACATACACTTTCGGGATCCTTTAACGTTGGGGTCTTTTAACATCTGGTTCGCTCATACTCGGGTAGGGAACCTCGGCCAGGTGGAAGATCTTAGCGGCAACTATCCAGCTGCAGGGATTGAAGACTAGAAGCAGGCATGGAGCAAGCCTCTCCTTCTCTGTGTCCACGTGGGAGCACACCGCTCCTGTGCTGGAGCTGCTTCTGAGTCCCGAGTACTGCTGACTTTGCAGAAGAAAAATCACAGCACTCACTGTGTGCCGAGTGCTCTGCGAAGCACCTCCCATGTATCATCTTGTTTAATCCTCATACAACCCTCTGAGCTAAGCATTATTAGAAGGCCCATTTTTGCAGATGAGAAAACCGAGGCTTACAGAGACTTAGGCCAGGTTGTCCAAAACGGCATAGAGCTAATGAGCTGATGAGCTTCTGGCTCATGTTTCAGCTACTAGGATGTCTAGCTAAAATCTTAGGCCTGACGTGAGTGGGAAGTGGACTTCAACTGTCCCTTCTGACTGACACAGCACCTGGAAAAGGAGATGCCCCTCTCCCCATTTACTTTTATTTACTTTTTTAACTCTCTGGAGCACCCCTAAAACATGGCATTTCTCCTGGTTCTTTAAATAGACAACCTAGGAAACTTTCTGGAGAAAAATTTAGCAATATTTATCAAAACCTTAAAATATTTATGCTCTTTGACCCAGAAATTGCACTGCTAGGAATTTATCCCATAACTCATATGTTTCAGGCTTCCCCAACCCATGGGTACAAAGGGCCGCACTCAAGTGTTACCTCTGCAGAGGAGCCCTGACCACCCCAGCTACAATGCTTCTCCCCTCACTCCCTTTTTTGTCTTTCTTCAAAGTACTTGCCTCCAGGTGAAATGATAGGCTGTAACTGTCATAGAAGGTGAGTCCCCTGATAGCAGGGATTTTTCTGTTTTGCCCCTGCTTTATGTCCAGTGACTAAAATAGCACCCAGCACATTGTAAGCCGGCAACAAAGATTCATCAAAGAACGAATGAGCTTATGTTACATAAATACCTCAAATCCCAAGACTCTGAACCCTCATCGGCTTGGCTGGCAGCAGGTCTACTCTTTTACAAATTTCCCACGCTTTCACACTGCCAAGGTTCCTCTAGAAGTTTCTGTAACTTTGTCCCTGTCATTGCTCTGCACTGCTGCCAGGAGGTGGAGGGAGACATTCAGTCATGTCCCTTGAGACCAGATTCCACATCCCCTGGTCTCCCTGGCAGCCTCCAAGGAGCAGTTCCTACCATGCCACCTGCACCTGCTGGCCTCCATAGCCACAAGTGCTGCTGCCTCTTTGAGCTATCATGTTGTTGCTGGTCGTGCCGAGAGCTTAGCTCACCCCTTGCAGAGGCAGCTTCAGGCCACAAGTGGCCTTGGTTTCAACCTCTGCCCTTTTGTACAGGCAGTGAGGACCCCCAAATTTTGTAAAGTTCTGCCAGGGAGAGCGTTCTGTAACAAAGTTGCCTGGATCTCAACATGCTACAGCCTTTTCCATGCACCCCAACAAGCAGACATGTCCACAAGGCACCTCCAGACTCAGGGCTGCAGAGTAAAGGGGGGTACACCAGGTGTGTCTGGAATCTACCTTATCTCCCAGCCTCAAGCCCTGCACCTGGGTCTGATTCAGCCTGAGGGAGCTTGTCTCTTCTTCAGCAGTGAGTAGAGGGGTGGGGAGTGGCACATCTCAGAATCAGACTCTCTGGGTTGGGAAGGGTGGGGAAGAGAGACAGAACAACCCCACCCCTACTTCCTTGAAAACACCTGCCCAGAGTGAGTGCATTCTTCCAGGCTTACTCCTCTGTCCTGAGGGTTCTTTTGCAATCTGGACTCGGTTTTGTTGTTGTTGCTGCTCTCTTTTAATCAACTTTATTGAGCTGTAATTTACACACAATAAAATTCACCCATTTTAACTGTACAGTTCAAAGAGTTTTAACAAATGTATAAATCCATTTAACCACTACTACATTCAAGATACAGAACATTCCCATCTTCCCCAAAAGTCCCCTTAAGTCCCTTTGTGCTCAATCTCCCCATCAACCTCACCGCATCCCAGGCATTGATTTGTTTTCTGTCTCAATAGATTAGTTTTACCAGTTCTAGAATTTTCTATAAATGACATCATGTTAAATGTTCTCTTTCATGCCTGGCTGTTTTTCCCTCAGCATATTTTTTGAGATTCTTCTATGTTGTTGCACGTATTGATAGTTCATTCCTTTTCATTGCTGAGTAGTATTCTATTGTCCAGATATACTGAAATTTGTTCACCCATTCTCCTGTTGATGGACATTTGAGTGGCTCTAGTATTGGGGCTGTCACAAATAAGGCTGCTATGATATTCGTGTACTCATGTTTTGGTGGACATTTTTTTTTTTTTTGCCTTGAATAAATATCTGAGACTTGAATTGCCAATCAAATGGAAAGTGTATATATTTAACTTTATAGAAACTGACAAACTGTTTTCAAAAGTGGCTTTACCATTTTGCATTCCTGCCAGCATTGTATGAGAATTTGTTTGCTCTACATCCTCACCAGTATTTGGTATGGTCAACTAAAACCTGTTTTTATGTTCAGACTTTCAAAGTCTCATCTTATGTGCAAATAGATTTATAAAGAGGGCGATATCACCCATTGCACTCACCTCATGAATCCCAGTCTTTTTCTTTTTTAAAAAATTTGGAACAGAGTCTTGCTCTGTTACCCAGGCTGGAGCGCAGTGCTGCGATCTCGGCTCACTGCAATCTCCACCTCCCAGGTTCAAGTGATTCTTGTGCCTCAGCCTCCGGAGTAGCTGGGACTACAGGCATGTGCCACCTCAGCTAATTTTTGTATTTTTAGTAGAGATGGGGTTTCACCATGTTGGCCAGGCTGATCTCGAACTCCTGACCTCAAGTGATCCTCCCGCCTTGGTTTCCTAAAGTGCTGGGATTACAGACGTGAGCCACCATGCCCGGCCCACGAATCCCAGTCTTAAATGCAAATGAACCTGCTAGACAGAGGGAGGTTTGGTCTAAATCCTATCATCAGCCTTGTCTAAGTTCCAGTTTCTGCCCATTTATAGCTCAAATGAAATCATCAGATAGATACATCCATTTATATGTTCTCAAGGATGTTCATTGAAGTCTTGTCTAGAAACAGTGAAAAAAAAACTAGAAATGATCCAAGTGTCAAAAACTAATAGACTGCTGATTCTGGGACTAGGGTAGGTAATATACAAGATTAACCTGTAGCATCTTGTAGTGCCAGAAGGTAAGGAAGGCACAAACAAATATTCAATTCACAGTGATAGGAGTATGTCAAAGGAATGCAGGCGTCAAATCGAAGAGCTCCCAGTGGCTAAAACAAGACCAGTTTGAATAAGCAAATAAAGTAGTATTAGATAGTACTGATATTTAATGACTAAATAGATAAATAATTTGGGGAGAAGAGACAAATCTCCAATGCAGTAGAAGTTAAAATAATGTTTGTAGATACCCTGCCCTCAAGAAGGGAAGCAAAACTCCCACTCTTTAGGTGTGGGCCACACATAGTGACATTCTTCCAAAGCGGTCAGTGTGGAAAGGGAATAAGAAGAGTCACTTAGAAGAATCGCTTCAACCTGGGAGGCAGAGGTTGCAGTGAGCTGAGATCGCGTCACTGCACTCCAGCCTGGGTGACAGAGCGAGACTCTGTCTCAAAAAAAAAAAAAAAAAAAAAAAAGAAAAGTCACTTTACAGTGAAGAAATGTGCAAACACTATCCTAGCCAGGTGATCAAGGTTAACATCAATCGTGATAAGTCATATTGATACTGTGGGCCCTTTGATATGATGTAATGAAAATGGCAGTTTACCTCTGTAGGTCTCTCTCCTAAAACATATACCTCCAGTCTAATCATGAGAAAAACATCAGACAAATCCCAACTGAGAAACGTTCTACAAAATACTTGATGAGTACTACTCAAAACTGTCAAGGTTATCAAAAACAAGGAAAGTCTGAGAAACTGTCCCAGCCAAGAGAGGCGTAAGGAGACATGACAACTAAATGTAAAATGTAACTGGAAGGGACCTTGGAACAGAAAAAGGACAGTAGGTAAAACTTAGGAAATTCGAATCAAGTATGGGCTTTAGTTAAATAACGATGTATCAATATAGGTTATTGATTATAATAAATGTACCACACTAATGTAAGATGTTAGTAATAAAGGAAACTGGGTATGAGGTCTATAGGAACTCTCTGTACTATATTCATATTTTTCTGTAAATCTAAAACTGTTCAGAAATAAAAAGTTTATTTAACCCCCTCTCTCAATAGTGGACTTCCTAAATAAATTACAGTAGCTTCATTAAATGGAGTATATTACAGCCTTAAAGTGGATGCAATAGATATTTGTATGTGCATCAGAAAATATTCATGGCTGGGTGCAGTGGCCCACGCCTGTAATCTCAGCACTTTGGAAGGCTAAGGCGGGTGGATTACCTGAGGTCAGGAGTTCGAGACCAGCCTGGCCAACATGGTGAAACCCTGTCTCTACTAAAAATATAATAATTAGCTGGGCATGGTGGCAGGAGCCTGTAATCCCAGCTACTCGGGAGGCTGAGACAGGAGAATCCTTTGAACGCAGGAGGTGGAGGTTGCAGTGAGCTGAGATCGCGCCATTGCATTCCAGCCTAGGTGACAAGAGTTAAACTCAGTCTCAAAAAAAAAATTCTTAAAACATTGTTAAAGGCCGGGCGCGGTGGCTCAAGCCTGTAATCCCAGCACTTTGGGAGGTCGAGATGGGCGGATCACGAGGTCAGGAGATCGAGACCATCCTGGCTAACACGGTGAAACCCCGTCTCTACTAAAAACAGAAAAAATGAGCCGGGCGTGGTGGCGGGCGCCTGTAGTCCCAGCTACTCGGGAGGCTGAGGCAGGAGAATGGCGTGAACCCGGGAGGCGGAGCTTGCAGTGAGCTGAGATCTGGCCACTGCACTCTAGCCTGGGCGACAGAGCGAGACTCCGTCTCAAAAAAAAAAAAAAAAAAAAAAAAAAGTTAAAGTGAAAAAAGTCAGTTACAGAATAATACATATGTCACAATCTGATTTTAAAAATACCTGTTCATATGGGAAAAGTGTAGAAGGCCACATCAACATGCTAAGAGAAATTGTCTATAGGTGAGATAATTTCCAATTGTTTAATTTATTTTTCTTTTCACTTGCCTCTCTTCTCTCTCTCTCACTCTCTCTCTCTCTCTCTCTCTCTCTCTTTTTTAGACAGGGTCTCATTCTGTTGCCCAGTCTGAATGGAGTACAGTGGCGTGATCACAGCTCACTGCAGCCTCAACCTCCTGGGCTCAAGTGATCCTCCCACCTCAGTCTCCTGAGTAGCTGGGACTACAGGCATGTGCCACCATGCCCAGCTATTTTCATATCTTTTTTTTTTTTAGAGACGGGGTCTCGTCATGTTGCCCAGGCTGCTCTCAAACTCTTGGGCTCAAGCAATCAATTCGCCTGTCTCGGCCTCCAAAAGTGCTGGGATTATAAGCATGAGCCACCGTGCCCAGCCTATTTTATCATTTTTAAATGATGGCTCACCTCTATGACAAAGCCACAGCCAACATCATACTGAATGGGCAAAAGCTGAAAGCAGGCCGGGCGCGGTGGCTCAAGCCTGTAATCCCAGCACTTTGAGAGGCCGAGACGGGCGGATCACGAGGTCAGGAGATCGAGACCATCCTGGCTAACACAGTGAAACCCTGTTTCTACTAAAAGATACAAAAAACTAGCCGGCCGCGGTGGCGGGCGCCTGTAATCCCAGCTACTCGGGAGGCTGAGGCAGGAGAATGGCGTGAACCTGGGAGGCAGAGCTTGCAGTGAGCTGAGATCCCGCCATTGCACTCCAGCCTGGGTGACAGAGCGAGACTCCGTCTCAAGAAAAAAAAAAAGCTGAAAGCATTCCCTCTAAGAACTAGAACAAGACAAGGATGCCCACTCATACCACTCCTATTCAACATAGTACTGGCAGTCCTAGCCAGAGCAATCAGGCAAGAGAAAGACACAAAGAGCATCCAAATAGGAAAAGAAAAAGTCAAACTATTTCTCTTCACTGATGATATGATTCTATACCTAGAGAACCCTAAATACTCTGCCAACAGGCTCCTGGAACTGATAAATGACTCAGTAAAGTTTCAGAATACAAATCAATGTACAAAAATCAGTAACATTTCTATACACCAATAATGTTTTAAGTTGAGAGCCAAAACAAGAATACAATCCCATTTTCAATAGACACACACACACACACGTGCGCGCACACACACAAACCTACAAATACCTCTAACAAAGGAGGTGAAAGAGCTCTACAAGGAGAACTACAAAATACTGCTGAAAGAAATCATAGATGACACAAACAAATGGACAAACATTCATGCTCATAGATTGAAAGAATCAATATTGTTAAAATGGCCAGACTGCCCAAAGCAATCTACAGATTCAGCACTATTCCTACCAAACTACCAATGTCATTTTTCACAGATTTAGAACAAACTATTTTAAAATTCATGTGGAACCAAAAAAGAGTCCGAGTAGCCAAAGCAATTCTAAGCAAGAAGAACAAAGCCAAAGGTATCACATTTCCTGACTTTAAACTATACTACAGGGCTACAGTAATCAAAACAGCATGATATTGGTATAAAAACAGACACATAGACCAATGGAACAGAATAGAGAACCCAGAAATAAGGCTGCACACCTACAGCCATCTGGTCTTTGACAAAGTCAACAAAAATAAGCAATGAGGAAAGGATGCCCTATTCAATAAATGGTGCTGGGACAGCTGGTTAGCCATATGCGGAAGAATGAAACTGGACCCCTACCTTTCATCACATACACAAATTAACTCAAGATGGATTAAAGATTTAAATATAAGTCCTCAATCTATAAGAATACTAGAAGAAATCCTAGGAAACACCATTGAGGACATTGGCCTTGGGAAAGAATTTCTAGGTCTTCAAAAGCAATTGCAACAAAACCAAAAATTGATAATTGGGGCCTAATTAAACCAAAGATCTTCTGCGTGGCAAAAGAAACTATCAACAGAGTGAAAAGACAACCTACAGAATGGGAGAAAATATTCACAAATTATGCATCTGACAAAGGTCTAATATTCAGAATCTTTAAGGAACTTAGAGCAGTTCACAAGCAAAACCCAAATAAACCCATTAAGAAAGTGGACAAACTACATAAACAGACACTTCTCAAAAGAAGACATACAAGTGGCCAACAAACCTGAAAAAATGCTCAGCATCGCTAATCATCAGAGAAATGCAAATCAAAACCACAGTGAGATACCAACTCACACCAGTCAGAATGGCTATTATTAAAAAGTCAAAAAAACAACAGAAGCTCGTGAGGCTGTGGAGAAAAGGGAATGCTTATACATGGTTGGTGGGAATGTAAATTAGTGCAGCCCCTGTGGAAAGCAGTTTGGAGATTTCTCAAAGCACTTAAAACAGAACTAAACTGCCATTCGATCTAGCAATCCCATCACTGGGTATATATCCAAAAGAAAATAAATCATTTTACCAAAAAGATACATGTGCTTGTACACTATTGCAGCACTATTCACAATAGCAAAAACATGGAATCGATTTACGTGCCCATCAACAGTGGACTGGATAAAGAAAATGTGGTACATATATACCATGGAATACTACACAGCCATAAAAAGAATGAAATTATGTCCTTGGCAGCAACATGGATGCAGCTACAGGCCATTATCCTAAGTGAATTAATGGAGGAACAGAAAACCAAATACTGCAACATTCTCACTTATAAGTGGGAGCTAAACATTGGGTACTCATGGACATAAAGATGGCAATGATAGACACTGGGGACTCCTAGGGAGAGAGGGAGGGGGACAAGAATTGAAAAACTGTTGGGTACTATGCTCACTACCTGGTTGATATCATCAGTCATACTCTGAACCTCAGCATCATGCAATATACTCATATAACAAACCTGTGCATGTACCCTCTGAATCTAAAATAAAAGTTGAAATTATAAAATAAATAAATGTAAACAAATAAAAATGAATGAAATAAATGATGGCTCAGTGTATCACGTATGATGTGTTAGGCAGCATTTTCAGATGACCTCCAATGAGCCTTGCCTAATCAATCCCCTTCCCTTGAGTGTGTGGGGGGACATGTGCATATAAGGACTGTCACTCCTTTGATGGGTGACATTATATGACAAAGGTGAGAGGAGTTTTGCAGATGTAATTCAAGTCCCTTGCCTGAGATTGGAGAAGATGCTGTGGATCTTGAAGAAGCACGCTGCCATGAGTCTATAGCTACAAAAAGATGAATTCTGCCAACAACTGCCTGAGACCCCAGCCCTAGCCAGTATCTGCATTGCAGGTTTGTGAAACTCACTGAGGACCCACCTAAGCTATGCCCAGACATCTGCCCCAAGGAAACAGCAAGAAAATAAATAGATGTTGTTTAAGCCACAACGTTTGTGATAATGTGTCACGCAGCAGTAGAAAACTAGTATGGATAATGAAAAATAATAATAAAGGAAGGGAAAATCAACTTGGGACAAATAGAATGAGATCATTTCATTTCCAAACATACAAAAATGCTTTTCTTATCCAGCACCGTGGGCCTGTTTGGTGGACTTCTGTCATTCAAAGCATTCATGGCTCCTGGCTCCAAAGTTTTTCAAACTACCCAGGTAAAGTTGTTTGTATTCTATGCCAATGGATTAATCAAACCAAATGAGGCTGGGCTCGGTGGCTCATGCCTACAATTCCAGTACTTTGGGAGGCTGGGGCGGGTGAATCACCTGAGGTCACAAGTTTGTGACCAGCCTGGCCAACATGGCAAAACACCGTCTCTACTAAAAATACAAAAATTAGCCAGCTGTGGTGGCGGGCACCTGTAATCCCAGCTACTTGGGAGGCTGAGGCAGAAGAATAGCTTGAACCTGGGAGGTGGAGGTTGCAGTGAGCTGAGATTGCGCCACTGCACCAGCCTGGGAGACAGAGTGAGACTCTGTCTCAAAAAAAAAAAAAAAAAAAAAAAAAAAATCAAACCAAATGTTATGAATAAAAGTACAAATACTCTTACATTATATGTAGCTGTCATGTGGTAAACTCAAGAAAACATGAAATAACTCAGCTGTAAAGGAAGAAAACAGAGAAAGCTATTAGAAAGCCTGTTCTTCCCTCCAAAATGGAAAAATCTCTTTTTAAAAAATAATACATGATCATTATTTTAAAACTCTAACAATACAGACAGAATGAAAGAACACTCTTCTAGGAAAATCAGTTTTAAGATTAGGAAATCATTGAGAGGGTGAACTATTTTATGTATGCGAAAGAGGGAAAGGAAACGGCTTGAGATCCTGCACAGGGGCTGGGCCCTGAGTCCTAGGTGGCCCCCATAAAAGCTGCCATCACTGTGCTGCGGTCATCATTATTTAACATCTGCACAAGCCCTTTTTAATGTCCCAAACGCCTTCTTGTTTGTTAAGGCCTGGAGCGAAGAGATGGAGTTTGTAAGAAGAACGAAGTGAGAGGCCGGTTGTCCCCAGAAGAAGGAGTCCACGCCAGACTCTTGCTGGGGCTGGCTGACTTCCATCTGGGCTTCCCACACCCATCCCCCAACCTCCCTGAACTGTCACCTAGGCAGGCAGTGTGGCTACCCTAGGCTGGGAGGGGTGCCCTTCTAGGAGTCATCAAACTGCGCCTTTGAAACCTCAGAGTATCATTTTGACTTTAAAAGGAGCAGAAAAAGAAGGGCTCTCTGAAGTGTGATTGAAGAATTAAAGATAAAGCTCTCGATCCAAAAATATTTCAATGACTGCCTTTCACTGTGCTCTAATTCCACCATTAAAGAGTCATCTGGGGGGGATTTTGAAGGCTTTTCTGTTTTTAAGAAGTCCTTAATAAATGTAAACATCCCTAGGAGACGTAATAGGGAGCTTGACACCTCAGAAAGGATTAGATACAACCCGTTGATAGTAAGAGGATGGCTGAAGGGTGGAAAGAAAGCGAGATAAAGGGCCAATTTCCTGGGAGAGGTGGTGGAAGGACAGCCTCTGTGTCTCACTGCCTTATGTAAATAGGAGGCGTGTGTGCGTGGCCAGGCGCCCCTCCTGCCTCCACTTCAGACATCACCCAGGATTGTGATGCACTTGCCCGCCGGCCTCGAGCATCCTTCTCAACACAGCTTCCCAGGGTGCCACTAGTGGTCAGCTGGGGCAGGCTGTGGGGATGAAGCTGCCCTGTCCTGTGGACCAGGTCCTGGGCAAGGCTTGGCTACCTGGAATGAGGACTTGAAACAGTCTTTTCAAGATTCGGGGCAAAAATTGAGATTTTGTGGTGCAAGATCCCATGTTATAATAACGTTAGCAACCCCCTAAGTATGGTTTATAACACAATATCATCTCATTTAATTCTCACACTGCCCCCCCCAGCCCATGAATACATCACCAATCCCTGGACGATGTCTGAAGTGGAGGCAGGAGGGGTGCCTGGCCACGCACGTGTCTCCTATTTATACAAGGCAGTGAGAGAGGAAAGGCTGTTCCTCCACCACCTCTCCCAGGAAATTGGCCCTTTATCTCGCTTTCTTTCCACCTTTCAGCCACCCTCTATCGACACTTTCATGAAACAGACAAATAAGAAAAGACTCAGCTAGCTCATGGTGGTACCAGGATCTCCATTTGAGTCTTTTAACGCCAAACTCGTATTCTTTCCTGACCATCCCCCTGCCCTTCTCCGCCAGATCCTGACCCAGGCACAGTGTTGCAGATCTAATGTGGGTAATAGTGGAAGAATAGCACATATATAAATAGGTAAACCTTCCCAGTATGGTTCCCACCCCATCACCCATCACTGACACAACCTGGCTAACTAACCTCACTGCCCGTAATTCCCATGTTCCAGAATCCCACGGACATCAAAAACCAAAAACTTACAAAATTCATAGATAACTTTTTGTTTTAAAAATGTAAACCATTCCAAAGTACACAGAGTAAAGGTAAGTCTTCCTTCGCCCATCCTTACCACTCCAAACCACTTTCTAGGCTAATCATTGTTAACAGTTTGCTAGACATCCTTCCAGACAGTTTTCTATGCATTTATATGCATGTAAATGTAAATATTTGGGCTAGGCGCGGTGGCTCACGCCTGTAATCCCAGCACTTTGGGAGGCCGAGGAGGTTGGATCACCTGAGGTCAGGAGTTCAAGACCAGCCCGGCCAACATAGTGAAACCTCATCTCTACTAAAAATACAAAAATTAGCTGGGTGTGGTGGTGCATGCCTGTAGTCCCCCCTACTTGGGAGGCTGAGGCAGGAGAATTGCTTGAACCTGGGAGGTGGAGGTTGCAGTGAGCTGAGATTGCTTCACTGCACTCCAGCCTGGGCGACAGAGTGAGATTCCATCTAAAAAAAATATATATATAATATATTTATATTTATACTTATATATTAAATATTAATTATATATTAAATACATATTTATTATATATTATATATAAATACATATTTATATATTTAACATACATATTTAAATATGCAGGTTTTACAATGTATACCAATAGGACTTTCCTATACACATTGGTCTGCCACTTTTTCACTTTACGCTGTCTTGGGGACATTTACATTTAAGTGTATATAAATTTGCATCATTCTTTTAAACTACTTCCCCAGTCTTCAATAGTATGTACATAGTCTTCTTTCTACCAAAGGACATTTATGTTATTAGCAGTGTTTCAGTTTTACAAACAATGCTGCAGTGAACAGTATTGTAATTGCAATCTCTTGCGCATGAGCCAGTATTTCTCTAGGATAAATAAACTAGAAGAGAAATTGCTGGGTTAAAGAGTATATGTATCAGTTCTAGTAGCTGGGAAATTAAAAAAGAGAAAAAAAGAGTATATGTGGTTTATATTTTGATAGATGCTGCCAAGACCACCCCCAAAGCTGGTACCATTACATTTCTACCAACAGGGTCTAAAAGTACCTCTTCCCCCATCTTTGCCCACACGGGATATTATTAATCTTGAAAATCTTTACCATTGAATAGGTGAACACTGATATCTCATTGTTTTAATTTGCATGTCACTGATTATTAGTAAGATAGAACAATAGGCATTGCTTAAGTTTCTCATCTCACTTAACCTTTCAGCAAGAGGTTGGCACCCTCCCTAAAATGCCCACCTTTTCTTGGCTTCTGTGAGCCCCACACCACTCTTGGCTTTGTTTCTATCTATACCTCTGGCCTCTCTCAAGCAGTCTCCAGTCCTGACTCCTCCTTCCCTGGCTTTCAATATTGATGCTGCACAACACTTGGTCTTAGCTACTTCCTCCCTCTCCACCAAACACCCAGGCCTCTCCATCTACATTCTCTCCTCTGACAACCTCATTCAAGCCCACTGAGACTTTTATTTATTTTTTATTTTTGAGATGGAGTTTTGCTCTTGTTGCCCACGCTGGTGTGCAATGGTGCGATCTCGGCTCACCGCAACCTCTGCCTCCCGGGTTCAAGTGATTCTCCCGGCTCAGCCTCCAGGGTAGCTGGGATTACAAGCATGCCCCGAGCTAATTTTGTATTTTTAGTAGAGATGGCGTTTCTCCATGTTGGTCAGGCTGGTCTCAAACTCCCAACCTCAGGTGATCCTCCCACCTTGGCCTCCAAAAGTGCTGAGATTACAGGCGTGAGCCACCTCGCCTGGCCCATTGAGGCTTTAAATATTATCTGTACACCAATGACTCCCAAATTTTATCTCTATCCTTGCCTCTCCTCTTGCTGTACACCTGGCCATTCCACATCTCTACTTGGATATCTCAAGAGCATTCCAAAACTGAACTCAGGAGTTTATTCCCCCAAACTACTCCTTTTTTAGGGTTCCCAATTCAGTGATTGTCTCGCTAACCTCTGGTTGCTCAACGAGAATCTTGGGAGTCATCCTGGACTCCCTCCCCATGACTCCAGTATCCAATTCATTCCAAGTCCTATGGGCTCCATGTCCTAAGTGTCTCCAGAGAGTATCCCTTTTTTTCTGTCTCCACTGGTCCCATCTCCCCAGAACTTTTGCAAGGGCATCCTAACTGGTTTCCCTGAATCCATGCTTGCCCTTAGCCAGCATGTTCTCTACAATATAGCCAAAATGATTTTCAGAAAGCAAATCTGATTATGTCACTCCCCTGTACGAAGATACAGCTACAAACTTGTTAAACACAAAATTATTTACCAAAAGAAAGAAAGGATGAAAAAACTTAAATGTTCACAAATATCAGATTGGGCCAGGCGTGGTGGCTCATGCCTATAATCTCAGCACTTTGGGAGGCCAAGGTGGGAGGATCACTTGAGTCCAGGAGTTCAAGGCTGCAGTGAGCTAGGATCATGCCACTGTGTTCCAGCCTGGGCAACAGAGTGAGACTCAGTCTCCAAAAAAACAAACAAACAAAAAAATTTAATAAAGTAAAAGATACAGATCGGTTAGACACACTTAGTATATCCATTTGATGAAACAGTATGCAGTTATAAAAAACAAGTGTAGTTCTGGCAGACTTTAAGAATCAGATAAATGCTATTATTTAAAAATCTAGAGCAGTGATGTCCAATAGAAATATAACATAAACCTCATATATAATTTAAAATCCTTTAGTAGTCATGTTTTAAAAAGTAAAAAAAGTTAAATTAATTTTCATAATGTTTCAATATTTCAAAAATTTAGCATTTCAACATGCAATCAATATAAAAATTGTTATTGGGGTGTTTTACATTCTTCTTTCACACTAAGTCTTCAAACTTGAGTATGCTTTTTTGGGGGGGCAGGGTTTGCGGGTTTTTTTTTTTTTTTTTTTTTTTGATACAGAGTTTCACTCTTGCTGCCCAGGCTGGAGTGCAATGGTGCAATCTAGGCTCACTGCAACCTCCACCTCCCGAGTTCAAGTGATTATCTCGCCTCAGCCTCCCGAGTAGCTGGGATTACAGGCACCCACCACCATGCCCAGCTAATTTTAGCAGAGACAGGGTTTCACCATGTTGGCTAGGCTGGTCTCAAACTCCTGACCTCAGGTGATCTGCTCCCCCTCAGCCTCCCACAGTGCTGGGATTACAGGCGTGAGCCACCGCTCCTGGCTCGTATTTTTTTTTTTTTTAAGAGTTATGCATTTATTTTCATGTGTAAGAAGACAGCCATAACTGCCACGTGAACATGATTGCATGGATACACAGCTCAGTACAAGGCTAAAGTCAGAAGTGAGTGAAAACAAAATAGCATGTTGATTTAAGTGACATAACAGAACAGGAGACCTTTGGTTATGATAAAAAATTGTGCAGGTGGTCTGTGAATGCAGAAGTTCGGGGCTCACTGCTCCAGGCTTAGGGTGAGACTCTGTGCTCTGGGCTGAAGCCCCTGGGGTTCTACAGAGAAGCTTACCCAGTGCATGGCCCCTGTGACATTCTCCCAGGAGCCTGTGGTACAGCGAGACCCCAGGGAGGAAAGCACATTTTGTTTAACTTGTCCATGCCCTACAAAATGTCTTAGAAGTGATGAAGCAACGACGATGATTCTCTTTCAAAGGGAAGAAGAATCTTCTAGATGTGGCATTGAGGAGGCAGTGGTTACAAGACAGGCTGGGCTACAGGGCGCAAGTGGGACTTGGGGGTCATAACTAGGGGACTGAAGGGACATCTCTCCTGGAACTGTCCTGGAGAAGTGCTTGTGTGTGTTTGGGGTGGGGTGGTGCATGGATCCTCTCAAGGCTGCAGGAGGCACACTCGGCCCTGTGTCCAGCATGCAACAAGCTCTCACCCTATGCCTGCTGACTCACTACAGCACCCGGGAGGAGGTGCCAGAAGGCAGATCGGGGGCTGCTGATATCCCGGGGTATCTATGGGCCACCTTCTCCTCCTAGGCCTGGGCCCCAGCCTCACTTTAGCACCACACATTCCAGAATGGGGAAGTCCATGACTGTGTCCCCAATGGGTCCCATTCTTTTATGTGTGTGAACCAAGGGGAGGTGTTTGCTACTACACTCTCTCCCCTAACTCGAAAGAATGTTGATTCCCATCATTTCAACCTCAGCATTTTCTTTTCTTTTCTTTCTTTTTCTTTTCTTTCTTTCTTTCTTTCTTTTTTTATTATTTTGAGATGGAGTTTCACTCTTATTGCCCAGGCTGGAGTGCAGTGGCACGATCTCGACTCGCTGCAACCTCTGCTTCCTGGGTTCAAGCCATTGTCCTGCCTCAGCCTCCCTAGTAGCTGGAATTACAGGCACCAGCCATGATGACTGCTAATTTTTTGTATTTTTAGTAGAGACGGAGTTTCACCATGTTGGCCAGGTTGGTCTCAAACTGCTGACCTCAGGTGATCCACCTGCCTTGGCTGGGATTATAGGCATTAGCCACTGTGGCCAGCCAACCTCAACATTTTCAAAAACATTTTTTTTTTTTTTGAGACGGAGTCTCACTCTGTCACCCAGGCTGGAGTGCAGTTATATAAGCTCAGCTCACTGCAACCTCTGCCTCACATGTTCAAGTGATTCTCCTGCCTCAGCCTCCCAAGTAGCTGGGACTATAAGCATGTGCCATCACGTCCGGCTAATGTTTGTATTTTTAGTAGAAACGGGGTTTCACCGTGTTGGCCAGGCTGGTCTTGAACTCCTGACCTCAAGTGATCCGCCCACCTTGGCCTCCCAAAATGCTGGGATTACAGGCGTAAGCCACTGCGTTCAGGCTAAAAAGCACTTTTTAAGGGACTTTGGAGTTTTTACTCAAACAGCTCAACCGTGCAAAGCCATGCTGGTCTCAGCACCCCGACCAGACAGCTACAGTCAGTGGTAGGGGTCCCCCCAGCTTTTCCCTGGAAATGGGGTAGGACCAGCAAGGAATTCTGGGGGTGGCACTTATGGTCCAGGAACCTTCTGGTGCCCAGAGGGTAGAGGAGGAGTGAAAGGTCTGACTGCGCTCAGCCCCGCTGTGTCCTAGACAGGCTGCGCCGACTTGCAGGCTGGTCCCTGTGGAGGCTCAGAAGGAAAGTGTGCAAGAGCAAGTCAGGAAGGGAAACCAAGTAAGGGAAGGGCCCCAGACAGGGCTAGTGGTCCGCTCGCTGCCTGACACTGGCGGGCACTCTCAGCAGCACCCCGCAGCACTCTGCTTCAGGTGGCACGCCTTGCAGAAGAGACGATTGTTGAGGGGGTAGCAGCCTTGGTCCGTGGGCTCGATAGACAGGAGGATCCTGCAGTCCTCATACCTGTAGCAATTTTCATGGAAATTTCCTCCAGTGCACTCGATTTTGAAGACATACTTCCCATCCCGAGGAATTATGAGATTCTCACAGATGCTGCGGATGGGGGCAAATTTCCTGTAGAAGATGTCCAGGGAGTACACCTCGTTCTGGCTGCCCGGGGCAAAGCTTTTATCCCCGATGCACCAGGCGCGGGTCACACACGTGAAGCAGGAGGGGTGGAAGGCCTGGCCCAGGGCCCTGATGATGTGCTCCCGGACCACCTCGCCACACTTGCTGAACTTCTGCAGCGTGTCCTGGCAGCGGGGTTCGCAGAGGGGTCGCGCATCCTTCTGGTAGAAGCTCTGCCCGGCCAGCTGGCGGCGGCTGGTACGGCACGTGGAGTACTGGGCATGGTACTGCCTCTTCACGGCATCTACAGCCAGTTCTTGCGGGGGACACAGTCTTATGGCAGAAGGCACGGATGTCTGTGGACGCCTCTCTCTCAACAAGCTCTGCTGGGGGAGGCGGCAGCTCTTTTTCCAAGGGTCTGAGGGTATCCGGCCCAGGCTGGACCGATGGTCCCTCCGCTGGGGTCTGTGGTGGGGGTGGGGACGGGGGCAGGCGCAGCTGCTCTAAGTCCGCAATAAGTGAGGCCCCCATTGGAGCAGGAGCCTCCTCTTCAGAAGGCACGTGCCCCCGAGGGGACCGTGAAGCGGGTGGGAGGAGGTCCAGGTGAGGAAGCACGTCCTAACCATCCAGGACAGGAGGAGGGGGTGGACATCACGGGCCTCCCGGGCCCAGCGGCTCCGACTCTTCTGTATTTTATACTTACAGCGTATCTCAATTCAGACACTAAGTTTTCATCAGAAATACTTATCTCTGAAGATTTAGATTTTATAAAGTAAATTTACAGTTGAAAAGCAGATTCACATACCTACATTGTTCCAAAATGCTTAAAAGTTTTCCAGTAACTAAGTCAAACATCAGTTTTTAATTTTAAATATTAAAGATAAATAACATTGTCTAGGGAGAGTGGCTCATGCCTGTAATCTTAGCACTTTGAGAGGCCAAGGTGGGAGGATAATGTGAGGCCAGGGGTTCGAGACCAGCCTGAGCAACACAGCAAGACTCCATCCCTACAGAAAGAAAAAAGAAAAATTAGCCAGGCATGATCGTGTGTGCTTTATAATTCCAGTAACTCAGGAGGCTGAGGTGGGAGGATCACTTGAGCCCAGGAGTTGGAGGCTGCAGTGAGCAATGAATGCAACACTGCACTCCAGCCTGGGCAAGAGTGAGACCCTGTCTCAAAATAATAATAAAAATAAATTTAGTTCTTCATTGGCAGTAGCTACATTTCTCCTTCTCCTTCTTCTTCTTTTTTATACAGGGTCTCACTCTGTCGCCCAGGTTGGAGTGCAGTGGTGTAATCACAGCTCACTGTGCCCTGGATCTTCTAGGCTCAGATGATTCTGGCATCTCAGCCTCATGGGTGGCTGTGACTAGAGGCGCACATCACCATGCTCAGCTAATTTTTTGTATTTTTAGTAGAGACAGGGTTTCGCCGTGTTGCCCAGGCTGGTTTCAAACTCCCAGACTCAAGGGATCCACTCCCACTCACCTCAGCCTCCCAAAGTGCTAGGATTACAGCAGTGGGCCACTGTAGCCACATTTTAAGTGCTCATTTGCCACACATGGCTGGTGGCTACTGTATTTGTTGAATGATACATTTCTAGAGTAATATTAAGACTGAAAGTTCCCTGATTCATTTATAAACTTTGCAAACATTATTATAAAAGTCCTTCAAAGGATAAAAATATTTCATCCTTACTTTTCTTGGAAATAAATGACAAATAAATATTAGCAAATTAAATCAAGGAATATTTTCAAATAATCATAGCCAAATAGAAAAAATACACACACACACACACACACACACACACACACACACACACACGTACATATATTTATTTATTTATTTTTTCGAGATGGAGTCTTGCTCTGTCACCCAAGCTAGAGCGCAGTGGCATGATCTCAGCTCACTGCAACCTCAGCCTCCTGGGTTCAAGCGATTCTCCTGCCTCAGCCTCCCAAGTAGCTGGGATTACAGGCACCCGCCACCACACCTGGCTAATTTTTGTATTTTTAGTAGAGACCCGGTTTTGCCATGTTGGCTAGGCTGGTTTCGAACTCCTGACCTCAGGTGATCCTCCCGCCCCTGCCTCCCAAAGTGCTGGGATTCCAGGGGTCAGCCACTTCACCCAGCCAAATAGAATATATTTAAGAAATGAACAAATGATCCTTTCTGAGTTTTCCTATTGGTATAAGATATCCCATTTACAATCAGCATAAAAAATAAAATACATATAAGTAAGCTTAACAAAAATGTGCAAGATATTTATGAAGACATGATAAACTTTGCTAAAGGGCGTAAAAGAAGATGAAAAGTGGAGAGGCACCGTCCAAGGTCCTGGGAGGAAAGACTAAATATTGGTAAAGATGTGAAGTCTTCTAAAGTTAATCTATAAGTTTAATGTAAGTCAAATCAAAATGCTAAAGAAAACATTCATTGGTGGGTGGGGGGGACTAGTTAAACTAATCCTAATGTTTATCTAGAAGAATAAACAAATAAAGAATAGCCAAGAAAATAACGAAGGAAGAATAACTTGTGCTACCTGCTATGAAACTGTAGTGATGAAAACATTGTGGTACTGGAGCAAGAAAAGACAGATCCATGGAGCTAGACCCATGAATTTAGGAGAATTTGGTAAATAATGAAGATGGTATTTCAACTTGATGGGGAAAATATTGATTAGTTAATAAAAGTTGTCCGTACATCGGATATCCTTTGGAAAAAAAAGCAAAGTTATCTCATACTATACTCCTAAATAAATTCCAGATAGTTTAAGGATTTGGAAATAAAACAAATAAAAACTCAAAAGTTCTAGGACATAGTAGTGGATTACATTTTAAAAGAATGTGGGGACCAGGCATGGTGGCTGATGCCTGTAATCCCAGCACTTTGGGAGGCCAAGGCAGGTGGATCATGAGGTCAAGAGATCGAGACCATCCTGGCCAACATGGTGAAACCTCATCTCTACTAAAAATACAAAAACTAGCTGGACATTGTGGCATGTGCTTATAGTCCCAGCTACTCGGGAGGCTGAGGCAAGAGAATCGCTTGAACCCAGGAGGCGGAGGTTGCAGTGAGCCGAGATTGTGCCACTGCCCTCCAGCCTGGCAACATAGTGAGACTCGGTCTCAAAAAGAAAAAAAAGAGAATTTGGGGACAGGGAGGTCTTTTGGTAATGCGGTGTTAAGCCACAAGTCATAGAGGAAGTGATTGGCAGGTTTGATTATTCCAGCACACACTACTGGTTACCAGTAAGAGATGTAAGTAAAAATCTACTGGGACCTTCTGGGAGAGAATTTCCTCTCCGATGAAAATAGCAGATCTGTGAGACGGCAAAAAAATTCCTTGTCCTTATTCTCCTTTTTTTTAAATCCTTGTCCTTCCTAATCAGAGTACGAGGATGTGATATTTAAAGGTGTAGCAGGCATTTTGTCTCACTGAGGGGAGGCACTGTCAACATACACTAAATGGCAAATCTGAAGGACATACAGAGACTGATGTCATCTCTGAACCACCAGACCAATCCTGTGACCACCTACTTCTGAATTTCAGGTTAATTAAACAGCTAATATTGTATGGTTTAAGGCCGTTACTTGGCTTTTTGTTTGCTCAGGCTGGTACAAATACATAAAAATACACTTTGGGAGGCTGAGGTGGGTGGATCACTTGAAGTCAGGAGTTTGAGACCAGCCTGGCCAGCATGATGGAACCCTGTCTCTACTAAAAATACAAAAATTAGCTGGGCGTGGTGGCGCACACCTGTAGTCCCAACTACTCCGGAAGCTGAGGCAGGAGAATAGCTTGAACCCGGGAGCCAGAGGTTCCAGTGAGCTGAGATTATGCCACTGCACTCCAGCCTGGGTGACAGAATGAGACCGCGTTTCAGAAGAAAACCCACCAAACATATAAAAATGAAAATTTTCTATGGCAAAAGATACAATGAACTAAGCGAGAAAAAACAATTTCAACATAGATATCAAGGTTAACAGCCTTGATATATAAAGGACTTTTACCAATCAATAAGAAAAGAAGAATGCTTTTATAAAATAAAATAGGCAAAACACATGAATAGGTAATTAGGTAATTCATAAACTAAATTGGACAAATAAAGATATAAAAGCATGCTTCAACCTCACTGATAATCAAAGACTTACAGATTGAAACCAAAATGAAATCTCATTTTCAGCCATCTTACTAGCAAAGATAAAAAAGAGTGATAATGGTCAGTGTTGGAGATGGTGTGGAAAATCAGTTTATCTTACACATATTGGTGAAATGTAAATTGGTGCCATTTTCTGGAGGACTGTTCATTAATATGATTAAATTTTAAAAGATGTATCTTTTTTTCTCAGCAACTCTTCTTCTAGGAATTTTTTTCTAAAGGAATAATCAGATATGTGACAAAGAAGCATACACAATGATGCTTACATCATTATAAGGAGCACAGTATTCCTTATAATAGTGAAAAATTGAAAAAATAATAATTCCTTATAATAGTTAAAAATTGAAAAATTAGAATATGTTTCCAACAAGAAGTGATTGGTTAAATAAATTATGGTCCATTTATTCAATGGAATAGAATTCAATGTAGCCATCAAGAAGGATAGTGCATTCTTTTTGGCTCACTGCAGCCTCTGCCTCCTGGGTTCCAGTGATTCTCCTGCCTCAGCCTCTTGGGTAGCTGGGATTACAGGCGCATGCCACCATGCCCAGCTAATTTTTGTAGTTTTAGTTGAGACAGGGTTTCACCATGTTGGGCAGGCTGGTCTCGAACTCCTGACCTCAGGTGATCCGCCCACCTGCTGGGATTACAGGCATGAGCCACTGTGCTCCGCCACATGATGTGTTGATGTGGGAAGATACTCATGATCTAGTGTTAAGAAGGAAAAAGCGGTTTACCAAACACTATCCAACGATGTGTTAGGGTTCTGTCTATATAAATGTATGATTACACATACATAAAAACTTGAAGGATTTTAAAAATTAATAGTGATTATTTTTAGGAAGTGGGATTATGAGGGACTCTATCTCTCTGTATTGGTTAAATATTTTATATATCAGAAAAACAAAGTTGATTCCAGTTTAGAAAATAAAATGTTTCCAGAAGAAAATGCAATAATGTGCAAAGAAACATAACATGTTGCCAAGTTAAAAAATAGGATATAAGTCAGCATTACAGTAGGGTTATTTTCACAGTGAGGCTAATTTGATTGAAAATTATCTGGAAAGTTGTAGACCAAAATATTAACAGTAATTATCTCTTAGGGGGGATGTGGTGGGAATTTGAATTGTTTTTATTCTTTTGGTCATACTTCAGTGTTTAAGAAGTGTTTTTAAAGACATTTGTATTGCTTCCACAAAAAAAGTTACTCATAGAAAACAAGAAAAAGGGGCCGGGTGCAGTGGCTCAAGCCTGTAAACCCAGCACTTTGGGAGGCCGAGACGGGCGGATCACGAGGTCAGGAGATCAAGACCATCCTGGCTAACACGGTGTAACCCCGTCTCTACTAAAAAATACAAAAAACTAGCCGGGAAAGGTGGCGGGCACCTGTAGTCCCGGCTGCTCGGGAGGCTGAGGCAGGAGAATGGCGTAAACCCGGGAGGTGGAGCTTGCAGTGAGCCGAGATCCGGCCACTGCACTCCAGCCTGGGTGACCAAGCGAGACTCCGTCTCAAAAAAAAAAGAAAACAAAAAAAAGGAAGCAAAGAGAAAGATAGCAAGGGAGGGAAGGAGGGAAGAAAGGAGGGAGGGAGGAAGAGAGGGAGGGAAGAAGGAACGGAGGGAGGGAAGGAAGAAGGACAAATTAATTCTGACTTGGACCAAGCCCTCTTGGAGGTTGGCTAGGCTCCTGAGGCGCCTACAAGATGTATGTTGATTTGATGACATTAAGTACAAACCCGATATTTATTCAACTTTTTGGTCTTTTGTCCTGCCACAAAGGATTTGAGGGAACGCAAAACATATGATAAAACAGAACATTACAAACAAAAAAATTTCAGGATCAAGAGAAGATAGCGATGTACTAGAGAGACAAGAATTGGGAGGAAGCAGAGTCGTACACACTTAGGAAAGTTGAGCTGCCAGGTGAGCTCCCCTGAGATTCCACAGCCCTGGGAGTCCCCTGCTCAGCTGGTTGGAGACCTGTAGTATCTGAGATTCTGCACAAGGTGAGCCCAGGAAGAGGATTTTCCTTGCATGGAAAAGGGATCTTGAGGTCTAACAGTTAAGTATGCCAGTTGAACATCTCTCCTAGACATTCCAACCTGGGTCTGAGAGCTGGCCGCAGTCTGGCTGGCCACTTGGGGTGGCTACGCAAAGCCAAGCGTACCTCTTAGTTGGGGCCTTAGAGCCCACTTTCCATGAAGAAAATAAAGAAACAAGGTTACAAAAACGATGGTATATTTTTAATGTTTATATCGAACAAATTAATGCTTTTAACACCGAAAAACATAGTGCAACAAAAATGTTCTGTTCACAAGATAATTACAGGATTTATTAAAAATATTAATTCATGGTGCACTACAGGCGGTGTGCTGCAGAGCCAAGGGCCTGTGCCAACCTCCTCCCCTCCCGTCACAGGCCCCTGAGGCTGGGGTGAGCAGGCCGAGGAAACTCAAGTGCAGCTGGCAGCAGCCAAACATGGGGTGTCGCTGCTTCCAAGGATTCCTGGGGAGTCCATCTTCCAGGGTTTGGCACCCGGTCCTTCTGAGCCCAATGCCCCTGCCCTGCAACATACCCTGATATCCTTTGAACGAGGTCCCTTCTTCACTAATTCCACTTGACATGGATTTCTACCACGGCAAGCAAAAGAACTTTGCCTGAAAGAACCTGCAGTCATCCCAGATTCTTTTTTTTTTTTTTTTTTTTTTTGGAGACAAGTCTTGCTCTGTCGCTCAGGCTGCAGTGCAGTGGCACGATTTCTGCTCACTGCAACCTCTGCCTCCTGAGTTCAAGCGATTCTCCTGCCTCAGTCTCCTGAGTAGCTGGGATTACAGGTGTGTGCCACCACGCCTGGCTAAGTTTTGTATTTTTAGTAGAAACGGGGTTTCTACTAAAATGTTAGCTAGGCTAGTCCTGAACTCCTGACCTCAGGTGATCTGCCCGCCTTGGCCTCCCAAAGTGCTGGGATTACAGGCATGAGCCACCGCGCCTGGCCCCAGATTCTTATTTTTCAGGGGAGGTGTGTTTTTCCCCTTGTGACCAATTTCACTCCCAGGGAGAAAGACAATTTTCAGCTTCCGTCGTCCTAGACTGCAGTGAGTTCATGCATATTCTCCCAAGGTGGAGGAGGATTGTTTAAAAGATGCTGAGTGGCAGGGAGAAGAATGTCACCTAAACATCCCTCTGCCACGGAAGGAGAGGTTTGGCTGAGCCTCAAGGACGTAGGTTCAGACAAGGGCAGTCCTGGCTGCCTTACTGCGAGATGGAGTCATCTTCCTGGAGCTGGAGAATGTCACGGAGCTTTGGGGTCCTCCTTCATCCTTCAAAGTGTCTCCCAGAGTGGGTTTGTCTTAAAACTAGCTTCAGAGGTGAGGGAAAGAAGGTGAGATGAGGAATTTGTCCCCTAAGCAGTTTCTTGGCTGACTCTGCTCCCCGGAAAACTGGAACGGTAGTATCTGGTTATGCTTATGATCTCATTTCTCTGTGGTTCCCAAGGTGCCTAGAGTGAGACTTAAATAAAGTAGAATCCCAGCTGGAAGCAGTGTCTCACACCTGTAATCCCAGCACTTTGGGAGGTGGAGGCGGTTGGATCATGAGGTCGGGAGATCCAGACCATCCTGGCCAACGTGGTGAAACACTGTCTCTACTAAAAATACAAAAATTAGCTGGGTGTGGTGGTGGGCGCCTGTAATCTCAACTACTCAGGAGGCTGAGGCAGGAGAACCACTTGAAACCAGGGGGCGGAGGTTGCAGTGAGCCGAGATCATGCCACTGCACTCCAGCCTGGAGACAGAGCAAGACTCCATCTCAAAAAATAAAAATAAAAATAATAAAAATAAAATAAATAAAGTAGATGCCCATTAAACCTTTTGTGGTCCCCCTTGCAGCCAGCCACACAAGGCCTTTGCCTCTTTGCTCAGGCAGTTCCAGAGGATTGTTCTGGGGCCCTCTTATCCTCCCATTCCTGAATTCGTTCATTTAGTCAACAAATACTTCCTGAGCACCTCTTTTGTGCTATGCTCAGTGTAAGTGCTGGGAATACAGGGGTGACAAATAAGATGGACATAACCCTTTCTTTCTTGGAATTTAGATCTTTCCATTCACTTTTCACCTGCTCCCCCAAATATGTATCAAATAAAAACACAGAAACTTAAGAGAGAATTTCTCCTGCCACATGACAGAATACCAAGTACATCGTTTCAGAGAGAGGGAAAGAGAGAAAAGGAGAGAGAAACTAGAAAGAAAACTCCCAGCTTTATGGGAGTCTCCCAGAACAAGGGTCCCATTTTTGTTATTCCTTGTTCAAAAGTCTCATGTCCCCCATTCAGTGCACACACACACATACATATAATACATATGTTACTTGCACCGTTTACATTCATAGCATGTACAGCTGGAGAGCAGCGAAGTCTGCCTCCCACGTTATACAGAACGGATTGGCAGCTGAGACTGAAAGCGATAGAAATAAGCTATTGATCAAGGGTTAGGGAAGTACTGCCACTGGGATCCTGTGATGCTTGCAAGCTGAGGGCAGCAGTAAAGTGCTACACAAATGCAATAACATTTATAACCCGAGGGCAAGTGCTTTGTACATGAAAATAAAAAGCTGATCCTCTGTCTAATTCTTTCCCCCTCCTTGGGCTGGGCTGGCCTTTGACAAGTGCATGAACAGGAGCCTAAGTGGGGTCACCTGGATGGGCTGATTTCTGACTCTCTGGGCCAGTGACTGGGTCTGTTTTCCCCATGTTGGTGCCTTCTGGTGGTCTGGGGACTTACCTGCACATTTAAAGCTTCTCTGGGAGAAGCAGGGAAGCAGCCACGTTCCACCACCCTGAGAAACCACTTAATGCCTTGGCCCCATGGGTCTTGCTTGGTTTGCTTTGCGGACGTTGTCTGCTCCTGTTGGGAGCTGAACTTTTCACTTGTATGGATGCTGGAAATCACTCTTTAGAGCTTCCTTCTATGACATTCGTAAGGAGGAGAAATCCTATTTTTGGGAGAAATAGATAGAAAAGAGAGACAGTTCTAGAGGTACTACGAAACAGGAAATGCACCATGATGACTGGACCTGAGTAAGCCAGCTTTTTCCTCCAAGAGCCACCAGATCAGTGCTTCCTGATACGTGCCCCCAGAAACACCAGTCCTGTAAGAAACACCATTAAAATGGGCCAAAATAAATTGAGACTCAAAATAAATTGATAAAAAGCTTCCTCTTGGAGATTCCTATTGCATCTTTGCAATTTAAAGGCTCTGAGAAGTCCTGCAGTAAAGGAGTTTAATTTTGCTTAACAGCATCTTCCCAGATTTACTTGACTGCCAAACTGTCCCCGCCCTTAAAACTTCTTCCATCCTTTCTCTTTTTATTGCCTAATGCCTATTAACAACATACTTTAGGAAAGCACTTACAGAAGGATTTGATATTTTGCCTGCCATGTACTGTATGCCTTCATGTGCCTTCAAGACACTTTGCACGAATTATTTCTACCCACTGAAACAGCTCTGCCAATATTATTATCCTATTCTCATTTCACATCCTATCCCATCCTATTTCCTTGATAAGACATATGAGGCAAAGAGTGGATAAGTCACCTGTCCAAAGCCCCTCAACTAAGTAGTAACCTAGTGAAGATTCTTTTTTTTTTTTTTTTTTTGAGATGGAGTCTCGCTCTGTTGCCCAGGCTGGAGTGCACTGGCATGATCTTGGCTCACTGCAACCTCCACCTCCCATGTTCAAGCAATTATCCCACCTCAGCCTCCCAAGTAGCCGAGATTACAGGCGTCCACCACCACGCCTAGCTACTTTTTTTGTATTTTTAGTAGAGTGGGGTTTCACCATGTTGGCCAGGCTGGTCTCAAACTCCTGACCTGAAGTGATCTGACTGCCTCGGCCTCCCAAAGTGCTGGGATTATAGGCATGAACCACCGAGCCTGATCAAACTTAGTGAAGATTCTAACCCAGGCCTTTCTAACTCCAAACCCCACATTTTCCATCATACCACGCATCTTGTTAAGTAGGATGAAGACTGACTTCCTTTTTTGCCAAAGAGAAAATGAGTTGCTCTTCTTCGGAGACCTTTGTCTCAGGATCCATCCATTCTCCTTAAGGCCTTGCCTGGTTCATCTCAACGCAGTGCTGCCCCACACTTCCTTCCCTGTGGCTCATGGGAATTCCCATGAGAAAGCAGAAGCTGAATCTAAGTAGCTGTGGGCAGGCATCCCAGTTTTGCCATGTACTATTTATGTGACCTTAGGCAATTTACTTAACCCCTCGGTGCCTCAGTTTTCTTATCTATAAAATTTTAAATATGCACAAAACATCTGGCCCAGAATGCTTAGTAAATGGCAGTTGTTATTTTTATCGTTAACAATTAACAATAAGCCTTCATGAGAAAAAAAATACTTGTTAGGAAAACGTTAGGGATCCCTACTTTAAATCCACCAACTATCCTAGTGTAGTAAGATACAGGTATTTTAAGATTAAAAAAATGGAAGCCTGTTAAGTCAGTGACTTTTTCAAGTGCACAACTAGCTAATAGCAGAACTGGGACCTGGATTCCCAGAGCACAGAAATTTAAGACACCCTGATGTGTCAAAAAGCTAAATGCACCTGAGAAAACAGAGAAACTTAAATTTATAGCTTTGGGAGCTATTTCCATGAAATCCAACCAGCAATGAAGATACAATTTCCCTGAAATTATACGTTTGGTAAAATAAAAAATAAAAACTTTAATGGAAAATATTATATCTGAACACATCTTCCTTCCTTCCTTCCTTTCTTTCTTTCTTTCTTTTTTTTTTTTTGTTTGTTTTGTTTTGTTTTTTGAGACAGAGTTTTGCTCTTGTTGCCCAGGCTGGAGTGCAATGGCACAATCTCGGCTCACCACAACCCCTGCCTCCCAGGTTCAAGTGATTCTCCTGCCTCAGCTTCCTGAGTAGCTGGGACGACAGGCATGTGCCACCAAGCCTGGCTAATTTTGTATCTTTTAGTAGAGACGGGGTTTCTCCATGTTGATCAAGCTGGTCTTGAACTCCCAATCTCAGGTGATCCGCCTGCCTCGGCCTCCAAAAGTGCTGGGATTGCAGGTGTGAGCCACCACGCCCAGCCCACCCTCATTTCAAGAGTTCATATATATATATATTTTTTTTTGAAACGGAGTCTTGCTCTGTCGTCCAGGCTGGAGTGCAGTGGCCGGATCTCGGCTCACTGCAAGCTCCGCCTCCCGGGTTTACGCCATTCTCCTGCCTCAGCCTCCCGAGTAGCTGGGACTACAGGCGCCCGCCACCTCGCCCGGCTAGTTTTTTGTATTTTTTAGCAGAGACGGGGTTTCACCGGGTTAGCCAGGATGGTCTCGATCTCCTGACCTTGTGATTCGCCCGTCTCGGCCTCCCAAAGTGCTGGGATTACAGGCTTGAGCCACCGTGCCCGGCCAAGAGTTCATTTTTAAAAATTGGAAACAGGGCCCACTTGTATTGGCTACTGTCAATTTTATTTGTTTGATTTTTCTGGTTATTCACAATTACTCAGGACAAAACATGTTTCTTTAAAACACCATTTTCGTAAATTGAATTAGGTTCCAGTAACATGTGAACATAAAATTTCTGTGTTAATGTTGTCATACTCTCCATTGGTTTTGCTCTGTGATCTTTTTGGTTTTGCCTGAGCTGCTGAGGCGAGGACACTCCAGTATGAAATGAGCTGTCTTTAGGCACAGTTAGTCACAAAGCTTAGGTTTGAGCATTTCCACTTGGAATGAATCCGTTCCCATCAACCCACTGACGTTTATCAAAGGAAATATAATATTCATCCAGATTGGAATTGGAATGAGTTTTTCTTTTCTATTAGATGAACAGCGACAACTCAATGTACTTGGAAAAATAATAAGTTTATGCTTATGCTAATTGAGGAACTAGTATTAAAATAAAGTGTGTGTAGCTCTGAAACTCATAATACCTGTACCTTCAGGGACTCAAAACTCCCCAAGTGGCTATTGGAATATGCTTCTTGTCTTTAAATTCTGACTCTCACTAGGTTAGACCATAATGTTTCAGGTCCCTTCTTCTCTGTGTCATCTCCATATCCACCAAAGCAATTCTTAGACCCAAGTCCCCAACCTACTATTACCTCTAGTTTTGTCCACCAACCCTGATGCTGAGATGGTTGAAGTAGTGTCATTTTAAATTTAATCCATTCCTCTTTCTTTCACTCACAGAGCCCGTTTTCAGTAATCTTGGTCATCTGCAACTTCTATCTCATCAGTTCTCTGTAAGCAAGGAGAGGGAAATGAATGGTATGGCAAGTCCATTTTACAGGTGGGAACAATGTGGACTGTATCCCTCCCATCTCATCTCATCAACATTATAGTACTGAAAAGATTTGGGGTTTTTTTGCATAATGAAGTATAAAACACAAATTATCAACCTCTGCTTAGCACTAGGATAATAAGGCTTTCATCAAAGAAGGATACAGCTACAGAGATGATGCTTTTTGTCTTAAGTTTTTGAGTTCTGAGAACCTTGAAGACATTTTAAAAATTTTTGTTTTTTTAAATTTTTTTGAGACAGAGTCACTCTCTGCCACCCAGGTTGGAATGCAGTGGTGCAATCTCAACTCACTGCAATGTCTGACTCCTGGGTTCAAATGATTCTCCTGCCTCAGCCTCCGGAGTAGCTGGGATTACAGGCACGCGCCACTATGCCCAGTTAGTATTTTGTATTTTTAGTAGAGATGGGGTTTCGCCATGTTGGCCAGGTTGGTCTCGAACTCCTAGTCTCAGTTGATCCACCCACCTCGGCCTCTCAAAGTGTTGGGATTATAGGCGTGACCCACTGTGCCCAGCCCATTTATTATTTAAATTGTTCTCCTAACATTGCCACTTATGAGGAAATAAAATCCTATTTTAGAGAGAAAGAAAATGGGGCTAAAAGGAAAGTAATTGGCTGGACTTAAAACGAGAGAATAAAATCTAGGCCTTCTGCTTCTCCATTCCGACTGCTTTGGGGTGTGGTTCTCCATGTGTTCTAGCTTGAATGCACACAGCTGGTTGGTTTAACACTAATGGGTGTCAGGTTCATTCAAAGAGCACGACCTCAGTATGTAAATTATTCAGCAATGAGGTTGATGTGACTATTTATAGGTCATAAATCAGTTATAAACTCAGAAATATGAGAACAGTTCCCTAAATAGGCAATTGTTACCTATCCAGGGCTTAATTTGAATATGCAGGGCTGAAGCTGGGCATAATTTCCTATCTGACACCCTTTACACTGGGCTTGGGAGAAGTGGATAGGAAAGGTGCATTAATTATAGCAAGACATCAGGGCTGAGTCCAGGTATGCCAAAATAGATTTGTATCTTGGGCAAGCTCCAAACAGTTCCTAATGGCTGCCTGATGCACTGTGTTGAGAAGGATTCTGAGGTCAAGTTTAGGCCCTGGGAAACCCACAGATTTGCCATCCCTGGTTTGCTTATTTCATATCCTTTACCCATCAACAAGAGACGTTTGATGAAAGTAAGAACACTGGGTCACACTTTTTCACCATAATTGTCCTGCTGGATTGTGTATGCTGATAGATCTTCTGCAACCAATCAAGGAATGAGAAACCAAATCGTCTCCTTTCAAAGATGATAAGCCATTTACAGGATTGAGACAATGAAAAAGAAATGAGAGACCCAACCGTCCAGCTGTGACTAATCAGGTTACTGGCTGGATTTGGGGGAACTCCCTGTTGCTATCATCCAAAAGGGGACTCCTCTGCCATGTTTCGGTTCCGAGACCCAGTCTGCCCCATTCCTTTCCCCCTCGGTACTGTAGTATCTCTTTCTCTCATTCAGTAGTCAGGTTGACTCAAATGCGCACTTACATCTTATTGCAGTGTGAGGGAATGTCGGGCCTAAAGATACACATTTGAGGTCATTCATAAGCTATAAGGTGCTCCAGTCACTAGGCCTTGGATAAAGCCCTAAACGAGTCCCCCTCCTTTAGTGCACAGGCCTTTCAAGACTCTGACCTCTGGGATTATGATTCCTGTGGCTGCAGTTTCTCTCGTTCCTCTCTCTAGACCCACATCAAACAAGCAATCACTCTTAGACCTTACTCTGGTCTCTAAAAAAAAAATCAGGTCATGTCCTGTTTGGATGCCAGGCACACCCCTGTGGCTTTCTGTTCAGAACCGAGCTATCTTCACAGCTTTTTGGTTCATCACCCTGCCTGCTGCCCCCAGATACCCTGCTTTCTCTCGTTCTGTAGGCTTTCCCACAGACCTACCCTCCTTGCTGGTGTGAGTCCTGGGGCTCTGTGACAGCATGCCTTAGCTATTCTGATCCAGCTCCCTTGCTGTATAAAATTTCCTTTTCTTTTTTTCCTGAGGCGCTTGATGTAAATTGTCCAAGATCACACATCAAGTGGCAAATGGTGATATAACTTTTGCATTGGTAATCTGATTCCAATTTATCATTTTACAATATCTCCATTTGATAATTCAAAATCACATTTGCATATCAAAGGCAATTGCTATCTTGTCTGGGAAATCTCCACTGTCTTCTTTCAGATTCATGATATCCCTTTCTATCCCCCTACCCCAATGATAAAACATATTTATTACAGAATTCTCTAACCTTCGAGAACACCTCTGCATAGGTGTGTTAACTTTGTGAAAATTTACAAAAACGTACAACTTGTGGTTTTTTCACTTCTCTTTATGAATGTTATACTTCAATTAAAGAGTTTATGTAAAAGATACTGTCAGATCCCTGAGTATCTCACCATCTGCACTCAGTTTTAGGACTGCAATGCAATTTGCCAGTGTTTTGGGGAAAGGTGAATTTTGGGATAACACCTAGTCACATTTAAATGTTTATGACTGGACAAACTGTGCTAGCTGGGCATGCTATGTCTGACCCCATGTGCTTTATGTAATACAGAGGTCGTAAAAAACTTATTAGAACATTATTTAAATGAGGGGAGAACCTTATGTTATTGTAAGAAACGTGTGCCCTAACTGATTTCACTTGCAAGACAGAAGGTTTTATACTACAGTTTAAAACTGCTTTCACTTGGTTGGAATTTGGGATGTAATATATTTCAAACACAGTTTCACTCATATGGGTATACTAATTAGTTTTTCAGGTTTCCAGGTTTCAATGCTCACAGAAAAGAAATAATAAAAATAAATACGTAATTGTGCAATGTGATACAAATTACCAATGAACCAAAATAATATTTATCAAGCACGTATGACACACATTATCTCATTTAACCTCCATAACAACTCTATAAAGTAAAATGATTATTTCTGCATTTTGCACATAAGGAAACTGCAGCTTGCGATAGCGCATCATTTGTCCAAGGTCAACCTGGGACTGTTTGATTCCAGTTTTACTAATCCCTCAAGAATAAGCCCTGCTAACTTCCCGTTAACTGCTTGGACCCTCAAAGCAATCCAGTGAGGCTGAGTGCGGTGGCTCGTGCCTGTAATCTCAGCACTTTGGGAGGCCGAGGTGGGTGGATCACCTAAGGTCAGGAGTTCCAGACCAACCTGGCCAACATGGTGAAAAGCTGTCTCTACTAAAAATACAAAAAATTAGCTGGCGTGGTGGCGGACACCTGTAATCTCACCTACGAGGGAGTCTGAGGCAGGAGAATCGCTTGAGCCTGGGAGGAAGAGGTTGCAGTACGCTGAGATTGCGCCATTGCACTCCAACCTGGGCAACCAGAGTGAAACTCCATGTCAAAAAAACAAAAGCAAAACAATCCAGTCTATTAAGTATTATTATTTTCCCCATTTTAGGGGAGGAAATAGGTCCAGAAAGATAAAGTGTTTAGTTGGACATCTGCAGAACCCAGACTCACTCGAGTTTCTCAGCCTCCAAATCTGGTAACACCTTACACTAGATAACGCCATTGCTCAGGCCCACAGTGTAATTTATTTATGTTGATAATAGACATCAAAGACTAGACACTGAAGGTGGAAATAACAAGATGATAAAATTCTTTCAAATCCCTAGTCTTGGAAAAATACCCCTGTGATACGTTTAGCAGTTCAGCAGCTTTAAGGCAGACATTTCTACAGCTCTAATTGCAGCCATTTTAGTTTCTAACAAACAGGTCCAGCCCAGGCCCCCTGATCTGCGTCAGTTACTTTTGCAAGAGGAATCAGGATCTGCTTCTTGGAGGGTAGAGTCGCATACGTGAATCTCTCCATGGCATTTAGTCTAGTTCTGTGGTTCTCAACCATCCCCTCCCAACAAACCCGACCCCAGTGCAGTTTTACACTCCTCCCACTGGACTCCACTCTCACCCTATACGCACTGGATATTTGGCAATGCCTGGAGATACTTTTGGTTGTCACAAATGTTGGGGAGCTGCTACTGGCCTCTAGAGGCCAAGGATGCTGCTAAAAGTCCTACAACAAAAAAATTATGTGGCCCAAAATGTCAATAGTGTAGAGGTTGAGGAGCCCTGGTCTAGTGAATGCTGTTAAACACACACACAACTGAAATTACTTAGGATTGAATTGACCTTGGAGATTATGGCAAAGTAATGAAATTGAAGGTATTCTCTAGAGTGGACTGTTTACCTACCAATATATATTTACAAGTTATATCTGACCCATTTCCAATTATGATTTTGGCCTACCACAAATGCACACAGAAGACACAGTGAAGATTTTTCAAAAAGATCAGAAACCATTCAGACAGTGGGGAGAAAGTGCATTCAACTTCTGCTAGTCACTGGGGATTTTCTGTCATAATTCTTTAAAAATCACATTGATATGTCTTCTCTACTTATTTAAGCACTTTGTTGGTACAAGCCAGGTTTTCATTTATTCCAGCCCAATAAGAATTAGAAAAAGAAGAGCTGATGAATTCCAATATTTACCTTCCTGCCTCAATGAAGAAATAGAACTCTTAGGTTTTCAGACAGAGTTCAAATCTTCTTTGGGCTGACCTTTTAAGAGATAATGAGGTTACTTTTCAGCCTGGAGCAGAAAACAGGATAGTGGTTGAGTGAAGTGGGAAGGGGGGCCGGGTTGGATGAGAAAGCCATCAATTAGTCCTTTCCAGGGGGGGTTCATTACTTTATTTGAAATACTGTCAAGTTCCAGACATCAGACACAATCATATACACATACAAAAATACCTTAACATCCAGGGGTGTGGTTATGTGCTGTGCTAGTATAAAACTGTAAAATAAGAAAAATTCAGTCTCCATTATAGTGTATAAGGCCTCTTTATAATAATATAATATGTAATGCCTATTATCTTTTTTCTATATTTACAGTGTCTCTGCATTAGACTCATAGTGCAAACAGGAAGGAAGCTGTTTTATTATTTTGAGTGGCATTTTACATTGTCCCATAGAACCCCAGTATTAGTATTAATTAAATACTTTTTTTTTTTTTGGAGATAGAGTCTTGCTCTGTTGCCCAGGCTGTAGTGCAGTGGTGCGATCTCAGCTCACTGCAACTTCCATCTTCTGGATTCAAGCGATTCTCTTGCCTCAGCCTCCTGAGTAGCTGGGACCACAGGTGCCTGCTGCCACACCTGGCTAATTTTTTGTATTTTAGTAGAGATGGGGTTTCACCATGTTGCCTAGGCTGGTCTTGAACTTCCGAGCTTAGGCAATTTGCCTGCCTCAGACTCCAAGTGCTAGGATTACAGGCGTGAGCCACCGCGCCCGGTCTAATTAAATACTTTCTACTGAACAAAAGTTATTTAGATTCCTACCTCATATCTTGCACCAAAAAAAAATTTTAAAGACAAATGTAGCAAAGTAAATGGAAAAAATAGAAACCATAAAAATACAAGAAGAAAACTGTAAGTAGTTTTCTAATCTTGGAGTTTGGATAACTTCTTGAAGCATAGAACAGGAGGCAGGAATATGTAAGAAAATACTGATTTGAGTACTTTTACAAAAATTTAAAACTGCACATTTGATATTTAATAACATTCAAGATTTGAGTTTTAACCTTTGTTCAATAGTTTTGGTTTTTTTTTTTTTTCGTTTTGAGACAGAGTCTCATTCTGTTGTCCAGGCTGGAGTGCAGTGGTTCCATTGTGGCTCACTGCAGTAGACTTGAAAACTTTGGTTCAAGTGATCCTCCCACCTCAGCTCCCCACTAGTAGCTTGGATGGGTTCTTGCTATGTTGCCCAGACTAGTCTCGAACTCCTGACCTCAGGTGATCTTCCTGCTTCTGTCTCCCAAAGTACTAGGATTATAGGCCTGAGCCACTGCGCCTGGCCTGCTCAACAGGGTTTTGATGGCAATTAAATGGTTTGGAAGGTTAACTAGGTGGCAGGAGAGCAAATTTTATGTTATTGTGTACCTGCTATGATTATGTCATTCATGTCTAAAAGTTGAAGGACTTACCTCAAAGCAGCTTTTGATAAACTTTCAATTTCTAGCTTACTTCTGGAATTTCTGCTAACATACTAATTGTTACCTTTTTTTCCTTTAACACTTATGCCATTTAGCCCTTATAACAATCTCACAAGGTATTATCTTTATGTTTAAGGAACACCAGGGTTCAGAAAACCTAGGTATTTTGTCTAAGGCCACACAGCTAGTATGTGCCCACAGAGTGCCTGTGTCAAGCACATGGAGATGCTGAGAGCTTGAGAAAGACCCACCAAAGCTTATAATGCCAACCTCACAATCTTCAATCAACACGAGAGTCCCTGAATCCCACATGCACATCTGCACCATCAAAATACTGGGATGCCACCTGTTCACCTTCTTAACTAAGAAAATGAATTTAAGGGCACAGTGAAAATGTATTATACAGTTCTATGTGCCAGGACTGTGCTAAGCACATTACATTAATTATTTTATTCAGTCTTCTCCAGAGCCCTACTTAGTAGGGCTTTTGTTGTTTTTGAGATAGGGTCTCACTCTGTCACCCAGGCTGGAATGCAGTGGGGCAATTTCAGCTTACGGTAGCCTCAACTCCTTGGGCTCAAGTGATCCTCCCACATCAGTCTTCAGAGTAGCAGGGACTACAGGCGCGTGGCACCATGCCCGGCTAACTTTTGCACATTTTGTAGAGCTGGGGTTTCACCACGTTGACCAGGCTGGTCTTGAACACTTGAGCTCAAGGAATCTGCCAGCCTCAGTCTCCCAAAGTGCTGGGATTACAGGCATGCAACACCTCGCCTGGGGCCGGAAGTAGGTATTCTAAGCTGCAATTTACAAGATAGGAAAACTGAGGCTGTCAGAGGTTAAGTAACCTGCCCCAAAGTGCCTTAGTTGAAGGAGCAATACTTCCAGAGTATTTTTTTTTTCCATTAAGTTTGGCAGTTACAGGAGTGTTAGACACTCTTATATTCAGTTAAAAATATTTTAATTAAATATCTACACAATGACTTCGCATAACATTGATTTTTGGTTGCTACCACACATTTTCATAACCAAGCACCCTTTGGTACAAGTTAAGTGGCTAGTCCACCTTAAGTCTTTTTTATAGCAGGGATTGGCAAAATGACAGCCCGTGGGCCCCATCCAGCTCACTGCCTGGTTTTGTGAAGTCCCCAAACTGGGAATGTGGTGTTTTTTTTTCCTTTAATTTTTTTTTAATGACTGAAAAAAATCAAAATAATATTATTTCATGACACGTGAAAAGTACGTTACATCCAAATGTCAAGGCCTATAAATACAAATTTTATTAGAACATAGCCAGACTCATTCATTTACATGTTGTTGTATAGATGCTTTTGGGTTATAACAGCATAGAGTGGAGACCTTGTGACAGGGACTGTATGGTGTGCAAAATCTACGATATTTACTATGTGGGCTTTTACAGAAAAAGTTTCCTAACTCCAGTTCTATAGCATGATACAATTTGAGGTTCTGGATTTTTTTCTATGAAATTCCAAAAAATTTTTTTACCTTTTCCCAGAAAGAACACCAGAGCAGTCTTCCTATGAAAAAATGTTGATAGCCTGGGATGATCTGAAATCACACCATTAAGTTATAGTTCCGTGACTAGCTAGCGGATCCAGCTTGAAAGACCCCCTCCCTCATTTTAAATACATTACAGTTAGCTCTAGATGGTAAAGCTGGCTCTTACTACCCACCTGTCCTCCCGTTATTCATCTTGACTGCGTTATGGGTTTAGTTTCACAACATTATATGAGTTCATCCAGGCTTCTTGAATCATTTATAGGAATTTTCATTTTCACTCTCAAACTCTTACACTTTTTCTGCTGTGAATTTTTTTTAACATAAAGCTCAGACTACTAAATGGCCTACACATGTACCATAAAGTCCGTATTTTATTTTTTTTAAATCAGAATTTTTAAAAATTGCTTTTTCTTGAGAAACTAAACTTAATTTTGCAGGTCACAAAAGTAAAAAAATACCTTCATATCCAATGATCTCAAAGCACCTCTGGTGAAAATACATAACAAGGTAAAGAACGTCTGTTTTTAAATACTATTTCTTGAAGGAAATATTATTTAATGGAAAAGATGTGACTAGTAAAGTCCAAGGCTATTTCTGGTTCTGCGAATGACTCACTTTGACTTTGGGCAAATCATCTCCCCACTGTTGCTCTTTATCTGCAAAAACTGGACTTCATGCCTATGGGAGTTGCATGGCTAATCAATGCCTGGAAAATGCGTAGTGGCAGATGCTACAAAAGTGCTGAGCCTTAAAAACAAAACCACCCCCACCCCCCCATTTGTATTCAGTTGAGGTTGGGGTTTATTGTTATTTAACATTCGAAGGCCAACACTATGTTAAGTCCAGCGTGCTGCACAGAACAGATAATATCACTGTCCAGTAGGGATTTTTTTTTTAATCTACGATTTTTACTTTTAAAAAATTTACTGTGGTTGGGGGTTTAGAATCCGGTAATACATCCATGCAAAAACGTTAAGCTTCAAGTTGAAAACTATCGATTCGAAAATCTAAATAAACCCCCTCCAAAAAAAAAAAAAAAAAAAGGGGCCCTCCCCCGCCCCACCAAGAAATCTCTCAAAACAAGAATTCTTCTGATGTTTTTCTCCTCCCTGCAGTTCTCCATGTTACAGTCCTTGGAGGTAGAATAGGCATAAAATACTTTCACTAATAAAATATGACAAACCGCCGGATTATACGTGGCCGATTCCCAGTGATTGCCCTGCTACACAAAGCAGAAAAGTAAATGCCATCATCCCCCTTAGAACAAAAGAACTTAGGAATAAAAAACATGGAGAGGGGGGAGAAAGCAGCAATAAATAAAGGTGAGCGAAGGCCCCCGTCCCCCGCCCCTCCCGGGAGCGAGTGCTGGACTAAGTACTGCTAATAAAGTGGTTCAAGGGTAGTTATTTGGAAAGGGGGCGGGGTGGCGAGGGGAGGGAGCGGGCGAGCGGCGGCCGGGGATTGCATGTTGCATTCGACTTGAGGTTGCATCTTTCTCCTGTTGCCTGGACCACGCTCCCCCATTGCAGTGCTTCCCCATCGCTTCTCCTCGCTCCTGCCCCTCACGGCTTCCCCCCACCCCCTTCAAACTGCTGTTGCACTGGAGGGAGTTGGGGCCGCTCCGGAGCCTCTTTGCAGCTCCCGCCGGCGGGAGGGGGGAGTTGGGCTCGGGCCGCGGAGTTGGGGGGGCCGCCGCGGGCTCCGGCCTCGCCTCGGCTGCGGCTGCACGGGAGCCGAGCTGCGGCGCTGCACGGGCCCGGGATTGCGGCGGCCCCGGAGTTTGGCCGCCTTCGCCGCCGCTCGGTGCTCGGCCCCATCACGGCCGCCGCCGCCGCTGCACTGGAGTTTGGCTGCCGCTGCCCTACTTCACTCTAGTTTAGTTTCACTCACTTTACATCCGGGTTTTTTCCCTAGGCAATGGGTGCCGCAGCACACCCCGTTCCTTAGGCAAAGTGAAATAAATTCGCCGCACCGACACGTCAAGTAGTCCGCCCGCCCGAGCGCCGCCGCGGGCCCCCGTCGCCCCCCCTGCCGCCGCCCCACTGCCCCCGGTGGGGGGACCCGAGCGTCCCGGGAGCCGCGGGCCGAGGCGCGGGGGCCCGGGCCGGCCGCCGTACCACTCCGCCCGGCGGCCCCCTCCCTCCCCGCCGCGGCCCGCTCTCCCCCGGCGCCTCCTCTCCCCTCGCCCTCGTCCCCGCTTTCCCAGCCCCAGTCCCTCTCGCCCGGCTCTCGGGAGCGGCGGGGGCGCGCACGGCGGCGGCGGCGGCGGGCCGGCGGGGCCGCGCGGCGGGCTCCCGCGCGGGCGAGTGTGTCTGGGCCTGGGCGGAGGGATCCCCGGGCTGAGGCGGCGGAGGTGCTGCGGCCCGGGGCCGGGTGGTGAATGGGCTGGTGGTGCTCGCTGCTGCTGCTGAGAGGAGGAGGAGGATGAAGAGTTGGGCTTGTTTGTCTCCCACAGTTTCTCTCCTGCTGCTCTGATTCCCCCCTCCCGATTCCGGCCCGGGGCCTGTGTGTGTCCCTCCTGGAGGAGGAGGAGGATCCAGTTCCTCCCCCCAACCCCCTCCTCCCCACCCCCCCTTGCCTGGGGAAGAGGAGGAAAGAAACAGCCCAGAGAGAGAGAGAGAGAGAGAGTGAGTGAGAGAGAGAGGAGAGGAGAGGAGAGGAGGAGGAGGAGGAGGGAGAAGGGAACAACCTACCATCTTAACACACTAATATCTAAAAAGTGCGAGAGGCCCAGAGCAGCAGCAGAAGCAGCAGCAGCAGCTCCAGCTTCTTCCCTCCCTCCCCATGAAGAAGAGTTCCCTCCTCCTCCTCCTCCTGCTTCTCCTGCTCAGAGTTCCTGCCTCCAGCTGCCAGGGGGGACAGCCAGCCAGCAGCAGGAGGGTGCAGTATCCCAGCTTTTCCATTCTCTCTTCTCCTCACTCTCCTCTCTCTCTTTTTTTCTGGAGTAGCTCTATTTCCCCTCCCTCCCCCTTCCCCCTCTGCCTCTCTCTTCTCTCCCTCTGTCTTGTCGCTGGTGTTTGTCTTTGGGAGGATCAGGGGCTGCCTGCTTGGAGTTTGTTGTGGGGGGAGGTAGGGGGAGGGGAGGGGTGTGTGGGAGGGAGGAAGGAAAGGGGGGTGTTCTCGTCAGGACCCCTCAGTCAACTTGAGATTTGAGCAATAACTTCCCCTTCGGGGCGCCCCCCTGCGTGCCCTTCCCATACCTCCCCCCCCGAAAAAAAAGACAATGGGAAAACCTTGGCTCCCCCCCTCCTCCCCTCTGCCCTCCACCCCTCCCCAGGATAAATTGGAAGTAAGTTTATGAGCAGCCTCGGGAGCCTGGGCGCAGAGTGCAGGGCCGGAGCGGGTGACAGAGGCGGCGTGCCGGGGGCGGCGGGGAGGGGGCGTCACATTGTCCCGGCGGGGGGCCGGCCGGGGGCTGCGGGCGGGGGCGGGGGGCACGGAGCTTCGCCCGCCCCCCTCGGCTGTCCTTCGGCCCGGGGAGGGTAGCTGGGGCTCCTCCATCCCCCCCACCCCACCCCGGGATGCTGTCGGGGGGAAGTTTTTATTATGATTATTTATTTAATTAAAAAAAATTTTTTTTTGGAAAACCATCTTGTTTGGTGACTGAGGGATCTGGTTTAAAAAAAAAAAAAGCTGCGGCTGCTGACGCTGCCGGGCCCGAGTGTGTGTGTTTGTGTATGTGTGTGTGAGAGTGTGAGTGTGTTGGTGCATTTGTCTTGGGTGGCCGGAGCAGCGTTGGGGAAATTCCGCTTATTCTTCTTCTTCTGCAACTTGTTATTCCGGAGAGTCTGCCTGCACCCCTCACCCCGGGGCCGGCCCTCTCGCATTCGCCCCCGCCGCCGGCGGCTGCGGGGCGCCCCCGGGACCCCGAGCGGGCCGGGGAGGACAGGCCGCTCCGAGAGGGGCCGCGGCCGCCCCTCCCCCGCCCGCGCCCCCGCCGGGGGGAGGGGCGCGCGGAGTGGGACTCTTTCCGTTTGGTCCAGCCCCGTCGTGCACGCAGTTCCCAACACTTCTCGTCATCCTCTCTTTGGTCTCTTTATTCTGCTGAGCGGTGCTGTTAGGATTTCTTTTTTTTTTTTCCCCCTGACCACGTTCGCGATGGTGGGTAGCAGCAAGGTGGCCCTGGTAGGGGAGGGGTTGGTATCGAGATTGGGCACCGGGGGAGAACGCCTTCTTTCAACTTTGTCTGTGGCTTGCACCCCCGGAGAAGGCCACAGGCCGGTTGTGGGGTGCAGATGTGCCGAGAGTGATTTCTAAGTAGTTGAGTTGTTGTGATGAGGGTACGACTGCTAATGGTCGGTAGGTTTTGTTTTCATTGGTGAATCTGGTGTCATCATATTCCGGTCATATGTTGAAATATTCTTTGTTTAGGTCTGGAAGTAGAGGATCTCACTCTGCACGTCCACATTGTGTTGTTTTTAGAATGATGTCTCTGGGAGTATGGATTTCTAGAATTTGAAATCTGAGTGAAGGTCCGGGCATGTGTGGGCCTCATCACCTGGCCTTGACAGTGAACTTTGTGGCTGTGTTTCGGATTTCAAAGATTTGCCCCATAGCTGAGGAACGAGTTGTGCATTTTTGCTAATAGTCGGTGTCAGGAATGTAGATGCTTGAGCTGGGGAAGTTAGAGAGGGAAGAACGTTTATATATAAATAATGGATAGTTGAATATTAGAATCAGATTAATTGGGGCTGATGAAAGTTTTGTTTTTGTTTTTTTTTTTAAAGCAGTTATGCACTATGGGAAGGAAGTCTTTTCACAGGTTCACTTGATAGGGATTCTTTAAGGTGAGGGGTTGGAATTATCTCCTTTTTGAGAGGATTCTCACCAACATCTGTAGCTTTATTGACGGCCTGGTAAGGGTACTGAAACTGGGGCTAAACCATGTAAGCATACTTTTCAGTGTTTATGATAGTTGTTTACATCTGGTGTTCACTCTAAGCAATAGAAATAAATAGGTCAGCTTTGCTTTTGGTCTTTGAAGACTGGCCCCCTCCTTCCTTTTTTAAGTTTCACAATTTACTTGGTTTACAGCATTGTTGGAAACTGTTACTACATTTTTACTGGAAATACTATTATTCATTTTAATTTTGGTAAGTTCCTTCTTATTCTCTTCTTCTTCACTTGTTTATGGAGTCTGTGTTGTGGGCTTAAAACTAGTTTATTTTAGGGGGTCATTAAAAATGTCTGAAAAATACGTTTTCAAATCCCAGTACCTATCTTTTCATAGAAAAGAGGAAATTTTGTGTGCAGTTATGCTAATGCTTATAAAAAAATGTCTGTACTTAAAATGTTTGTAGATGTACAACTATCCTTAAGTGAAGAGCATAGTAATAGTGCACAAAGTTCTCAAAACACAAACATCTGGCTAACATGTTACAAATATTCCAGGGGCTTTTTTTTTTTGTTTTTTTTTTGTTAACATCAGACTTTTGCTTTTGGTAACGTAATGGTATTTGCAGTTTGACTGGCATTGCTTGGCTGCCCATAATAAAGTTTTCTGCTTGGGTGCTATTGAAGACTTTTTAACTTAGTTTTTAGACAATTTTGCAGGCTGTATTTAAGCATGTTTTATTTTGGACTCAGGCAAGTCTTTGTGGAACTGGAGTAGTAATAGATGAAAAAGACACCTACCTGGGCTAAATTGTATTTTTAGAAGGTATAAGTGATGGATGGGGCCTATTTCTTTTAGCTTTGAAGGGTCCATCCTTTATCCTATTCAGTTGTCTGGAAGGAGCTGCCTCTGTAATACTCTTCTTCTGCTTACATGAAGATCTCTAAGTGCTATCCAGCAGGAGGTGCTACAGCAAGATAAAGGAAATTTGTGAATTTTGAGGGTCTTGTTACTTACTACAGCTCTACTTAGCTTCAGCTAAGCAGCAGGATTAACACCTTAAAGTTCCAGAAAGATTTTGAGTAAGTCCGTTTAAAAAATTCCATTCATAAATTATGTTTGCTACTTGAAACTGAAGTCTTTGACTATACAAAGTAGATGTGTGATTGTGGATAGCTTAAGGATTCTGGGCCTAGGTACAGAGCACTGTTTAGAATTATTTTATTTGGAAGGGGAATTAGTCTTGTGTTGATGAGTGGGGTGTTGAGCACGTATTTTAAAAAAGTATTTCTAATTGTTATAAACAAAAGTAGTTGGTATGATTTAGGGCTTTAAGTCTTGTTATCCCTATAATAATACAAATAGGATATAGAGTAGTTGAGATTTTGGAAAGGGGGATAGTGTGTGGAAAAAAATTTAGACTTCTTGTAGTTTTTTCCCCTCAGATTTACGGACTATGATTCTAATATAGATCAGTTTTTAGGCACTCATCTTTATAAATACGTATGGTTGATGTACTTAAGTTAGCTTGCAAAGACTGAGATTCTTGAACTGTAAATCAAGTTCTATCAGTGGTAGGTCATTGCTGATATAACAATAACTGCATAAGGATGAATATAGCTACTTTAACAGTTTCATAGCATTTATAGCGCATGGTCCTTTGAAACTCTGTTAGTGTTAGGTGAATTGATTATTACTGGAAATATCATGCCACTGTGGTTGCTTGTAAAGTTTTGTGTCAAAATTTTAAAAATTTGGGGATGCTAGAAACTTGATAAATCTGCTTTGAATTTTGTCTATTTTGTAGGCAAAATACTGTTTTCTCAGTAAGACCAAATGAGATAATACATATAAAAGTTCTTCGTAAGTGGTAAAAAAGCATGCGGATATTAAGTTGTTGAGATAGGTAACTAATTAATACATGGACAGAAGCTTCTGTCTTAAAATGCTAACTTTTTCCATATCAGTTGAGAAAGTAATACATTTAAAGTGCACTGGGCACTGTAAGTTTTTTTGTTTTTTAAGACAGAGTCTCGGTCTGTTGCTCAGGCTGGAGTGCAATGGCATGATCTCTGCTCATGGCAACCTCTGCCTCCCAGGTTCAAGTGATTCTCCTGCCTCTCAGCCTCCTGAGTAGCTGTGATTACAGGTGTCTGCCACTACGCCCGGCTAAGTTTTGTATTTTGAGTAGAGACGGGGTCTCACCATGTTAGTCACGCTGGTCTTGAACTCCTGACCTCAGGTGATCCACCTGCCTCAGCCTCCCAAAGTGCTGGGATTATAGGCATGAGCCACTGCGCCCAGCCTAAATTTGTGTTTTTAAATACTGCTGTGATTACCAAAAATGTCTTTGTTATAGTTTTGAAGCTGCTTTTGAAAAAATGCTGCCTTGTCAGTTTCCCATAATATATGTAAAAAAAAAAAAAAAAAAAAAAAAGAAGTCATTTTCCCTTTTGAAGATCCTGTGAATTGTATGTCCCCTGTTACAGTTTTTCTTCATTTCTCCATTGATGTGATGTGATAGTAGTTGATTTTAGTGAGTGTGTAAGTTCCCTGATTCTTCTATAGACTCTTATTAACACAGAGTAACAGATGTCATGGTTAAAGTTTTGAATGTTTTGACTGACTCCGGTAACTTTCTGAAAAATTCTTACTGCCTAAAGCTTTCAAGCTTGTTTCACAGTGAAAAAGATGTATATCTGTATGTGTTAGTATTAGGTATATGTGGCTATATCATTTTTTTTTCTATTTTAGAAGGATGCACGAGGAAATGACTACTCAAATCTAGAGGAGTGCACTGAAATATTTTTGTGTAAAAATAACCGAAAAGTTTAAAGCCTGGAGTTTCAGCTCTCTTATAAACTCTGCTCACAAATTTGGAATATAAACATTTTAAAGTAAAATATAGATAATTAAGGACCCTGTGTTTGTGAGCTCATCAAAAGGTATATAGTATCTTAAATTTTAGAAGTGACTGTTCTTTTGAAATTGCCCCCTTTAGAAAGTAAATATAGAAACTTGCTTCTGTGAAGGGTGAGAAAAACACTTAACTGTTTAGATAAAATGAAACCTCTCAGGGTGTTATTAACTTTTTCATCCTACAGACAGTGAATAGTAAAGCTCTTTGTGAAGACATACTGAAGTTAAGGTTATATTAATGTGCTTTTAAATTTTGTATTCTTAGTATTTTATTGCTGAAGGCTTTTGTATTTAATTACTATTCAAAGAGAGAAGGGAAGGAATTAAAGTTTTAGGTCTCTGACCTTTGGTGAAATTCTTCTATATTTATATCTATAACTGATTTCTTGAAACATGTTTGAATTTTCATATTATTTTGTGCTGGGAAATGTTAATGATTTATGTTGACTTCTCAGGAACTTTTGTACATGGGTTTTTTTTGTAGGCCTAATAATTCTTCAGAAGCATAGAAATACATTTTGATCACATTAATTTTCTCAGGTGTGTATTTTTGCTGCTTTGCGATTTTTTAAAAAAGAGATAATATGTTGACACTGCATTAAATTTATTGTAGATAATTATTTCTTAAATAGCGTATGTTTTCTACTTTGGATGTTTGTGTGTATATGTAGCCATACTATTTTGTAGGCTTTCGTGTAATTCTTATATGTATGTTAAATTTTTGGATAGTTATCTTTTGTGAAAATGTTGAAGTAGACTTTTATGAATAACTTTTCTATTACTTGTCCATCAATTCAGTCTTAATATTACGGTGAACTCTTCCCTTTTAGAAATTATATGTGAGGTTCAGCTATCCTTTGGACTCTTCTAAAGCAACTTTCTCACACTAGACTTGTGTCGCAATTTGAATACTCCTCCACTTCTCCCTTCTAGTACCCTGCAAGTCTCTCCCCTCTCCCTGCCTTAAAATAAATAAATAAATAAAAAAGGCTTTGGTGAAAATTTCTCAGTTGAAGACAACTATTCTTCTCTATACTTTGGAATCAGTTACAGAAATGTTTTCTGCTTTTTTAAGTAGTCAAGAAAGTGAACCAGTATGGAGGAGATAGGAAGGGGATGAGGCCTAACAAGTTGATGATCTAGGTTTTATTTTGACTCTGTTTGTGGGCCTAGGGGGAAAAAATAACTTAAACACAGAAGCCAAAAAGATGGGTTTGGTTTTATTGTTTTGGCTGCATTGAGAATACAAACTGTCAGTACTTGAGGAGAAGGAGCAGCAGAAAGGAATTGATTTTTTTTTTTCTGCTGCAGATCCAAGTATTGTTAACCATGTGCATCTCCAAAGCGACATACTTACAAATCAAACAGTAGTTGATTCTTTCACTCAATTAACAGTCAGAACCCTAAATTGTGTGTATGTTTTTTTAAATTTTAAATAAGTACCCCAAACTTTGGGGTAATGACAATAATTTCCTGATAAAAGTGGGTGATAGTAACCATGGCAACTGCTATCTCTGGCCTTATGGACAATATGTTGTATTGATGAAGCTTCAAATCCTTTATAGTAGCCCGTCACTTTTATGGTGAAATGTAGTAGCATGTGTTGCAGATGATTTTTAGCTGGATTGCGTTAAATTTGTGTGCCAGCTTATCTTTCCTTGTTAGGAATTTCTTGGACTATATTCCAAAACATGTTTGTGAAGGTGCTGTTGCCTGAAAATAACCCACCACCTGTGTTAGGCCTCCTGATGCAGATTGCACTTAGTTCTTTCCCAGCCTCCTTCCACAGTCTTGCAGAAAATAGGAGGGTGTGTAGCAACTGTATATATGTAAATTCCAGCTCAAACCTATCAGCTTGTGTTTGGACGTATTACTGATAGCTTAAAAAAATCTTTTGTGTTTTCAGAAGAGGTCAGTGGATGAGAGAAGTGGGTTTGTAGTTGAATACTGTTTTTCTTTCTAGAAGTGTGTGTGTGTGTGTGTGTGTGTGTGTGTGTGTGTGTGTGTAGGGAATTAGAGGTGAGGAATGGAGGGCATAAATACTGAGTAAGGACTTGACAAAAGTAGAACTTCAGTATTTTTTGTTTGTTTTTGTGATGGTGTGTGTACATATTACTATAAAAATTATTTCCTGTTGGGCGATATTAGAATATGGGAAATGTTTGCTTCTGAGAATTTTCTTCAAGAAAAATTATTTATAAAATATATCTTGAATAATTGTTAAAAGGCAACCTGTTAAAGCAATTAAGCTTTTTTTTTTTTTTGAAATGGAGTCTCGCACTGTCACCAGGCTGGAGTGTAGTGGCATGATCTCAGCTCACTGCAACCTCTACCTCCCAGGTTCAGGTGATTCTCCTGCCTCAGCTTCCCGAGTAGCTGGGACTACAGGCGCACGCCACCACACCCAGCTAATTTTTGTATTTTTAGTAGAGAGGGTTTCACCATGTTGGCCAGGATGGTCTCGCTCTCTTGACCTTGTAATCCGCCAGCCTCAGCCTCCTGAAGTGTTGGGATTACAAGCGTGAACCATCGTGACCAGCCAAAACAATTAAACTTTTTTGTGAGGGAGGATTAGAGAGTGTTAAAATGGATCCATTCAAACTTTAAAAAACTGTTTCAAAAATTATACTTTTATTACATCAAGTCTTTTTGCTTTTTAAGCATTTTTTCTTTGCTTCTCCTACGTAAGATTTTTCTAATGTGAAAATGTTGATCTAAATATTGATACTTTTTCCAGTATGTGCTAGAGAAACTGTGTGCCACAGCAGAGAATATACAAATTTGATCTAAATTTGATTAGACCCTGATAATAAGATACAGTAAAATTGTGCTAGATAGTTCAGACTTTCTTGAAACTTGCTGTGATAACGTGGTTTACTTACTACAAGTCCCAGTATGCATTGCAGTTTTTGCTTAACTTCAGATTGGAGCACTGCATTCTGGGACCTGTAGTTGATTTAAACAGTACGGAAAACCCTTCCCTCTTGTCTACTCCATTTTATACACAGCTTCCCAGGCCTCTAAGAACTTTCTGCTAAGTAGTTTGATTACTAATATTACGATTATTATACTGCTCAAATTCTAAAGTGAGTCTTCAGAAACAACCTAGTGTTTTAGTTTACCTTAGATTAGTTGATTGTATTTTTTATCAGATACTATAAGGTTTACACACAAAATAATATATTGAAAACTTAACTTAGCAGATGTAAATTATTTTTATGCATGTGGTGATACAAGTCTCTTTATAATTATGGCATCATTGATTGCTAGTGTGGGCATGAGAAGCCTCTTATTATCAAGACTGATATATATGCTGTTCCTTTTTTTTTTTTTTTTTAATGGGGATAGTTATTCCGTAAGGTTGGATGGAAGGTTTTTTGTGCCAGTATTTAATTTCAGAGTTCTGTGGTTCTTCTGTAATAACTGTCAACATCTTGAATATCAGTACTCTTTAACTGGAATTCCTGAAAATAAATGTGGTTTTAGTGTAAATTTAGTACTTGAAGAGGTAGTCTGAGGCAGAGAAAGAGGTGAGATGTCTTTAATAATTTGTTTATATTTTTATTTGAAAAATTTAAATTTTTTTTGAGGATTCTACTTTAATTTTGTTAACTAATATCAGAGGGTTGTTGCAGGGATTAATTGTTAAAATCTATGACAGTGCCTAGCACAGAGCTTGGCACATAATAAGGGCTCAGTAAATGTTTAGAATTAGCAGCAGCAGCAGCAGCAGCAGCAGCAGTAGTAGTAGTAGTAGTAGTTACTGTTATTTTAAAAAATAGCACGCTTCACATTTTTTTCCTCTCTTTTTACAATATAATTTGATCAGAAGCCCAGGCTGTTCTAAGACCTTGAGATTCTTGGCTTATGGTAATGATGTGGCAAATTCCTGAGAATGTTTTTGCGGTGTGTAAGATGTCCTTGCACCTCAGTTTCTCCCTAAGTGATGTAGGCCTCCAAAAGGACTATCACACCAGCAGCTGAATATTTTGACTGGTATTCAGCTCTGCCGGTCTAGTACTCATTGCATCTATACCACAAGCCTTTGGTTGACTTCAGAAAGTTCAAAAGATAATGAAAATTTATTTGTTTACAATGTTTGCACTGGTAGAATATCCAAACTAGTTGATTAAGGAAAATAAGATGCTGCAAAATGCCCCTTGTGTTACAGTGTATGTAACCTTGGAAAAATTCTGTTGTGTTTAGAAGCATGTACCAATCTATCACTGTAATTCACAATATTACAGGATTGATGTATTGGAGGCCAGTAAGCAGCCCCAGAAAGAAAGTGTAGTTTCAAAAAATCTTAAATCTTTACGTTAATTTTCTCTTTTAGGACACTGACTTCTTTTAGGCTCTTGAACTTGTAGGATAGTTTTATTTGCATGGCTGGTCCCTTCTGGCTGTTTGAGAAGGGAAAGGAATGCCTGAGGATATTGGAAAATGTAAGCAAAGCGTAAGCTGCAATGTATATGTCTTAGTTTGAATGTATGCAGAAGCAGGGCAGTGCTTTTCTTACTTGCTTAGCCAGTATCTTCTTCCAACTTTTTCTCTTGCGAGGAGTTCTTAGAATATTGTTGCTGAGGGCTACCATGTTTATTTAAGAAAACTCTGCCTTTAGTTTTATTTATTTATTTATTTATTTGAGATGGAGTCTTGCTCTGTTGCCCAGGCTGGATATGGAGTGCAGTGGCACGGTATTGGCTCACTGCAACCTCTGCCTCCCAGGTTCAAGCAATTCTCATGCCTCAACCTCTCAAGCAACTGGAATTACAGGCATGCACCACCATGCCTGGCTAATTGTTGTATTTTTAGTAAAGACGGGGTGTCACCATGTTGGCCAGGCTGGTCTCTAACTCTTGGCCTCAAGTTATCTGCCCACCTCGGCCTCCCAAAGTGCTGGGATTACAGGAGTGAGCCACCACGCCCAGCCCAAGTAATATTTTTTAAAGTATTTGTTTATATAGCAGACCAATCCACTGTAATAATACTAGCCTCCACCTGACATAGTTGTGATTTAAAATTTGTTAATATGGCCAGGCATGGTGGCTCAGCGCCTGTAATCCCAGCTCTTTGGTAGGCTGAGGCAGGTGGATTACCTGAGGTCAAGAGTTTGAGACCAGCCTGGCCAACATGGCAAAACCCCATCTCTACTAAAAATAGAAAATTAGCTGGGCATGGAGGCAGGCGCCTGTAATCCCAGCCACTCGGGAGGCTGAGGCAGGAGAATCGCTTGAACCCGTAAGGTGGAGGTTGCGGTGAGCTGAGATTGTGCCATTGCACTCCAGCCTGGGAGACAGAGCAACACTACATCTCAAAAAAAAAAAAAAAAAAAAAAACTTAATATGTAGATTAGACATTAAATAGATTCTTTAGATGTGTCCAAAATGTATGGGATCTGGTCTGATATGCTTCTACTTTGTAAGCTGTTTTATTTATATTACATCAATTTGTCTTTTCAAGACCTAATATTAAAATGAAATAAATTCAGCAGTTACAAAGGAGTTAATACAAAGGGTTAAATATAAGGAGAAAAATAGTCCCTGGTGTTAATGGGCCAATACAGAAAATATTAGGTTTGGAGGAATTCTCATTCCATATTTTTATCATTATGGTACCCATGTGATTACTGAAATACTAAAGTTGGAAATCAGGAGAGGAAATAAGGAGAGTAAAACTGGGCAACCATGTGGATTCAGTGTAGAGACCTTTGACACACCTAAATTATTGAGCAGTTTTCTTTTTTAATGAAATGTCCCAGGTCAGTATAAAGGAATGTGATGTTGCGATGATGTCAGAAGACTTGGCCTTAAGTATACTCCTGTCACTTAGTTGTACACTCTTGGGAAATTCATCCTTGCTGGGCTTTAGTGGTAAAATGGGGATAATAATAAGGGCCTGCTTCACTATGATATTAAAAGGATTAGATAAGATAATACTCATGAATGTACTTTATATTACTAAAGTTGTATATGTAAATTGAATTTTTAATCAGCAGTAAGGGGCTGGGTTTTAAGATATTTGTCTATATCATGTTAATAATATTATACAATTTTAAATAATGAGTCAGAACCAAAAAATTAGTGATCCACCCTGCTCCCAATAGACCAGTTCTTTTTTTTTTGACACGGAGTCTTGCCCTGTTGCCCAGGCTGGAGTGCGGGGGGGCCATCTCGGCTCACTGCAACCACTGCCTTCTAGGTTCAAGTGATTCTCCTTCCTCAGCCTTCCCGAGTATCTGGGACTACAGGCATGTGCCACTACACACGGCTCATTTTTGTATTTTCAGTAGAGACAGGGTTTCACCATGTTGGCTAGACTGGTCTCTAACTCCTGATCTCAAGTGATCCACCTGCCTCAGCTTCCCAAAGTGCTGAGATTATAGGCCTGAACCACCGCGCCTGGCCCAATAGACAAGTTCTTGACATGTGTTTACGTGTGTGTTTATGGTGTAGTTCTTAACAACATACACATTGATACATATGTGTGTATATTATAAGTATCATAAATGTGCTGGTATGTTGTCATGGGAATGAAAAATTTTAACTATGAACTTTAATGTTTTAAAAATTTTATTTTATTAACTATACAAATTTTATGTGTTAATATACAAACTTACAAAAATATATTTATTTGTGTTTGGAGAAGTGACATACACACATTTTGGAGAAATGACATAGATTTTAAATGTTTGACAGGTTGTGAACGGTTTTTGTACGTTAGGTTTATCTGTTGTCATCAATAATATGGAGTGTTTATTATGTATAGTGCTAAGCCTTTTTCCACATAGGATCTCATTTAGTTTTAATCCTCACAGCAATATTCTGAGGATTTACTATTATTATCCTACCTCCATTTTACAAATGAAGAAGTAGAGGTTTCCCTGAGATCACATAGGTAACAAATGATACAACCTGGATTCAAGCCCAGGTTTGATTCCTGAGCCCTTGCTCTTAAATGTCCAAAATGCTGTGCTAAACTATGTAATTCCCATGGAAACCTAGAAATGAATTACTAAAGAAGTTTTCAATTTACTGAAATGGCCACAGCTACGATGTATCATTTTGAGGCTATTTCCTGTTGATTTTGGTTGGGTTAGGTTGAATAGTTTGAAAGTAGTAAACATTGGAATGGGATGGAAATGAAGACATTTGGGACAGTGCCTGCTTTGTTCATCCTTGTATATCCATTGCCAAGCATAGTGTGTAGCATGGGGTGGGGTCTAATACCTGTTTCTTCAAAGTTTGGAAGTTGGGCACTTTATAAAGCACAGTGTAAGTTAGTTTAATACATTTTTAATAGGTGCAAATGGTTTACATTCACTATTTCAGTCAGTCCTTAAGTAACTATCAACGTTTTAGAGTGTTAGATAAGTGTCCTTTCAAGAAATACAAAAACTGTGCATCTAAGTTAGAAAGTCATTCTAGCAATATAGATACGTATAAAGTAGAAAATTAGTCATTCTGTTCCCATCCTACTTTTAAACTTTTTCTGTGCATTTACATATGTATTATATATATATATATACACATACATATACACACACACACACACAATTTTTAAAGAAGTTTAATTATACCATAATAGTCTTTCAAAGTTTACTTTTTTCCAGGTGACTATTTAAAAAACTTGTTTATTTTTGAAAATAGGGCTCATGTGGGAAGTGGGAGTAAGGTTGGAGGAAGAGAGGTAGGTAAGATTTATACATTAAGATTCCAAACCTAATACCCTAGATTGATTATACCTCAGGCTTTAGGAAATGGTCATTGTTATTTTTAAAACTTAAAAAAAAAATCAATTTAAAATGACAACATTGTTTTCTGTCCTGTATAAGTAATTTAAGAGGCATCATTTCTGAATTAAATTATTCTAGTTTGTTCTGGTAGCTACTTATAAAGAGAGAAATTGTGTTTTCAGATAACATTTTTAAAAAACTGGTAGTCTCTCTTCTTGGTTGTTAGGACACATTTACTTCACGTTTACAAAGTAAAGTAGGTAAGAATTTGGGCAAACCTGTAAACAAGAAAAAAGAAAAAATGTAAAATAGGATTTTAAAACCAAGATAATACATGTAATATTTTAATTAATAGAAACTCAGACTAGTACAACTTAATCAGCATAAAGATACCCTGCATAGGAATTAGTCCTGTTCCTCACAACTTCATGTGAGTAGTGTGGGCTGACCTCATCCCCATCACCTATCCCTACTCACTCAACCACTACCGAATGCTATGCTGATAACTCAGAACTTTTTAAAGCAGTTAAAGAAAAAAAAGTAAGTTATTTGAGTGCTGTTCATTTTTTCTGGCATTATATTTAGAAATACATACTAAAGGCCTTATAATCTACATTAAATAAAACTCTTTTGATTCCAGCTTTGAGAGTTTTAACTTGTTGCTAAGATTATTAGTCATAATTCACCTTCGTAATTTTTAAATTAAAAAATGTTATTACACAGGTAATAAAAAGGTTTTCATTATAGAAGTTTTTTAAAAAGCCTTTCTAATCCTAGAATACACTCCTTGCATCTAAGGTGCTTTATGCTTTTTTAGATCCATGAAGTGCTGAAGCCTTGCCTTAAAATTCTAAGAACTGGACCTTGTAGAATGTAGCAGTTTATTGAAACTATAGAGTAGTCAGCGTTTTTTACAAGCCAAGTTTAGTTTTTCTCATTGGTAGCATTCACAAATGTGCTTTTCCTTTTGAGTGGCACAGACCATGCCCTACAGAGTGTTTTATTCTCGTTCATTATAGTCTAATAGTGTACAGAGGGCTCAATTAATGTTATGGGTGGTGAAACTAAGAGACAAGAATTTGACTAAGTTAGTGGTAGAGCCTAGTTTTCCTTTTTTATTCTAGACTCAGTCATCTTGACCAGTAGTCGCTAAACTTTAAAAAATTATGGTTACCAGTTAAATGTGTGATAGTCTAAACTAGTGTTTTATGTATGTTATCAAGCATACAGGAAAGTTGAATTTTTTAAAAGGATGAGATTTTAAAATATAAGTTGTAATAATTTCTTCCCAGTGGCTCCCTTCCTCAGGGTACCCACACCCACTTGGAGACGAGTGCTGAAGATAGGCCATTCTTCTTGCAGAAGAGGCAGCCGTGGGGACAGCTGGAGGACAGTTGGTAAAAGGTGTGGGACTTTTAAGTTGGAGTGATCTTTTGCAGCTTTTTAATTTTAAAGAAACAGCCTTTCTCTCTGTGAAAGGCTGAAAGATTGAAAGTATAGGCCTGGAGAGAGGTGAGCTTTAAAAGACAGAAATATAAACCTTACTTGTTTTCCTCAGAGTTGACCAAAAGGGAAAGGGCTGCCTGCCCTGATAGCTTCTACTCCCATTGAGATGGCAGTGCCTTTTTCTGTTGTTAGGCAGTTTATAGAACGCAGGATAGCTTGGTAAGCGTCTTCTCTGTGCCTGATGTGACGTAACATTGTGGAGTATGCAGCATGCATGTTAAGTACAAGTGGTTGTGTTTGGCTTGTTGCTGCAGCATTTTTGAAGATGTCTTAAAAAGCAATTATCAGTGGATGGAGTTGGATATGTGCAAGTTATTGAAATCATCATTTCTTCAAGACCAAACTTTGTAACTTGAATTATTCTATTTAGTATTTGTTTACTTCCCCCAACCCCCAACACCTCAGAGCAGAATTCTTTTTCTGAAAGGAACAGATGCCGTTAACTTATCAGGACTTGATACTAAAAAGCCTACAAAAATCTTTGTGCTGTTTATTTTCTTTATTTAATCTATATGCAAAACATATTGTAATTATTGCTGTGAGAGAGTTTTAAGCTGATGGTTCCCCCCCACCCTTTTGTGCTCAGGGGAGATAGATTAGGAATGCCAAATTGACAACTTGGTATAAAGAAATAATGACCATTGAAATAAAACAGGAGTTCAAATAAAAAGCAAATCAGATACAAATGTAGAATGAAAATATCTTTTAGTAAAATGTTAGCATGCTGTACTTGGAACAGATGCCACATTAATTCAAAAGAGAGCCCAGAAAATGTGGCAACTTTACGATGTCAATGGAGGGAGCTGCAATAGTTTCTGTTTTCATTGTGTCAGGTTCTCAGTACCTTTAGGTCCAGTCCTGTTTCTTATATTTATTTTCTGTGTGTTACATGTTAATATACAGATATTAAATCCATGCCTAATACTTTTATTTGTGTAATTAAATACATTGTCATGCTATTAGATATTAGTATAAAAAGCCCAATAACTTATACTGCAACAGTCAAACGTTTTTTGTTTTAAATACGCCTATCAAGATATTCGGAATCTGAAGCAAAAATTCTTTGCATCTTTCAAGGCACATTTATGATAAGAAGGTAGTCTAAGAATTGAGTCAAAGAGGCCTACTGCTTTTTAAATGTAAAATTTGGACAAGTTACAAAATTATGAGAATTTTGCTTTTTTCTCATTTAAATTTGTAGTTATCATTGGACATTTGTTATGATTTTTAAGTAGCTTAGACTCATTCATTCCTTTTATATGTGTGTGTGTGTTTTTTTATGGTGTTTGGGAAGAAGAAGGGGTGATGGAAGTGTACTGTACACACTGGGATATTTTCAGAGTGACATTCATTTTATAGAAGATTGCACAGGGACGTCTCTGAATTGCCCATTTCTTGCAGTTCCTGGTTAGTGTGGGTCTGAGTGTGGAGAAAGGTGGGCTGGGGGCTCTTAACCAGATTTACAGTGTGCTACTTCCTGAGTCGTGCAATGATCTAATCATCAGGGGCATATCCTGTGTGCCTGTAAAGACGTCTGGCTTACATGCTTAGAAAAGCACTACTAGTTTTCTCTCAGTGAAGCTTACAATTTAGTAATTTGGTGAAAAGGTTAAAAGTTTTGTTTTCGTGTAATTCAAGTGAAGGGGAGTTTATAGCGTGTTGGTAGAGCACAGAGGTTAAGATGTTGGTGCAGGAGCCACTTTGCATGGGCCCAAATCCTAGCTTTGCCATGTATTAGCTCAGACTGTGTCCAAATGACTTCCTGCTCTGTGCCTCTGCCTCAGTTTCTTCACCTGTAAAATTTGAATAAAATGAAGTGGTTATGAGGAATAAGTGAATTAATGTATAAACTAGTAGAAGTGCCTGACACATAGTAAATACTAAATGTATGGTACTTAAGCTTAGTTTTCTGCTCCTTTCTTCTCTTCTCAAGGATTCAGACAAGTGTTAGGATAAGAGCCTGAGCTTTGGCATCTGACCCCAGTATTTGAATCTCAGTATAACCACTTAAAGTTTAATGTTTGACCTTGGGCTAATTATTTAAGCTCACTCCAATAAAGAGGTATCACATACATACTGCATACCACTGTGCTGGTCACTGGGACTTCAGTTTCTCCATCTGTGATATAGAGATGGTAATACCAACCTCTTAGGGTTCTTGTGATGATAAAATGAGGAAATCTTGAGACACTCGATTGTGATAGCTGCTCTTATCATTATTATTGTTATTATTACAGTCCCACTAAAAGTTTATGGGAAAAGAGTAAATACAGAACAATTTAGCTGGAGAGGTTTTTTCCTCCCTTGAAATGCATGGTGAGAAACAGTGTGGATGATAAAAGTGTTATCTAATGAGTTCTTATTTTTGAATACCTCTGGGAAAAAATAGAAAATACATGGGAATATGTCAGTTTTAACAGAGCCTGCTAAATATTTTAGGGGATTTAATGTTTATTAAAGCCCATAGTGATATAAGCTTTTCTTTTTTTTTCTCAACAGCTGGTGAGACCAGCACCAAGATATTGATGTAGTTTATCGTAGGTCTCTTAGAATCAAGTCTGTAGTAGACTAGGCATTATAACTCTAAAGTCTTAAATAATAGCTGGGCAGTCCACTGGGTCTTGACAAATTGTGTGTATTTAACCCTTGAAAACTCATGCTTGGGTGTAACAACTAATGGAAACAATTGTAGAACCTCAGAGATATAGAAGTGGCATACAAATGCTTTCTAATAATGATGGGCACAGTTTATTTGCTTTTTGATTTTGGGCATTTTGCCTTTGTGAATTTTCCTCTCGTTTGGTGCCTGATGTTTTCTTATGGTAATTGTTATTTTCTTTCTATATTTAATTGTCATAAGCTACCTATATTGAGCCTAGAAACTGAGCCTGAGAACAAGTTGATTATGAGAAAAGGTACAATGATCTCCTCAGATTTGAGGGGTTTTGGGGTAAATAATTGAGTTAATATATCCATTAGAATGTATGTATGTATCTCTCTTATAAGTGAAACCAGTAATTGAGGTAAGGGGAAAGATCATTAAGTGTAAAATATAATTAACTTTATTCATTCACTACTGATTAGGATCTGAACGTTTTTGGTCTTTGATCCTTGATATGTTTTTTTCTGTGATTCAACAAAAGTATTTGTAATAGCTTACCAAAACATTCTGAATATGGTATATGTTACCCTTAGCAAGAATTTAAGTTAAAGTAGCATAATGGCTCCTATTAACTTTTTGTTCTCACTAACCCAGCTGTACCGTTTGATAAAGGTCTAGTAGGTGAATAGGTGTATTTACTATAGGTGAATTGGTGTATATTTTATTTTGTCCCTGTTCCTAAAACATTGTATCTGCTTTTTAAGGAGAAATTACAACCAGTTTTTTAAAAAATAAAGTGTTGTACTTTGACTCAATAAGTATTTTTAAAACTAAGCAATTTTATAGTGGGTTGTATAGTTTTCTTTCAGTTAAATAATTGTAATCTTATTTTGCAATAGAGTGGCCAGTAAGTAAAGCATTATAGTTTTAAAATTAGCATAGCAAATATATAGTATTAAGTTTTCTTTACTTTAGCTCTTTGCAGAATCTGTAAAAGTTGCTTCACTTGGTTGAAGTTGAATGGAATTGTGGAAAGTTTAGAAGTATATTTTATTTTGATAAATATGTGTTAGAAAGAGATTCTACAAGCGTTTTGGGGGTTGAGTTAAAGAATTATACAATTTTGAAAATCAGTTTGTCCCTGCTTAATTTGTAAAAAGTGGTGCTGTATGTGACGGGGGTGCAGTCCCATTTCAGCTCTGCAGGACCCTGTCCAGCCGGTGGTGCTCCTGTGTAGAGATGTCGCCGATGATTGCCCAGACTCCCTCTGTTGCCTGTCCTCTCCCACTTCTCTGCTTCCTCTCTCGATGGTCTCTTCTCCGTCCCCTGCCTGTTGTTCATCCTTCCCTTCAAACCACCACTGTTTATTTCTATTTCTCTTAAAAACAAAACACCATTGTAATTATTAGTTTTTCAACAGGGAGATACTGAGTTATTATCAAAACCTTAAGCTTTAACATTTTGTGGGGACACCCCCTACTTTGGGCCCTCAGCTGGAATTTGGAGAATAGACAGCTTAAAATCACTTGCACAGTTACTGAATATTTGTAAAATACTTTATATCTGAACTAAGGAAGAGAATAGAAAAATACCTTTTTACCTCAGAAATTGCTGTATTTTCTGGTTGTGGGTGAGATAGAGGCAAAGTTGAGGAAGAGGTAGGCATGTTACTTAACTAAAATAAGCATTAATTTATTAGATTGCTCTCTAGTCTCATGGACCTAATTAGAGAATAAAATGGAAATTTTGGTGTTGTGAATTGCTAAAATATTTTGATTTATTAATTGAGAAGACTGCTTTCTTGATTTGTAAATACAAAATATGATGATGATGCCTTATTGTATATTGATCTTTTACATTTCGTTGGTTGATAGTTGAAAAGGAGCAGACCCTTTCCTTTTTAGATTTCTCCTAGTGAGTTTAAATTGTTAACGTAATTGTTTGGTAAGAAAAGTAAAACTTGGAAATTAATTACGGTTACATGTTGAGTTAATGTCTATGCTGGATTTAAAATCAGTAGCTTCTGGTCGGGTGTGGTGGCTCATGCCTGTAATCCCAGCACTTTAGGAGGCTGAGGCTGCTGTATCACTTGAGCTCAGGAGTTTGAGACCAGCATAGGGACGGGCGTGGTGGCTCGCGCCTGTAATCCCAGCTTTTTGGGAGGCCGAGGCGGGTGGATCATGAGGTCAGGAGTTTGAGAACATCATGGCCAACATGGTGAAACCCTGTCTCTACTAAAAATACAAAAATTAGCTGGGCATGGTGGCACATGCCTGTAATCCCAGCTACTCAGGAGGCTGAGGCAGGAGAATTGCTTGAACCCAGGAGTCGGAGGTTGTAGTGAGCTGAGATCGCGCCACTGCTTCCAGCCTGGCGACAGAGCGAGACTCCGTCTTAAAAAAAAAAAAAAAAAAAACAAAGAGAGAGACCAGCATGGGCAACATGGCAAACCCCTGTCTCTACAAAAAATATGAAAATTAGCCTAATGTGGTGACATGTGCCTGTAGTCCCAGCTATTAGGGAATCTGAGCTGGGTGGATTGATTGAGCCTGGTAGGTCGAGGCTGCGATTGTGCCATGCCATTGAACTCCAGCCTGGGCAACAGAGCAAAACACTGTCTCAGTCAGTCAATCAGTTCAGTAGCTTCTAAGATCTATACCAGGCATTTCATCTATTATTTAATTATACATAGACAAAAACATTTGAGACAAGAGCCTTAACTTTATAGGATTTTAAATAACTTCTTATTATGGAAATTTAAAAACTTTTATAAAAATAGAGTGAATAATATAACGAACCCCAGGAAACTATTCCCTAACTTTAACAATTACCAGCATTTTGCCAATCTTTATCTATAATGTGTAAAACATAACAGAAAAGTAACTTTGTGTTTTCAAAACATGCACTACAGTTAAGTACATTGGTATACTCAAAGGAAAAATGTGTATGAGAATGTTCTTTCCATACATTGTTAGTTTAATACTGGTAATCCCTTTTAGGATAATATTTTCATTTGTCTTTTAACTTACTGAAGAGGTCTGAGCCACCGCTAACTTAATGAAGAACCATGCCTGCTGGAAAGATTCTAGCTTCTCTTACCCCTTCTGCTTTTAGAAGTTCTGAGATTATTAGTTTTGAGCTTGTGTTCTTAGGAGCTGCATTTTATTTTATGTACACTTGCCTATCTGTGACGGTTGTATGGACCATCATTTCTTAGCATAAGCAGGACAATATGTAAGTCAGCTTAAAGTTGCAGGTCACAAGTCTTGTTCCACACTTCCTTCTTGTGCATATTCTATTTCTATTTAACGCGAATGTATGTATTGGTTAAGGAATCCTTGTTTTACTTATAAAATGGTTTGTTGAGGAGGGACTTTTGATTACCTGCTATCTTTAGACGTGGTAACAGTGGTTAGAAACTTGTTACGTGCTCCCTTGTTTGCTCTTCTTTGCACTGTAAGTTGTACATATGCCTGCCGTTGTGGGGTGTGTTCATTAGGAGTCACTACAAGGTAATGGTAGCCTTATTTCTGAATTTATTTGGTTGCATTAGTTTAAATTAGACCCATAGGTGTAATTATTCCACCCCAATGCATGGGGAAGCATAGTCAGTGGAAGTTGTGCATCTAAACCCCTGTGCATTGAAAATGTGTCTTTAATGTTATGATGTTATTTGACATCTACCATTTAGTGCAAGGAGTATACTTATTTAACAGGACCTTTAATAAGTTCCCTCTACACCAAAGATATATTTTTAAAAAATTATACTTAAGAAGACTTTGTAGTATTCCCCAGAAGAGTTCATCTATAGCAGTAAAATCTTCCTAAAATAAAACTTATTCTTTTAACCGGTATTCATTTAAGTGGGTTTCTCTGTACTTGGTTTCCATGGAAATAGCGAATAGCTAACGTTATTTATAAGGTGGAAGTAAAATAGGGTGCCTAATGGGACCCCATGCTGCTCTGATGAAGAGACTTAGGAAAAAAATCCATGCTCGTGGGATTTTTTTTTTTTTTTAAACAAGGTTAATGGAAGCCCTGATTTCAGTCTTCTGTAACAGAACATATTTTTGGTTTTAAAGGCTAGCATTAATATCAAGCAAACAACTTCTTTTTGAGGTCTGTATTGCTTTCACTTTCAAGTTTTAGGACCACTTACTTATCAGCATGATTGAGGCTTTATGTTTCAGACTCCTGTTTCTTTGTGGTTTTTGTTTCAAAAGTTAAAATTCCCAGTGTATTGTAGCTGTTTCCGCTTCTCATTGACATTTCAAAGTACTGATTAAAAAGATAAATGTTCATTAAGGATAGCAGTGGTGAGAGAGGATCAATATGTTGGACTATGAAGATTTTTTAAAAAATGTAAATTGTATGGAACCATTTTTAGTTTTTAGGCCTAAAGTCAGGGTTCTTTTTTATTTGTGTTGTGGAGCTAAACCTGTATAGTCAGAGAGAAGAGATTCTAATTTTCTTTCAGGCTAGAAACAGGGAAAATCTTAATTTCTCTTTCCTTTTTAAAAAATGGATTGTTGCCAAAACCTTTTAACTGAAATAAATGTTAATTCTTTTAGTGCTTGAAATGTGGATTTGGAATAAACCTTGGCTTTTTTCTCACTTCTTCGGTAAGGCCTACTCAGTTTTGTAGGCCTGCAGCAAAGCCTTGCGTTTTTTAAGCCCCTTCAAGTGAAAGAGTATCATTCCCTTTGTGTTTGTGTTTGTGTTTAGGGTGTGTGTGTGTGTATGTGTGTGTGTGTGTCTAATTTTTCTATAGCCTGAAAGGCACCTGCTCATTTTCCAGCCTAGTGAGTACAGCAGTGCTATATTGAGAAGTGAGGCAGGATGGAACACAATAAGGTGCTATAATTTTTATTTAGTTAGTTTTGCTTGTCCTCGGTAGCTTGTGATCATTGTCCATTTATCTGGAAGTACTCTTGATTATTCTTGGCTATCAATGCAGCAGGAGTTTTCTTCTGTGTTTAAAGCAAGGACTGTAGTATACTGAGGACTCCTTCAGGGCAGGACTTGAGTTTTGTTTTGTGTGTATGTGTTTCTCTGGATAAGCTTCTGGCTATAGATGGGTTTACTGTGCTTTAATTTTTTAAAATTTGGTTGTTTTAATCTTGTTGAATTTATTTTTGTGTGAGATATTTTTCTCTAGCAATTCACTAGTTTCTTCTATGTACGTTGATGCTGTTTTAAAAAATTTTCTTAATGTGTTAATTGTTCTTTTAGTTTAGCTTTTTCTTGTTTATTTTTAAAATCTGGTATCTAGCACTGACCTTTCTTAGTGACTTTTATTTGAATTATCTTTGTGCTTTAGAGACATAGGAATTTGGGTCTGTTATCCCATTTCTGAGTGAACAACTCCCAGTAGTTACAGTTAGTGCAATAGAAAGGGTTCTCACAGATGCAGTGCTGGGCATTGATCCTCCTCCTTGGTGCTTATGGTTTACACCCAGAACTCCCATTAGTGTTAATAGGAGGCACTTCCTTAAATCCCTGTACACCAAAGTAAGCTCGAACTCTTTTATAATGCCTTATAGATACCTGAGTTGTTTTTTTGTTGTTAATGACAAGAGGTTTAGTCCTGAGGTTAACTGATTATTAAGATAGAGTTTGAGTTGTCTTGGGATATGGAGTGATTTAGTAAGTCTGATCTATAATTAAGAAGTTTTCGTTATGATGATTAGGCTCAGTAAACAGCTTTGTGAGAGCTGTGGAGGCTTGTGAATACGAATTTTTATACTTTATAGAGTGAGGAAGCAAGATTTCTTCTTTCCATTTATTTCTGCTATTTCTTCTCAACCATAAAAAATGGGTCTAACAGTTTTTGTATATAAGAGGACTTAGAAAAATTGTTCTGTTTTTTTATTTTACTTAAAAGCCTTCCTGTAATTGCCCTCTGGCCTCAAAGTCTTTTATTAGCTAGTATGGCTCACATTTTTCAAGCATATAGAAGTTAATATGCACTGTTTTAGAACTTAGGCACTATAACCATTGGTCAAGTAATAAATAATCAGTGTTTACTACACCTATCTGTGATTTGTGGATTTTTATTGCTATCATTTATTTATGTACAGTTTAATGGAAAGATTCCTAGATTGAGAGCAATTAATCTGGCTTTTAGGCTGAGCTTTGCCTATCATTATCTTTGTAGATATTAGCTAGTCATCTGGACTTCTTGGACCTCTGTTCCTCCGTGAAATGAAGTTACGGATCTGGCCCTCTGAGGTGTCCATTCTAGTTTGAGGCTGTTTGAGGGCCTACTTTCCTAGGTACTGAAGGAAATAGAGTACAGTAAGGCAGGCAGTGGTTTCTAATCCTGGCTCCCTATTAGAATCTTTTGGGGAAACTTAAATACAGATCTATGGGTTCTAAATAAGGCATAATATATTCAATATCTTTAAGGGTAGGGCCTGTGGATCTGTATTTTTTGAAGTTTTATGTGTTATCCTGATCTAGTATTGAGAACTACTTGTACAAGGTATTCTATTCTTTTGTGTATGTGTATGTGTGTTCTAGTTAGGGAGATGTCATGTGGGTTAGATTAAAATGTGAGGCAGTATGTGGTTAAATTTAAAAATGAATGAGAAAGATTGATAAACACTTCAGGAGTTTAAACAAAGGAAGAATTGGGAAGTAGGATGGTTTGAGCAGATCTCTGTTAATCAGCGAGTCTTTATCTGGACCCTTGTGTGTGGGTACGATTTGGATAGTTAGAGAGAGGGTAAAAAGGTATTATTCTTGATATAAGGAAGAGCATAAGTAAAAGTTGGGGAGCAGAATAATTCTGATTATAGTTTTAGTCTTTATTTTAGTTTTCTTTTGCTCCTGAAACTGCTGTAGATTTCCTCAGTAATTTAAGGGAGTGAGCGAGCCATGAAGGTATTTGGAGAAAAAGAGTGTTCCAGAGCCCCAAGAAGGGAACTTGCCTGGAGGGTCTGAAGTAAGGAAAAGCGGCCAGTGTTGCTGGAATGGATTGAGCAATAGGGAGATGGGACGGCTTAGAATGGCAGAGGCCCAAATCACTTAGTGCCTGTGGGCCATTGAAAGGAACTTCATCTTTTCTCGGTGTATGATGGGAAGCCATTGGAGGGTTTTGAGCAGAGGAGTAACAAGATCTGTCCTGGATTTTGAAAAGCTTACTCTGACTCGCGAGAGAATATACCTTAGTGGGGCTAGGGTAGAATTGGGGAGGCCAGTTAGGAGGCTGTTGTAATTATCTAGGTGAAAGGTGAAGGTGACTTGGACCAGGGAGGTGGTAGGAGAGTTGAGACAAGTGATCATGGTGGATGTATTTTGAAGGTAGAGGCACATAGTTGGCTGTTGGAGTAGATGTGGAGTGTGGAAAACGAAGAGTCTTAAGATGACTTTTAGGATTTTTTCTTCTGAGGGGGTGGAGTTACCATTTATTGAGATGGGAATGACTCTGAGGAGGAAGTTAGGGGAGAGGTAGTCAGGAGTTTAGTTTTGGATGTGTTGAGCTTGAGATACCTATTTGACCAGTGTTGAGTGGGCAGTTGGGCATATGAGTTTGGAATTCAGGGAAGGATGTGTGCTGGAGGTAAACATTGGGAATTGCCAGTGCGTAGATCCTTCTATAGCCATGAGACTGTGTGAGATCACCTAAGGGGAAGAGTTCCAAGAACTGAGTCCTGGGACAGTTCCACATTTTGAGGTATTGGAGGCAAGGAGGAACGAGCAAAAGACACCAAGGAGAGTAGCCAGATTGATGAGGAAGAAAATCAAGAGAGGATGATCTCCTGGAAGTCAAGAGAAAAAAAATTCCAGGAGGAAGACATGATCAATGGGCCAAAAGATACTGGTCAAGGAAGTGAAGACTGTTTTCTGTTGGATTTAACAACTGTTAAATCATTGGTGATCTTCACAAGAATGGAGGGAGGCAAAGGCCCTAATGGGTTGTGTTCTGTAGAGAATGGGAGGAGAGGAATTAGAGCGAGGGAGTATGGTTAACTCTTTTAGGGAGTTTTGCTATAAATGTGAGCCCAGACAGGGACGATAACTAGAGAAGGATATGGAGTCAAGGGAGGGTTTTTTTTTTTTTTTTAATTATTATTTTCTAAGATAGAAGGAATAAAATGATCCAGTAATGATGAGGGGAAGATCGATGCTCCATGAGAGTAAAGGGAGAAGAACTAGAGGAATGTCCAGGAGAGGGTAAGAGAGGTGGGGACAAGAGGGATGGTTTTTAAGATGTTGGGGCCCCAAGGACTAAACTGATCAAATGGGATTCTGCCTTTTCTTCTAACCACTTACCTGCATTTACATTTATTTCAAACTTACTTGCTTTCTGTTGGAAGTTAGGAAGGGCGGATAAAAAACAGTAAAGCCAGTGGTATATAAAACTCAGTTTGGGGGCCTCTATCAGTTTGGTATAGTAGGGGAAGAGAAGAGATTGAATCTTCTGGGTAAGGTGACATTTTAAAGTATCTTTGAATGACAATTATCTGTGCTATTCTAGTCCCTTATCAAAATTTATGATTGAGCACAGGCTATAAACTTAATTATTTGAAATTTGTAGTAGGGTGAATTAAATTTTAGCCTAATTTAAAACATGAGCTAGTATTAAACTTTTTCTCTGCAAGTTTTGTTTGTTTGATACAGATTCTTCATATGCAAGGGTTTCAGATATTTTACAAAAGGTATTTAAATAATTATTAATCACTTTAGATTTATTTATAATATTTAAAATATTATAACCATATCAGAAATCGGATGATTTGTTTCTTTACCAGCTCTAATTAGAGCAGTTACCTTTGAAGTTCTGGAGAGGTAAACAATCTTCAGTTTTTGTATGACATTATATTAGCAAGATAATGTAACACCTCTAAAAGCACAAATACTTTCATTTACTCTAACTTAGGTGTTTTGGATATATTTTTCAAGAACAAATCTATCTTTTAAAAATTTAAGCAAATATGATTAAAATTTTGAAGTACCTTAGTTAGAAGCGTGAAATGTATGTGAAAAACAAACTAAGTGGCTTTTAACCAGCTTAACATGAAGAAATCAAACTTGAATTTCAAACATAAATATGTTTTACATATGGATAGTGTAAAAAGCACAAATGTGTGTATAGATGTTGCTTTTTGCTGCTGAGTCTTCTTAAATTATAGAAATAAAATATTTGCTTTTCTTTTTTTTTGTCAATTTCCAAATGGTAGTCAATTAATATGCAATGTTAAGAAGAAAGACTTTGGGATTTCTCATGTGCACAGTGTTTAAGAATTATTAGTCTAAAAATAATTTCTTCTTTTTGGGTATGTGAACCTCATTGTGAAACCAGTGAAAGCCATGGACCCTCTTCCAAGAAAACTGTACCTCTGCTGATATGTATAGAATTCAGCATATAGTATGAAGGAGTTGACAGACCCCTCTGAAGCCCATTCATGGGGATCCCTTAGGTTTAAAGGATTTCATGGGTTTTTTTTTCTTTTTTTGGGGGGGAGGATGGAGACTCACTCTGTCGCCAGGCAGGAGTGTAGTGTGTGTAGTGGTGCGATCTCAGTTCATTACAATCTCTGCCTCCCAGGTTCAAGGGATTCTCCTGCCTCAGCCTCCCAAGTAGCTGGGATTACAGGTGCACGCCACCATACCCAGCTCATTTTTTTTTTTTTTTTTTTGTAGTTTTAGTAGCGACTTCTACTAAATAATTATTATTCACCATGTTGGCCAGGATGGTCTCGATCTCCTGACCTTGTGATCTGCCCGCTTTGGCCTCCCAAAGTGCTGGGATTACAGGCATGAGCCCCTGTGCCCGGCCAGGATTTCATGTTTTAAGACTTGCCCTAGATGGCTTACTTATGTGATTTTCCTTTAAAACTTTATGTGCAGACTTTTCCAAAAATATTTTGCTAGTGTTTATTGTAGTTTGTTTTTTAGAAGAGTAACTGCTGCAGCGGGTTAAGAAAAAGTAAGGTCTAGTGGAAAATGAGCTCAGCCAAGGAATCTCGAGCCCGTAAGCTCTTCTCCAGCTTCACTATCAGCTAGCTGAGTGACCTTTGGGGAAATCACTTAACTTCTCCAGCTTTGATTTTCTATGCGATTTCTGCAGTCCCTACAAGTAGTCTTATGAGCAGTTTGATGACATCATGATTTCAGGATATCATGGCAAAATTCTTTATCAGTTTAGGATTGGCCCTGCTACTCATTTTTGGGGAAAATGCCTTGGAGATAAGGTGTATGTACATTGTGCTGTCTTTTGTTGGATATGCCTTTTCAGCAGCATTTATTAATACTTTCTCAAATGCTCTATAAGTTAAAATCCCAGTCCCATCCTCATCACTTTGAATTTCAACATGTTTTATATATTCTGGGTATAAGCCTGTGTTGATTATATATACTATAATTATCACCTCCAGTTCTGTGGTTTACCTTTTCACTTTCTTAATGGTGTTTTTTTGATGAACAGAAGTTTTTAATTTTAATTTTGTCCAATTTATCAGTCTTTTCCTTTTTATTATATTTTAAAGTGGTAATATTTTACTTCCTAATCAACAAGGTGGATGAAAACAGTTCCAGAAAGTCATTCATTTAACAAATAATGCTGCTAGAAATCGATGCATAAGAAATTATCGCCAGCCTGAAGGAGCTAACATGAAAGCCCTAATAGGGAAGATAAGCCCTCAACAGACAGCTTAAGTGTCTATTTAGTCAATTCATTGATTTAACAAACATTTATTGAGCATTTACTATGTGCCTGCTACTGTTTCAGGCAACCTTTTGAGTGGCACAGAATCCTATAGATATCAGTAGTGTTAAGAATCCACTTTTTAATAGCTGCATTGTTCTACAGATTGTTGCATGATTTCTCTTTTGGTTGGGAGTCATCCTAACCTTTGTGATTAAAATTGTTATTTGCATGGGCCTGAGAAATTTAAAAAGGACAGCTGCTAAAGAAAAGGCAGAATAGAATAGCACATTACTTTCTTTTGGAAATGAATGCTAACTGTATGAACCGGGGCCCTTTCAAATAATTTTATTGTATGTTTGGTATAACTGTACATGGTTAAACAAAGATTTACAATCTGAGAAACATGAAGCTCTTTTGAAATATTCCCTGAGGAAATGAGACACTATTGGGGTAATACCAGTCAACAAACACCATATTTAAGGCAAAAGGAAGACATGTAGTTTTAGATCATAGCATAGTGGAGTTTAAATAATTAAATATTAAAATATTAAGGGAAAAGTTTTAATTTTTGTTTTCCTAATATTGGATTGGGATCCCAAAACGTAAATTTTCTTTCTGGCTTTATCACTGATGAGATATGTGGCGTGGAAACAAATAGCTTTTGCGTATGTGGTTTACAATTTAAAGTGGTAAGACGTGGCCAGGCACGGTGGCTCACACCTGTAATCCCAGCACTTTGGGAGGTTGAGGTGGGGAGGATTGCTCGAGCCCAGGGGTTTGATACCAGCTTGGGCAACATAGTGAGGCCTGACTCTACAAAAAAATAAAGTAATAGCCAGGCATGGTGGCACACTTGTAGTCCCAGCTATTCAGGAGGCTGAGGTGGGAGGATTGCTTGAGGCTGGGAGGTTGAGGCTGCAGTGAGCTGTGACTGTGCCACTGCACTCGAGCCTGGACAACAGAGTAAGACTCTGTCTCAAAAAAGAAAAAGGTGAGACACATCTAAGAATGTGAAGAAAAGTTTAGTTAAAATTCTGACTATATATTATAATGAAATGCTGTGATTTTAAAGCCTTACATAAGGCAAGTACATTTCAAGATTAATTGAAGAAAATGCCTTTTATGAGGACCAAACTAAGAACTAGTGATGTTAGCTTAATTTGTTAATGTAAAACAACTGATAGTAGAGGTCACTTGTTGGGGATGAAGGAGTATTTGTATGTTATTTAAGTGAGGTGCATTTCATTTCTATATGTCTCTTACGAAAGGAAAATTATCAACTACTTACTTTTCCTTGTCTTGAAAAAGTATGGAAAAGTAGCGATTTAACTGCCCTTGAGTTCTTTCTTTGCTTTGTAAAAGTTACCTATTGCTTCTCTTTTTTTCTTTTGGGTTTTAAAACTTTGGAAACTTGTATGTGTTTTGTTTTTTTTCTTCTTAAAATCAGAAATCTTTGAGTCTTCAACTTTTAATGACATGTCATAAATATGTGTGTGTTGTCTAATTCCATTTTCCCGTTCTTCTGTTATAGGGGGCTAGATTGCTGAAGGAGAGCCAGTTTCCCCAAAATTGGTAAGTACTTTCACTAGGTAGACATAGTATGCCTGATCCTGATGCTAGCTGGATAAGAATTCAAATATTGTGATTTTTTTTTTTTTTTTTGCACAAAAGCTCTCTCTCAGAAATAGGGCTTTGCTGTTTGCACTAAGTGGAAATGAACTGTCTAATTTCATGTAGCTATATTTCAAATGCATTTGTGTTTCTGCTAATACAACTAAGCCTGCATGTTCCACCATTTGATAACCTGTTAAAATGTAAAAGTCCCGTTTTTCCAAAAATGTCCTTAATGCAATGGTTCGGGTTGAGAATTCAAAAGTCAAGAAATTCAAAAGTTCAGATTCCTAGCCAGGCCCAATGGTGTGTGCCTATAGCCCCAGTTACTCAGGAAGCTGAGGCAGGAGGATGGCTTGAGCCAGTTCAAGTTCAGCTTGGGCAACAAAACAAGACCCTCATCTCTTAAAAAAAAAGAAGATTAAGATTCCTGTAGTGTTTTATGTTACTTAATATGCTGTTATATTTGATGGCCTTAGTATATGTGCAAAATGACTTAGGTTAATTTAACTGTGGAAACTTGACTTTGAAATTTGGGACTAGTGTTTATTTACATTCTTAAATTTAATATTGGATTAGTTAGCCTCATATCTGATAGTAAATTTTTAGCGTGTGTTGTTTTATATAATTCTTCAAAAGGAAAAAGAAAAAGAGAGAGAGAAATGTAATCATGTGGGGCATATAGGCGAACACTTTTTCCTAATATCTACTTTGATAGATTTTTTTAATGGCTGTTCATCACTCTTAAACATTTCTTTGAACGCACAGGGCAATCTAGTGACTAACCATCAAACAAATATTAACTTTATTAGGAGAGTATGTATTATGAAAAAAATTAAACTCAAATAAGATAGCTGGAATAGGGTAGTCACCTAATGCAAGACTACTACTTTTTAAAAAAAATTTTAAATCCTCTCTCTCAAATAGTAATTAACTTGGTGGGTAGAGTAGATATAGCAGATATTTGGCCAAGGTTTCCTTTTGATAGTTTATGGTGCTTGTGGTGTCTCTCTTCCTTTTGGGGACTGGGATTTGAACATGTTTTGTGGAGGCACTTGAACTAGTTAATCCTTGCATTTACTACCTTTTTATTCTACTAGCCTTTCTCTCATTAAACCTTTTAAAATAAATAATCAAGATCCTATAGCTCTTTACTTTGACATGGGATAGAATTTTAGAGAAGGGACCTTAACCCATTTATACCGGAGATTGCAGATTTTTTTGTGAAAATCAGACCTTGGCGATGACCTTGAGCAGTAGGATATAAATAACTCCCACAAGCTTAGTGTTCCAATAATGGAACACTAGGTATAAATGAGTTAAGGACCTTCTCCAATATTTTACCTTGTGTGGCAGTTTCTTCTAGATCCCTGACAGGTTGTTATTCAGGTACATATTGAATACCACATTTTTAAAAAATGTAGCTCATCTTCTATAATGTATTCTGAGGAATTCTACTCCCACAGAAAATAAGTATTATTGAGGTGGGGTGGGGGTGGGAAAAGGGTTCTGTGGTCAAATAATTTGGGAAATGCTGCATTAAACAAAGTTAAACAGGTTTCTTTACTGCAGGACTTCTCAGAACCTTTAATATGCTAATGTGCATTGTGAATCTCCAAGAGGGGGATATGATATGCAGCATTCTTGAATACTTCTAATGACAGGGAGCCCACTACCTCATAAGGTAACCCATTCCTTTTTTGTACAACTCTTATCCTTAGTTCTTCCTTTTTCTTATATTGATCTGAAGTCTATCTCCCATAACTTCCACTTCTATTAAGTATTTATTGGTTATGCTGAGACTACCACACCCACTTGTGTTATCCTTTGTGTGGTATGTATTTGTAAGATTCTGGCCAGGCTTGTCTGGACAGTTTTTAAAAAATAGTCATTAAATATTAATAACCTTCTGGTAAATGTGACAACTAGTTCTAAAACCTTGGCCTCATTGTCACTATGCTCTCACACCCTACTCCCCAGCCTCCTCCATTTTCAATATCTGTGTATTTTAAAATTTACTTACTTTTCCTTTTGTTGGATGTGGTTGGGATAATTTAGTAGACATGCTTAATTTTCGTCAAGAAAGTTAGGAAATAGAAGAATGTGTGTATGCAGACAGCCTGGACCCCAGGAAGCAGAGGTAGAAACTGTATATTGGGCTGAGCACTGATGATGGTAGGGAGGGGTCCAGGACACTACAGAGACTTGTGCAGGAGGGTGCTATGGGGAACCCCAGCCTGGCCCAAGGCACCGTAATAGCCAGCACATTGCAGTGGAGGTATGACCTGTGTAGAGATTCCTTTTTTAAAAAGTGAGGACCTGCCCCCAACCCCCTCCAAAACAAATAGAGATGAGAAAGATACTTTATACTCACATACATTCAGGTATTTAGGTATCATAAATGTAATGATATGTATGCATATATATTTTTTGATTTAATTTAATAGGAAACAACATTATTAAATATAATTTAATAGTATGGAAATATCCAACAAGCTAAGGAGGTATTTGTCAACAGCTGTCATACTGGGATTTGAACATAGTAACCTTACCAGATTCAGAGGGTTCGCCTCTAAAATCAGGGTTGCCAAGCGCTTTGTGCAGTAGTATTTTCTGTTCACTTGTGTAGTGTCATAAAAGAAACACCGTGACGAAAATAAATCAAGATGTGTTGAAAATTTGCTAAATGATAATAGACAATATATTGTGTTTTTCAATGTTGTCATTTGTATTGATTCATGTTAGTAAATGTTAATGTTTTCATAAATAGTATTAGAATAATTTTATTTATTTATTTATTTTTTGAGACGGAGTCTCACTCTGTCGCCCAGGCTGGAGTACAGTGGCGCGATCTCCGCTCACTGCAAGCTCCGCTGCCTACCGGGTTCACGCCATTCTCCTGCCTCAGCCTCCCGAGAAGCTGTGACTACAGGCGTCCACCACCACGCCCGGCTAATTTTTTTTGTATTTTTAGTAGAGACGGGGTTTCATCATGTTCGCCAGGAGGGTCTCGATCTCCTGACCTTGTGATCCGCCGGCCTTGGCCTCCCAAAGTGTTGGGATTACAGGCGTGAGCCACCGCGCCCGGCCAAGAATTTTTTTATTTTTAGCATTCATGGTAATTTTAGCACTACTGCTAATAAAGATATTATTTTATCTCCCTACGTGTTAGATACATAGTAAGAAGTAAGTATTTTGTACAAATTGAAACCTGATATTCAGATATTAAGCATGGGACAAGAAGTAAAGATACATAGATCTGTCAAGACCTTCTACTTTTTCCTATGTAAGAAAATGAATTAAACATTGTGTCTGAGAATATAGATAAAAAGCAGAGGAGTTTCACATCAAATAAATGCATGGTATAGAGAACATGGAGTTGTCCTTTTTAGGGACAGTTTGGGGGCACACTGGCATGGACTTATTGTTAAAGAAATGTTGGTTGATGAGTCAAGTTTTGATCGGAAAAATGTTTCTGTCAAGTCAGTAACATCCAAATCGGAGTTATAGCTTTCCTACGAGTTATTAGAATCATAATAAAATACCTGCAGGTCACATACCTTCAAGCAGAAGTATACCCAGAGAAATAGTTAGAAGAACCTCCACAGAGAATTTGAGAACATAAAAGGCTACAGTCTTCTAGATATATACTATGTAGAGAAGTTTTATTAAAAGTTCTGTATAGAGAAAAGAATTAAGTGTTTTAAAACCATCATAAAACTTTACAGTTGGCAAAAGGCTTTTCATATAATTTTGCCTTATTTAAACCACAGCAGTCTTATGAAGTAGGTGATATTGTTTCCATTTTCCTGATTTACAAGCAAACAAACAAACCCCGAGGATGAGAGTAGTCACACAGTGAGTAAGTAGAATTAGCGTTTTTTGGTTTTTGGGGTGGTGAATGTGCTTTCCATATATCATGACTGACCTTTTTAGTGGGATTTGATTATTGTTTTTGTTTGGTTTGTGTGTTTGATTTTATGTTTTTTTTTTTGGTTGTTGTTGTTATTGGAAGGTTAGAGGCCTTTAGGTATCAGAATGGTTTGACGTGTACAGTTTGGAAGATTGCATATGCTAGTATTTTGGGCTAGGCAAGTGGCCTTGATGATAGTGACTTGTAGAACTGTTGGATGGTTAGAGTCATTCATTATGCTGGAATACAGTGTGTTACCGTCTTGTGAGTCTGATGGTATTCACCTTGCAGCAACTGATTTATTATTTATAACTTGTTAGAATTGGTCAAAATATGTTAAATCATCTTTTACAAATGTAGCAAATAATTCTTTTGATGCTATAAACTGCCTCCCAGTGGTGTTCAGATGATGACTGCATGAGATGTCCAAGACCTCAAAATATTTTTTCAGCTGGGTGTAGTGGCTCACACCTATAATCCCATACTTTGGGAGGCTGAAGGTGGATGGATCACTTTAGCCCAGGAACTCAAGACCAGCCCGGGCAACATGGTGAAACCCTGTCACTATAAAAAAATACAAAAATCAGCCAGGTGTGGTGGGGCACACCTGTAGTCACAGCTACTCAAGAGGCTGAGAGGCAGGAGGATCACTTGAGCCCAGCAAGTTGAGGCTGCAGTGAGCTGTGATTGCACCACTACACTTCAGCCTGGGTGACACAGTGAGACTCTGTCTCAGGAAAAAAATTTCTTCAAAAGATTCAGCATGTATTCGTAACCAGCCTGGGCAACATATGAGACCTCTTCTCTACAAGAAAAAATAAAATTAAAAAAAACAAGATTCAACTTGTACCTGCCTTTTTTTTGTAAACTATAGATACATGTCTATAATTTTTTTTTTTTTTTTTTTTTTTTGAGACGGTGTCTCGCTCTGTTGCCCAAGCTGGAGTGCAGTGGCCGGATCTCAGCTCACTGCAAGCTCCGCCGCCCGAGTTTACACCATTCTCCTGCCTCAGCCTCCCGAGTAGCTGGGACTACAGGCGCCTGCCACCTCGCCCGGCTAGTTTTTTGTATTTTTTAGTAGAGACGGGGTTTCACCATGTTAGCCAGGATGGTCTTGATCTCCTGACCTCGCGATCCGCCCGTCTCGGCCTCCCAAAGTGCTGGGATTACAGGCTTGAGCCACCGCGCCCGGCCCTATAATTTCTTTCTGCACAGACCAATCTCTTAAAATTACTATCCAGAAAGAGACCTTTCTGAAGAAAAGAAAAAGAATTTCAAATGAATCTTCTAATCCTTCATATGTTTTTCTACAACTAGTCCTAACTTTTTTAACCCTTCAGTTTTATTTTGAAATAAAATGAGTAATTGGCATTCAGAGTCCTTGCTGAATAAAACTTCATGCCTTTGTGTATCTCTAAGAAGCAGACAACAATCTGATGGAGAAAGTAAAAGCCATCAGCTCCTCATTAACTTGAGTTGCAGGCTTATTATTGTGCGAGGCACTCTTTGACATTTACAGTCTTCAGGTTAAACCCTGGTTTTAACTTTTTCTTTTCCTGAGCATTTTGTTTGATAGTATAACATTTTCTGATGCTTTATCTACAAATCCTTGGTTAATGTTTTCTTGTTTAAAAAAATGTGCATATTTTTTATGGAAAATTTTGAAAATATCAATACCCTAAAAAGAAGAAAGTAAATAATTGTCAGTGCTACTACCTAGAGATAACCATCAGCAAATTATAAAGTGGCACTTTATAAATTCTAGACAGCTCAGAGTATTATTATTTTATAGGTCTTCAGTTTAATAGACAAAACATATAATCTTAATTATATTTCTGTGTCTTAATTGATGATGGAAGTTCTTCATGTTTCTTGGTCATTCTTATTTCTTCTGTAAATTGTTTTTTCATAGATTTTTGTTATCAATTTGTGAGGGCCCTAAATATATAAACTCTATTAGCCCTTTGTCATGTATAATGTGAGTTCTTCATGTTTTAACCTGCCATTCATTTCCAGAGTTTATGTAAATTGAGTTGAACTATGGTTTTATGTTACTACCAGTAGAATGAAGTATGAATATTTGAAAAATACCCCTTCAACTTCAAAGTGATTCTTGACAGAAATTATAAGGAATCATTTTGGACACATTTTCTGGTAGAGCCTTGTAAAAATTAAAACCAAGTGTTGTTTTCAAGAAGAACTGTAATATATAAGTCAAGAATTTGAGTAGGGAGATTATTTTGGTATTTAAAGTGGCTGTGTAGTTTTAACTTTAGTATTGCAGTTAGAGTAAGCTTACATGATAACAAAAATCTTGGTCTTAGTGACTTAATGATTCTGATACTTACTGACTGATTGGTTATCATTCCAAATATTTTAAAAGATAGTAGCTAAAACTACCCAGATTTGTTCACCACAGTATGTCTCCCTTTCTAAATTATTAATATCTCCCCTAAATATACTGCCTTTTAAAATGTTTTGGTTAACATTATCATTCTACAGTAAACTTTTCCTGTCGTTTGCAAATGTGAAATTAAAGGAATTTTGCATTTTTGGAATTTATTCTTTCTTAGGTTTGAGCATTTTGATGTTGTATAATCTAGTATATAAGCCCTAAGAGAGAGATTTCTGCTGATGTTTTATGCCTAATGAGAATAAGCAAATATAATGAAAACTCATATTCACAGGAATATATTCCCTAATGATTCCATTATAACTCTGTTAAAAGAGTTTTCAAAGGGCTCTTAGAAAACTTAGGTTGAATATAGACTTTACCCATAGGTAAATAATATTTAGAAGTATGAAGATCATGAATCTTATTGTATTGGTTTAAGGAGTAGTGGTTCCTCTCACTTTCTGATTGTTCTCTTCCCCAGTTTATATGAATGCTAAAAAGCAGCTCTAGCTACAGGTTTTATGGGTGCAAAGAAGAAAAGAAATTTGAAGTAAAATTTAAATTTATTCAGGCAAAAACAGACTTTTGCTTTGGCAGAGTACTAAAATAATGTCTAAGGCCACATTCAAGAATGGAAAAAAAATAATAAAGGATAAATTAGCCATTGAAATAATTTAAATTAGAGTAGTGATGATTGGAGGAGGATAGGAAGGTCAAGCTGGGTGTCACATGAACAGATTTAGACTTTTGACATTATCTCCACTTGCCATATGTATAGTCAAAGAGATGACTGGCAAGCTTGAAAGATGATTTTCATTGTAAAGCTGGATGTGTGTTCCATTACTAGACTACCTCATGTTACACACGATAGATAGATTTTAAAATATCCACATCATAACTTTGTGATAGCACAGTTATATTGCATTGTATTTGTCTGTGTTGAGTATTAATTTGTTAAATGTAAATGTTTAAGTTATACCAGAATTTCCCCATTTTGAGTTTCTCTATTTTTTATGTAGAGTGAGAACCCATCCAAATGAAACTACCCCGGCATTCTTTAACCTCTGAGAAACCCCGAACTCTCCAGTCCACTCTGTGTGAAGTTTAAAAATGTATGATACTGTTGTTATATGTCTCTTTCTGAGGACAGTGTGTCCTGAATGGTTATAGTCTCATTGAAGGCAGAAGTGGTCTTATTCAGCTCTGTATCCTCAGTATGTAGTGATTAATACAGTGCTGAGCATGTAGTGGGTGCTTAGATGTTTCCATGACCAGATTAAACCCTTTTTTTGTTTTTCATTTCTTAGTTATTTGAAGTGTTCTTTAGAGGAATACTTGAAGAATTGTTTTGGGGGAAAAAAGTCTCTTTGGGAAATTTCTTGCCCTGCGTTAGAGAATCAGATATTTTTTTACTAACATAATTTATTTGACATAAATATTATATTTGTTTCAAATGTAATGATCCAAAACATTTTACGATCTTTACAGCTGCAGTGAGAAGAGGAGTTTGTTACTTTAAACAGAGGCTGAAGAAACTATAGAATTAGCAGAGAAAGTGGAGAAGGTAGAGGATGGAGTTGCAGACTCTACAGGAGGCTCTTAAAGTGGAAATTCAGGTTCACCAGGTACGTTGTATTATTGGCTTCTCCCACATTGTTGTTAAGATTAGTAAACAAGCCCATCTCTGGTGTTTAGTACGGTTTTTAATAATCTTTAAGACAATTTTGTCCAAGAGTCATGTCGTTTGCCTTTTATCACTACTCAGCAAAGTCATAGGTACTACTTTTAAGAACTTAAAGTATTCCTGACTTCCTTTCTAGAGAAAAGCACTGAAAAGATTTTTTTCATACACCAAAGGTGTTAACAAAAAAGAAAGAAATCTTTTTTCTGCTTTTTGGTTCATCTGAAGGACTTTATTCATGTGATTTAACTTGCATGTTTTAAATAACAACATGTCTAACTCAACTACCATATGTACTAAAGTTTTTACAGATCATATGACTCAGCTTTATGCGTTGATTCCAATCTTCCTTAAAGAAAATGTGATTATCTTCACAGATGTTTAAATTTCAGATTTTACAATTCTTATATTTTACCTCAGATACCCAGACTAAACAAACATTTAAAGTAACTATAAAAATGTATATATAAATAAAATATATTTTAAATACTTTTGTAAAACAATATATTTTATGTATATAATAGTAAAATATTAAAATACTAAATATAATTTATATATGAATATATAAAAGTAAAAATATACATAACTATAATCAAGACAAAAAGCTATCTTTAAATAATTACATTTAAAATTTGTTATGTAAACAGAGTACCATTGTTTTATATCTTTCTAGACTTTAGCTGGACATCAGGCTGAAGACACACATACACATGCATGTATCTAATCCTTGGTACTCAAAAGTGATAAAGGATGATGCATTCACTGCTTTTGAATTTGTAACAATTGGGGATATGGGAGCGCAGAGAAGGATAAGTAAAACTACTTTTAAAAGGTGTTTGTTCTTAGGTATAGTTTCCTTTGTTTATCTGAGTAGTCTAAGGTAACATTAACTTTTGAAATCATTGGGAGAATATCTTGGGCCTTTGATAACTACTAGATTTGCACATTGCTCAGAATTAGTGTAGGTGAGAACTTAAAGGAAGCTTCAAAAGCACCTGTTCAGAAATCCCTGCTGCTGCTCCGGATCTCGTTAAACTCTTGTTCCGCTGCGGAGTTGGCCCTGTGCACGTGGGCTTCTTTAAGTAGGCAATAAGCTGTGTACTTTTTTTTTTTTTTTAACTTTGCTTCTGGTACTGACTGAGGAGAGCAGAAATTTGTTACAAAAACAAGCTTGTCTTTTTCTGAGTGAAACTAGTTTAACATAGAGGTGTGTTGAATACCCAGTTTGGCTGAATGGCAAGTGATAAAAATTAAATTCACATTTGGTGCAAAGCTAACATCATCATAGAATGAATTTTGGGAGTACAGTAGTCAATCTGAAATTTATATGGATCAAGGATAATTTTATGATGTTGTGTGTGATTTTTGGAGTTTTTCCTCCTCTAAAGAAGTATTGAGATGGCAAAGTTAACATTCTGCTTTAGTTCCTCCTCGCAAGATATGAGCAAGTCTCCCAAATAATCCTTTCTTGAAAGGCTCATGACCTAAATTAATTGAAGTTAATTACTAAATATTTTGTTTCATATTCTGAATTCAAGCATACCAATTTTATAAACATCACAATTATGAAAATACTTAATATTTATTATTCTGTTTTAAATCTAATTAAAATTTTAAATTTACATTTGTTGACTCAAAAGGGATATAGTTCCTAAAGTTATTCTAAACACTCTCTTACTATTCATATTAACTGTCAGCTTTGAGCATAAAATTAATAGCTTTTATATTCATCCTTTATTTATACAACATTTTGTTTGTGTGATAATAAACATTTATTTCTATGCCAATAATATTTTAACAGAGAAAGCATATATTTCGCTCCAGTTATATCTGTAATACTTTACTATTTTTGGAAAAATAATTTATATGGTGTCACCTACACAATCATTGATCATGACAAGTTGAGGCATGCTAGAAATGACATCAAGGTAGGGGCGTTGGTTACTAGGCTGAGACCAAAGCCAGAACATACATTTGACTAAATATTGGGACAAAAGCCACCCTTGGTTGCATTTCTAGCTAGGGAATGAGATTAGGGCTGAAATTGAGCTTACTGGATAGAAAATGTGTTCTGAAACTACCTGGTATTGCTGTAGTTAAAGTATATTTTTGTTCTTTGTGTTTTTGTTACGAATGGGAGATAGTTACGAAAGTAGCAATGCACACATAGCTGATGTTCAATAAATATTTAAGTAATAATGTCCTGTGATGGACATCTCATCTTTTTGGGGAAATTGTCTTTTCTTCTCCTCCTTTCTTTGACCTTATTTAGTTTTGATGGAAATCACATTTAAATTTTCAGGGTATTTACTCTATATGAAAAGGAAAATAGTATAAAACAGAGGTTAGCAAATTTTTTTGAAAGGGGACACATAGTAAAATATTTCTGGCTTTGCGGGTAATTTATGGTCTGTCACAACTACTATGCTCTGCAGTTGCACGTACAAAACAGCCACGGACAATATATAAATGAATGAATATGACTTTTTTCCATAAAACTTTATTTGCAAAAACAATGGCAGGCCAGATTTGGCCTATGGGTTTTTCTGCTTACCTTTGGCATAAAGTATATCCTCAAGAAATACTGCCACATTCTTGTGGAAAGTAACTTAACTTTGTTAACATGATGTCAGCTTAAAGTTACTAGGGATTTGGATGGTCCAGTAAGTTGCCCAGCTTGTCCGGTCCTACCCCTGATTGTCTAAAATGCAGTTTAACTGCTTATAGATAGAAAAGTTGGCTTATTTATTTCCTTTAGAGGTGAAGACTTCATGTGGTTATCAGTGAATTTTTAAATTCCAGTGTCTGGAAGAAAACCTTTTTCAGCTCAACCCTCTGGTAACCAAATCAAAAAGGAAAATCAAGAGCTTTTTTCATTGAAGAGTGTGGCTAGCATTAATGTAAAAATGTATATGTATAAAACCTTGTGTTTCAATTCCCTTAAACTCTTGGAATATGTATTGTTTCTGTTTTGTAGATCAAGACTAGGATATAGAAGAGCTACTACCATTAAATATGAAGTAGAATATAGTGACACATACCTTATGTATTTGGAGGTCACATGGTTGGCAACCTCAGTTATCTAAAACGTGTCTTAGCACCAGGGAGAAAGACTTGACCAATTAGAATAAATGTCTGAAGTGATACACTAAAGATTATACATTTTACTAAAGGAGGATTTCTTAGATTATTACAACCTATTCCTTCGTCTTAAAATTAGTCCAGTGAGTGTACCACACAGCAGGTCTGAAACAGCAAATTTGAGCTGGATTTCAGGGTTGTTAGAATAGTAGCAAGAGCTGGACATGGTGGCTTATGCCTGTAATCTCAGCTACTCAGGAGGCTGAGGTGGGAGGATCGCTTGAGGTCAGGATTTCGAGATCAGCTTGGATAACATAGTGAGATCTCATCTCTTAAAAATATTTGAAAAATAAAAATTAACCAAGCCTGATAGTTCAAACCTATAATCCAAGCTACTTGTGAGACTGAGGCAGAAGGATCGCATGAAGTCAGGATTTCGAGACCAGCCTGCATTACACAGCGAGACCTCATCTCTTAAAAATATTTTAAAAAACCAAAAAACAAAAACCAGACCTGGATATGTTGATGCACATCTGTAGTCCCAACTACTTAGGAAGATAAGGTGGGAAGATTGCTAGAGCCCAGGAGTTGGAGGCTGCATTGATCTGTGATTGTGCCACTGCACTGCAGCCTCGGTGACAGAATGAGATCCCATCTTTAAAAAAAAAAAAATATTCTGGCTGACTACTTGACGTTAAGGAGTGGACTGGAAAACTACAGTGTGGATTTAAGAACTTTAAAACATTGTAGTTTGGGACCTTTTTTGTAAGGACCCTATTGTTTATAGTTTAGTATATTAATATAATCATTCCTCTAAGTATCAATAAAAGCTTGATTTAAAAAATTTTTTTTCTTCTTTTTAAGAAGTTAGGGTGGGTGTGGTGGCTCACACCTTAATCTCAGCACTTTGGGAGGCTGAGGAGGGAGGATTCATTGAGACTAGGAGTTTAAGACCAGCCTGGGCAACATAACAAGACCCTGTCTCTACAAAAAATTTAAAAATTAGCCAGGTGTGCTGGTGTGCACCTGGGGTCCTAGCTACTCGGGAGCCTGAGGTGGAAGGATCACTTAAGCCCAGGAGGTTAAGGCTGCAGTGAGCCATGATCACACCACTGTACTCCAGCCTAGGTGACAGAGGAAGACCCTGTCTCAAAAAAAAAAAAAAAAAAAAAGGTAGTAGTTAGATAAATATATAGTATATTTTTAGAAAGGTTTTATTTTACAACTAAACAATTTAAAAGTGCCTTGTCACCAAAAGAGAATCACCAAAAGAGAGTGACAAATTTTTCCATTACATGAAAAATTGACTTGGGTAATAGCTTATTCCCAGTTACTTTAGGACTTCTAATGCTCCTTTATCCTTCAAATTCTTCTGTCTATGGTTATTGTTACCTTTGGGCAGCAATGATTTTAGAAGTTGGGTTAGGTCAAAAGACATTCATTTTTCTTTCTTTCTTTGTTACTTGTTTGGGCTTCTGTTTTCCCTAGCAAAGATCTTTTCCATTCAGTATTGGGTAGCACTCTCTTTCCCAGAGGAATCGAGTTAGATAGAATTTTGTATTGTTCCTGCACTTCCTTGTTCTCAAATACTGAGTATCACTGCCCCACTGAACTTGTCCTCCCCTGCACCTAACTCCTTCTTGAGAGAAGACTGTGGCAAAGTCACATGGGACACTACACTCCTTCAGTGGTAAGAACCAAATCAATAGACCTGCCAAATCTGTACTTTGCTTTGTATGTAACAGGCCGGTTTTGTGTGGGGCCAGCTTCTTTCCAGGCCTTGTTTGGGACTCCAGACATTGACAGCATTTGAAAGGGATGTTTGGCTTTTGGAGCATCCAGCTTGTTTAAATTCCTTTCGGAAGCCATTGTCACCCATCTCTGTCCAGATTTAAAAATCAGGCACTTTTTCATTTCAAATATAAAGTGGTGGTTTGATTTTTTTATTGAAGGAAGTGTCTCCTGAGCCTATTACATGCATCACAGAAGGTTTTAGTCTGTTCTGATTATGGTGTTGCTCATTGTTTTGTGTTAACTTAAAATCCTAGATTTTTTGGTCCAAACCTGATTAGCCATAGGGAGTTAATATGTAAGACTAATGGCTCTTTTTCTCTCTTTATTACCAGAAACTGGTTGCTCAGATGAAGCAGGATCCACAGGTAAACTACTATTTTTATTCATGTAATTGTTAAATTTAAAAATAATTTAAAATAAAATCACCATAAAATACTTAAATATAGATGGTACTTAACTTGTAAGAATTACTTCATTTCTAATAGCAATTATTTTTAATACATTTATCTTCAGGTTTTAAGAGTTTAGAAAAATTCATTCTATTTTAATATAGCTATTATTTCATTTTTGTTACTATTATTTTGGTTTTATATTAATTGGTTTGAGTATTTTGGAGAAAAATATTGAGTTAATACTCATCATATAGCTTAAATTCATTTCCATAAACCCACTTATTCAAAATCAGAGTGTTTGAGGCTTTCTGTCGTAATATTGGTGATCATGTAACAGAATTGTCTTAACCCTGAAGAATCTGAGGTGGGCAGGACAGTAACTTGTTGGACAGCATTGTGGGTGATCTCATTGGGGAAGCCTTATGTAAAATACACTAATAAAAAAGTCCACATGGAGTAAACCAAATTCAATAGACAAGGAGGATGTGTTCCCTAACCCTGACAGAAGACCAAGCAGGGTAAATTGAAATAATTGTATGTGAGACAAATCAAGTAAAAGCAGTCTCTCATTAGGGTGGTGTTCAGTCTGCTAGTAGGCTGTCCTGCTACATTAAGCATTTGAAAACTTTAATTTTGGAATTTTTTGCCTACTTTAGTAAAAGGCAATCATGCTCAGTGTATCTCATCTAAAATAGTATTCTTTTTTTGATTCCTAGAATTTTAGAACTGAGAAAATGCCCTGGTAGTCAGTGTGTTAATTTGAATGATGTAGTGTTAAGGCAGTTGCAGTACTGACAGCTTTTCAGATCTAGGCTAAAATAACAAATGTACTTTGCTAAATAAGGGAGAGGGCAAGTGGAGAAAAACCTCTTATCTTTGTTGATAATGCTGTAAAGCATGTAGTGTATGCATACTTATAACCTCCATTTTCCTACTTTTGTGTGATTAGTGGAGCTTTGGGTTTTCTGTTAATGGATACTCTCTATAAAGAATAAGAATATTTTAGTGGACAGGTACTCTTAGAGTATAAGATGCTCAAATATAAAACTTTCTGTAATTTAAAACAGTTGCAGAGGAGCTGCTCCTGTTTCGGTGAGAGGAACCTATATTTAGGATCTGTGCATTAGGTGATGGTATTATGGCTACAGTGTAATGCATGACAGATTTGATTGGCTGAATGCTTCAGGTTGCTTCATCATTTGTAATACAGTATGCATAGTCTTCCTGCTACTATTCTGTTAACAAATGAACTATCTTTCTCACAGATATTTTTTCTTTCCAATCAGAATGCTGACTTAAAGAAACAGCTTCATGAACTCCAAGCCAAAATCACAGCTTTGAGTGAGAAACAGGTAGGGGAAAAGGGGAGGGGGGCATATTTTTAACATTGTGTTCTAAAGATATGTCTGCTCGAGGCTTCTAAGAGAACTGCTATTTTTCCTCATGTGTGAAAATAAGTGTGGGCAGCCAGACTTGGTTTTAATTTTGTTTGAGCTCTGTTTATCTATTTTTATTTTTGGTTGAAATCAGTCTCTAGAGTATCCCATGGGTATATGTTACTGGCAAATACCTAAAAGCAATGTGGCAGGCTGCCGTTAACTGTGTTAATTAAACTCCATAGTTTACCCATAGGGGATGGGGTAAAGGCAGTTAGTGAGAATAGGTGATAGAGAATCTTGTAGGTGCTGCATGTACCTTGTTACCTGTCTTAAAGCCTTGAGCTGACATTTAACTTACTGTGGAGAGAATTTTCTTGTAAGTAGATTGCTCTAAATGTAGGTCTCCCATTCTAAGTATGGTCATGCCTTTATGTTAATCTCTATTAGATATTGACCTACTATTACGTGAAAAAACTTATTAGATGTATTCTATATAGGGCAGGGCAGGAGAAGAACATCTTGGTTTTTTCCAAGGACACCAGGAAAATATTCTTTGGAATTTTTTGTATGATGCCCTCCACTTTACCAGTTCAGGCAGTGCCTGCCACCAGGTGGAGTGTGGCAAATGAGAGAGTTATAAGTAGATGTTTATGGTAATCCCATGAAGCATTTGTTTTCTTGTTTCTTCCCCACCGCTCTCCCTCTGGTTAGAAAGAGTGGTTTTATGTCTTGGAGGAGGTGAATGTGTTAATCAAAAGAATAAGGTGATTTGCAGTTGATATTTCATGCCAGTGACATTTTATTGAAGATTTTTGACTAAATAGTTCTAAATAACTGATTTTTATGTGTTATTTGGTGTTATTTAGTGAAATAATAACAATGAGAATAATTTATTCCTGGAGATTTTTTATTGTGTTTCTATTGTGGTTTCATTTAACTGAGGGGAGAAATAAACTTTGAGAACTATGTGGAAGAGATATGAATCATTAATGTTTCAGAATAGAATCATCTTCCAAGCTGAGTGAACAACTGCTTTATATTCTTCCCTCCTATTCTTATGCGTCCCCATCTTGTCTTCTCCACAGACAGGAGGTATTTTAGATTAGGGAATTGCCAAACTAAAATTGGGAGGAGGTGGGATGGTGGAGAACAATTTGTAAGAAAAAATATAAACAGAGTTGGTTAGTATGTATTTGGCTCTGAATGTGATTCAGTTCTCTAAAGTCAACATGATGTGTGTTAGTGAAAGTGTTCTAGCTTTAGAATTCTGTTAGTGCTGAGCCTCCTTATAGTTTCAGGGTTAGTTTGACAAGACGCCAATGAATGAGTCACATTTGCTGAAAAATTCACGTGTTCCAGCAGGGAAAGAAGGTGAGAACTGATTAGTGGAGTAGGGGTTGGGGGATGCTATTGCAAAGTTAAGGTAACTTAAGACTACATTTGGGGAAAGTGGGACAATTTTTAGAAATTTACATCTACTCGAAATTTTTGTTTGTGAGAACTGACATAGATTTGGTTTATTCTGTAACTTTTTATTCTTTAATCTTTTTTCTGTTAGGGACCTTACTGAATAGAAAATTGCAACTATCTATGTTAAGACATTTCATCAAGTGGCAAGCTCTAATTGTTCTCTGAACTAAGTTTGCATTTCAGAAACTGGAATTTTAAAAAATGTCTAACATCAGGAAAACTTTAGGTATACAAAGTAAATAAAACTAGAATTAGAAACTGAAATCCAGTCCTGCAATTTTTATATTTCCTTAACTGTTAAAACAACTTTCTTGATGGAACAGAAAAATACCACTTTTAGGTAGGCTAATACTTGAAGGAAGCACAGCTGTAAAGTTCAAAAGCTCATCCCTCCTCAGACTTACTTTCAACGTGTGATATTACTGTTTAGTTTAGAATAGTTTTATTGGCCAGGCATGGTGGCTCATGCCTGTAATCCCAGCACTTTGGGAGGCCAAGGCGGGCGGACTTCCTGAGGTCAGAGGTTCGAGACCAGCCTGGCCAATGTGGTAAAACCCCGTCTCTACTAAAAATACAAAAATTAACTGGGGGTAGTGGTGCACACCAGTAGTCCCAGCTACTTGGGAGGCTGAGACAGGAGAATTGCTTGAACCCGGGAAGCAGAGGTTGCAGTGAGCCAAGACCGTGCCACTGCACTCCAGCCTGGGTGACAGAGCGAGATGCTGTCTCAAAAAAATAAAAGTTTTATTTTAGAACAGTTTCCTAATGCTATGTGCCCTTTTTCTTCCCCCCCCTCAAAAGAGCCACTTATCCTCTGGCAGAACCTAACCAATTTTCCTTCCACTTTAATAACTAAAATCTGAATTACCTTATCCATATGACTAATATTTTAACATTATTTTTTTTGTTAGAAAAATTTTAAATACAGAAAAGTTTGGAGAATAATGGCATATTTCGCACTTAACTCTTTGTCGTATTTGCTTCCATTCTTTTTCTTTGTGCATTTTTCTGTAATCATTTTTTCAATATTTATTAGAAAACTTTAATTATACAAATAATGGACTCATATATTTTCTTCTTTTGTTTTATTAAAAGTTGCATCTGACCTCCAAAGTCATGAGCAAAAAAAAAAGAGAAAGACCATTGCAGATAGTCACTATTTCTTGCAGTAGACACTAGTTCTTATTCACTGTTGCCACTTCAATCTTTGATACTTACTCAGTTTCTTCCTTAAAACTATGTAATTGTATGCTCCATTTGGGAAAATACAGCCTTTAGTGAGCATCCTTCATGGCTAAAATTCAGTGAATTTCACTGAATTCTTGGTTGGAAGGTTCTAGTGCTTTAAAACTGTAACTTGAGATTTCTGAAAGAAACTCTGGCAGATTTCTAAGTCAGCTTCTTGACCTGCAGGGCTTCAATTTGTGGCGGACAGTTTTAACTCAGAAAATCCCTGACTTGATTGGCTAAATAAATTATATGTTATATAGCCATTAAGATCATGATTTTGGAAAGTATTTTAATGATACAGGAATGTGCTCTGAAATAATAAGTGAGAGAGTATACACAACTTTATGTGCATTACAGTCTCATTTTTATGTTTATTTTGTGTATATATGTATGTGGGTGTGTAAATATACGTAAAAACAGTGTCAATATAAGATATTGGAAGGTGGTTAAGTTTACAGGTGATTTATTTTTTCTGTATACTCTTATGTATATTTTCTAAATGCTCCACAATAAATATGTTTCACTTTTAGAATCATAAATAGATGAGAAATATGATGTAAAAAATTTTTTAACATCAAGCTCTTGTCTGTTTCAGGCATAGTTCACATTTTAAAATCTAATGACATTCTTCTCATGGTATTAAATACATGAACCACTTTAGTCAGAGAATCCAACTTTTTTTTTTTTTTTTTTTTTTGAGACAGGGTCTTGCTCTGTCACCCAGGCTGGAGGGCAGTGTCGCAATCTTGGCTCACTGTAAGCTCCGCCTCCTGGGTTCACACCATTCTCCCACCTCAGTCTGCCAAGTAGCTGGGACTACAGGTGCCCGCCACCACACCTGGGCAATTTTTTGTATTTTTAGTAGAGACCGGGTTTCACTGTGTTAGCCACGATGGTCTAGATCTCCTGACCTTGTGATCCGCCCACCTCGGCCTCCCAAAGTGCTGGGATTACAGGTGTGAAGTAATGCTGAAGTATGGAAGCAACTATTAATTTCTTTAACAGGATTCACTGTCATGCTCACCCCCCACACCCTTATTTTTTGATAGGCATATATGGTCTTTTAGGGAGATATTCCAATATGGAGCCAAAGTGCTTAGTTGCTCTAGTTCTTTGCTTTCATTTTAATTCCTTATGGAGGCAATCTTAACATCCCAAAGTTTGTTGCTTGTTACTGTGGTGCTTCAGGGTTAAGCCTTCGTGGTTGCAGCTTTGGTTTCCCCCGCCTGAACAGTTTGCTGTCCTGTCTCCTTTTACCTGGTGGCCTCCTGATGAGGTTTCATGTCATAGCTTAAATGTCACTTCCTTAGAGGAGCTATCCCTGACACTCCTTCCTCTAGTCAAAATCAACTGTTTCTGTTATCTCTCATTGAACCATACTTTCCCTTCATAGTTATTCTAGTTAGGATTATGTTCAGTTGTGAATGACTGAAAACCCAAAATGAAAATGATGTAAACAGAGAAAACTTAATTTCTCTCTCATCTAAAAGTTCTGTAGGTGCCCCTAGGGCTAGGCCTGTGAAGAGTGGTTGCATGGTGTCAGGGAACCCAGGTTCCTCCTATTCTGTTGCTCTGCCATTCTCAGCATGCAGCTTTCACATCATAGTCCAAAATAGCTGCTCCATCTGGTAAGAAGGGGGAGAAGCAACAAAGAGCAAGCCCTTTATTTTTTAAGGATGTTTTCTAGAGGTTGCATGCACCACTTCCAGTTAGATCCCATGGGCCTGAACTTAGTCATATGGCCCCCGCTAGGAGCAAGGAAGTCTGGAAAATGTAGGTAGTTTATTGCCTGTGGTCGTGGCCAGATAAAATTCAAGGACTATTACTGAGTAAGAATTGGGAAATAAATACTGGGAATAATTAGCATTTTCTATTACAGTAGCATATCTGTATCTGTAGCATTACTGTTTTTTAAATATCTATCTTCCTTATTAGATTGTTAGTTTCAGGAAGGCGGGGAACATGTTTGTTTTATTTGCTTTTTTATTCCTAGTATAATATTTAGTATAATATTTAACATAGAATGATATTAACACAGAAGAGGCACTTATATTCTTTAAATGTATTATTTTATCCACCCGATCTTTTGCTCTGCTTATATCGTAATTTTTTTATAGAATGGTGTGTCTTGCTTTTTATGCTTTTTAAACCTAACTTATGAAAATCTTCTCAGATTTTTGAGTATTCTTTGAGAGTATGATTTTTAACAGCTTTAAATATTAGTATAATTGGCTATATCATGATTTTTAAAACTATTCTTCTCTTGATGATAGGGTATTTCCAGTTTTTTTGCTATTATCAATATTGCTCTGATAGATATACCCTTCTATATGAATGCGTGTTTCTCTCTGATTGTCTTAGGAGAAATTCCTAGATGGGTGATGACTGCGTGTGTTGGTCACCTATTACCCTAACAATTCTGCATCAGAAACTAGTGTTTTGTTGAGTGGCTTTCCGCACTGCCAGTACTTATACCTAACTGGTCAAAGATTTGATTATCTCTTTAAGAAAAATAAGCTTGATGAAGTAGCTTACACTTTAATAATGTGCCATATTGTTATAGGGCATTTTACCTAAGTGTTTATTTTCACACTGGGTCTATAGGTCATCTGGGGTTCTCCTGATCTAGGCTGTACTTGGCCAGGCACCTCTGCTTCAGTTTGTGGGCTGGCTGAACTTGCCTTCAGGCTGCAAGTTTGGTTAAGTCTACTCTAAATGTGTTCATTCTGAGGCCTTGCATGAAGGGATAGCAGCTACCTGGGGCGTATTCATTTCGTAGTTTACCTAAGAGCACAGGAAGCAGGCCAAACTACTAAAATACATTTTAAGACTCTGCTGGCATCAGGTTTGTTAACATCTCATTAGCCAAAAGAAGCCACATGGCCAAGCCTTGCAAAGTTATATGACAAAGGGTGTTGTGAATGTATAATTTTAAAACAGAGAGGATATGGAAATTGAAAACAATAATTCATCTACTGCACTTGGTCTAAAGGTATAAAAAAAAGCTTTTGCTACATCAAAAAAAAAAAATTTTTAACCAAATATCTCCAAATAACCCCCAGAAAAGGCTGTTTCACATTAATAGCATATATTGAGAATAAGTGATTTTCCCCAGGAGATACTATCTGTCACAGGGGAAAAAAGCACTCTGCTAATTTGGAAGATATACTGATTTGTATTTGATGCTTATCAGGAAGTATATTTTTCAAAGAATTTGCCATTTGTCCATGGCACAAATCTATTACAGTATTCCATAGAATTATCTTTTGGTTTTAAATTTTGTTATTCTTTCACACCTTCTTCTATTTCTTTTTACTCCTTTTTAGACAGATACACCCTTCTGTAGTCTTTGATTTTTTCTGCAAGTTTGCTTCTCTGACTCTGTTTAAAAATTACAGTCACCTGGCTGGGTGCGGTGGCTCACAGCTGTAATCTCAGCACTTTGGGAGGCCGAGGTAAGCGGATCACCTGAGGTCAGGAGTTTGAGACCAGCCTGGCCAACATGGCGAAACCCTGTCAATACTAAAAATACAAAAATTAGTCGGGTGTGGTGGTGAGCGCCTGTAGTCCCAGCTACTCAGGAGGCTGAGGCAGAAGAATTGCTTGAACCTGGGAGGCAGAGGCTGCAGGGAGCCAAGATGGTGCCACTGCACTCCAGTCTGGGCAACAGAGCGAGACTCATCTCAAAAAATATATATATATATAGTCACCATTTCTTACAGATCTCTTCAACATAATACTGGATGAAATACTTTTCTGGGTTTAGTAAGTTCATCTTGCCATTTATGGAATCATTCTCAATTTTAAGTTTGAATATATTTTAATACGAGATTCTGAAGCTTTTGGGAAAGAAGTTTCTGTCCCTCCTATTACTAGTTATGTTTCTGATGCATGGAACAACATAATTTAAGCTAATTAGGTAACTGAAACAAAGGACTGGGTAGGGATGGGGGAACCAGAAGTTTGATTCTATTCCTGACTCTGTAATAGACTTGTTGATAGATTTTCATTGTTGAATAACTTAATATGTCTTTTTCCATATTTGCGGAATGTTTGGATTATGCACTGAGGAGTTAATGCATGTGTATCCATTGAGTGCATGGAATTCTTTTGTAGGTGAGTTCTATTTAAAAGGAAATTATTGGCTGTAGTCATGGTGGTTAACTTCATCTCATATGTAACACTTTCATCTTACATGTAAAGTACTACTTTTCTAAGAAGCTTAGAACATTTCACATTTAACTCAATGACAAGTGTGTCATTGTAATACATAAACTGAGATGTGGACTTTGTGACTTAACCATTATCGTATAATTTATCAGTATCAGATTCAATATTAGAATCCAGATTGCTGTACTCTTCATTCAGTTTTATTTAGTAACTCTGTAAAGCTTTATCTATCAAATATTTTTTTGAAATAGGACGTTAGGCAAAATAATTATTTTGCCTTTAGGCCTCATTACCTTGGAGTCAAAGAAGTAAGTTAGATCCTATAGTCCTAGTGTTTGTTACCTGATATATGACTATTTCCAGCCTCTAATACCAGTTACCATAAAATGTTATCCTCCGTGCCTCACAGCCAAACTAGTGTGATTGGCTCATCACATTGGAATTTAAAATTGTTGTCTTAGAAATCTTTTCACTGTGATGGAAACCTGACTTTATCCAGAGCTTAGGAATTTCCTAAGATTTAGTCTAGTTCATCCCTCCTGTGTAATATTTATGTGAAGCCATTGGTCCAATTGTTTGTTGAGTTTATTGCCACTTGTGTACATCAAAGGACATCAGCTCCTCCTTTTCATCAAATACAGGAAATGTAATATTTCAGATTTCTGCTGGTGAAATCCTGTTGGCTTATATTCAGCCAAGATGAGATGAAGGAAAGGCTCAGAAATAACTGGCTACAAGTATGAAAGTTCTGCAGATCGAGAGGTTGTATATATGTGATGTGACCGTGGTTCCCAGTGCTGTATTATCTCCTCTCCTTTTTACCTGTCTTCTTGGAGTGTGATTGTCTCTGTTGCTGCTAGTTTTACCTAAGTGGTGAAAGATTTGACTATCTCTTTAAGAAAGAGATACTTGATTGAGTAACTTATGCTTTAGTAACGTGCCGCATTATTATAGGGCATTTTATCTGAGTATGGCAGAGGAAATCAAGTCAGTTGATGATTTATTACAGATACATCAATCTGTTTGCTGAGTTAAGGCAGAGCAATCTTCATGTGAGTTTATCCTAGTAACTTATTTTTGGTGCTGGCAAACTGAATGACTTTTAAAATTCAAATTGAATTTCTTAGCCCTTGTCATCAGGTGTTATATATCTTGACACTGGGCTACTAGAAAATACTGACTGGAATCTACTGTATTTTTTTTTTCCACTTTGCTCATCTATTGCTTAGCTGAGAGCAGTTGCTTCAAGCTATGAAAATAAAATCAAAGGCCAAGTTTGTGGAATGTTTTTCAAGCCTGTGGTATCTGCCTTTTTTTTTCTTTTGCATAGAACATATCTGTATTTCAGAATGTTTAGGGACTCTTCCACTCTTTAGAGAACGTTAATTTTTGAATGATAGGCAGTGTGAATAACAGATGCTTTTTAGGAGCCAATACAACTGACACCACCTCTCTACTATATCATGTGCTTTCAAATAATGTGCTTATATGTATATGTGCTTTCAAATAATCCATTCCCCCGTATTTATTCCCTTTTCTCTAGGATGTGTGCTTTCCAGACTTCTTTATCATTCCGAGAGTCTGATTCATCTGTCTTATTCCACATGTGTTTATTGCGAGTTTACTCTGATGAAAGGCATGATACTAGGCCCTTGGAGGATGCAGAGAATGAAAATCTTGCAGTGTCACTTCCATGTGACTGGTTATGACCTACAAGGCATTCAAGCTCATTAGCATTGGTACCTTTAACAGCTCATTCTCATACATACCCCATAAATTCCCTGCTGTCACCTTTACTTGCTGGGCTCTCTCAAGACTGTGCCTTCTTCACACATCCTCTTCTCTATACCTGGAATTTTCTTACCTCTTTACCTGGTTAATTCCTACATATACTTTGAAGACTCAGCTTAAGCAAGATCCTCTACAAGCTTTTCTTGACTTCTTTCTACCTTCCGAGCAGAGTTAGACACTCCTCTTCTGTGTACTCATGGTACTTGGTACTTGTGCCTACTTTATTTGGCACTCATTGTGGTACTTATTTGCACTCATCGAGTTGTATTGTAATTGCTTGTAAGATCCTCACAGGCAAGGACTGTGTCTTGCTCACGTTTGTACCCCTCAAGTCTAGAATGGTAGATTAGCAGCAAGTGTTTTTGAATGTTATTAATTCATTATGCCCTCAGAAAGCTAGTAAGGTGGCCAAAGATGTCCATACCAAGGGTTCACCATCAAAAGAAAATTCCCATTTAAATGGTCCAATTCAGTTTTGTGGAGGGGGTGGAATATTCTCATTATTATTTCCTACTTCAGTGTTTCGGGAGAATTCAGTGCCATTATTAACTCTATTCCAATTTAGAGCAGCTTTATCTTAGTTTCAGAAAAGGACAGTTTTTATTAAGTGAAGTTGTATAAACTAGTAAACGAATCTGGGGCCACCAGTTTGAAAACTTGATACATCTAGAAACAAGTCTCTTCTGCAGTGTTGCTACATCGCTTACCTCAGAAAACCCTTCATTTTCTCCCCCATGCCTGCCTCCCCATGAATCCATACATACCTTATCCTCTAGACTTTTCAGATACTTGTTATGCTGTGTTGTTTCTTCAACCTGGGATGTTTTTACCTGTCTTTGCATAGTGCAAACCTAGGGTCACTTCATACCTTTCTTCTGGCAGACCCACTTACAGGACCGTATAGTACAGAAATCACCACAAAAGAAAATTTGAAAACAAATGTGATTGAATCAAGGTGCATTAGTAAGTAATACATTAGCTATATATGCATATTATAGAATAATATGTAGCTGTTAAAAAAGAATGAGGTGCTTAACTGAATGGAAAGATGAGTAGAAAGTAAAAACAAAGCAAATTGTAAAACAGACATACAGTATAATTCAATATTAGTTTAAAATACAAAATACTAAAAAACTGTGTTTGTATTTATGCATTCATGGTCATTTATACTTGAAAATGCATGGGAAAAGGTCTAGATTATCTAGAATTATTTACACAGAACCTTTCACAGTGATTGCTTCTAAGAAGTGAGGTTCAAGAGAGGTGGCCAAGAAAGCTGACACTTTTAACTTTATATATGCTTTTTAAATTTAAATTTATTTATTTTTATTTTGTTTGTTTATTATTTTTAGAGGCAAGGTCTTGCTCTGTCGCCCAAGCTGGAGTGCAGTGATACAATCATAGCTCACTGGGGTCTTGAACTCCTGGGCTCAAGTAATCCTACCACCTGAGCCTCCCGAGTGGCTGGGGCTACAGGCATGCACCGTCACGCCTGGCTAATTTATTTTTATGTTTTTAGAAACAGGTTCTCATTTTGTTGCCCAGCCTGGTCTTGAATTCCTGGCAAGTGATTCTTCTGACTCAGCCTCCCAAGTAACTGGGATTATAGGTTCAAACCACAATGACTGGCTGAATTTATTTTTTATAAGGAACGCATATTAATTTTTTAAAACTGTTGAGTTATAACATAAATAGACATCTAATATATATTTATATGTATGCACATATGGCTCAAATATATTATTACACACTGAAACCACTAGGTAACTAATACCTATATCAGTAATCAGAATATCACTATCACGACAGAAATCCCTTTGTCCTCCCCCAGTTCACTACCTCCTCTGCCAGAGGAAATACCTTTGTTACTTCTAAGATGGACTAATTTTGCCTAGGTATCAAATAAAATAGAGCCTACTTTTTTCTGTCTGGCTTATTTTGTTCAGCATGTTTATGAGACTACATCCCTTTCTTTTGAAGTTTAAAAAAACTTTTTACTTTGAAATAATTACAGATTCACAGGAAGTTGTCTTTTAAAATTTTAAATCACTAAAGAAAAAAAGTTTGTCATCTCTTGGATGTGTCCACCCTAACATCTCATGGCATACATAGTCAGGTGCTTTCTCTTTTGTGAGCCAGGAGCTCCTTGCTCTGTGACTTTTGTGTATCTCTTACCACATATCTTTAACTATTTGTTTGTGTGTCATTTCTTCCTCTCTAGATTGTAAGCCTCTGTGAACTGCAATCCCTTCACCCTTATACACCTGCTTTATACCCTAGTGCTTCACACACAGTGGCACCTAAACCATTTTTGTTCAAGAAAAGGAGTAAATTCTAGTCGTGGCTGTGCTAGTCACTGACAGACTTTGTGTCCATTGAATTTCTCTGAGCTGATTTCCTCAACTGTAATATAGACGTTATAATTGTATCTCTACAGATGCTTTTAGCTGTATGTAACAGAAAGCCCAACTAAAAGTGGCTACGGTAGTAAGTGGATTTATTGATTCAAATAAGGAGAATTTGCTAGAATTGCTCAGTTCAGCAGCTCAGCAACACTATCAGGACCCATATTCTGGTCATCTTTCTGCACTGCCACACTCAGCATGTCAGCAAGCACTGCTCCTTGTCACAGGATGGCTGCTGTGGCCCCAGGCTTTACATCTTCACACATGAACATCCTGGGGCAACAAAGGACCATTTCTTATTAAATATCTCTTTTTATGATTATGGAAAATAATTAGAAGCCTTTCAACAGAACTTGGCATCTCATTGACCACAGTTCTGTCATTTGCCAATGCCTAGTTCCTGGCAAGAAGGAGTCCAAGATTGATTTATGTCCTGGAGCTGGAGATTTTCTTCTCGAGCATTTGGAAGCTAGATACCTAAAATAGTTTTTTGTTATCAGGGAAGAGAAAGGGTGGAGAATAATGGATATTGAAGAAAGTTAACAATGTCTGTCCCTGTAACACTTTTCTTTACTAATGTAAATTAAGGATAATGTATATCTAAAGATATATGCATGCTGAAATACCATGAAGTTACAATATATCATTAGTGCTTGATACTGGCTCTGTGGATTATTTTAGAAAAGTCTCCCTTTGCCGCCCTAGCTAGCAGCCTGCTTTAGGGCAAGGAGTACAGAAACAATTTTACTCTTTGCCAAAGCAATACATTATTAGAAGGGTAAATCTATTACAGAAAATAATGTAATTTATTTCAAATGTGAATTATAAATTGTTTTTTAATTTTTTGATATTTAAAAATTATCTATAAATTATCATTATTGTCGTTGATATTAATATAGCGTTTTGGATTTTTCCTTTTTAAAATACCGAATATGTTAAATGACAGGCCAAATCATATATTCCTTCACTTCTTTTTTTCCCCCCAACAGATTAGGGTGAAGAACCAGACGGGAAAAAGAAGTTTACTCTTTAACTGGTATCTTTTTATGGTAGCTGGTTAGATGAGAGGCTGTCCTGCAAAATTATGTTTTCAGAAGATGTTTCTAAAAGTTGATTTACTCCAAGTTTAGGAAGCAAGTATTTGTGTGAATCAGCAGGGTTTAGCTAACCTGTCTCATCCTAACTCTATCTGAAAAGGAGAGAGGGATTCTTAGTTTCTGTCAGTGAAGCACCAAACATTCCTTCGCTCTGAGAAATGAGGCCCTAGAAATTTTCAACTAATGTGTTCAGTTGTCACTCTTTCTCCTACTCCCACCTCCATTGCCGTTTAAAAAACCTCTCCCACTTTGCCTAAACAAATCATATCATTTTGACCAAGAAGAATGCTAAAGATAGAGATCAGTTCTGAACTTAATTTTCCCTATGAGCAGTAAATGATTATTACTCATCTGGTTTTATCTAGTGCTTCTGTCGTGTAATATAGGAATTGGGGAAAAAATTAACTCCTTTCTTGTGGAGTGAAGAAGCACAAATGAACTTACCCTGAAAAGTTCTGTTACCTGAAGGAAAATAATTGAGTGAAATTGGGGGAGTGTGTTAATCAACAGAACTTGAAATTCGTTTTTCTGAGTATGTGATTTTATTTATTAGAGATTCTAGAAGTTTGCCTTGAATTTGAGACAAATTCACATATGATTTTGAGTTAATCCACCAGTGCCTTTTAATTGTAACATTTATAAACATCTGTCATAGAGACTGATTTCTGCTTATCCTATGATGTGGGTTCATCAGATAAAACAGTATTTGCAGGTTATCAAAAGTGCTGCCCCTTAGCTTCATCAGCTCCTGCTAATAGCTGATAAAATTATATATAACTCTTTAAATTTCTAGTATTCCTTTTTACAGCTTCCCTTCCCCTAGCTCTTACTTGCTCAATTATATACTTTATGGGTAAAGTGGTTTTAGCTATTACTTCAGAGTATCCTTCTGAAGAGAAATTGATTAGTTCTCCAAAAATGGAAAGACTAGTATGATTCTCTAGGGCAGGGATTGGTAAAATTATGACTTGAACATGGGCCAAATCTGTCCTGCCACCTGTATAGTTATTAGAACACAACCACACTCTTTCCATTTACATATTCTCCATGACTGACTGCTTTCGTGCCACAATGGCAGAGTTAAATAGTCTTAACAAAGACAGTATGGCCTTACAGTAGTTACTATCTGGTTATTTTTAGAAAGTTTACCAATCTTACTCTAGAGAAATTTAACCAGAAAGGCACTCAACTTAGAGATATTAGGCACCATATAACAGCCTTGGGCAGGAGTGAGTGCTACACTGTATATAGACTATATGTATACTGAAAACAGGATATATGGTGTATATGGAATAGTAAGAGCTCCTTCTCTCATAAACATGCCAGCTCCCCAGAGAATTCAATTAATTTTGAATACCTCATTTTTTTAGCCACTTTTATTTTTTGTCTCTATTCCTCTCCCCACCTCTCTCTTATAGGTTTATTGAGGCATAATTAATGTAAAAAATGATACACCTTGAAAGAGTCTAATTTTTGATGGTGCGAAACCATCATCATGATCAAGATGAGCATATGCATCACCTCTGAAGTGTTCTTGGTCGTCTCATTCATCCTTCTCTCAATCCAGTCCCCAGGCAAACACTGGTCTGCTTTTTGTAACCCAGTTTTTAGCTGTTACAAATAACATTAATTTGAGCATTCATGTCCAAGTCTTTGTGTGGAGATCTGCTTTCATTTCTCTTCAATAAATGCCTTAGTATGTCTGGGTTGTATAGTAGGTATGTTTTTAACTTTTTAAGAAACTGCCAATATGTTTTCCAAAGTGGTTGTACTATTTTACGTTCCTTCTAGTAGTGTATGAGAGTTCTAGCTGCTCCACATTCTTAGCACTTCAATCTTAAATATGAACATAGCCAAGAATCACTGGATATTTAAGGGAAGCCACTAATGTGCAAGTCAGAGCAGGCCAAGAGAATTGGAAGGGACAGTAAAAGAAGATATTGCATCAGTGAAACAAGGAGAGGATGCTAGAAATAAAGGAACAATTAGAAAACAAGAACAATTCTTGATTAACAAAAAAAAAAGGTTGGAAAACAAAATTGGAGCTGTCTCTCAGTAAATAGATGGAAGAGACAAGGAGGGGGATAGACAGCAGAATAGAGAAAAATTTTAATAGGGTCACCCAGAAAGTCTCATGCCTGGCTAATAAAAGTTCTGAGACAAGGGAACAGAGAAAATGGAGAAAAGAAAACCATCCAATAACTAATACAAGGAAATGTCCCACAACCGAAGGGCATATAATTCCAGATTAATAGAATCCACTGAGTGCCTAAAACAGTGAATGAAAAAAACCTCATACCAAGACACAACATGGTGAAACTTTAGCAAAACAAGAATAAAAGATCCTAAAAGCTTCCTCAGAGGGGGGGAAAAAAAAACAGTTGCGAACAGGAATTGGGAATCAGATGGCATCAGACTTCTCAGCAACAACAAAGAAAGTTAGCAGTCATTGGAATGATGCTTTACAAATTCTGAAAAGTAGTGATTTCCAGTGTAGAATTCTGTACCCAACCCATCTCTTGATCAAGTCTGGGGATAGAATAGACATTTTAAGATATGCAGGGTCACAAAACTTACCTCCCATACATCTTTTTTGAGGGAGCTATTGGAGGAAGTTCTCCATCAAACAAGAAAGTGAACCAATAAAGATGAAGGCATTGATTCCGAAAACAGGGATTTCAGTATCAAAGAAAATCCCATTTGATGAAGGGAAAAACTTAATAATTGTTGTACAACAGGTTTAGAAAACAGCCGGTTTAGTTTGGACAGGAGGATGGAAGACTTAGGAGAAACAAAGCTAAGAAAGTGGACCAATATAACATACAATGTGTTTTGAGCCATTATTGAGAGATATGTTATAGTTTCTTTGGAAAGTATGGGAAAGAATTAATTGTAGAATTATAGAAAACCAAATGAATGACAAAGCAAGTCAATTTTAAGTTCCAGGAATAGCAAAATGTTGTATAAGAAGTATAGGTGTCTCACCAATTAATTAATGTTATTTATATAACAATACAAGCCTTAAATATGGATTTAATCATTAAAATGGCCATGCTATCCAAAGCAATCTACAGATTCAATGCTATTCCTATTAAATGACCATTAAGGTTCTTCACAGAACTAGAGAAAACTGTTTTAAGATTCATATGGGATCAAAACAGAACCTGAATAGCCAAGGCAATTCTTAGCCAAAAGAACAAAGCTAGTGGAGGCATCATGCTAACCGACTTCAAACTATACTACAGGGTCACAGTGACCAAAACAGCATGGTACTGGTACAGAAACAGCATAGACTAATAGAACAGAATACAGAACCCAGAAATAAGACTGCACACCTACAGCTACCTGATCTTCGACAAACCTGACAAAAACAAGCAATGGGGATGGAATTCCCTATTCAGTAAGTGGTGCTGGGATTGCTGGCTAGCCATATGCAGAAAATTAAAACTGTAGCCCTTCCTTATATCATATACAAAAATAAACTCAAGGTAGATTAAAGACTTAAATGTAAAACCCAAAACTATAAAAGCCCTGGTAGGTAACCTCAGCAATACCATTCAGAACATAAGCATTGGCACAGATTTCACGATGAAGATGCCAAAAGCAATTGGGCAAAAATTGACAAATGGGATCCAAATAAACTAAAGAGCTTCTGCACAGCAAAAGAAACTATCAACAGAGTAAACAGCCTACAGAATGGGAGAAAATGTTTGCACACTGTGCATCTGACAAAGGTCTAATATCCAGCATCTATATGGAACTTAAACAAATTTACAAGAAAAAAAACAACCCCATTACAAAGTGGGCAAAGGACATGAACAGACACTTTTGAAAAGGAGACACGCATGTGGCCAACAATCATATGAAAAAAAGCTCAACATCACTGATCTTTAGAGAAGTGCACATCAGAACCACAATGAATGGTTCCATCTGCTTAGAAATAGTCTCTTTTAATATCAATGAATTCTTAAGTAAAAAATATTACTTTATATAGTATAACATAATTTTATATGAGTATGTGCTAAGATTACAACTTGTGGTTTCTTGCCTTTTTTTCTTTCTTAGAGCTGTAGGAGGAGACTAGAATATTGGCAGTAGGAGTTGAAGTCCATCATTTCTTTAAACATTTGTTTTTCAAAAGTTTATAAAAGTAATTCATGGTTGGGGTGTAGTGGCTTACACCTGTAATCTCAGCATTTTGGTAGGCTGAGATGGGAGGATTGCTTGAGGCCAGGAGTTTGAGACCAGCCAGGCCAACGTGGCAAGACCCCATCCATGTTTTTAAAAAGTCGTGCATATTTATTTGGCAAATTCAGTAAAGAGAGAAATCTAATTTAACTGTGATCCTACTTCCATGTTTTAGATCCTTTGAGTCTTTTTTTCTGTTCCATAAATTTATATTAAAAAATAAAATGGGCTGGGTGCGGTGGCTCACACCTGTAATCCCAGCACTTTGGGAGGCCGAGGCGAGTGGATCACCTGAGGTCAGGAGTTTGAGACCAGGCTGACCAACGTGGGCAAAACCCTGTCTCTGCTAAAAATACAAAAAAAAAATTAGCTGGGCGTGGTGGTGGGTGCCTGTAATCCCAGCTACTTGGGAGGCTGAGGCAGGAGAATTGCTTGAATCCAGGAGGCAGAAGTTGCAGTGAGCCGAGTTTGAGCCACTGCACTCCAGCCTGGGCGACAGAGCGAGACTCTGTCTCAAATAAATAAATACTACAATGGAGGCTGGGTACAATGGCTTATGCCTGTCATCCCAGCACTTTGGGAGGCTGAGGCAGGAGGATCCTTTTGAGGCCAGTTTGAGACTAGCCTAGGCACCATGGCAACATCCCATCTCTACACAAAATAAAAAATGTTAGCCAGGTGTGGTGGCATGTGTGTAGTCCCAGCTACTTGGGAAGCTGAGTCAGGAGGATTGCTTGAACCCAGGAATTCGAGGTTACAGTGAGCTACGATCATACCACTGCACTCCAGTCTTGGCGACAGTGGAACCCTGTCTTTTAATACACCATAGAATACTATGCAGCCATAAAAAAGGATGAGTTTGTGTCCTTTGTAGGGACATGGATGCAGCTGGAAACCATCATTCTTAGCAAACTGTCACAAGAACAGAAAACCAAACACCGCATGTTCTCACTCATAGGTGGGAACTGAACAATGAGATCACTTGGACTCAGGAAGGGGAACATCACACACCGGGGCCTATCATGGGGAGGGGGGAGGGGGGAGGGATTGCATTGGGAGTTATACCTGATGTAAATGACGAGTTGATGGGTGCAGCACACCAACATGGCACAAGTATACATATGTAACAAACCTGCACATTATGCACATGTACCCTACAACTTAAAGTATAATAATAATAAATAAATTAAAAAAAAAGAAACTAAAAATAAATAAATAAATAAATAAAATTGAGATTGGTATTATACTTATTATTTTAGAAATACTTACTTTGTCTATATCTTGAGCATTTCTTTACATTCTTAATTATTCTTCAGGAATAATAGTTTTTAGTGGCTTGATAGTATCCTATCATTTGGGTAGGGTATCATATATACAGAGTTTATTTAATTAGTTCACTATTTTTAGACATTTAAATTATTCACAGTTTTTTACTGTTATATGCCTAGCTTTGCAGTGTACATTCTTGGACACAAATATTTGTACATAATTTTGATTATTTCCTAGAAGTAAAAAAAAAATCAGATAAGAAATAAATAAATAGATGCTTCTACACATCTTTGTGAAGACTTCTTCGGTATGTTTAGTAGAATCTAACTCCAACTAGCTTAATTTTGAAGGGGAATTATTGGAACTGTATTAGGGCACCTTGGGTGACCCTGGGGCAGTTTTAGGGGCTGGAACTGGAGTCTCTGTCTCTTGTGTCTCTTCGTCTTTCTTTGCATCTGCTTCATTTCCGCTGTCAAGAGATTGACTTTCTCAGCTTTTCCTGTATTCGTAGCAGGCAAAAGGCTCTGGTCACTGTGAAGTTCCCATGTTTGTATCGTCCCCATTCTAGACACTATCCCAGACCCACTGGCTTGTTCTCATTCCAGATTTTGGAAAGAGAATGTAATAAGCCTGCTTTGAGCCAGGGGACCATGTTACTAGTACAGACATGGCTAGATCAGAGAGCCCATCTCAGAGAAAAGAGTTCTGAGTTAGGCAGATAGCCTAAAAAGTTTCTGAAGCCTTTTATGTTACCTAATTGCTCTCTAGAAAGACTGTGCATGTTTAGGGTCAGTCATTTTATTAAAGGAGAAGTTATTTAACATGCTGGATGGAATTCCTACCTTGAATCTAATGAAAAGTTTTAATCCTCAATTCATTTGGCAAATAATTATCGGGCACTTCCTATGTGCCAGGTACCTTTCTAGATGCTGAGAATATATCAGTCCTACAAGACTAAGTTCGTGCCTGTCCTTTTTAGTCAGCTGTTAGAAGGTGAGTTTCCTTTGAATTGCCCTTCAAAATATCCTTTCAAAGTCTTAATCAGATTTCATTTTACCAACAACATGACACAGTTAAGCCTGGTGTAAAGAGGAAACACCTATAATGTTTCCTCTGTTGGATACCATTCATTTTTTCTAAGTAAATGATTGGAAGTTGTGAGGTTATGATACTTGACATTTAAGAATGTTAACAGTTTAACCTGTCTCCTCCTCTTACCCCCATGATAGGGCAGCAGTAGAGTGTAGGGAGGTGTTCAGGCTATGACTTTCTAGTTTCTGTTTTCTGCAGGTTTAAGTGAGATCCTTCACATTTAACAAGGCTTTGTTAAAGGTGAGATGTTAGGGACTAGAGTTCTCCAGGTTGGAAACTTAACTGACAGAAAAACCTTTGCAAAGTAGGAAAACAGGTATGTTTTGAATTTCTACCAAAAACAAATTAGACTTTTTTTTTTTTTAATTTGTGCCTGTCAGGTTAGTAGTAAAGTCACTCACTGACAAAGTTGAAAATAGTCTGTGTGAGACTGGAGTTTTAGAGGAAAAATTCCCTTAAGCACCATATTTTTACACTTGGCTCCTCTGAGTCGGCTCTCATCTAGAAAATTTATGATGCATTTATGCCAAGGTTAGTGTGGAGTGCCTTCTCATGAGACCCGATCTCAGTTTCATAGGTCCTCCTTCAAGTGAGCTAGGGTAAGTTCTAGAACAGCCTAGTGCCTTTTGCACTTGTGAGACCTCTTGCTGCTGGAGTTAGGGTTTTAGGTGATTTTACTTATTTCAGCCTGAGTCATATAGACGACATTTTAAAAGAGATACCAATTCTCTTTTTTCCTCTATTTGAAAAGCAAAACATGGAGAACAGAAAGTACAGTTTTTCCCTTTATAGGTCAAGACATTTCATTCGTTTTGCAGTTTCTAAACCAGCCTGGGTTCATTGGGAAAATAAAGCCCTAATGCGCTTGGCACCTAATACACTCCTGTGCATCTAGATTGATAATTGAGAAAATAGTCACTGAAATATTTGTGTTTTTTGGTTTAAATGAGGAATCCTGGCTGAGGAAGGCTGATGGGAAACCCTCTCCCATAAAACTTATAGACATGCAAAGATTATAGCTGAGTTGAGTGTACATTGATAGGGTAACTGCTTATGTAGTTCTAAGATGGAAAATAAAAAGGTCTTAAGCATTACTGGACATGACCACTGGACATGACCCAGTAAAAACCGTTCTGCTCTTAGTTTCCTTAGGCACAAAATGAGCTTGGGGGAAAAAAAACTCCCAATTGTAGTTTTTATATAAACCAAAACAGATGAATGTCAATAATATTTTTTGTGTGCTAACATTTTAATTTTTTCAGCACTTACTATAGCCATCTTGACTTTTTTTTTTTTTTTTTTTTTTTACTGTATTTAAAGCAAAAAAATCAGTTATCTTTAAGCTGAGGTACTTGATTAGTTTTTTTTTTTTATTTTTTTTAATTTTTATTTTTTGGAGACGGAGTCTCGCTCTGTCGCCCAGGCTGGAGTGCAGTGGTGCAATCTCGCCTCACTGCAAGCTCCACCTTCCGGGTTCACGCCATTCTCCTGCTTCAGCCTCCCAAGTAGCTGGGACTACAGGTGCCCGCCACCACGCCCGGCTAATTTTGTGTATTTTTAGTAAAGATGGGGTTTCATCGTGTTAGCCAGGATGGTCTTGATCTCCTGACCTCGTGATCCGCCCACCTCGGCCTCCCAAAGTGCTGGGATTACAGGCATGAGCCACTGCGCCCGGCCGATTAGTTTTTAAAATAGATAAACAAAAAGCACCTCAGCCCACTGTTTGTGCTTATAAATAATATAATTGTTTTATGGAACTGAGTCCTGGGGAGGAGGACAGCATAAGGATTGTTGGCTAAAAGTGTCAGAGTTTTCAGGAAGCACAAGGATTCTATAGCTAATCTGAAAGTTTCCCTTTCTAAGGGTCTTTTAAGCAGCAGCAAATGCAAAATAAATCTACATTGTATTTCTGCAACTAAATCCTGATTCATTGATTGGGAGAGCCTTTATTGGTGAAGTAAACATACAGGTAAAACAGAGTTTCATGGGCCATAAAAATGACATTGTCTCTCTTGAACAAGTTCAGATTTCTTGATATTAACAGAAACTTAATTTCTCCTGTCTCCATTCTCCCCGTTTTAGAAAGACTTTTACAAGGACCTATTTTTTAAAAGTCCAGTTTCTCTTTTTAAAATCTTGACTGTGATATTAGCTCACGCTAATTTGAGAACTATCAGGGTTTACAGTTCTTAAAGTAAAAGTTTTCCTTTTGTCCATCACCTCCATATTTAACCTAGGACATAATTGGAGTTATCTTTTTCATAGAAACTGACCCACACAGCCCAAGCCAGTGAAAATGCAAAGCCTGTTTTGCTCTCTGAATCCCCTGCCAGGTATCCCATGGAATAAGATTGGAGTTATTGACTGTCTTGAGAAAGACTTAATGAAAACAAAATTGCTAAATTGCTACCTAACTTAAAAAAATGTAAATAGTTCTGTTTTCTCTGTATAAGATGAGATTCAAAACTGGAGGCATTAAATTACATAAAGGGTATTTTGTTACTTTAAGATAGGAAACAGAGAAGCAATAACTTTATTTTAAAAAAAAAACAGGTTACATGGAAAACTTCTCATTGAGAAGGTATTGCATGAGCTATAAAGAAGCAAAAATATTTTAAATGTCAAGACTTTCAATAAAAGGTGCATTAAAGAGCCTCCTGGTGGCAGCAGTTCTTTGTTGCCAGTGTCCTCATTTGAGACACCTGCCAAATGGGAACTGATTCTGAATTAGCAAAACAAAACTATTCAATTTGCCATATCCTTTTAACGCCAAGTAAAATAATGTGTTGAGCGTTTAAAAATTCTGATTTTAGGCTTAGATCGTGTTATATTTTCAATGAATCCCCTGCTATGTAACTTATAAATGCCTTAAAGGTAAATCAGGGAGTCTGCATGTAAATTGTTGGGCGTCTATATTAAGAGATTCCATGACTCCTTCTGCCTCTGTGCCTGACAGTCCTTTGATGATGTAATGTATAGACTTGGTAATTTTGTTGGATCTCAGTTCAGATGACCTACTAGTAAAGGGATGAATTGACTGCTCTAGGGAATTGGAAAGGTCAATGGAAAGAAACCTGTGGCTAGCATTTGTATAACAGTAAAAGCTCTGTGGAGAGCAAAGTCTCAACTGACTCACTGGTTTAATTGTCACGCCTCATTCTGAATGCCGGTTCTAGTGGGTTACTGTGTACTCTATACTTTTCCCATCAGTTGTAGACCAGTTATCAAGAGTGAGTTGTGTTTGTTTCCAGACTTGATTCTGCCATTTGTTCTTGTTATTGTAATTTAATTAACCATTATTAAACCAATGAGTTTTAAAAAACCAAGTTGTTTTCATGAAATCTATAATTTAATGCTTTGGAAATGATAAAAAAAAAAATACTAAAAATTTGCTGCTGTTATATTTGGGTAAGAGAACTATAACAGAACGGGGTAAATTATTAATGTCCAGAAGGATTCTACATTCAGATTGCTTCAGAGTATCTTAAGTTCTCGCCATAATTTAAAAGTCCAAAATGGAAATGGTGGAGGATGCACTATAGTTATGGGTTATGAAAGACAGACATTTTGGCACTCTAACCTGTAGATCCATATAAACAGAAAGTCTGGTCCTATATTACAAGATTACCAAATGAAGGTTCATTTAAACTAAAATAAAATGCTTAGGTATGCTTATCAAATTTTTGTGATTTCCTGCTTTGTATGACTTTTTTTCCTTATCTGATCAACTGCTGGTCCTAATCATTACTGGTTAAGAGAGCTTCTATTGTATTGCTTCAGGGTACTAGACCTGAAAGGTAATCTTTCAGCATTTAATTCATTCATTCACAAATATTTATGGAGTATCTATTATTTGGAGGCATTCCACTCAGCCTCAGTGATGAACAAGGCTGAAAAAGCTTCTCTTCTTAAGGAACTTACCTTCTGGTGGCATATTAGTGAGAGTATAGTGATTTGAATAGTAATGATTTTTCTCAACAGTTGTAGAGTAATAAGATCTAGTCTTTGATTTGAAGGCCAGTGCCACATCTTCTTGTAAACTGCTGGTTCTCAACCCTAGCTTGTACCCTAATAAAATGAAAAGCTTTTGAAAAATCCTGCATACGGGACTGCACCTTAGACCAGTTGAATCAGAATCTTTGAGAATGGCACCCAGGCATACAAAGATGTGTAGGAGTAGGTAAGTGGATTTTAGTTAAAGTTGTTTAATATTGCCCAAACTGAATTGGATAACCCCAAGCCAATTTGACATAGCATTTTTATTCCTGAATCATCTGGGGGCAAATCTGTATGTTGTTAGTTTGTCAGAGTTAATGATTTGTTTGTTTAAATCTTGCTAGAGAAGAAACTTTATGTAATATAATTTTCAAGGATTACTATCATATTAATACTCTGACTTTCAGCTTTTCCTTTTAGAAAAACATTTTTTAAAATGAGTTGATTGAAATTCTTTTTTGACTATAGTTAGAGGAATACAACTTTTACCAGCGTATTTTAGTTTTCAGAAACATTTTAGTGGGTCAGAAGCCTCAAGAAAAGCATCATATATTTTATTTGCTTAAAATATTAATGTTCAACTTTCTTCCTCCACTGCCATGATGATGCTTGTGAAAAAGCTTGTGGCGAAGGGGGGCAAAATAAGCAAGATCTGAATGGAATCGTGGATGCTGCCAATTTTTAGCAGGTTCTCCAAGAGAAAGTGAATGGAAAAGCTTGGAATCTCGTTGGAGGGGTTGTAACCATCACATGCAGCAAGAGCAAGGCCACTGTAACTTTTGAGGTGCCTTTTTCCAAAAGGTTTTTGAAATATATCACAAAAAAATCCTTGAAGAAGAATAATTTATGTGATTGATTGCACATAGTTGCTAACAGCAAATGGAGTTACAAATTATGTTACTTCCAGATTAACCAGGTAGAAGAACAGGAGGAAGATAAGGATTGAAACTCATTTATCTGGAATATTTTATATGAGTCATTGAATAAGATGGGGAACAAAAAAAATTAATGTTCAGCCTATATGAAACACTGATTAAGGTTAGAACTCCATGCTGAGGCATGGGGTTCTTTTTACCAGTCATAGTATATATGTAATTATATATATAATGAAGAAAGAATAATTGATGTCAAAGATACTGATAACATCTTAAAATAAAATATCCTCTTAAGAATGATTTCATTTATACTTAATCTTTAGGTCCAGCAACTTTGGAGGTTGAAAGTATAGCACATTTATGATTTTTCTTCCTAGCTCTTACAAAATATTAGTTGTGCATTCTTGCTTTTATTTACACACTTATATCAAAAGAGGACTAGAAGTTAGTACCCTTTACTTTTAGGTATTTGTTTCACTAGTAGTTCTTTCATAATGATATTTTGTAAATCAGTTACATATATTATAAAAAGTGTTTTATTCTGCTATCCATGAGAGATGTGATCTAGTGTTCTGTGAAACCAAACATTTATCAGGACACTAAATCAACTTCCAAAATACACATTACATTTGATTATGAATTTTGAATTGAAAATGTAGTCCTAATCATTCAGTTCTGCCTTTAGAATAATAATGCTTTGGGAGCGGGTACATTACTCGAGGCCCTTAGATTTTCACCTTGTTGTGTAGAAGTAGCTTCTTTTCATCCCTGATTTGCCTTCATGTGAGAATTATTCTTCTACTTCATCTTGTAGCACATGTGTATCTGCATGGGCATCATACACACGCACATGCCCCTTAAAGATGGAACTGTTAATTTTCCGTTTCTGTGATCCCTTTGCTTATTCATCATGGTAAGCCTGGTAATGCCGAGACCAGCTCGGTCGGGGAGACCCTAACCCAGCAGCGCTAGAGGAATTAAAGACACACACACAGAAATAGAGAGGTGTAAAGTGGGCAATCTGGGGTCTTACAGCCTTCAGAGCTGAGAACCCCAATAGAGATTTACCACCACGTATTTAATAACAGCAAGCCAGTCATTAGCATTGTTTCTGTAGATATTAGATTAACTAAAAGTATCCCTTATGGGAAACGAGATTAACTAAAAGTATCCCTTATGGGAAATGAAGGGATGGGCTGAAATAAAGGGATGGGTTTGGCTAGTTATCTGCAGCAGGAGCATGTCCTTAAGGCACAGATTGCTCATGCTATTGTTTGTGGTTTAAGAACGCCTTTAAGCAGTTTTCTGCCCTAGGTGGGCCAGGTGTTCCTTGCCCTCATTCGGGTAAACCCACAACCTTCCGGCGTGGGTGTTATGGCCATCAATAGTACGTCACAGAGATTTTGTTTATGGCCAGTTTTGGGGCCAGTTTACGGCCAGATTTTGGGGGGACTGTTCCCAACATGGTAAGATGGCTTGGTCAAAGATGTCCAAGAAGGTGGAAAAGCCTTGCTAACTGGAAGTAAAAGGGAAAATATTTAAAGATTTACTAGGCGATTAACTGCTTTGATAAAGATTTCATCAGGGCACATGGTGAAAAACTGATAGAAATAGAATATTTTCTTACCAGCACTAGCAGCTAGGAGCAATTTAGCTCCATGACTATCTTACTTCTTCTATCCCTACCTTTTGTTTTAGTTAAACTATTGTTGGCTCCTGTGTAGTACTTAGCAGTTTTCAATTCTGTAAAGTAAACATGTGTTTTTTTTTTTTTTTTTTTCTTATCGGAGCTCAGAAAACTGATAGGCAGTGAGGTTGAATGGCTAGTACAAAGGTATTTGGTAGGTGTATGAGTGAAGACTCTTCTGCTTTCCAGTGATAGAAACTCAATTCAATGTTGTTGAAGGAAAAGAGATTTATTGGTATATATAACTAGTAAGTTCAGGGATATAGCTGCTTTCGGGCATGGATGGATTTAGGACCTTTAGGACACTTTCTCCCTCTTTTGGCTTCATTTGCTTACAGGCTGCCCTGTACTGGCAGAGGTTACTTCTGGCAGCTCTAGGTTTACAACCTGCCATTTAATCACTCCAATGAAGAGGTTAAGTTTTTTTGTTTGTTTGTTTTTTCCTGGAAGTACCAGCATAGAGCATGGGCATGATTTTTAGGTCCATTTTCAAATCAGTCATCCTTTTGTGGCTGGGGAACTGGAGTCCCCTCATTGTTTGGGCCTGGGTCACGTGCTACTCCTGGATCATCTCAACCTTGACTATTGACTATTCCATTGACTGTTTTCATAGGAGTAAACTTTGGGAGGCTACCTTATATTTGGAATTCTACTAGTAGTTTGAAAAACATATGGGGGAAAGGAAGCTTGATAGAAAAGCTATTTTTGGATATTTTAAATGTTCCGACCATTGCAAGAAGCTCCTGGTTTCTGTACAGAAGAATTTTTGTCCCAGTTTACCTTTTCTTCTTCTGCGTGTTTCCCCATCCACTATCACCTTTCTTTCTGCTTCTTAGCTTAAGTCCATTCCTTCATCCAATCCTTTGTCTTCCTCTAATGTCTTCCTCCGTGGGAGCAGAGACCAGTTTCCTCACTCCTGTGAGTTGAGACATGATGACCATTCTCTTCCTTCAAGGGAAGTACTACAGAATGGAATTGCACATTGGCATACTTAAAAACAGCTGGTTAAATGAGAATTCCGTTTTCTCTGTGTAGACAAGAAGCTTTGTGTTTCTGAAGACCAAAGTCAGAGTACTCTGTTTCAGGTTTCCTTAGGCAGCTTCAACCCATGTGTCTCTCGAGGCCCCAGAAGGAGTCTAGACACTGGAAATGAAGGCCTAGTAAACTCTTTTGTGCCCAAGATGGTATGAGAATGGAGGCGGGAGGTAACGCTAAATGCTCTGGTTTTCATTCTGGCTGTCACAAGAATAAAAATGACCTAACTGTATTTTGGGCCCCCAGGCAGCACTGAAATGACATGCCACCTGCTGACCTAATCCATTTCATTTCTGGTACTAGGATAGCCAAAGCAATTTGCTCAATTTGCAATTGACTATTTACTCTTTAAAGCAGCGATGATTAGATCTAGCGTAAGAAACCACATACTTTATTTATCAAGAATTAAAACTTGAAAGGTGGAAAGTTATCCTTTTTGGAAGAAGCCATTTAAATGTGGTGTATTTTACCTCAGAGAGACTAACTATGCTTTTAGAAAGCTACTTTTTGCTGCTGTTTCCCAGGAAGGAGTACAATCTGCTGATGAGATTTAAGATAACAGAAGTGTTTCTCAGCAGCAGCTGAATGGGACAGAGAACTCAGAGACTGCTATATTTATCTTTAGGTAAATTTTTGCAATTTACTAGAAAAAAATCCGTGTAGCATGCAAGCAGATTAACTCATGTTAATCCAGCAGCTGCTTCTCTGGCAAATAGTAGAGAGGGGTGTATGTCATAGCTGTAGTCCTGCATACACACTCAGGTGCTGGACATACTTCTTTTGTCTCGATGCCAAGAGCCGCATAGGCTGATGTGTTCCTGTTTCCTCAATTTTAATTTTTAAAAATCTTATTAATTCCAATTCTTTCTCTTCACCATTAAATTGAAGTAATTAAAAATTGTAAATTATAGTTTCAGGAGCTTGGACTATGCTCTTGAACATTGTACTTAATAGTTTCATGTATAGTACTGCAATTGATGAATTAAAATTATGGAAGTACCTACTTCATTCCCCTCCCAGAGATGCTTATGTCAGTAAGTAACATGCTGGCAGAATTAAGGTGTCTGCTTCCAGTTCAGCCCTCTTTTATTTCTTGTTGCTTTTTGTGATTCGGCAGCTATGGAATTTGCCTCCCTGCATGGGCCTCTCAGAAGCCAGCTCTCCTGCTCTCCCCAACATGCTCACAGTCAGCAGAACAGGGAAATCACACTGATCAGCACACCACTCAGTTGATCAAAGTAAGCCGGCCACTTTTCTTCAACAAGACCCAGCGGTATTAGTCCCCACGCCTTCTCCTGCCGTGAGCAAGGCCACTGGAACGCTGCTGGCAACATTAGTCTGTGTGTAAAAAAGCTGCTTATGTTCCCTTTACCATAGCTTTGGCCTAGGCCAAGTTAAGGGGGGAAAATAGGAGGCAAATGTCCCGACAGCTAGTATCTCTTCTTTTTAAAACTTGGCGTGAAGCATTTCCTTTCAGTGGCAATCCCTAGTGGCAATCGCTAACTCTGCTGGGGAAAGACTTGCTAATTTTCTTTTAATTGCATAAGAGCAGAGCAATACAGCAAATTGAACATGTGGTGACTACATGAAATATATGATAGAATATGGTCTTACTTTGAGCTAATCACAGGTCTGACAAATATACAAAATTAAAATAAGCCACATTTTTTAGTACTTAATCTCTTGATTCTGTTGCTTTTTATTGTTTGCTGGAGAGTCTTACGTTGTTTTGTAGGGAACCTATGGTTCTCAGTGCTAATTTGTTGGATATAGACAGCAGTTTGCTATTCGTGACTAATGGGTGCATAATTCCCTTCCTTGTAAACAATTGGCATTTCAGTACAGTTTACAATATGGAACGTGGAGGGGACCCCCTGAGTAGGACAGTGGCTGCTCTTTGTCACTTGCAGCTGTGTTTGCAAGGGAGCATGCTGGCAACCAGCAAGGAGAGTGCTGTGACAGGTGGGAAGAGCGAAACCAGAAATATGCTTCTCCTTTCTCCTATCTTCTTTCTATCCCTCCTTCCCCCCCACACCCTCTTCTACCTGACCTTCTGTTTTTCTTCTCTTCCCCTTTTAGAAGCCATCTGTTTCCCTCTACCAGTTCTATTTGGCTTGCAGATGCCACTGTACAGGAATACACTGTGTTGAAGCTAGCCTATGCTTGACCTACTGAACGTATGTATTTGGGCTGGGTTCAACCTAATGGATCAAAGGGAATGGTGAGGGCATAAAAAATTTCATAACTTTTACACAGCAATTATGGAGACTCAAAAGGACAACATACCTTACTATCAGGATTTCAGAAATGATAGAGGACTTTTTAAAGCCTGGCTCTGACAGTTCTGTGTTACTTTCTCTTAGAGATGGGAACAACATTAGTTTGTGTGTAAAAAGCTGTTTATATTGCCTTGGCCTGGACCAGGCCTAGGCAAGTGGGGAGAAAAGGAGGAAAATGCCCCAACAACGATAATCTCTCCTTTTGAAAACTTGGTGTGAAGCATTGTCATCCCTGCTGTCAGTAACACAAGCTGTCATTCTGCAGAGCTAGTTTAGCTATTCCCTAACAGACAGCTAGTTACTGCAGAGCTAGTTTAGCTATTCCCTAACAGACAGCTAGTTACTGCAGAGCTAGTTTAGCTATTCCCTAACAGACAGCTAGTTACTACAGAGCTAGTTTAGCTATTCCCTAACAGACAGCTAGCTAATAGTCTGCCTTCTATGGTCTACCTTCAATTATCTATTCCTCAGACATTGCTGGTGGGAATGTAAAATGGTACAGCCAGTTGAAAAACAGTCTGGTAGTTTCTCAAAATATTAAACATAGACTTACCATGTGGCTGAGCAGTTATTCCTAGGTATATATATTTCCAGGTATAGATCCTAAAGAAATGAAAACATACATTCAAACAAAAAAAATTTTTTTTTTTTTTTTGAGATGGAGTCTTGCTCTGTCGCCCAGGCTGGAGTGCAGTGGCACCATCTTGGCTCCCTGCAGCCTCTGCCTCCCGGGTTCAAGCAATTCCCCTGCCTCAGCCTCCCAAGTAGCTGGGATTACAGGCGTATGCCACCATGCCCTGCTAATTTTTGTATTTTTAGTAGAGATGGGGTTTTACCATGTTGGCCAGGCTGGTCTCAAACTCCTGACCTCAGGTGACCCACCTGCCTCAACCTCCAAAAGTGCTGGGATTACAAGTGTGAGCCACCATGCCCAGCCCTCAAACAAAAATTTCTACATGGATGTTCATAGTATTATTCATGGCACCCAAAAAGTGGAAACAACCCATCAACTGATGGATAGTTAAATAAAGTGTGGTATATCCATGCAGTGGAATATTATTTGACAGTAAAAAGGAATGAAGTACTACATGTAGAATGATACATGCTACAACATGGATGAATCTTGAAAACATTATGCTAAGTAAAAGAAGCCAATCATAAAAGGCCTCATACTGTATGATTCTGTTTGTAAGAAATGTTTAGAATATGCACCTCCCTAGAGACAGAAAGTCAATTAATGGTTGCCCAGGGCTGGGGGAATTGTGGATATGTGTGAGTGGTTGGGGAATGGGGAGTGACTGCTAATGTCACAGGGTTCCTTTTAGGGCAGTGACGATGTTCTGAAATTAATTCTGGGGTTGTACAACTGTGGATATGTTAAAAGCCGTTGAATTCTACACTTCAAGCAGATGAATTGTGTGATACATGAATTGTATCTCAATACATCTGTTTTTAAAAAGTATTACATATTTCATTTGGTCTCAGGGCACTGAAATGTCTTTTAATTCAAAGTTATACTGGCTAGGAGAACCCATATTTTCAATAAAGGATACCAGCCTAATAATGGTAATAACTTATTTGCATAGTGTGCCGTTGTTTACCCAGAGTTTTCACGTGCTTTATGTAATTTGATCCCCACTGGACCTCACCATGCAGATGAAATTGACACAAAGAAAAAGTGACTTCTCTTAAGCTTACACAACCAAGAATTGGTAGAACAAGTATTTAATCTCAGGCTTTCTGGTTGTTAGTCACTGCCTTCTTGTCAGAACAATGTCAGAACATTGCAGAGAAATAATAATATCTTCCAGACTCTTAATTATGCTTTAACCCTTTCAGTTCTTGAATGTGACTAGAAAAGTCATTCACCTTCTCTGTCTTGCTTTCCTTACGTGAAAAATGGAGATAATAATGCTTCCTAACTAAAAGTCATTTACCTTCTTGACTTGGTTTCTTTATCCAGAAGAACAAACCAGGAATATTTCCTATCTCTTGGGCACATAATGAAGACTAACTAATAAAAAACAATTATAAAATACCTTACCAGTCTATAAAAATGCTTCATAATAAACCATCAAGGAGTATTGTTTTTCCCTTTCTTTCATGTTTTCAACTCCAGCAATGTATAATAGTAACCACTTATGTCACTTGTCGCTAAGGAGTTCAAAGCATTTTACAGACACTATCAAATTAACCCTCCCTACATCCCTATGAGTTACATAGGGAACTGGTATCAAAAGAGCTAGAGCAAAGTAACCTGCCTGAAGCCTTTATCTCAGGCTGGGTCTATACTGTACCAGTTGCTCATTAATTTCTCCGTAGTGACATTTGTTTGGTCAACTACATTTATTTTCTAAAAGTTTGTTACTTGTTAAACATGAGAAAAATGTTTAAATAGCCTTCCTGAATCACTTTAAATTAGCTTAAAGTTTATCAGAGGTAAAGCTGTTTATTTTGACCTGCCCATGTCATCCTCAATCTAGACTAGCAAACAGCTCAAACTTCTGAATATACACTTTTGACTCGAACTTTCATCATGGGGAGCAGTGACAACTGTGTGTCTTGCTGCGTGGATGGGAGAAATCCTTGATAAGGATTTGGAAACTACTCTCGTTTGTCCAGACACTCTTCACAGAGCGAAGGCAGGCTTCTTTCTATGTTGTTGGGTTTTATAGTGTGTTTACATGTAGAAAGCTCATTTGCCATCTGCATTACCACCTAGATCTTCACCACTGCCATCATCATTTAATATTATTTTTGTCTTGTGGCGTAATACCATTACCAACCCTTTTGACAGAGAAGATATATGAGGGAAATATATGCGCAAAATGATTAGAAAGGCCTCTGTGAGATTGCCTTAGAATGGCTTCTAATAACCATTAGAAAAGCAGACTGAAGCCTGACCCAAACAATGGAAAACATTAAATCCTGGCGTTTCTCTTGCCCTGTGTGAAGAGAAGCTCTGGTTTGTTGTTGAGGCTATCCTGGCAAGGTTTTTCGGTTTGGGTTTGGTTTGTTTTGGTTTTTGGTTTCTCTTTTGCCATATTGATCTCTCATTTTGCTTGATGGGGAAATACTTTTTTTGCCTCCAGAAGTGGATTTCCCTTGCATATTAGCCTTGTTGGTGTGCTGCCCCATAGGAGGATGGCCCCAGTGCTATTGGCACTGTCCTATGTACAGTTAATTAAACCTCCTGCTGTGGACCTGGATTTCTGCTGCTGCTGTTCACTGATGTGTGTGAATTGAGTGAAGTACATGTGCATAAGCTCAGGGACACTCATGAAAACAAACCCTGAAAATAGCAAAAGATGGAGTCAGGGCAAAGCCTTCAGCTTTCAAATAAGCTTGGTAATCTGGCTAGCTGAATGCCAGAGCTCACAAAGCTGAGAATTGCATTTCTGAAGATAACACAGACTCTTTTTGTGTTTTTATCTTTTCTTCCCAAAATGTATTGAGTTTTAATATGGTACTTTATCTCTGTAAGCAAGAAAACAGAGCCCGTTGTGAACTCTTGGGCTATTGAGTCCAACCCAGTGAGGAGTTTATCCTTATTTTTCTGGTGACCACATCTCAAGGTAAACCATGAGCAGAGTCTTACTAGGACACCTGGCTGCCATGGTCTCATAAAGGGGTCTTGGAGCAGAAGGGGGTTAAGAAACTCACAGAAGGCAAGAGTAGGGCTTCCAAAAAGTCTAGTAACCTATGTGTTTTACAGAACAGATAGTGATTTCCTTTGAAGTTAGACCCCTTCTCTTTTTCATTTAACTAAATATTCCAAGAGAGAATCTTGATTTCTTTTTTTTTTTTTTTTTTTGAGACGGAGTCTCGCTCTGTCGCCCAGCCCAGGCTGGAGTGCAGTGGCGCGATCTCGGCTCACTGCAAGCTCCGCCTCCCGGGTTCACGCCATTCTCCTGCCTCAGCCTCCCGAGTAGCTGGGACTACAGGCGCCCACAACCGCCCCCGGCTAATTTTTTGTAATTTTTAGTAGAGACGGGGTTTCACCGTGGTCTCGATCTCCTGACCTTGTGATCCGCCCGTCTCGGCCTCCCAAAGTGCTGGGATTACAGGCGTGAGCCACCGCGCCCGGCCAGAGAATCTTGATTTCTAACCATTCTTTTTTTGACTACGTTGTAGTGCTTTGAGTCCTTGTGATTCTGTTTACTAGGATATAAAATGCTAATTTTAGAAGCTCTAAATAAATTTTTTCCAATTCCTAGCTTGCTTACTTGGGTAAAATATAGCAAGTGATTAGATTGGAGTAATAGTAGTGTCCTAAAAACATATCAGCCACTGAATCAGACAACCTCTCTATTCTTTCTCTACCTTTCCCAACTCCCCTCAGCAAGTTTTGACTATGTATTTTTATATGAAATTCATCAGCCAGGAAGTATATTTTTAGCCTCTCCTTTGTGTTAATACCTGGTGTAATAATGTGTGCTAATGCTTATGATCTTTCATAGGGAAAAAGAAATAAACACACATGGTAGACCAGGACAGTACATAGTGAAGAGTTAGCATGTGGTATAGATAATGAGAAGAGAGAAAGCAGGAACAGCTTGGGAACCCAATTGGGACTTTGCTCCAGAAACAGAAAGAATGGAGGCATTCTGAGTCAGGGGAGTCACACAAGCTAAGGCAGCGATATAGGAATGAACACAAAACACAGATAAGAACTTTGCTATATGTGTAACACTTTTCATAAAAAGTGTTGGGCCACAATCAAAAATAGGATTAAGTAGATATGACAGGACCTCGTACTAGAAGGCCTTATATGACCATACTGTGCTTGCCTAGAACTACACTTGCTTTGAAAGCTTTGATCAGTTCCTATCTTTTGAATGGAATACTTTAGCATTTGAAGGGTAAAATGAGCTTATATTGGAGGAAATAAGGTTTCATTGGCCTGTCTGCTTTTTGTGTGTGTGTGTTTTGCTAAGGCAGTATATTCAGAGAATTAAATCAGTTCTTTATCTTGTAGAAGGGAGTCAGGTATATAGTTAAGAAAGCAGATTTTTTTCATTAAAAGGAATTTTATTTCATAATTGGGAAATTTTGGCCTGTTTGCTTAGAAATGAGAATGTTTGTGAGTGAAAGCACAGGTTTAATGTTTAATGTTTAAAAGAGTTTGGATAACTGTTACAGAAGCAAAATGGATTTATAACATTGCTTCCTAATCTGGGTTACCTGAAAGAATAAGAGAAGTGCTGCATATCCCTGTGTGAAGGTTACACAGGTTGCTACTTGAAATGCTGCTTGTTTGGAAAATAAGATATGAAATCCAAGTGGGGGTGAAAAGGGGAGGGGAAAAAGTAGTACCGGGATCACTGGAAGTGTAAAGATTGGGAGTTTCTGTTGTAAGTTTTCATTCTAGATTTGAGTAGGTCAGCTGACCCTCAAATTTCTAATTACTTCATTTACCTCGCATGAATTTTCTTTTTTTTTTTTTTCTGCTCATTTAAGGTGCATTTGGTTTAATAATGTATTCTCAATAAAGCCAAAAGGTACCTCTAGCTGTACTATAGAACAGCGTTTGAATAGTAGTTTGATTTATCTTCCAGTTTGTTTTCCTGTATCTTGTGTTAATAGTTGCTATTATTTATCTCATTTAAACAGTAGTGCTTAGGTTGAAACTTGATTCTAGTCAGTTTTATTATGATGAGTTTACCATCTTTTCAAATGTAGTACTCCTGTAATGCGTTGTTACTCTATGATGAAGGTAAAAACAAATTTATAGCTGTTAACCACAATCTTAACCTTTCCTCGGTTTGCTTGATTTACTACAAATTAAATTCTACTATGCTTGATATAAATCATTAAGTATATAATTTGAAGCAGTTGCTGTGATCCATCTTTTACTGTTTTCTGCACTCACATCCAAATGTAGAACTTCAAGTCCGAAAAACAGTGAAATGATTAGAAAACTGCCCTTCTGGAGTCCTAAGTGAGCATTTATTTCAATGTGGGTATATGACATTGGGGTCCTCTCAGCTCTGAGTGGGAGATGCAGACATTGCATTCAGGATGAAATGTTTGCTTCTTGACTTGTCTGCCTGATTTAAATATTCATACTTCACCAGAAGGAAAAAGCTGCTGACTTCTAAAAGTGGGTCAGTTTTTTTTTTTTTTAATGGTCCTTTTGGCACTTTGTAACATGTTAATACTGCCTTAGAGATGGAGAACAGTTTGGCAGAGAGCATCTTTATCACTTCAGGGGCCAAAGCTTCACTAGGCCAGTGGAAAGAGAGGCATTGCAGATATTAATAACTAATAAGACTGTGATATTGGCTTTATTTGCCACTCTGTTTGCTTTTCTAGATATAGAATGTAGTATGTTAACCAGAAAGGATTAATTTGAGGAAAACTTTGTATTGATAAAGGTGATGATGTAAGTAAACAGCAGTAACCTGTATCTTCAGATGCATGGTGTTTCTGAACAAATTCCACAGTTACATAAATTTGTTTTATTTTTCTATTTGGACATGATAACTTTCAAAAGAAGTCCTTGGATAGAATGGGATCATTGATAGGTTGTCAGTCTTATTCCCACATCATTTATTTCTGCTTAATTATTATTTAAAGTGTACTTTACATTGATTGAATTTCTTACATCTAAGGGACCCAAATGGCATTTAAACATGAATGCCATCTTTTTATCCTCACAAAATTAAAATTTCAAGTATCTTCTATCAAAAGGAGGGGTAGGACAGTAGGATGAGAAAGGAAGGAGAGTTAGAGTAATAATAGGAATTCTGGATGGAGAGAGATCTGGAGATCCTGATTACCACATGTATTAGTTTATTCAGGCTGCTGTAACAAAATACCTTAGACTGGATCATTTATAAATAACAGAAATTTATTGCTTACAACTCTGGAGGCTGTCATGTCCATGTTCAAGGCATCAGCAGATTTTGTGAGGGCCTGCTGTCTGCTTCATAGATAGCACCTTCTTGCTGTGAGGACATAGCAAGAAGGTGCTATCTATGGCAGAAGGGGAAAAACAAGCTTTCGTAGGCCTCTTTTATAAGGACACTAATCCCATTCATTAAGGAGGGCCCTCGTGACCTAATGGCCTCCTAAAGACCTCATCTCTTAATACAGTTGCACTGGGAATTAGATTTCAACATACGCATTTTGAGTGGACGCTAACATTCAGATCCCAGCACCATGTCCTAGTCATAAGACACGGATGAGATTGAGAGAGTTCAGGTTGCTTGTTTAGGAGGCATGTTATACGTTTCACCAATCTCTTTCTTTAGTTTTCTAGGACTTAAAAAAACCATTCAGTGATTTTAGTCCAGTTTCATAATGTGTACCTGGCCCGTCCTGTACCTCAGCGTAGAACAGCTCAAGTGGTGATGAAGTTTCCGGAGTTGCACTATCAGACATACTAATATGGCTGCTTCTAGGATCTTCTGGTTTACTGTGAGATTCTAGCTCCCAGTTGACAATGGCCAAATACCTGTCCAGTAGTCTTAAAGTTTGGTTCAAGTATTCGTAAAAATATGGAATATGCCCTATTGAGGAATATATTTTGTCATGTGGCTTTCCCACAGGCCCCAAGATGTGCTTGCTTTTTATAAAAAATATTTATTATATTAAGTTGCCTGGCACCCTAAAAAATAACCAGTATAATATTGAACTGGTGCTTCTGAGGAATTATTTATTCAGCTCCCTATAGACAGTGGTTGTGTTCCAGAAGATGTTTTGTGAATCTCAAATCATGTTTAGTAGGGAAATTGCCATTTTTAACACTTAAGCAGACATACAGGATTTTAAAAATACAAGAGATGAATCCTGTCCCCAGGATCTCATAGTGTAAAATTTTGAGGAATTCTGGGCTTTGTCTTTACTATAAGACACAAGATCCTTTTGTAATAGAAACGGCTACTAGTGTAGTATTTAAGGGTTAAGTGTAATAATGTCATCTGGCATACTTTCAGATGGTTCATGGGAGAAGAAAGATGTATGACAGTTCAGGGGGCATGGAAGGATATATAGGTATCTGATTTATCAAAGGGATCACTATACTATTCTTTGAACTTTTACGTATGTTTGAAATTTTACAAAATAAAAAGTCTTAAAAATAAATGTTTTCTTTATTTTAAATGTGGGTTTTCATGTATGGAGTATGCTTATAAAGAAACAAATTGGGTAGGACCTGTACCTTTGGAATCCTGACGTATATACATCACTTAATAAATCACACTGCCCCAGAAAGAAGCAGGTAATTTTGGCCTGGCTGTAATTGAAACCAAGATGAAGAGACTTCTGACTTTCAGATTACCCCTTGGTTTCCCAATATACATTTGACTCAGATGACTAAAAAATAATCCGTTTTCATTGTCTTTAGTAGTGTGCAACAAAAAATGTTATTGCTCGAAAGAAGTACGCACAATGCCCAAATCATGGTTGACATAGTAATTTCCTTGAACATCCTAAATGTTTCTAAGATCTCATTTGTTAATGACTTATCTTTCCCACCCTCCTTACTTTTTATCTTTTCTAGCGACATATTACTGTATATTCTAAAAAGCGTTTGTGTATTGGGAAAATTCATTTATAAAAAAAGGTGACTATTTCCGCTTCTGTATTTGAAACTGTGGTGGTGGGCTATGGGGAAAGAGAGAATAAGAAGGTGGATTTTTATACATGTTTAAAAAGAGAGAAAGAAGTCCATGCATCTAGTGCTTGCCTTATTATATTCACCATGAAAAGTCAGTGAGGGCGACCTATTTACTGTACAGGCGTGTTCAAATCTAGTGCATTGACAAAGGATGGGGCCAACCTGGGAAACTCTTACTCTGGCTAGAGATCAAGAACCTTAATTGTATATTCCTCTGTGTGTGTGTGTGTGTGTGTGTGTGTGTGTGTATGTGTGTATGTGTCATCTTCCTGTCATTGTAGTTCTAACTAAGGGTGAAATAGATTTATATTTAACCAAAGAGGAAAGGGGAAGCTATTCCTGGGCTTTTGATATTTAAATAATCAATTCATGAGAAAAAATCAGTGTTATAAGAAAAAAATTGCAGTGGTATTTCAATTTGAACATACACAGAATCCTCTGCTCTCCAACATAGTATGCAGTTTCACGTAAGATGCTTCAGGATGGAATTGTAAGCAAGGGTTTGTTACCAGCAGGACCTTTTAATACAGTCCTTCAGCGCACACTGTTATTTTTAGTGCACTAGATTGTATTAGTTGCTAAACCCTAATTTTCTAATGTACCACAATAATGAGTAATCCACTATTTTACTCTCAGAGTCATTTTACATTGTACAAGGGCTACAGTACCCCAAGCCCTCACGCCTCCCCACTTTTTAAATATCACTATTCAGACATTTTCTCTTCTACTTATAATTAGATTGCTAAGTTATTTTGGAATTAAAGAATACTAAAAAAAACTTTTATTGTCTGTGCCAAATAGTATTTTTCTTTGTTTATAACTACCAGTAGTATCATCACTGTAGTGCAGGTATTTCCTTCCAGCACCTCCCCATTTTGCCTCCATCTTTCCTCTGTTCTCCACTGAGGTGGGATCATTATGTTTAATGAAACTCTGTTTCTTACATGACTTGTATTATGTTCTACCCACTAAAGTATAAGAGTAGAGTGAAAAGTCACTTGGGATTACTGCTAGAGGTTGTTCAGAAGAAACCACATCTAGTAACCCTGTTATATCTGGCATAGTTCATACTCAGAAGCCAGCACAAAAAGACTTGGAAGGTTGCATTCTTCTACTGGAACATTTTCAGTTACATGTGCTTTAGGCTTATAAAAGGCCTAATCTCTTTTTCCCAAAAAGTGCTGTTTGTATCAAATAAGAATAAACTCATTTGAGAGTTTTTAAAAATAGATGTATTACTTGGAAGTCTTGGGAAGATGCAGAAAGCTAAACAGATTGATAAGTACTCAGTATTTTTCATTCATGCAGATATTTTTAATCTTAGGGAAATTTTAAAATTATTTCCTCTGACTTTAGTCAAGGACTCTAGAAAGCTGCAGATTGTGCAGTTTTGACTGAGATCCTGATAGTGATCTGTAATTTTAGTTTGTTCTTTATAATATTGACCTTTTGTCTTTACTACTGAGAAGGGTGGAGTGCAATATCAAACTTAATTCAGTCTTTGTAGATCTAAAATTGAGCCTATGCCTCTCCTGCTTTTTAAGATATTGTTGATTCATAGGAGGAGTATGACTGTTAGGGTATGGAATTCTTCATGCTGACACCTGCAAGCTTCCTGAGAATTAATATTATAATAAAGATCGTGGTTAGCTACTTCCTTCAAGGTGGGCCCTGTACTGACTGTTCTCAGGCTTCCCCATATATTCACTATGCCTGGGACAAAGGCTTTTGGACTTTTTGCAGCCACACATATATTGATTTAGCTAAACATTTATTTGTAACTATAAGCAGACATGAAAAAATTACCAGTTCTATGAAGAGAATCAGCAGATTGAAAGTGGGGAATGAAGCTGAGTAATCGAAACAAATTCTCTACCCTACCTATACTGAAACAGCAAATGCACAAAAACAGGAGATAACTTTTTAAATGTTTCATTAGTATTCTCAGTAAGATCTGAGATCATATTATTTCATCAGTAAAACAAAAATAGGCTATTCTCATTACCTTCAGAATAAAAGTCAAGTCTTCAGAGTTGTCTGTCAGACCTCACAACCCATCCTTTTTCCCTACTGTTATTCAGCCCACTCACTCTGCTCCAGTAATTTTGGGCTCCTTGCTGTTCTCTGTTCATGTCAAGCCTGCTCCCACCTTGGGTCTTTATAACACTGTTTTCTCTGCTTGGAAAGCTCTTTGATAATGCTGTGGTTTGAATGTGTCCTCCAAGTTTCATGCGTTGGAAATTTAATCCCCAATGTGGCAGCATTGAAAGATGGGGCCTTTAGAGGTTATTGGATCATGAGGGCTCTCTCCTCAGGAATGGATTAATCAATCCATGGATTCATGGGTTATCATGGGAGTGGAACTAGTGGCTTTATAAGAAGAGGAAGGGAGACCTGAGCAAGTATGCTAGCATGCTTAGCCACCTTGCCATGTGATACCCTGTGCTGCCTTGAGACTTTGCAGAGAGTCCTCATGAGCAAGAAGGCTCTCACCAGATATGGCCCCTCCACCTTGGACTTCTCAGCTTCCGTACCTGTAAGAAATAAATTCCTTTTCTTTATAAATTACCTAGCTTCATGTCTTACGTCATAAACAATAGTAAACTAATAATCACACAACTGACTCCTTTACCTCCTTCAAGAGCCTAGAACAGTATGTAGCACATGAGGTGCTCAATAAATAGTTCTTGAAAGAATGAACTAGGCCAGGCGCAGTGGCACACGCCTCTAATTCCAGCACTTTGGGAGGCCGAGGAGGGCAGATCACCTGAGGTCAGGAGTTCAGAACCAGCCTGGCCAACATGGTGAAACCCCGTATCTACTAAAAATACAAAAATTAGCCGGGTGTGGTGGCGCATGCCTATAATCTCAGCTACTCGGGAGGCCGAGGCAGGAGAATCGCTTGAAACTGGGAGGCAGAGGTTGCAGTGAGCTGAGTTTGTGCCACTGCACTCCAGCCTGAGTGACAAAAAAAAGCAAAACTCCATCTAAAAAAAGAGAGAGAGACAGAGAGAAAGAAATAGAAGTATACAAGTGAACTCAAGAGAGGGAGGCAGATAAAATGGACTCTGCAAGGTGAATTAGCAAATTAGAAGAAACTTAAGAAATTCTATAATAAAGCAAGTGTCAAAGAGATGGAAATATCGTAGAGAAAATAAACATGGAGACTAGATTTAAGATATTTAAAATTTTATAATAGGAGCTTCAAAAGAAAAGTGATCCTAAAAGGAATTTCAGAAGAAAAAATTTCTGAGCCGAAAAAGCCTCAGATCTTGAGATAAAGCTCTTACTAAGCATCAAGCAAGATAATTTGGAGAAAAAAAAAAAGATTCATCCTGTTGCTAAAATTTTCAAGTATTGTTCAAGTTCTTAAGCAAAGAGAAGAAAATCCCATAAACTTCTCAATAATAAACAGCAACCACCAAAAAAGTTACTTATAAAAGGATAAGAATCAGATAAGCACTGTTGTTTTTTTTTTTTGTTTTTTCTTGTTTTTTTTTTTTTTTTTTTTTTTTTTTTTGAGACAGAGTTTCACTCTTGTTGCCCAGGCTGGAGTGCGCTGGCACGATCTCGGCTCACCGCAACAGAGGCGGCTCCCAGGTTCAAGCAATTCTCCTGCCTCAGCCTCCCAAGTAGCTGGGATTACAGTCATGCGCCATCACACCCGGCTAATTTTGTATTTTTAGTAGAGACGAGATTTCTCCATGTTGACCAGGCTGGTGTCTAACTCCCAACCTCAGGTGATCTGCCTGCCTTGGCCTCCCAAAGTGCTGGGATCACAGGCGTGAGCCACCACTCCTGGCTGAGCTCTCCATTTTTTATCAATAGGTCTGAATGGTAGAAGATAATGGAATTTCATAGAGTTCTGAGGGTACAGGATTGTGACACTAGAATTTTATACTTAGGAAAAGCAAAGAAAGATATATTTGGACTCACAAAATATACTACAAACATAGCCTTTCTGAAAAATTTTTGATAGGGATGTGACTGAATTAGTCAAAATTAAAGAATCAGTAAAATAAAACCAAAAAATGATTATTTGAAAAGATCAACAAAATTAACAAACTATTAGCTATACCAACCAAGGGAAAAAAGATTATTATTCTGGATATTCTAGCTAGTACAATAACATAGGGCAAGAAAATGCAAAATACTGGCCAGGTGCAGTGGCTTTTGCCTATAATCCCATCACTTTGGGAAGCTGAGGTGAGAGGATTGCCTGAGACCAGGAGTTCAAGACCAGCCTGGACAACATAACAAGACCCTCATCTCTACAAAAACAAATTTTTTAAAACATAAAAAATGCTATTGGAACAACAGATATATATCATCATTATTTGCAGATGACCTGATTGTCTACCTAGAGAAACCAGGAAAATCAATGACTTATTACAAATAGTAACAGTAAGGTGTCCATATACAAGGTAAAATCAAAACCAAGAACTTTCCTTTATGTCACCAGTACCCTGTGAGGAAATAACAGTGGAAAAAAACAGTCTAGTCAAAAAAGCAAGAAACCTTTTAAAAGCTAGAAATAAAACTTCACAAGAAATGTGAAGAAATGTGTATACCTATACCTTTACTCTTACTTAGGGACATAAAAGAGTTTAAATAAATGAAGATGATTCGTACCTTCTTTCTAAATGGGGAGATTGAACATTTTAAGGAAGTTAATTCTCCCGAAATCTGTAAATTTACTATAATTCTCTTCAAAATTCCAGTGAATGTTTTGGGGAATTTGACAGATTGAGTCTAAAATTCACCCAGATGTAGCCAAGGAAACTTTGAAAAAGAATTAAGGAGAATGTTACATTTCTAGCCCAGCTGCCCACTGAACAACTTCACTTCTGTGTCATACTGGCATCTTAAACTCAGGATGTCCTGAACTGTACTCATTATTTTCTCTCCAGTGTTTTCAGTTATGTTCCTTATGACTGTAAAATTTCTCACAGTCTACTACAATAAAAAAGTCAGAATCTTAAACATCAATGGTGATTCTGAAAGCCTTCCTTGATTCTTCCCTTTCTCTCATCTCTGAAATTCAGTCATCATGTTCCGCCAGTCTTCTTCTTAGATATCTTTTTAAATCTATCTTCTTTCCATAAGCACTACTTTAGCCCATGCCATTATTATCTCTTGCCTGGCTTATTTAAAGAGTTTCTTTTTGAATCTTCTTCCAGCCTTCTTCCCTTCTCTTTACTGTAGCTAGAGTGAATCTTCAAAAATGCAAATTTAAATGGTTGCTTAAAACCTCTCTTGTGTCTTCTCTTTGCTCTTAGGACCAAGTCCACAATCTTAACATGGCTCGCAAATTTGTATGATACATACCTACTTTCTCCAACCTCTCTTATCTCTCTCTCTCTTCAAACTCTAGACATTTTTGAACTTCTCTCACAACTAAATGGACCCTAGTCTTTCTGTGTCTTTGAACTTACTGGTCTCCCTTCTGAGACACTGTTCCCCTCCCCACCTTGGTGAGCTCATACACATCCTTCAAGTCTCAGTGTAAAACCACTTCTTCCTAGAGGCCTTCTCTGACCTTTAGATTAGGTTAGGTCCACCTGTTGGATGTTTACCCTGGTGTACCTTATTCCCTTTATCCTAACACTCGTTATATTTTATCATAATGATTTGTCTTTCTTTGCTTCTAGGTTTTAAACTCAGTGAGAGTCAGGACTCCACCTGCTTATTCAAGGGAATATTCTCTGTGGCTAACACAATGTAGTGTACCAAATAAGTACATTAAGTGAATGAAGTAACTGACAGAATCAAAACATACTAGAAGGTGATAGTCAGTGAGCAGTATGATGCTGGCAAGGAACAAACAGATTAGCAGAGCAAAACAACTTAAAAATAAAACATTCATATAAATTGGAATTTAATATAATAGAGATAATAGTTCAGATCAGTAGAGAAAGATGGATTTTTTTCAGGAAATGGTATAAGAACAATTGGCTGTCCACTTCAGGAAAAAATATCAAGTGATGCTCCTAGTCAGGACTATTTTGATTGCAAATTACGCATTCAGCTCAAACTAGCTAAAGCCAAAAAGAGAGCAGACGTATTGGGAGGATGTTAAGGTATCGTAGAAAGGAGGGAATGGGGGAAGAGTATTCCCTCAGGAATGCAAGAAGCATCAAACCTCTTCAGTTCTCATAGACTAGTTACTCTTTCATTTATATCTTATGTTCTCCACTTCATTTTTACCTACGGTAGACTAACTCTGTGTGGTAGAGAATGTAGCCTTTAGCAGTTTTCAAGTTTTGTCACCTTTTGAAGAAAAGTGTTCTCTGGCATGTTGAAAATACTTGAGGAAGTACTTTGATTTGTGTGGCCAGAGTCACATGCCCACTATCCACTTGTAGGGCTCAGACCAATCACTGTATCCCGGGAAACTGGGTCATGTAAGACTTCTTACACATATGACATATTGGTTTCTGCAGGTGCATCTGTCTCAGTGTGTGGTTTGGGGGAAGGATGAACATGAAAAGAAAGCCTCCCCAGGAAAGGAGGCGGGTAGCACAGCCATAGATAGCCACTGGGAGACCTGTCATGAGCTGGATAGTCACCGTAATTTTTGTCTGCTGTTACCTCTGTTTTACATCATACTAAAAAACAAATTTAAAGTGGATTAGAGATTTAATACATAAAATTATAAAAATACTAAAAGAAAACAGGTTTTTTGTTCTTTTTATCTTGGAGTGTGGAAGACCTTCCTTAGCATGATAAGAAGACCAGAAACCATACAGGAAAGGACCTAATAATGTAAGAAGATAAAAGAGAGGAGAAACTTTATTTAAGGCAAAGGCGGTAAAAACAAAATTGCAAAAACAGCAATAAAAAATTCAAGAAAGATATTTTTAACACATATGTGACAAAGGGTTATTAGTATATATATAAAGAGTTCTTATAAATCTAAAGTATGAGCCTCCCAAGGGAAAATATGCAATGGCGGCGGGGGGGGGAGCACTAATATTAAGGCAACTCGCAGAAGAAGTAAAAAACTGTGTATGCCACAGAGAAGGAAACATCAGAGGACAGTAAATATGTGAAAGATGATTAGTTTTATTAGTAATGAGGAAAATGAGATTTAAAACCACAGTGAGATATCATTTTACTTCTGACAGATTGGCAAAAATTAAAATATCCAACAATTATTGGCAAGGATAGAGCAGCAAGAAACCTTATACACTGCTGAATGGAATATAAAATTGTTCAACAACTTTGGAAAACAATTTTTGATTTTCTAGCAAATTTGAAGATGTGTATACTTTATGACCCACCAGTTCTCCTCCTAGATATATACTCTAGAGCAGCACTGTCCAATAGAAATGTAACAGAAAACACATATGTAATTAAAAGATTTCTAGCAACCACATTACAAAAAAGTAAACAGAGTTCTAATCAATTTTAACTATTTGAAATCTGGTGTTTATATTTTACACTTGCAGCACATCTCAGTTTGGGGTAGCCATATTTCAAGTGCTCAATAGCCATACATGGCTAGTACGTAGATAGCATGTTGGACAATGCAGCTCTGAAGACACTCTTACAGACATACAGAAGGACTTGCATGAGAATATTTGTAACAGCCTTGTTAATAATAACAGAAAATGGGCTGAGCACAGTGGCTCACGCCTGTAGTCCCAGCACTTTGGGAGGCTGAGGCTGGTGGAGTGCTTGAGCCCAGGAATTCAAGACCAGCCTGGGCAACATGGCGAAACCCATCTCTACCACAGATACAAAAATTAGCCAGGTGTGGCAGTGCACACCTGTGGTCCCAGCTGCTTGGGAGGCTGAGGTGGAAGGATCTCTTGAGCCTGGGAGGCATAGGCTGCAGTGAGCCGTGATTGCACCACTGCACTCCAACCTAGGCAATAGAGTGAGACTGTGCCTCAACAGCAATAATAATACTAACAACAATAATACTAACAACAACAGGAAATGGAATCAGTCCAAATATCCTGTGACTGGATAAATTATGGGACACTCCTACAGTGGAATACCATACTGTAGTTTTTAAAAATGAATGAACTGCAGGTATATGTATAACATGGAGAATTTCATGAGACTTGGGAAAAAATACAAGTCACAGAATATATAAAAACTAATAAAACATTATATATGGACACTTATATAAGTGGTAAAGTTAGAAAGAAAAAATTCAGAATAGTGACTACCTTTTGGGCAGAAGGAGAGGGATGCAATTAGAGGCTCTTAGGGATTCCGAGATACCAAAACTAGCCTGTTTATTAGAGATTATATGTACATGTATGCATACATTCATATATATGTACATGTGTATACATATATATGTACATATATGTACATGTATGCGTACACATTCATATGTACATTCACACATGCACTTACACTCTTGTATGCATCATTAACCATATTAAAATCACTGATGGCCAATAAATATGAAGAGATGTTCAGTTTCATTAATCAGAATTATGTTAGAACAATAATGAAATTTTTTTGCTCATGAAACTGATAAATTTTAAGGGTATCAAGTCTGTACTTGATAGACAAACAGGCAGTCCTTAGTCTACTGATGAAAGTATACAGCCTTTTTGGACAGTAGTTTTGGAGTAGGAATCTACATTTTAAATTAGGCTACCCTTTAACCGAGCAGCATGATTTCTAAGAATTTATTCTCAGGAAGGATTCAGGTAAGTGAATAAAGATACATTTATAAGGATGTTCATTACAGTTTTTTTTAAAATAATAGTGGAGAATTGAAAAAACATTTGGTGTATTTATGAGTGTACTTGTTAAGAAAAGGAAGTAGACGACACTGATTTTCACATGGAAATGTATTCATGACACATTATTAAATAAACAAAGGACATGGTAGCACACTATGCAGTATATGATCCCAAATTGTTATATAAAATCAGAAAAACATTAGAAACAAATAACAGAACTTATTTCTGGGTTGGAGAGGAGATTACATGATATTTTAATTTCTTGAAAAAAATTAAATGAAATTGTATTACATTTATAAATAGGAAGATATGATATTTTTGCTTTTTTATGAGATTGGCATCATTTTGTGTAGCAGGGTGATCCTAAGGACACTGGACATTGCTCTGGACTATCTAAATCAAACTCTGGTGTGTCTCCTTTTGAGAAAGTTGTAGAGATTCAAACAGTTTTCTTTTTAAAGCAGCACTTAAGAGTTGGGCTTTGACTGTGATCTAAGTTATCAGCTAATAAAGCTATGGCTTTCATGTCAGTGTAGAAGAGAACAAAAAGATGTGCATTGCGGAAAATTGGATAACTCTGTGACCCGATCCAATCCAGTTCCTTGTACCTGATAATGCTTCTGCTAACTTTAATCAAGCATTTATGTCTCAGCCCATTTCCATAGCCTCTGAGTGAGTGTCACCCCTGAGTACTTACAGATTCTTCCAGCTTTTGAGTGTAGTGTTAGTAAAGTCTCTGGAAAAAAATTATTGAGTTCTTTTCCAGACACTATTAGACCTAACAGACAAAGCCAGAGGAAAAAAGAATCTCAGCCAAACCCTTTTGATTTGACCTGCCTTGGAGCACCTGTTAATCTAAAGAGAAAAGAACCCACTAACTAAACAATGTAAAATATGTAACTGCCTTATTATGCATGTTTATTACCAACTTTTAAGAAAAATAATGACTTTGTATGGACTGCATGAACAATTAGGTTAAATCCTGCCAGACCTTCACCTCATGGGTCCTGTGTACTATCTTTGGGTTCCTGTTTCCAGGCTCCAGCTCCCATTACCTTCCCTTCCTACTCTGGACCCCTCCAACAGTAATAGTCTGTGATTCTTTGTTGTTATTTATCCAAGGAAGTGACATAATCAATCTGAGCTACGTTTTCTGGCTGTTAATCTGGCAGTGCTATATGGAAAGGAAGAAATGGGGTGTGGGAGTATAGTTAGAATTATATTATTGTGGCTTAAGGCTAAGGAAACAATTTCTGACACTGGTAAGGGACGAGGTATGGAGAGGAGAGGTTGGAAGGTACATTATTGCAGAGCAGTCGGCAGGATTAGGCATTATTTGGAACTGGGCCACAAGGTAGAGGAAGAAAGAATGAGAGGTGATTCTGAGGCTTTGAGCTTGGGTGGCTAAAAATGTATAGCACTGGAACACAGCTTTACTATGTGATCCCTTGTCATACATGAATTTCCTGTAAAAGTTCGCTCACTGGTATAGGCTCTAGCTTCTTACAGCTCCGCATTATTTGCATTTTAGGACATTTATTTATTTGTGAACAAATATTGATGGATGCTACTGTTTTAAAATTAGCAATTTCTCTGGTCAGTCCCCTCCACTTCCCCCAAAAAGTAGAAATTGCTCCTGGAAACACACACATGCACGTGTGCGCGCGCGCACACACACACACACACATACACACACTATGTGGTTTAGAAGAAATGATCTTCGGCCAGGCGCGGTGGCTCACGCCTGTAATCCCAGCACTTTGGAAGGCCGAGGCGGGCGGATCACAAGGTCAGGAGATCGAGACCATGGTGAAACCCCGTCTCTACTAAAAAAAAAATAGAAAAAAATTAGCCGGGCGCAGTGGCGGGCACCTGTAGTCCCAGCTACTCGGGAGGCTGAGGCCAGAGAATGGCATGAACCCGGGAGGCGGAGCTTGCAGTGAGCCGAGATTGCGCCACTGCACTGCAGCCTGGGTGACAGAGCGAGACTCCGTCTCAAAAAAAAAAAAAAAAAAAAAAAAAAAAAAAAAAGAAATGATCTTCACCTTCTTAAAATTACAAATTAAAAAAAAAACGGAAGTAAATATAGTTGAGTGGGAACATAAAATATTTGAATGCAAATTTGAGATTTAGTGAAAATTGGTTTTATTATGTTTATGATGCACTTGTTTAAAAGACACAAGTATGTGTTTTAGGATTAAAGGTTCTTTTTTAATTTTGTGTTCAAGGTGGCGTAAAAGTTAAATTTTAGTAACATTCAGAGAACAGACTAATGAAAAGTAGCTATTTATACACTTCAGACTGAAAAAGAATGCTTTCCTTGTCTCTTTTTGGATTTTTTTAAAATACTGGTATTGAAATCTGATTATTAGCCCCCATTGGTTCAAAGAAGAATCTCTTGATCATAATATTAGAAGACAAATGGTAAAAACCTGGGCAAATCATTTGGTAAGAATAAAAGATCATACAGGATCGTCTTGTTATGAAAGAAGCATTCTTGATTGGAGCAAGAGAACTTATGGAGAGAAAAAAATAATTTTATATTGTCTTGACACCCTTTTAAAGAAATCAGAATAGAAACTAAAAATGTACCTTGATATTCTCTGGATAAGCTCTTTACAGAGGCTAGGATTCTAAACCTGCAGTAGCTTTTAATGTATTAGCAAGATATTCTCCAGATAGAGTCAGCAGTTTGCTCTATTGTTTAGCGTTGATTTTTTGTCCAAAGACTGTAATGAATAACAACCTACTGTATTAGTTGTATATATCAGGGCTCTTTTCTTGTACAGAGCTTAGTACACTTCAGTTTTGAAAATAAATTTAAGTGAGGAGGATATTTATCAAATCAAGTTATAGAGACTATCCAAATAATGTCTTTAATTTTAAAACACTTTCATAAGTACAAAAGTATTTTACCTACCAATTAGGGATTCACATTCTTATCTTCTTCTGTGCCTTTGTTATTATTTTTACTGTATAACTGCAGTATAGGTAAGGTGGAGTAAAGTTGAAATACTTTTAACTAAAAGCACTCTAATGGACATTTGTTATTTTTAAGCTAGGTGCATTATTGGAAATGACATGAAATTTATTGCTAGGTTTTTAGTTTGTACATATCTAAGAAAATATAGTTTATGAAGACAGTGTTTTTTGTTTTTGTTTTTGAGACAGGCTGGAGTGCAGTGGCGTGATCTTGGCTCACCGCAACCTTGGCCTCCTGGGTTCAAGTGATTCTCCTGCCTCAGCCTCCCAAGTAGCTGGGATTACAGGCATGCACTACCATGTCCAGCTAATTTTTGTATTTTTAGTAGAGACAGGGTTTCACCATGTTGCCTAGGCTGGTCTTGAACTCCTGGTCTCAAGTGATCTGCCCATCTTGGCCTCCCCACGTATTAGTATTACAGGCGTGAGCCACTGTGCCTAGCCAGTGAAGAATTTTTTAACCCTTAAACTCAAAGGGAATATAGAATAAAAACAAGTCTGTTTTCAGAACAGTTATTTAGTTGGGCCTCTAGAATAAAATAAAATATTGTTTTGGGAACCTATTAGGTGAGAAAAAATTCAGTAAGTAATTGTTAGACTTTGTGAAAGTCAGTATCTTGTAGAATTAATCAGTGAAAGAGCATTTCCACATTAAATGCAAAAAATTGACCAAAGATTATGAGACAAGAAGTTATTGTTGACTTCTTGAGTTAACCCCTTAATTTCCCCAAGGTTTAGCTTATCATGACAGATACCACTCTTTTGCAAGCTACATTTTGTTTTGAAAAGGTAATGGTCAGATTAATAAACCATGATTGCATCCATATTAGACTTGTGGTACAATTTGTAGATCCAATAGGAATGAAAGTGGATCTAACAGTCTGTAGTCAGCTTGTGTTCATATAGTCCTTTGGGGCATAGTAATACATATTGAAGCAAATAAAAAATTAGAAATGCCTTAAAAGGCAAGCTTTTAAAGTATAAAGTAATATTTTAGCATATAAACTTAAAAGTGAGAATTACAACAGAATCAGGAAGTCTTAGAGTTTCAGGAGGGGAAAAACTTTTTTTCCCTTAAAATGCAGTAGATTGTATACTTATTATTTTAATTATGAAAGTAATATGTTTTGATCATAAAACCTTCAGCCAGTTCAGCAAAGTGAGAATTGCCTGTAAACTTAACACTCAACTATTAACATTTTGATGTACAAAATTATTATTTTTATAGAAATTAATGTGAGATTGTTTCAAAAGAACCATGACTTTAAAAGTTCAGGGACAGCCCTGAGTGCATGTACTTGAAAATTGAAATAATTTTGCATCCTGACACCAAACTCTTTGGAATGTTGAAGTTTTTGGGATAGGAATACGAATGTAGTTTTTGCACAACTTTTTCAATCCCTTTTCTGTTGTATCCCCTCAAGCCCATCCTTCAAAAAACAAAAAATTGTCCCCAAAGATTTCCAGCTCAAGCATTTAGAGAATTAGCAGCTGTAGTAAATGTTACCCTGTTTGTATTATTAGGCAGAAGTGAAATGAATTCCTTACTGACAAAGAAAATGGTAGGTGCCGGCTGCTTCCCTTTGGCGTGAGATAGGCTATGTCATGGATAGGGAGTGACAGTTCTGAGATGTTCAAATAAGAATTCTGTATGTACTTACTACAAAATAAAGTAAAATATTGGCTTAAGTATTTTTCCAGTGTGAATTATATGCTGAAAACAGGATAAAAAGAAGATATGAATCATTCTTTAACAGGTATCCCCTGAATACTGATTCCTGGGACAGTAGCTTTTCCATACGGGAACAATAGGTGTCTTCTCATAGCTCCGTGTGTTAGTCCTTATGTGATGGAAAGTGAATAGAGAGAATGTCTTTAGCACTTGGGTATTTTAAAGATCTTAAGCAGTACATTTAGTTGATTGGCTTGCTTCATTCTTGAAAGAGTTGCGTGCATTAAAGACTTAATCAAATTGCATTGTATTTTGTGTGTTTCCTGTGCAGGCATCTGCATTCAGGTGTAGGTAGTACTGTTTTCCCAGCCCAGAAAGGGCAGGGTGCTCAGTTGCCTTTATAAAGGCAATTTCTTGGTTGACTGCGATTGAGTGCAGAATTATAATACTGAGTGCTTAATTTATAACAGAAAAATGCAGAAGTGCAAACCTGTTAAACCCCTTATACATGTATAAATAAGGTAAACAATGGCAGATTAGCATGGAATATTGTTTGATGTGAATAATCTTAAAAACAAATTTCCTTGGCCTGTGCATGTTGTACCTGTTAACACGGAGAAAACTTGTAGAAATCAGTGCATCATCTTTGAAATATAATAAAATCGGGAGAAAAAGCAGAGTGATGTGAGACAGCTGCTGCTTGGATTGGCAGCCTATTTATAATCTGGGAGGCTCGTTGCTAGATTGCTGTGCTGTGTGCTGTGCTCTCACACATCAGATAGGAATGATGATTTGCGTGCGTGTGTGTGTTCCTGCTCTCAGACTTCTAATTTTTCAGAAAGGATTCCTTTTCCTACATAAAAATGGAGCATGCTAGCAAAAGCAGATTTTCTGTGTTCCAAACACTCAACAGTCTCTCCAGTGGACCTCTGGGCATTTTTCAATGCTGGGAGAAGACCTTTGGTGGGCCAGGCATTTAAAGATGTAAGGCCTTCTCAGCATTCTTCGTGATGCTGGCTCTGCTGAGTGAGTGAGTCATGTGGGACAGAATGTCGCATTTCAGTACCTTTTGGCTATCTGTGCACGTTAGACAATAACGATTGCCAAGCCAACGTGTCTCAGGTTTTTTAATTACGGATTTAAATGCCCACAGGAGCTCTGCTCATATGTTAATTCCACTGTTTGACTTTAAAGGACTTTTTTTTTTTTTTTTGCATTTTCTAATTCAGATTATAAAAGGCAGTCAACCATTCAATGTGGAAACAGTTTACCACATAAACTTGTTTGAGGGGCAAACAGGGTAGAGAAGAGGTAGCTGAAGCTTTTCTACAAGGGAAAAAGCCTCAATGCTCTCCCTTAGGTTTATTTTAAAGGGCCAAAAAGAGGTATATTAATAAAAATAACCTTGACACCTGTTTATGCAAAGGATCATAAAGCATTGGAATGATATTCTAAGTCCTATGCATTGTCAGCTTTCCTGTACCTTGTGCATGATATCTACATCATGGATTTTCTGCAACTCAATATTCCACCTTGGGCAGTTTCCCCCTAAGGCACATTTTACTACAAAACATATCCCATGCCACTGAGCTGGGGTGTTTTCAGAGCACTCTAATGGAATTTTAATTTTAAAACTTAGTCAAAACATAATTTTATAGATATATCTATCCCCAAAGGACTGAAAATTTTAAAGCCAAATATACGAAGTTTTGGATATTTTAGTATTTTGGTTTAACCTTAGCCCAGGTCTCTCACCTAAGTACGAATAATCAGAAAGCCAACTTCCTCTGATGCCAGGATATCTTTAGATAACTGGGCAGGATCTGAGACTTTCTTTTACCTAAAGGACATTCTTGGGACATTGTCAAAATCCGCATAAAGTCTGGAGATAATAGTATTGTATCAGTGTTGATTTTCTGATTTTTCCCCTCAACATTTTATTTTGAAATATTTTCACCTACAATAAAAGTGTGAAAGCACTTTACAATGGGCTGTGAGCAGTCACAGTCCGTCACCTATGCTTGCTCCATCACATATCTGCCCATGAATCTGTCTTATGTAAAGGCATATTATGCCTATGACTTGCAAATGATTCCAGAGAAAAATTGTATGTTTGTGGAGAGAGAGTAAGAGAGGAGAATAAAACAAATGTGGTGAAGATAACATTTGTGGGGAATTTGGGTGAAAGGTATATAGGAATTTTCTGTGCCATTACAACTTTTCTGTAACCCTGAAATTGTGTCAAAGTGAGATTTTTTTTAAAAAATGAGATTATAAGAGCATAATCAAATGGGAATTTTCTTAGGATACCAGAGAATCATTTCTTCTCAGGTAAAGGTTTTTTTTTTTTTTTTTTTTTTTTTTTTTGTGTGTGTGTGTGTGTGTGTGTGTGTGTGTGTGTAGTACAGAACTATACATGATTAAGAGAATGATCAGACCAGGAATATGACATCTCTGCTGACCTAATCTATTATCATGGAAAGTCTGGAATTGGTGCTAAAGCAGGAAGAAAGGGGATATCTACTTCATCAGAAAGTATTTGAATTTGACCTGAAAACTAACTGAAATGTTCACTTTCCTATTGGTCATATGGCGTGAAGGGGACATAGTAAGTTTGAGAAAAGAAGAAATTCAATGGGAATAGGACAGAAGAAGACTCCACCTCTTTCTGTCTGTGGTATACAATCATACTGTGTTGGGAAATGGAGAGGAGTTTTTTTGTTTCTTTGATTGTTTTTAATCTGTAGACATATGCCCCAGAGAAAATTCTTTTCCTTCACCATATTCCTGTCACTGTTATCTCTTTCAGAGAAAGCTCCTTGTGGATAGGCTGTGTGTGTTTATTTTCATAAAGTTTATAGAACACCATTACGCAGCTGGCTGATAGTGTTAATGACAAGATTAAGAAGCAAGATGGAACAACATAGCGTAATGCTGATCTTGAGTAGCTTCCTGTGAGAAATTATTTATTGGAAGGGATGTTCAGTAATAAGGGATGATGGCTTTATAGACTAGTCTAGAACTAGGAGTCACTATGGTAGACAAAAGGGAAATGAAGGGATCATCAGGATGGCAGGTTTATTCTTAAAGAAGTCCCTAAGTCTTTTTTTTTTTTTTTTTTGAGATGGAGTCTCACTTGGTTCCCCAGGCTAGAGTGCAGTGGTACAATCTTGGCTCACTACAACCTTTGCCTCCTGGGTTCAAGCTATTCTCCTGCCTCAGCCTCCTGAGAAACTGGGATTACAGGCGTGTGTGACCACGCCCGGCTTATTTTTTGTATTTTTAGTAGAGATGGGGTTTCACCATTTTGGCCAGGTTGGTCTTGAATTCCTGACCTCAAGTGATCCACCCTCCTCGGCCTCCCAAAGTCCTGGAATTACAGGCATGAGCCACCGTGCCAGGCCCAAAAGTCAAGTCTTAAACAAGTAATTAAAGTATAGAAGAAAAAATAAAGAGAATCTAAACTAGATGGCTACATCAGAGAGAAACTTAATATTACGTGAAAAGCAATTAAAAGCGTTGTTTTAATGGAAGAAAAGTGATGTTGCTTAATAACAAGCAGAAAGCACTTTCATGGGAGAAAGGAGGCTACTAACAAGAAAAAGAGAAGGACGGAAGAAAGAGATGTAGGGAGAGAGGGAGGGAAAGTTTTGATAGCCTAGACATGTAAGTGGGAGAAATAGGAAAGTCAAAGAAGGTAATAATTTAATGGAAGGTAGACTTATGCCTGGATCAGGTCCTGATGGGAAGGAGGAAAAAGAAAGAGGACCAGCAACTCAGCCCAATACATAAAATCATTAAGCTGGGAGATATCCCCAGACACCACCGTGTCCTTTCCTTGCTTTCGTAATCAATTGCAACTAATCCAGTATTTCCCAAACTGTGTTCCTTAGAATATCAGTGTTCCCACATGTTATAGGTTGCTATGTGCTCTATGCCATTCAGTGATTCTTTTTGTTTGTTTGTTTGTTTTTGAGACGATGTCTTGCCCTGTCGCCCAGGATGGAGTGCAGTGATACGATCTTGGCTCAGTGCAACCTCCGCCTCCCGGGTTCAAGCAATTTTCCTGCCTCAGCCTCCTGAGTAGCTGGGATTGTAGACACCCACCATCACACCTGGCTAATTTTTGTGTTTTTAGTAGAAACAGGGTTTCACCATGTTGGCCAGGCTGGTCTTAAACTCCTGACCTCAGGTGATCTGCCTACCTTGGCCTCCAAAAGTGCTGGGATTACAGGCGTGAGCCACCGCGCCTGGCCTCCATTCAGTGATTCTTAACACACATTAGCAACTGAGGATAAGAATCCGTTAGTAAAAATCTATTTAAGTGTGTTTAACTTGGTATTTGGTAAACTTACTACCCTCTTTTTCAGGAACACACCTTTTCATATCTCAGGGGATACCAGTATTCCATATGACACAGTTTAGGAATACTGACCTAACCGTTTGTAGAAAGAGAGCAGTCTTCTTTCTTAATTTCTTCACCTGATTTTGGAAATGGGTTTTGGCACTTCCCAAATGTTAGTCTGTTTCTGACATGTTATCTAAATCCCTTCTGCTCATGACCTCTTGCTCTGGGCAAAAAAGCCCTGTGCAAGACAGACTCACAAAATGTTCAAAATCGAAGGGACCTGAGTAATTAGCCATCAGCTGTCTCTCTGCCAGACCCGGCCTGCCTTATAGAAGGCTAAGAAACCATTGCTTACACTTAAACTGCATCCTTTCATAAGTCCCTGGCTTCTTTCACAGACCAAATAATACAAAGTCCTTTAACTTTTCCTCTCTCTTTTTTTCTGATTATTTTTGTTCCTTTTCCAGATTGTCCACATATCACTCAAGGTCTGAGACCTTAGCCTAAATATACTGTAATAGAAAATAACAAGGCTGGGCACGGTGGCTCATACCCATAATCTCAGCACTTTGGGAGGCCAAGGCAGGCAGATCACCTGAGATCAGGAGTTCAAGACCAGCCTGGCCAAGATAGTGAAACCTTATCTGTACTAAAAGTCCAAAAATTACCCAAGTGTGGTGGCGCACACTTGTAATCCCAGCTACTCAGGAGGTGGAGGTTGCAGTGAGCCACGATCACACCACTGCACTCCAGCCTGGGTGACAGACCAAGGCTCCATCTCAAAAAAAAAGAGAAGAAACTAATAGTATGTGGGCCGGGCACAGTGGCTCATGCCCGTAATTCCAACTGCTTAACTACTTGGGAGGCTGAGGTAGGAGAATCACTTCAGCCCAGAGGTTAGAGACCAGCCTGGGCAATGTAGTAAGACCTTGTCTCTAAAACAAAATGTTAAAGTACACTGTCATGGTGGCATGTGCCTGTAGTCCCAGCTGCTTGGGAGACTGAGGCCGGAGGATTGCTTGAGCCCAGGAGTTTGAGGCTGCAGTTAGCCATGATCATGCCACTGCACCCTAGCCTAGGTGACTAAGGGAGACCCTGTCTTTTTGTTTCTTTTTCTTTTTTTTTAAGAGACAGGGTCTCACTCTGTTGCCCAGGCTGGAGTGCAGTGATGGGATCACAGCTCACTGCAGCCTCAACCTCCCGGGCTAAAGTGATCCTCCTACCTCAGCCTCTCGAGTAACCGGGACTACAGGTGTGAGCCACCATGCCTGGCTAATTTTTAAATTTTTTGTAGAGATGGAGATCTCGCTATTTTGCCCAGGCTGGTCTTGAACTCATGATCTGAAGTGATCCTCCCACCTTGGCCTCCCAAAGTGCTGGAATTACAGGAATGAGCCACCACAACCAGCTCCTGTCTCTTAAATAAAAAAAGAAAGAAACAGAATGTGGTTTTGTTCTATAATAGAAAAATAACTATATGATTAATTTTTAGTTCTTTTATGTTATTCTCTTGTTCCTTTCTTTACAGCATTTGTGTGTCTTTAAAGAAAATATTGCTAACTTAGTTATCTCTGCTTCACTAGAACACTGCACACACACAGATCTTTTCCTTTCCTACTAGTGTGATGCCTGTATTTTCTGTTCCCATGGTAGTTTTTTCCTTTCCAAAGTGAATTATTCTGCCCTTCCTCAGGAATTCCTGAAATGTGAATTCAAAGAAGATAAGTGACCAGGCATGGTGGCTTATACCTATAATAATCCCAGCACTTTGGGATGCTGAGGTGGAAGGATCACTTAAAGCCAGGAGTTCAAGGCCAGCCTGGGCAACAAAGTGGGACCTTATCTCTACAAAAAAATAAAATAACATAAAAATTAGCTGGGCATAGTGGCGTGTGCCTATAGTCCCAGCGACTTGAGAGGCTGAGGCAGGAGGATCGCTTGAGCCCGAGAGTTCAAGACAGTGAGCTGTGATCATGCCCCTGTACTCCAGACTGGATGACAGAGCGAGACCATCTCTGAACACACACACACACACACACACACACACACACACACACACATACTCTAGACTGGATGACAGAGTGAGACCCTGTCTCTGAACACACACACACACACACACACACACACACACTCACACACTCCAGACTGGATGACAGAGTGAGACCGTCTCTGAACACACACACACACACACACACACACACACACACACTCTAGACTGGATGACAGAGCGAGACCCTGTCTCTGAACACACACACACACACACACACACACACTCTAGACTGGATGACACAGAGCGAGACCCTGTCTCTGAACACACACACACACACACACACTCACACACTCCAGACTGGATAACACAGCGAGACCCAGTCTCTGAACACACCACACACACACACTCACACACTCCAGACTGGATGACAGAGTGAGACCATCTCTGAACACACACACACACACACACTCACACACTCACACACTCCAGACTGGATGACAGAGCGAGACCCTGTCTCTGAACACACACACACACACACACACACACACACACATACTCTAGACTGGATGACAGAGCGAGACCCTGTCTCTGAACACACACACACACACACACACACACACACACACATACTCTAGACTGGATGACAGAGCGAGACCCTGTCTCTGAACACACACACACACACACGCAGGCACGCACGTGTGCGATAAGGGTCTCTTTAATTGCTTTCTGTGGCATCTTTGGTGGTGCTTGGCCCAGGATGAATACTGTTTCTAGATTGACAATACTAATGGAGGTATGGTGTATACTTGTTAATAGTTTAAAATGTGATGATGTTATTTTAGAAGTCTAACGGCCAGGCACAGTGGCTCATCCCTGTAATCCCAGCACTTTGGAAGGCAGGAGGATCGCTTGAGACCATGAGTTCAGGACCAACCTGGGCAACAGAGTGACACTCCCATCTCTACAAAAAATAAAAAAAAATAGCCAGGCATGGTGGCTTGCACCTGTAGTTCCAGCTGCTTGGGAAGCTGAGGTGCGAAGATCACTTGAGCTCGGAAGGTCAAGGCTGCAGTGAGCTGTGATGCTGCCACTGCACTCCCATCTGAGTGGTAGAGCAAGACTTTCTCTTTCTCTCTCTCGTTTTTGGTTTTTTTTAAGAATCTATCTAATGGTCCCTTCCATATTCAGATACTCCTCAGTGTATGATGGAGTTATGGTCCAAGAAACCCATCATGCATTGAAACTATCGTAAGTGGAAAATGCACTTTCGACTTAGGATATTTTCAGTTTACAATGGATTTTCAGATGGAATTATCGGGACATAATGCCATCATAAGTTAGTTGAGAAGCTTACTGAATAATGCATATTGTTTTGGTACCACTGTAAATCAAACCACTGTAAGTTGGGGACTGTCTGTATTTGAAATGCTTAGTTTAAGAATAATGTTTTTCAACCATAACTATCATGGCTTTATAGGACATCAGCATTCAAAACAGGTTGTTTTTGAATCTGGAGTCAGTACAGTTGTTGCAGGCCCCAAAAGATAACTTAAAATACAGAGAACTGTGGGTCATGTTCATATTTGAGAAATTTCATAACTTTTAGAGCTAAATGGGACCAAAGAGGATAATATTTTATATTCTAGATCATCAGATGGTGTTAGACACAAGGGAAGCAGAAAAAGTGAAAGTGGGAGCTAGTTGTATCCAGGGCCTGCTTTAAAAGATACAGCAGTAATCCACAAGCCTGGTAAGCACTTCCACCCGCTGCATATGTACACGTGCTTCCCTCCTGCTGCCGCGCAAAGACCCATCGAACAGTGTCAGATCAGGCGCTCCTGGTCCTTGGTGGCAGTTCTAATGAAAAATTGGTTTGCTGCAGGATACTAGCAGCCACTTCAGGGAATTCTAGTGTTGTCCCCAAACATGTCATAGGATCTTACTCTGCAGATGTGTGAATGAAATGCCATGTCTGAGAATGTCAACAGGGAACAAAAGAAGACATTAGGAAATGACACCACTGATGCCACAAAGTAGGGAACAAATCCAAGAAATCCAAGAAAAAGTAATCATATTCCCAGCCTGATTACTTTTGAGTGGCAGAATTGCCCATTTATCCTGGTCATTAACCAGGATAAATAAAATGGAGTGGTGAGAAACCTGCCTTCACAATAGTATCTTTGTTTTTCGTAGTTGGCCTAAGTTCCCATCATTCAGGTCTCTTCATAATGATGGCTAAAAAAAAGAGTCAAAATGTAGAAAATAGCAAAATGCCCTTAAAGGAGCACAATTCGAAATGAGATGACATGATGGTTAAGATTATTAGGAACCTGAAAGTTAAGCACATTGACTTTCCTGCTTCGTATGGTTGTGTGGTCCTTTTCTACCTAGGAGGTGTAACTCACAGATATAATATGTCTTACTTGCTTCTGTATTTCAATGTTGTGTTATCATTTTTAGAGCAGAGCTGCTGTTTAACTGTCAAGCAGAAATATAAAAACAAAGGAACCAGTCGAATCTAACCAGAGACTAATGGGACTAAATTTCATTGCTAAGATTGGAATGCTGTCTGATTGCTTAAGTTAATATAAAAGTAAAGCATTTGGATCTTGGAAAAATTGGTTACAGGCAAATAGAGTGCAATTTATAGCATCAGAAAGAACACAGTACTCCATAATATCCACTCCAGAACATGTTCAGGAGTATGGTAGAGTGTGTTTAACTAAATTCCTCTGATCCCTGCTTTTAGCCAGCCTTGTCTGGATTGGCCATATCTTAGGGCTGTGTGGACCTGATTCATTCCCACTTAGTTTATAAAAGGCCATCTTACTTTTTGTCATGGTGTGCATGCTTACCAACGAAAGTTAGCTTTCTGGGTTAGTTCTCAAGTGAAAAAAGTTAAGATGATTCATTTGACATGATACTTAATTTTGATGTGACTTTATTTGGAACTCAGATCCCAAGCTAATCAAAAAGTACCATTAAAAGCGACATTCTTTTCCCCTATCTTCTAGAAAGCATTAAAAAGCAGTTTCTTCTTTTTCTCTTTAGAGAAGATAAAGCAAAAAACCAATAACTGAGAAATTAACAGTCACAAAAGTTTGCAAATGCAGTCTGTGAGTTTCAAAGGCTCCAAATTAAAAAAAAAAAAAAAAAATAGATTAGGCTTCCAGAATGAGAAAGGCTTATTTTCTTCCCCCTTTCTTTTTCTTGCCTTATTTTGACCAAATGAGTTTGTCTTTAAACACAGTTTTAGCATCTTACATGATGTGTGTGCTCTTGCTGCTTACGGTTTGATACATTGATTTTGTCATACAAAGTCTTGCATTGGATTGCATTACTCTGAGATGTTATTTTAGAAATTGGTGATGTGCATCTGTGAGAGCGTGTCATGGTATGCAGTAAGCAGTGCCATTAAGTGAGTTATCACCATCTGCTCCTACCTACAGTTATTCTCGGTACAACATCATCATTTTTTCTACAGCCATCAACTGCTGTCTCCATTTTCTTGACTTAAAAAAAAATGTGTTGTCCATGTCAGGATTTTGTTCATATTTACCAAATTTTCTTTTGCCAAGTCATGTGACATACATACCTGTATGGAATCTCTTCCATATGTAATTGAGTCAAATAGGTCAGTGGGATTTAAAAGGCAATTAAATGGACACATAAATTATGCACAGACGGCTATTTTAGGATAGCTGTTTTCTCTGAATTGATGAGAGATGAAGTCTTTAGACAAATTTCTTTCAGTTTTAAGGAGATTCTTTTGTTTTTCCCCTATAGATTTTTCCCAACTGGCCAAATACACCCGAGGCTAAATGTTAATACTATACTGTACATTCTCCTGAAGATGGTGCTGAGCTTGAGCCCAGACCTTCACGATGAACAGCTAACAGATCATTGGGCATTCTGGGGAGGTACATTTTGATGCTTTTATAAGGAAGCTTTTGAAGCATAGGACACATTTTTTAACCCCTACAGCTAGTTAGAGTAATGAATTTAACCAAAAGAATAAATTTTCATTTTGTGTACATTGAAAAGGCAAAGTAATAAGAGCAATTTGGGTAGCTAATTACACTGTGCTTTGCTATATGATAGCCTTTTCTGTGGAACTTTGGTTTATTTCTAGGGGAAAGATTAGTTTTTCCTATCAGTCTATATATTTATAAAGAATAGTTTTTAGGGACAAAATAATTTACGTTTGATTTATGTAATCTTTGTTAATTTTGTAGAAATTTGGAAGAAAATATTATAGTGAGTAAAGATAATGATTTCTTTTCTAGTTTGGTTTTTTTGAGGAGATGGGGGAGGTGGTTTTTTTTGTTTTTTTTTGTTTTTTTCCCCCCCTTAAGAGTAAATCCTGAAGTGTTACTTATAAATGGGGAGCTCTTCCTTGTCAGGAGTTTCAGCTTACCAAATAACTTCCTGATATACCACCACAGAAAGAATCTTATCAGTCCACATACCCAAAGCAAGAAAACATCCAAGTAGTATTTGCAAAAGTAGTTTACAGTCTTGTTAGCTTTCAATATACTTTAATATCTCCTACTTCTTTAGTCATTCTGAATGCTAAAAAACAAATCTCATTTTTTCCTTTGCTAGAACTATGAGAAAATAGCAAATATGCCCTTTAAAAATTAATAGATGTAGGCCGGGCCAGGTGGCTCATGCTTGTAATCCCAGCACTTTGGGAGGCCAAGGCGAGCGGATCACCTGAGGTCGGGAGTTCGAGACCAGACTGACTAACATGGAGAAACCCCGTCTCTGCTAAAAATACAAAAATTAGCTGGGCATGGTGGCGCATGCCTGTAATCCCAGCAACTCGGGAGACTGAGGCAGGAGAATCACTGGAACCTGGGAGGCGGAGGTTTCAGTGAGCCAAAATCATGCCACTGCACTCCAGCCTGGGCGACAGAGTGAGACTCCATCTCAAAAAAAAAAAAAAAAAAAAAAAAAAATTCCAGGTTAAACATTTTTAGTAAGAATACTACCTTGTGACTTCATCACATCAGGGCATATCATGTTGATTTGCCCCAGAATTACTGATATAAATTTTGATCATTGGTTGAGGTCGTGTCTGTTTAGTTAATTTTTAAGTGCTATAGGTCTGCATTCTAGATTATAGAATCATATAATGATTTAGTTCAGTTTAACAAACATTTGTGAGGACTGCCAAGCTCCAGGTGATGGACTATAAAATCAGCAAGACCTAGTTCTCCCCATGTTCTCAAGGTGCTGGCAGTGTAGTAGAGGAGACTAACATAAACGACAAATTGCAGTGTAAAATAGATTATGTCATGTGCCATTTTAAAGTTATACATGGGTGCTCTTTGAAAATAGAGAAGGGAGATATTAATCCTGAGTAGGGGGTTAGGGAAGTGTTTGTGTAAGGAATGGTTTTTGATCTGGGTCTTCTAGAATGGGTAAGGTTTGGACAGGTGGGAAAGGTGTTGCATGAGAGAGGGAATAATTTAAGCAAAAGTACAGAGGCAGGAAAAAGCATTTTGAGTTCTGGAAATAGCAGATAATTCATAGTGGTTGAAGGAATGGATATAATGGGAGGTGAAGTATAGTTGTTAAGGGCCTTAAATGCCTTACCTAGGAGTTTAGGGAGAAGACACTGGGAAATTTTAAGTCAAGAAATGACATGGTGATATCCCTTTCTGAGAAAGATTGTTCTGCTAGCAAAAGGATCTACAGTCACACAAAGACATTTAGGTCAACGATAGACCACATATGTGATGCTGGTCCCATAAGATTATAGTGAAGCTAAAAATTTTCTGTTGCCTAGTAGCCATCGTTATCTACTTGGTAGCATAATACATTACTCATGTTTGTGGTGATGCTGGTGTAAACCTGTGTTGCCAGTCATGTAAAAACTATAGCACATACAATTATGTACAGTACATATTTGATAATAAATGACTATGTTACCAGTTTATGTATTTACTTTTTATCATTACTGTAGAATATACTCCTTCTGCATAGATAGATAGATACATAGATAACTGTAAAACAGCAATAGCCTCGGGCAGGTCCTTCAGGAAGTATTTCAGACGAAGGCATTGTTATCATAGAAGATGACAGCTCCATGGATGTTGTTGTCCCTGAAGACCTTCCAATGAGATAAGGTATAGAGGTAAAAGATAGTAATGTTGATGATTGTGACCCTGTATAGGCCTAGGCTAATGTGTGTGTTTGTGTCTTTGTTTTTAATTAAAATGTTAAAAACTTTAAAATATTTAAATATTTAAAAATGGAAAACTTAATGCATAAGGATAAAAAAAGTATTTTTATACAACTATACAATGTGTTTTAAGCTGTTATTACAAAGAGTCAAAAAGTTTAAAAATTAAACTTTATAAAGAACAAAAATTACACTAAGCTAAGATTAATTTGTTATTGAAGAAGTAAATTTTTAAAATCTCAACCTGTAAAACCTAGAAGAAAACCTTGGAAATACTTTTCTGGAAATTGGCCTAGGCAAAGAATTTATGGCTAAGTTCTCAAAAGTAATTGTAACAAAAACAAAAATTGACATTTGGGACCTAATTAAAGAGCTTCTGCATAGCAAAAGAAGTATCAACAGGGCAAGCAGATAGCCTACAGAATGGGAGAAAATATTTGCAGACTATGTACCCAACAAAAGTTTAATATCCAGAATCTATAAGGAACTTAAATCAACAACAAAAAATAAATAACCCCGCCGGGCGCGGTGGCTCAAGCCTGTAATCCCAGCATTTTGGGAGGCCGAGATGGGCGGATCACGAGGTCAGGAGATAGAGACCATCCTGGCTAACACGGTGAAACCCCGTCTCTACTAAAAAAAAAAATACAAAAAACTAGCCAGGCGTGGTGGCGGGCGCCTGTAGTCCCAGCTACTCGGGAGGCTGAGGCAGGAGAATGGCGTAAACCCGGGAGGCGGAGCTTGCAGTGAGCTGAGATCGGGCCACTGCACTCCAGCCCAGGCCACAGAGCAAGACTCCGTCTCAAAAAAAAAAAAAATAAATAAAATAAAATAAAATAAATAAATAACCCCATTAAAAAGTGGGCAAACAACATGAACAGACACTTTTGAAAGGAGATACGCAAGCAGCCAACAAACATATGAAAAAATGCTCAACATTACTAATCATCAGAGAAATGCAAATCAAAAGCACAATGATACCACTTTACACCAGTCAGAATAACTATTATTAAAAAGTCAAAAAGTAACAGATGTCAGAGAGGCTGTGGAGAAAAGGGAACATATATACTGTTGGTGGGAATGTAAATTAGTTCAGCCTCAGCCATTTGGAGATTTCTGAAAGAGCTAAAAAATAAAACTACCATTTGACCCAGCAATCCCATTACTGGATATATACCCAAAGGAAAATACCTCATTCTACCAAAAAGACACTTGCACTTGTATGTTCATTGCCACACTATTCACAATAGCAAAGACATGGAATCAACCTAAGTGTCCATCAACAGTGGATTGGATAAAGAAAATGTGGTGCATATACACTGGAATATTACACAGCTATATAAAAGAGCAAAATAATATCCTTTGTAGCAACATGGCTGCAGCTGGAGGCTGTTATCCTAGGGGAATTAATGCAGAAACAGAAAATTGAATATTGTATGTTCTCATTTATAAGTGGGAGTTAAACATTGGGTACACTTGGACATAGAGATGGGAACAGTAAACACTAGGGACTCCAAAAGTGAGTAGGGAAGGATGGGAGCAAGGGCTGAAAAACTTCCTATTGGGTACTATGTTCCCCATGTGGGTGACAGGATCAATAGAAGCCCAAACCTCAGCATTATGAAATATGCTGTTGTAAGAAACCTGCACATGTACCCCCTGAATCTAAAATAAATAATTATAATAATAATGTTTTTCAAAGAAATTAAAATTAGCATAGCCTAACTGTACAGTATTATAAAGTCTAGAGTAGTATATAGTAATGTGTTAGGCTTTCACCTTCACTAACCACTCACTCACTGACTCACCCAGTACAACTTCCAGTCCTGCAAGCTGGTTTACCATTTTTCATATTTCATAGCGTATTTTTACTATAGTTTTTCCATTTTTAGATATATTTAGATACACAAATACTTACCATTGTTACCTATGGTATTCCGTACAGTAACATGCTCCTAGGTTTGTAGCTGATGAGCAATAGGCTATTACCATATAGCCTAGGTGTGTAGTAGGCTGTACCATCTAAGTTTGTTTAAGTATATGGTGTGATGTTCACACAGCAATGAAATGACCTAAGGATGCATTTCTCAGGACGTATCCCTGTTGTTAAGCAACACATGACTGTATCTACTTTAGATGGGGAGAGATCAGTTAGGAAGACATTACACAGCACTCCTCCGCTTACCTGCAGTTTCCATTTCTGTGGCTTCAGTTACCCATGGTCAGCTGAGGCCCAAAAAAATTTCATCACTACTCTTTGGCTTTGGGGCCATTTATTAAGTGAAATAAGGGTTACTTGAACACAGCACTGTGATACTGCCACAGTTGATCTGATAATCGAGATAGCTACTGAGTGACCAGCGGCAATGTGGGTGGGAAGGGGTGGGACGGAGAGATTTCATCAGGCTACTCTAAGCATGCAGTTTAAAACTTACGGATTATTTTTCTGGAATTTTCTATTCACAGTGCCTATGCCATTCATCTCACATTATTATAGTATATTCTTATAATCTGTATTATTGTGAGATATTGTTAATCTCTTACCCATCAATCCCATTACTGGGTATATACTAATACCCAATTTAACTGGGTTTAAATAAGTTTAACTTACAGATTAAACTTTATCATAGGTGTGAATGTATAGGAAAAAACTTAGTATATATGGGGTTTGGTACTATCTGCAGTTTCAAGCATCCACTGCGGGTCTTGGAACATATCCCCCAAGGATAAGGGGGACTGACGGTAAAATTTCCCACTATGAGGACTGAAGTACAGCAGCAGGACAGAAGTACAAGACAGTGCCAAGACTAATTAGATGGAAAGAGTTGGGGGAATGTGATGAAGTAAACATGCTTGGAAATCCCAGCATGAACTCTTAGGGTATCATTAAGATAGGAAACTGCAAGACAGGGAAGACAATGAGTTTGGTCTTAAGCAGGCCAGATTTGAGTTGTTGGTGGGATATTAAGATAGAAATGTTTATCATACAATTAGAAATGTGGGTGTAGGGTTGCAGGAGAGGCCAGCGCTGGAGATACAGAGTTACTGACTTCCACGATCTTCTAGGCATTTTATATTGATATGTTACCTCATTTAATCTTCACAGTCCTTTGAGGTAGTTACTTTTATCTCCATTTAAGAGGTGAGTAAACAGAGACTGCTGGGAGTTAACTTGCATAAGACCAAATAGCTAGTAATGAGGGCCAGAATTCTGTCCAAGGTGTGTGGTCCTTCACTGTTTGTGAAGGAGATAATTGCTTCATTGAGATTGAACATTGTTATCCAGAAACTTGAAAAGCATCTGAATATAAAAGGGTCTAAGAAGGAGCTTTCAGGGCCAAGAGAAAGAGAATTAAGCAGATGGTGACAGGAAAGCAGAGAGGCTGAAGAAGAGCGTGGTCAGTAATAGTGCAGTTGCACAAAGAGGTCAGGAAAGACAAAGATTTGAATAGTTTCTGAGGGAAATGGATAGATGATCGCACATGGGTGATTAGAAGGTTAGGGTAAAGATGGCATGAACTTCAGGCAGAGCCTTTGGCCTGGTTGAAGGATTCTTTCCAGTAGTAAGGAGCAACTCAGGACTAGGGATTATGAAGGTCAGAAGGAAAAGGGGTCTAGTGTAAGGGAGAACATAGTAGAAGTCGTTTATCATGGGTCCCAGGATGGACAGGAAGTAAAGGTGATAGTCATCTTGAAATCTAGATAGAGTGAAGGACCTAGAGTGTGCAGGTTGTTAATTTTTGTGCATAATATTTTAAAATTCATGTTACACTAAAGAAGTTTTTGCTCTTTTTGTTTTGTTGTGTTGCATAGACAGAATAAAAAGAAGGTAAGAGTTGAGAGTGATTCTTTTATCTTTGCAGTCAAGCAGTAAATAAAAACTGCTCTGAAATTCCCCTCTGCCAAGCTCATGGACATCCAGTGTTTTGCTTTAAGGAATTTTTGTTAGCTAAATACATTGCTTGAAAGAACATCTGTATTTCTGCAGAAGTCAGAAAAGAGAAAGGACCTAAACCCAAACTCTTTTGAATTTAGAAATGAAAAGCAGTGCTTAGTACCACCAAGTGGGACATGTCTTGAAATCCTAGATTTCCAGAGCTAGAAAGTATCTTAGAAATTGCCTATCTTAGAAATTGCCAATCTTACTTCAACAATTGGTTCATTGAACTTTTTTTTTTTTTTTTTCTTTGAGACTGAGTCTTGCACTGTCACTCAGGCTGCCGTGCAGTGGCACCATCACCGCTCACTGCTGCAACCTCTGCCTACTGGGCTCAGACGATTCTCCTGCCTCAGCCTCCTGAGTACCTGGGATTACAGACATGCACTACCACACCTAGCTAAAGTTTATATTTTTAGTAGAGACAGGGTTCCACCATGTTGGGCAGACTGGCCTTGAACTCCTGATCTCAGGTGATCTGCCCTTCTCCGCCTCCCAAAGTGCTGGGGTTACAGGTGTGAGCCACCACACCCAACCTCATTGAACACTTTCAAACACCCTACCACTAGCCAGGCTAAACAGTGAAGTTACAAATTAAAACAGTTAATTCTTCCCCTCAAGGAGCTCACGATCTAGTGGCAAGATCAAAGAGTCCAGTAACTCCTTTAAGAAGTTTTGTGATAAAGGGAAAAGGGAACTGTAATTGAGCAGATGCCTATTTTCTGTTGGGCACTCTATTGATCACTTTTTTGAGAGGTGTGTGTGTGTGTGTGTGTGTGTGAGAGAGAGAGAGAGAGAAAGACAGTTTTTTTATACAGAGGAGACTTGATCATGCTTATTTATTATATTATAGTAGGAGAGAAAGGAGCTGGTATGATGCTGTTCACTGCCTGGTTACTTTAATTGCCCCCAACAATTCAGACTTACGAATGAACTAATCATCATTATCCTCAGTCCACTGGGTAGGGGTGTAGAGTTAGTCAGGGAGAGGCACAGTGAATTTCCGAGATAAGGGGAAAAGAGAGGCACAGAAATACATTTATTTTGATTCCTTGTTCTTCTCTAACTTCTGTGGGTCAAGGCTTTGTACGCTGGCTTAGAAAACCTGTTATTTCTTCCGCAGCCAAGATTGTTTTGTTTTGTGATTGTTGACTTGCAGTATTACAAATTACCAAAAGATGAGACCCCAAAAAGCATACTCCAGTGCCAAATATAATTTAATTTTGAGTTATTCATACCACTGTTCCCAAACAATATTGTAAAGCAGAAAGAAATTCAAGCATTAGAATTAGGAAACAAAGATTTGGTTCCTGGCTTTGCCAGTTACCTGTATAATTTTAGACAAATTACTAAATCTCCTTGAGTTTCACATTATTCTTCTGTAAACTGTCTTCACAAGATTGTTGTGAGGTATAAATAACATAATGTATTTAAGAGAAAAGCCTTTGTTAACTGTAATGTCAGTTATATTTACAAAATGCTGACATTTTAAAAATAGTTGTATATCTTGGACTGTTCTGGTCCCAGGTGACTTAATCATGGAATTATTAAATCTCCGTTACTAATTTTCTTTAGAAATGCTCAGGAGACTGCTTCATGAGTGTAAATCAGGAGAGAGCTTTAGTTTTTGTCTTTAAATGATTATTCTCATTCCTGCAGTGACTCAAACTTGGCATATTTTTCTCCCCTTTCTTTTAGTGTGATATTGTTAAGTGACTAAATGAATGTTCCTCAGACTTCCCCAAAATTTTTGATTCTGGGATAGAAGCAGGAATAATCTTTTGTCGGAAGCTGAAAAAATTAGGATACTTGTTTAATGAAAATACTGTAAAGTGACTGACGGCCCCTGTATCTGTTTCAAGGAAATACTAAACACCTAACTGTGTAAGCCAGAAAAATGCAAGGTGGTGAAAGAGTTATACCAGATGAAATGACTGTTATCCTGAGTAACCACACATTCTGGGCCAAAAGACAAAGCAGAACACATAAAACAATGAATGAGCAGAATTATATTAATTGTATTGTACAATGGCTAAGCGGATGGGCTCTGTAGCCCCAAAGTGCCCAAGTTAGAAGGCCGCTCTGGCTCTGCCATTTGCTACTTTTGAAATGTTGGAAAGTTGCTTTTCTGTGCTTTAGTTTCTCCATCTGTAAAATGGCATACTATAGTACCTATCTCCTAGGATTGCTTTGAAGATTAAATTATATAAAAATAGCTGCTTAGAACTGTGCTTGCCTTGTAGTAAGAACTATAATAAATGTGTGCAGCTGCTATTATCGTTATATGTTTAGGTGTTAAATTGTATGGTTCAGACAATTGGTATAATAGGGTTTCACAGATCATTCTAGGCAGGTAGAGTCAAGAAAAGTTTTATAAAAGAAATGGAATGTATCAGAACCCTCACAGGTAGATGGATAAACAGAATTGGGCAAAAGAAAAAAGGTACTCCGGGACCAGGGAACATCATCAACAGAAGGTTAGAAATGTGAACCAATGGCCGGGTGCGGTGGCTCACCCCTGTAATCCCAGCACTTTGGGAGACTGAGCGGATTACCTGGCTATCACGGTGAAACCCCATCTCTACTATATATACAAAATTAGCTGGGAGTGGTGGTGCATGCCTGTAATCCCAGCTACTCGGGAGGCTGAGGCAGAAGAATCGCTTGAACCCGGGAGGTAGAGGTTGCAGTGAGCTAGGATCGCACCACTGTACTCCAGCATGAGTGACAGTAAGACTCCGTCTCCAAAAAAAAAAAAAAAGAAATGTGAACCAATTTGTTGAGTTCACTAAGCAGGAAAGAGTCCAGTCTGATTGAAGGATCTGATTAAGATGGAGGGTTAACACTGGTCAAATAAGTAGTGGAATAGGAGTGGATAGGGCTGACAAGATTATTTTGTAGTTGCATTCACATTTTACAGTTGCAAACATAGCATTTTGCAGTTGAATTTACATTTATTTGCTTAAATCTAACAAATTCTGATTTATTTATATGAGATGTGTAAACATACATTATATTATTATTTTCTTTTTATTTTACAAATGAATATACTGGAACTCAGATAGTGTGACTTGTCCAGCAGCACCAGGTTTTCATACACAAAACTGAGTCACATTTCCACCATATCTTGCCATTTCTCTTCCTTTGCTAGATATACAGGTAAATTTGACAGCCAATCAAAGCAGACTCTTTTCCCATCTTCTACCTTTGACCCATGGAGTAGCTTTCAAGACATTGGCACTTCTCTACTGAAGCAAATCTGGGTCAAGATGAGATGTATGCTGCCCATTTCCTGAGTCCTTCAGGAAAGCAAGAGAGGAATTTTGATTAAGTTTAGCTCATCTTTTCAGAACTCAGCCATATGTGGTCCATAGTGGCCTGGATATGCTTCACAGTGTGGAACTCTGCTCTGTATTTTCTTTAATAAGGACACACACAGAGGAAAATTTCAATTGAAGACCTCACAAATGTTTTGAGATTTTATTGAGTTATCATCTGAACATTATAGATTAGTCTAGCATTTTACATGATGGAGTATATGAGCGTATGTGAGTAAACAAATACACGTTGTAGGGGAAGGTGCTAAAATGAAGTTAACATTCCCAAATAGAAAATGGGGTAGTTTGCAGGTTACTTTCTGAACTTCACTTTGTGTTAATTTTCATCTACCAGTCAGTGGGTAGAATAACATTAAACACATTTTACTTTAGTTCCCTTCTGTTCTTACCTGGAGCATGGTAATCCCAAGTACAAAGAGAAAAAGTAGAAGCAGGTATGTGATTAGAAATGAAAATAACATAGTAACATGGATTATTGTGATAGATCTGTACCTTTTTAAAGACTCTGACATTCCACTGAGGAGTAAGATGGAAAAGTCCCTTGTCCTAAGATTTGAAAATGATAAAAATAAGTAATGTTAATGGAAATTAAAGGAAGAAATGTCCATTGTTAGATTATGTGAAGGGTACACATCTCACTTCTTTCTCATCGTTTTTTTGATTTAAATTAATGTAACTAAATTTTAAAATGATGGATTTAATATTGATGCTAGCAGTTTATTTTTAATGTGAATAAAATTAATAGTAAAACTATGATAAAAGATGGGGCTGGGCACAGTGGCTCATGGCTGTAATCCCAGCACTTTGGGAGGCCACGGCAGGTGAGTCACCTGAGGTCAGGAGTTCGAGGCCAGCCTAGCCAACAGGGTGAAACCCTATTTTACTAAAAATACAAAATTATCTGGACCTGGTGGTAGGCACCTGTAAACCCAGCTACTCACGAGACTGAGACAGGAGAATCACTTGAACTTGGGAGGTGGAGATTGCAGTGAGCCAAGATCGCACCATTGCATTCCAGCCTGGACGACAAGAGTGAAACTCCATCTCAAAAAAAAAAAAAAAAGGAAAAAAAGAAGAAAAAAGGTAGATGGAAGTATCTTCTGTAAAGTGCCACAGATTCCTGGCTTCAGTGTTACCTTGATTCCTTGAAAAGCCAGGGCCCTTTTCATCTCTTAGAACCTCACTGTCACTTTGCATGTTTGTGAACACATGGTAGGTATGAGTGAGCTAGTGTTGATAGATGAGACAGTCACGTTATGGTTGGTTGGAGGGAAGAAATATCACTTTTTAAATTAGTCACTCTATATTTAAGTGTTTTTGTAATGGGAAATCACCTGTAAAACGAGCTTGCAGGAAAGCTCTAAAGATTAAAACTGTGAAGTGTGTGGCATATGCTAGGCACTTAATAAGTAAATAATAGCTCTTGTTATTGTTATCTTTAAATTTTACTTACTGTTGTTCTGACTTTGACTTTGCATTTTCTGAGATCTTTGAAAATACCTATTGTTAGTACCTGTTGATTTGTATTTTGTGCCTTTGAAGGAAAGAACAGAAATATTATTCCAAGGAAGGGTTGTTGGTCTTAAAATATTTTTGTGCCATTTTTATTGTAGGCAAGTATATAACATTCTAATAGGCATTTAAGACAGTTCTATAGTTAATACAAGTGTATCTTTTTAAATAAGACATTTGACCAGCTGAATAGATTGTAGTAACCTGTTGTAAACTAGTTTCAGCTGAAATCTCACTGATCCCACTAGATGGCGTTAATTCATTAAGGCATAACTTCATCCTCTAGCTCAGGCAGACAGCTGCCTGTGTAGATGAACTGATTTTAGTATCTTTAGAGAGTGAGTGTGGCAGTAAACTTTTAGTCTCCTTGTTGTTTATATAGCGTGATTTGTGGAGGTTATTCAGAAAGTTCAGGAAGATAGAACACTGAGGGCAGATTTATTCAAACTAAAGAACTATAACAAGTTGCAGTATTTCGTTAGGTGCTTGTTAATTCTGGATTTGACTTAGCCTTTGCCCTAATTGTATATACAACCGAAAGATTAAGAATTTACTGATTTCTCTTGGTTTTTTGCCCTGTTAAAATAATTCTTGTGTGGGCTTCTGGAAGCATTGGAAAACAAATGAAAATGGGAAGCAGACATTTTTTAAAGCATGAAGCTTATAACATTTAATTTGAAAATCATTTGGCTCTTATTTATAGGAACTATGTCAACAGTGATCTGCTTGTCAGTTAATCTAGTTCTTTAATCATAAATGTAAAATAACAATGAACATCCCAATTCTTTTAATTCTCTCTTGTCTGAATTTGAATTATTTATTGTCTACAAAGACACTTTTATATTAGACCAATCCATTTTCAAAGTTTAAAATTGTGCTTTTCCACGGGCATTTGTAGGCTCCAAATAATTAAACTTTTTTAATTATACGTTTTATTTTTCTTACTGTTCTTAAGAGTTCTGAAGTTGAAGTTTTTTAAAGAAATGAACACGTTTCACATGCAAAAAAAGCATTTCCACATTTCATTAGAACTGTTTCTTTTTTCTTTATGATCAGATTCATACAGCTCCAGTAAATTGTTTCAGAATTGATGGGATGATCCATCTTGAGCTATGGAGGCTTAATTGCGCTACAAATATTGTTCGTTTTATTCATTGCTCATGGGGAGTGAGTAGTTGGTGCCGATGGTTCCCCTAATGTTTATTTAACTATTCCCGTATAAGGCAGTTCACATTTCTGAGTAAAAGGATCATTGATAGTTTCATTTACCTAGTATGTAATAAAAAGCTGAGAATAATCAGGGGCGTTTGCCAATGGAGTCAAAATAGCCTGTTTTATAAGTCAGAACAGGAAGGTCTGAACATTTGGTGCCCATTAATTAAATTAATATTGCAAATGAGGATTTTGCTTTTCTTGTTATCTTAGAAACCTTCAACCAGAAAAAGCAACTGCCTAAGATTATTCGGTATATACAAGGCGTAACTATATTGTGCACATATTCCACAATCTGAAAAATCTCAAAATCTGAAACACTTCTGGTCCCAAGCATAAATTTGTATAAATTTTATACAATATTTTACATCATTTTGTACATGAAACAAAGTTTTGACTGCATTTTGACTGTGACCCATCACTTGAGGTTAGGTGTGAAATTTTCCAGTTGTGGCATCACGTCCGTGCTCAAAAAGTTTTGGATTTTGGAGCATTTGGATTTCAGATTTTTCAGATTAAAAGATGCTCAACCTGAATTTTTGGACTGAGGTTGATCTTGGTAACTGAGCCTGCAGAAAGTGAAATTATTGATGAGGGAGGACTGCTGTATTAGTTGGGTGTATACATGCATGTGTTAAAATTTAACTGCATAATCTCATTTTCCATATTCAGAGACATTTTGCAGTAAGAAACAGATATTATTGTAAAGGGAAAAAGTAAACTTTGTTGTGTAGTGCTTCTCTTTTCCTTGTGTTTTTTCTTGAGGGATGAACAAGGGGAATAAATTTTGAGCACATGTAGGTATGTGTGTAGTGAATGGGGGAGAGGGAGAGATGGTATTTTCAGGAGGCATAAACTGTGTTTTACAAAGACATCTTTTTGATGATGAGTCCTTTAGTCTTGAGGAGACAGTTCAATGGAAAGCAATCTAGGCCTGGCAAATACAGCCCTCATCCACAGTAAAATTTAAGTACTATGAAAAAGTAAATAGTCTGTGCTATGCAAACCAATATGAAGAAAAATGAGTTTTTGTTTGATAAGAGGTCAAGTAAGCACAGTTCTTTAAAACTTTTATGTTGAAGAAAAGTATAGAGAATATTCTGTCATAGCTACTGATAAAATATTTCAGTTTATGAAATATTGTCACTTACATATTTTAAGTAGCTTTTAATATAATCTTAGAACAAGGACTTCCTTCTCTCCTCTACCCCTTCCCCACTCACCAGTGTCTCTTATTTCTTATCTATTATTTCCTTTGGTGAAAAGTACAAGTTTTTTACAGTGTCCAAGACATCTCAAATTGATTCACTTTGTTATATAGAAAACACCATCTGTAATGTCAGACCATTTCTTAGAAAATTGACTGTTAAGAGCTCTTTTTCTTTGAGTTATTTGGTTTTTATGAAGATGAATATTGGATGAAATTTCTTACCAGTATGCATAATTCGATGATTTTAAGAATCTATGGAAAATAAATTTAAACATTTTTAAATGAAATGGGATAAGAAAAAGGGGAGACAGGATTTTATTCATTGGTATATCTTTTTAATTTTCTACTTTGTGACTCCATTTAAAAAAACCAACCCTGTAATTTTGAAGCAGAGATTCTGAAATTACCACTTTTCTAAAAATACCACTTACAGCTGAAACTTAATATATTGAAGCATTTTTGTTCTGAGGATGATACATATTTTCATAAAGATGTATTTCCAAATGGAAACAGCACTGAGGCTTCTGAAATAGGGAACCTTTCCAAAATAGGCTGTGGTTGCCTGGGTGAAGAATATTAGGTTGCAACACTCAAAAAGGAAATCCTGGCATAGGAAGCAATTGATGAAGGGCAAATGTCTGCAGAGTATAATGAAGCTTTTAAAGGCACTTGTGTGGGCCTGCATGCAAGGCCTTGCCAGTACTTTTCAAATTAAAATTCATGTGCTCTGTAGTGTGCTGAGCCATACTCATACTTCCATCTTTACTTCTCTTCTACATAATGTATCATTCTTATTTTTAATCTTCTATAAGTACTAGTCATCATCTTAGTGAGAATTGTAGCGTTTTCTCACTCTGCCCTTCGTGAAAATGTCATCATCATAATGGGCAGCAGGGCAGCTTTACGGTGTTTTAAAAATCAAGTTCATCAGCATTTTTAAGCTGTCAATTTCTTGTTTTAGTGTCATTATTAGTACTATGAATATTGAATATTTTATAACTCTTTAGTTTTAAAAAATATTTTTTTCTTTTTGCAGTTGGGGAGAGGATAGGTATTATCCTCATTTTGTAACAGTATTAACACCGAAGAGAGGCTGAGTGATGACTAGACACATAGATGGTGTGAAAAGAAAACTGAGCTTTTTTTTTTAATGTTAGCCTTTAGCCCAAGCTCTTTCCTCCATACAGTATATGTACAAAGTTTTTAGGACTTTTTTTAGTGAAACTCTTCATATACAGATTTTCTTTTCAAAGCAAGAAAATCTGAGCTTTAAAAAGATTCTATTGAGGAAATTATTCTACTCCTGTTTTTATAGTCTCAGAATGTCTCAAGATAATTTTAAATGGGTTTATGCTATCTGGGGGAGAAGAGAATGTCACAGAAACTTACCTGATTTTTGCAAATCCAAAACAGTTAGAAATCATAGTGTTCAATCTTTAGTAAACTTTCTGTAGCAGATATTTATCCAATTAATTCATTTAATTTTAATTCATTTAATTCGAGCTGTGTTTTAAGTAAAAAGGTACCAATGATCTACTTCATGTTTAATACATTGGGTGTTTTTTTGTTTTGCTTTGTTTAGAGACTGACTTTTTTTTCATTACAAATATGGAATATTGGCCTTGGGGAAGAAGGGACTTTTGAATAAAGATAAAACTAGTTCTGTGGAGGGGGTTTGTGGGGAGTGCCTCTAAATTTCCTGAAATGTGTGCAAAATGGTTGTATATGTTTGCACACATAGGGACATTTTACTGGGAGAGAGTCCAAAGTTCTTCATTATATCCCTTAAAGGTATATATGACATCCCCTTTTTCTAATGGTAATATCTGGGACTTAAATAAATTCCCTTATGAAGTTTGAATATACAACATTTTCTGCCTTTAAATGAAAAGGGCCATGTGTGAATTCCTTTTTTTTTCCCCCCAAATAGTGCTTTCAAAAGCTTAGAAGTATTTGGCGAGGGTTATTCTCAAATAAATCATCATTTATAAATGGAAAGAGATGTGGTAGGTTATTGTTGGAAAGGTAATAAATTTTACAAGTTGTAGTAAAGTACAAGTTACACATTAGTTTATTTCTGAAGCATTAGCCATTCCACAATTATTTTGAGGACTGTGCATTCTAGTTATGAAAGCCAAATATAGGAACAAATCGTGAGGATGGAGCGAAAGAAAAAGTTGCCCAAAGGAGCTCAACCCACCATTAAAACACAGCCCAGTGTGCCAGATTGTAATGATTTAAATCACTAATGAATGTCATGTTATTTGAAAGGGAGAGTTTAAAAACATTAAGTGAAGTAGTAATTTTTCAGTAGTCTAAATTTTAATGAAAGCATTTACTCATGTAAATTGGAGCTTTATTTTTATATATTAGTTTTACTGTTTTATTTGTTTTCACTAAAAATAGTCACTCTTTTCTTTATATTTTCTCATGAAATCCTTCCGAACCACTTCTAGAAATGGCATCGTCTTGCCATAAGTATTTTGTTTTCTCCCCTATCTAGTTTTTATGAAGTAGTGCTAACTCTGCCTTAATTTGATTTGGCATCCCTGCAATTGAACATTTGTAAGTATCTTGTATTATGGCCCATCTGGGTTGTCATAGAAACCAAAGACCTCCATCCTCTTCCCTCTAGTTAAAAATGGAATGCAAACAGGGCTTCAAAGTGACGTTTTTCTAGTACGAGTGACAGCCCTGTGAAGTGCAGAACAGAAAGATTTCTTATTGGTTTTATTCTCCCATGGCCTATCATACCAGTTAACTCTGATGCACATAGCCTTTCTCTTGAAAATCTGGCAAGATACTAATGGAATTTTAAAAATGTAAGCATGGGGGGGGAAGAATGTAGTTAATCCTTTTCCTGTTCTTTTATTATACAAAAATGCAGTGTTAGCTAGCAGTGTTTTTGTTTTCCTCACTATGTTATTAGGTGGTCTGTTGAAGCTGTGGTGCATGTGCGGAGACACCAATTAGTCAGCACAACTGGAGCTTCCATTGTTAGTCTTGTTATTTAATTTCTAGGTTATGTCAATGTGGGCCTATCTCATTAGAATCTACAGGCCCATTGGCTGAGTACATGGCATTACTTTATCAGAATAGAAATTTGTTGATATGGTGATAGTTCTATGGTGATATCTAGTGTGCTGTCATTGGACCTGGTGACAGAACATCTTAGGGCCCCATTTCCAGCCCCCCTAGTGGTCACAGAACCTTTGACTTAACCTTGATGGTTTTTCAGTTTCCACATTCCCTTCAGATTCTCTACCAGAACCATTCATGGCTTTAAGTTTTTCTTCTCAGACTTTTGTGATGTTTCTGCTTCTGAAGCAGCTATATTAGTAAGTTCCAGTGAATTATTTCAGTTGTGTTAGCAAAATGTCTGATTTTATGGTTAAGATATGTTGAGCTATTGCTGTAGCATTACTTGGAGTTTAGAGTGTCACATTCTTATTTTAACATAGGTTTTGAATATAGAAAATGACACAGTGATCTCTGAACATGAAACAATGAAAAACTGACATAAAATTTATATCCTTTTTTTTTTTTTTTTTTTTTTTTTGAGACGGAGTTTTGCTTTTGTTGCCCAGGCTGGAGTGCAATGGCGCGATCTCGGCTCACTGCAACCTCCATCTCCCGGGTTCAAGTGATCCTCCTGCCTCAGTCTCCCAAGTAGCTGGGATTACAGGCACCCCCCACCATGCCTGGCTAATTTTTGTATTTTTAGTAGAGACGGGGTTTCACCCTGTTGACCAGGCTGGTCTCTAACTCCAGACCTCAGGTGATCTGCCTGTCTCAGCCTGCCAAAGTACTGGGATTACAGACATGAGGCCATGCCCAACCATAAATTTTTATCTTAATAGGAATGTTTCAGAGGGGTTGGATTAAAATCATTAGACAATTGAATTTGACAGATCATAGGTCAATTTTAAGTGTCTTTACAACTTTTCAAAAGAAAAACATCATAAATTCTTTAAAGCTATTTAAAATTATTCACCATTTGACTGTTACCTAGTTTCTGGTAATTGTGTACTTGTCTTTAGTCCCATATCTCAGCTAATGGTCGTTTTCAGCAGTGAATTCAGAAGTGCTTTACTATCATATCTTGATGAGAGAGATCCTGCAACTCTCAGTAGAGTATGAAGAAGAGGTAGTGCTTAACTGCTGTTACAGCTAGAGGTGAGAGAATATATTTTCTAAATAACACTGTATTCCTTGGCATATAGTGTAGAAGTGAATAATTTGTTTGCATAGCATAGTGTGGGAAATAGTGTAGCAGTTTCTTCATGCTAAATATATTGGTTTCTTCTCTATAGTTCGCTGCCTTCACTTACAATTTGACTGGTACTATTGTGTTGTCTTGTTTCGCTTAAAACTATCGAGCAGTTAAAAGGGCTAATGCACTATCGTCAGCTCTCTAGTAAATCGAAAAATTAGAATCTCCTCTAGATAGTTATTTTTATTTATCAATTTTGTTTAAAAAGACTGGAGATGTTGCTGGTTGTTTAGTAAATGTTATGTTGCAGCCTTACAGAAGATTGCAACTTTCTCTTAGCACAGAGGGTAAGACAAGCCTTCCTGTTCACCACTGCTATGCCTCATCCTCAAGAGAAAAGTTACCATGTTTGTATACACTGGAGAGAGTAGGTGCTTGAACAATATGAAACATGATGAATTTCTCACCCACTGAGATACATAAATTCTCATGTAGGTATCAGTCCCTTATCATGTCTGTGCTTTGTCATCACTAAATAAGTAACATAATATTTGGTCCTTTCAAATGTGTGTTTTTAGATTTATTTCTGCATGTTATTGATATTGTTCTTCCTTTTCTAATGCACTGATTCATTAAATATTCAGGAGCTCCTCCTAAATTATACATTTTTTGTCCTCTATAGATATATTTTTAAATTTTAAATTTCCCTTCTCAAAATAAGCTTGCATTTTGAAATACATTTGTTAGAAACAAGGTAGATTAATTCTACATTCTAGTCTCAAGGAACAGTCTTCTTAAATGTAAAGAATAGAACCCGGTGGAAATATATTCTGTATGCCATTTTACTGGGTACATATTAGTTTCTCTGTTTGGAGACCTATAATCAACCACTAGCAGGGAAACTTGCCTTACTCCATTGCTACAAAGTAATACTTTTTAATTATTAATGATAGACCAAATTTTATTTTTTAATCTCAAAAAAGTTTCCTTGAGTTAGTTAGCATTGCTCAAAATATACACTCTCCCAGATTTGATCTTGACCTCTGTTTGTGGCCCTTTTTTCTCTATTTACTGCTCTCTTCTCTGTTTACATGGTTTTTGAAATTTTCTAATAATTTTCTTTGTTGATATTCTATAAGTAAATGGTAGAGCTCTGGCCGGGCACGGTGGCTCACACCTGTAATCCCAGCACTTTGGGATCACTTGAGCTCAGGAGTTTGAGACCAGCCTGGCCAACATGTGAAACCCTGTCTCTACAAAAAATACAAAAATTAGCCGGGCGTGGTGGCACGTGCCTGTAATCCCAGCTACTCGGGAGGCTTAGGCAGGAGAATTGCTTGAACCTAAGAGGTGAAGGCTGCAGTGAGCTGAGATCACATCACTGCACTCCAGTCTGGGCAACAGAGTGAGACTGTCTCAAAAAAAAAAAAAAAAGGCCGGGTGTGGTGGCTCACACCTGTAATCCCAGCATCCCAGCACTTTGGAAAGCCAAGGCAGGCGGATTACCTGAGGTCTGGAGTTCGAGACCAGCCTGACCAACATGGAGAAACCCTGTCTCTACTAAAAATACAAAATTAGCCAGGCGTGGTGGCACATACCTGTAATCCCAGCTACTTGGGAGGCTGAGGTAGGAGAATCACTTGAACCCGGGAGGCAGAGGTTGCACTGAGCCAAGATCACACAATTGCACTCCAGCCTGGGCAACAAGAGCAAAACTCCATTTCAAAAAAAAGAAAAAGAAATGGTAGCGTTATTTTGCATGTACATCTTCTGTTTCCTAAAATAGATGTAGAAACTTCTTAAATAATTTTTTAACTTTTTAATATACTACATCTATTATAATACCACATACTCAGTAGGCATATTCATTTAATATTGTCTTCAAACCTTATACTGCCTGCTGCTCTATCCATGGCCCTAACATCCTTTCACATCTAAGAGGAGACAGTGATTAGCACAGTGCTTGCAAAGCAGCAGGCAAATTGATATTTGTGGATGACTGAAAGGATGTTCTGAGAACCTTTTCTAAACTGCTTTAAATTTGTGTGCTAACAACACAGATGGAAACCTAGCTGTGAATAAGTTACCAATCTTTAAAACAAAGAAGACTAGAATGGTTTGTATTTGTAGTTCATATTCTTGTCCTCTGGGATTCAGTAATCTTTTTAGCCTCTCTCCACAGTAGTACATGTGTATTCCTGGGTAGCAGGCTGATTGCTACTGATGGTACTAAAATGTTTTGATAGGAGCAAAACCGTGCTGCCATCTTCCTTACAAGCCCAGTGTTCAGAGATGACCTGTTTGCACATGGGCCTGTGGTGTATCACTTTTTTATACAAGAGCAGTAGAATAAGGTCTGACTCGAGTTGATTGAAGTGGTGGTTTTAGGTGCTGATAAGAGGACCTATTGCTGGTGAGGGAGGTTGAAATTGCAAAATGAGTTTGCAGCATGAGGCAGGTCTGCCCAGCAGCAGGTTGATTTGCACCATGAGACAAGCAGCACACATAAACAGATGGCCCAACAATGAGTCAGAACAACAGATCCTGAACAGGTAGATTGGCTTTTGTCTGATTCTTAACGTGGTTATAGAGAGTGGAATTTTAATTTGTCTGCCACTCTTAAGGCTGCAAAACAAGCATTTAGTGAAAGAAATTCTTTTCATTGGGAAATGAAAAACGTTATTAGGCAGAGGAGAAATCTGATTGTCACTGGATCTAGACATTGAGAAACCAACATTTTCAGGAGCTGTTTTACGTAGGCAGGGGCTGGCTTCATCTTTTAGCATACCATTACTCAACATCATTTTGCTGAATCCTCTAGCATATAACGTGCAACAAGAAGATAGTAAAATGATGTCTTTTATATTTGGATTTTAAGAAGTATAGTACTGTTCATTGCAAGTACACATCTGATATTTCGGTTAAGAAAAGCATTTTTAAAAAGGATACACTAGTGATAAGTGTCATAAAAACATAGAGCAACGTAAGTTTGTAATGGTATTAAGCAAAGGAAAAACATTCATGGAAAAAATCCCTCAGTTTCATACATCAAGCATAGGAAAAAAGAAGAGTGTAGTAGAATTCCTAGATCTAATCATCCATCTTCAAAATGTAAATATAAACAAACATTTCTCTGCCAAACACTTTCAGAAGTACTAAGCATCTTATTAATTTTCAAAACCAAGATTTTGTGATAGTTTTATATCTCTGGAAAAGTATTTTAAATGTGGCATTTGATGAATAAATTGGTGTACCACTTGACTTCCTATACTTTAATTTTGTGATTATCACATTCACTGTACCATAGCCTAACATTTACAATGGATACATTTGTGCCCAAAGAAAGTAAAGTAGTAGTGAGCAGTATTGTTAGGTTAACTATTGATCTTTTTTAGGTTACTGTGGTTAGGGATATACTCAGAAACACAAACTGCTATGATGGAAACTTTATTCTGAGATGCTGTGAAGGCTGTAATGCCATTGGTTAAGGCAGAGTTATAAATACAGCTACCTTTTGTTTCACAAATAATTGGGATCCTATTCAAGATTAATTGTGCCAACACCTACTTTCAAAATTGCCTTTCATTTTATCTGCTCAAGCATGTACACCTAGCCTTTGCTCAGGGTAGAAAAAGCACTAATCTACCTTTGTGCGTATGGAAAGTAGCATTCCTGGCACTGCATTAAAAACTCCAGGAGAATGCATTATTAATGGAATACCTCTCTCTCTCTCTCTCTCTCTCTCTCAAAAAGGGAAATCATTTATGTGGCCACTGTCAAGGATAGAGACAGACTTAGTGCTAGTTCTTAACCAGTGTATTTTTAAAGTGAGTTAGTGAGCAACACATAAAGAGAAATACTTTAGCAAGTAAATTACCACATGTAGCTTGTAGAGACTAATGTGATCTAATTGTAATATAGATCACTCTATAATGTGTCAACCTGTAAGTTTTAGTACGTTGAGTACTAGATCCTATGTTTTTAATAGGATGCCGCATTATCAAAGATTAGAAAAATAATAATGGCTAGGCATGGTAGCTCACTTTGGGAGGCTGAGGCAGGAGGGTAACTTGAAGCCAGGAGTTTCTGACCAGCCTGAGCAACTCAGTGAGACCTCGTGTCTACAGAAAACCTAAAAATTGGCTGGATTTGGTGGTGTGTGCCTGTAGCTCTAGCTACTTGAGAGGCTGAGGTGGGAGGATCACTTGAGCCTGGGAGTTTGAGGTTATAGTGAGCTATGATCACACAATTGCACTCCAGCCTGGGTGACAGAGTGGAGATCCTGTCTCTAAATAAATAAATAAAAATTATTTTTAAAAAAAAGACATACACTGAAAATAATAATAAATTTGGGGTTTGAATATTATGAAGATTACCAGAAGGTTTTTGAATCACTTTTGATTTAAATAAGCTCCCATCATTTGTTTGCTGGTTTCCAGCTTTATGTTTTTGGTTTGTTTTTGTCTACACATGTATAATTGAGCTGAATATGTGTGCCAATAAGTAACAGAGCTGCGTTCAGCTTCTGCTTAAGTCTGCAGTATTAAAGTCTTCCTTTTGTTACATGTGCTGGTCTTGCAGACTCTGTAGAGCCTTATCAAATGCAGCCAGTTGGTGCTGCTGGTATGAAAGCACAGGGGAGCTCTCATGTGGAAGGTTAATGGAGTATAATTATAAAGAAAAATGAACTGCTCAACCACTCTATCTCACTCTACCTGCACCAAGAGTGACAAGTGCTCTGATCTTTCATAAACCCTGGAGCAGAGGTTTAACCATCTAAAATTATGACAGTGTAACTGTCACACAAACAAACACGCTGTGAAGTATAGGTATGCACCCCTGTGTAGGAATGATTCCTTCCTGTTAGGGAAGTCTCTGTTAGGACAGGAGCACCTTCAGCCACCAAGAGCACCTGCTTGTTAAGCATTGCACTTTGTGTCACTTCTTCTTTTCCACTCAATTTGTTCCATTTTCTTTTCCTAAAAGTGCTTTCTCCCCTCTGATTAGTGATAAAGCTGATATCCTGGCGATGAATGGGTTCGTTCCACTGTATCCCATCAGACAACAAATATCCATGCTCTCTCCAAGCAAGTCTATCACACTTGCCTTAGCAGCCAACCTTAAATCAACTGTATTCTTATAAATGGGATGGAAATAATTGTCTCTTCTCATTCTCAACATCTAAGCGGAGTAGACTCTCGGACGCTTAGGTACGGTCTGACAATTAGGTCTTTCTCCCAGGTCTGCATATAGCACAGAGATTATACACATTTCTGTGGGCTCAAGATGGAGTCAGATTCGTATGTCCTTTGGTTGAAAATATTATCAGAAATATTTAGTAAAGAAAATGCAGCACAGAGGGACGAGGACAAATACCAGGGAGACATTCAATGCGTGTGATGACTAGACAAACTGTTACTAGTGTGTCACGTTGCCAGTGAATATTGCAAAGTCGTCCTACTACTGGAACATCTGAAGGGTAAGCTAAGCAGAGCTGGGTTGCAGAGCCGGGTTGATTTAGTGCTTTTGCCAGCTCAGCACAGAGTTGAAATAAGGTGTTGCAGAATGATGCAACAGCAAAACCCCTGACATCTTGTTCTTACAAAGCCTAAAACATAACCACTCTTGGTGAGGCTGTGCTGCCTACTGAGATAAGTAAATTCAGCATCACATACATTAGGCCTGTGGAGACTAAGCAGAAGTGATGGCTGCGTCACTTACACAGCAGTCCTATTGACTGAGCCCTGGTCTTGCCTGATAGGTGGAGGAGGGGCAGCCAGGATTCCTAGTAGCAGCTCTGAAAACAGGGAGGCTGGTTTTAAAACCTCTCTGTGTGGTTTGTAATGGTATTTCCACAGGCCCTTTGCATATGGGTTTTGATTATCTGAGCTCTATTTCAAAAGACAAATAGCTACATAGTTTTTATGGCAGTAAGATAAGCCTGTTAGTGAATCAAATTTTTAAATCCAGCTTTAGTGGATGGTAAGTAAAGTTTGCTATGACTTCTTTAAAAACCCACCAGAGCCCAGCACTTTACCCAGTCTAAATGTTGCCAGTGTCCATTCCGTTTTAAAAATTGAAGTCATTATTCCAGAATTGAAGTTTTTGGCTTGAGGCTGGAAGGTTAGCAACAGAATCTTAAAATTGTCCATCATACTCCGTAGACAAGGAAGTATATCGTTGTTGGGTTGGCTCCAGCATTTATCCCTGCTCAGCAGCTCTGCCAAAGAGACTGTCTTGGATGACAGAAGTACAGTCTCCCTGGCACTTAGGAGCAAGTTATCTAGCTCTGTCCAGTCCCTTTAGGAACGTTCCCAGCCCTTCCAAGTACTTAGAGCAGTTTCTAGGAAATTCACCTCAGATAGGCACTGTCAGTGTAGCAGGCTCCAGAGCCATCTCGCTAGCTGCCCGAGCCTCATTCCTGACTGTCCCATTTCCCAGCATCACTGCATCCACTGGCTCCTCTCCTGCTTGGCCCTTTCAGTTTATTGTACAGGTTACTCTGGTTCCTTGGATCTCAACAGCCTGACTCTGTTTCCTGGCAGTTGACTGTATCTAGAGACTATGACCAGAAAGGGACATCTCTCCCTGTTGGCCCAGCTCCCCATACTAGTGTACTCTGCATTCAGTCAGTCTGCTTGGATGCCACCCAACCTCCTGTCAGCCCCAGAAAAGTTGGCTCAGAAAAATGAGCTCCAGCTTTTTGTTAGTGAACAGAGCTTCATTCAAACTAGTTTTCCAGAGGGTAGGGATTCCATATTCTAGTCCCAGTTTTACTGTCACGGAACCGTGTAACTTTTGATTGGTCACCCATCACCATGTGCCTCACTCTCCCCATCTGAATCAATGACAGTTAACGTAATTAGCCCCACACAGTTCTGAGAGTCTTATTTGATAAGAGGGTGTGAAAATTTACAATCGTAAAGTGCTGCGTAAATATGTGATTACTTACACAAGCACACAGAAAAATCACATCATTAGGGAAATATTTGTGGAAAATAGTACCATCATTTTTCATTTAGGATCTACTCAGAAAGTAAGATTCTTGAAAAATTATTAAATAGTCCATATGTTTATAACATGAATTCTTTTTTCTTAATCATGTAAATTAAATAAGTTTGAAAAATCAGAGTACTCAGAAATAAGAACCAGTTAAGTATAAAAGATGTTAGTTTCAGTGTTCTGGTTGGATTCCAAGGGAGATTATTACATTTTGCTTACTGTAATTCCCTAGATAGCTTCAGCAAGGTAGTTTTCAGTTTTCTGACCCCTACTGTACAGCTCTTCAAACAACTGCTTTCTCCACCACTTGAGTTAGCTGCGGTTCAGTGGTAGAGGAACGGATTTCAGTTTATCCTTGTGTCAGTCTTATGTGACAGGGGTTAAATTATTTGTAAGCTACTTTAAGCTGTTTTGATAAAGTAGGCACCATTATGAAACATATTACTACCATTTTCATTTCCACTGTTATATTTTGTTTATAGTTGTGTGTCTCCCTGTGTCTTCAGTTATTTTATTTTACCATATTCTTCTCAGAACTCATTCGTAACTTGCCTTTTGTCTGTGCTAAAGTCACATCCCAGCTCTTTCATTATGATAAAATTTTGATTAGTCAGAAGGCCATTTGAATTTTCTGGTTATCTAAAATCATTTTTGGTTCACCTTGTGTTGTCGAAAATTTTTCTTTTTTTTTTTTTGAGATGGAATCTTGCTCTATTGCTGGAGTGCAGTGGTGCGATCACGGCTCACTGCAAGCTCCACCTCCTGGGCTCACGCCATTCTCCTGCCTCAGCCTCCCGAGTAGCTGGGAGTAGTAGGCACCTGCCTCCTCGCCCGGCTAATTTTTTTTTTTTTTTTTTTTTTGTATTTTTAGTAGAGACGGGTTTTCACCGTGTTAGCCAGGATGGTCTTGATCTCCTGACCTCGTGATCTGCCTGTCTCGGCCTCCCACAGTGCTGGTATTACAGGCGTGAGCCACCGCGCCCGGCTGAAAATTTTTCTAAGTAATGTCTAATTCCACTTTCCTAATAGTTACAGTTCAGTGAGTGTAATTACCATGTGAGGGTTGAAAACTGGTAGCCTATGGGCTTTATCTATCAGCAAAGATACTTTGACTTACAATATTAAAAGCAGTTCATTGATTAGTGTTATTAGGGCACTACCTCTCCAGTTGACATTAGTCCATGTCATGCCTAGTATCTTACACCTGGCCTGCTTCATTGTCTTGTATTAATATTACTTGCCTGGCAATAGGTAATCATCCTATTACATGTTCTTGGAAAATGTAATCATCAGTTTACATGTTCATGTGAGTGAGATTTCAACCCCTGAATGAAACTGTTCTTTAATGATTTAGCTTCTTTAGGTGTGTCAGGATCATCTTTGTGAGCATTGTTTTCTCTGTGCAGTGCTATAGAAGTAAAGATAGACATCAGGAAGTTGTATTCTTGCCATTCAGAGATTCATAGAATTTTAATAGAAGATAATTTAGAGATTGAGTGCAGAAGCTGAGACCAAGATTGGGTAAATAACTGACCAAAGGTCACAAACCTTGTTTAGTGACAGAACCTAAGTTTCTCGACCCATTGTATTATTTTTACAGCACAATACTGCCTCTCTACTTATTTTTTCTAGAAGCAGAGTGGAGGAGAAAAAGTGTGTGTGTGTGTGTGTGTAATTTTAAGATTTTAGCTATATATTTTTGTGGCTTACTGCAGGTGTATTACAGGTGTGAGGGCTCCAGATCCTTACCAGCAAGCCAGATACTGGTGTTGGGGGTTTGAGGGGGGAATATGGAATTAGTTATCAGGAGTTAGAACTCTTTAAGTCTGACTCTATCCCTGATTTGTGACCTAGGTTTAGTCACTTACTCAGAGCCTCATTGTTCTTCCTGGCAAGTAATATCCATCTGATATTATTACTTTGTTTTTATGTAACTGTTATAGAATTCACTAGCTACTACATTAGACCATATGGAAAAAATCAAGGTACTACTGTGATACATTCAGACAATGCAATATTATTCAGAGCTAAAAAGAAATAAACTACCAAATCATGAAAAACATAGAAGAACCTTACATGCTTATTACTAAGTGAAAGAAGCCAATTTGGCAAGACTGAATACTGTATGATTCCAACTCTATGACATTCTGGAAAAGGTAGAACTGTGGAGGCAGTAAAAAGAGGAGTGGTTGCCAGGGGGGTGAGGGAAGGTTGTGCTGAGTAGACAGAGCATAGAGGAATTTCAGGGCAGTGAAACTATTCTGTGTGATAGTATAATGGTGGCTGCATGTCATTATATGTTTGTCTAAATCCATGGAATGAACAGCATCAGGAGTGAACACTAGTGTAAACTGTGGACTTCCACAGTATTGAGGTGTCAGTGTAGGTTCAATTGTAACAAATGTTCCACTATGTGTAGCTTGTTGATAGTGGGGAGATGTGGGGTGGGGAGGCCAGGAGTATGTGGGAACTCTACTTTCTGTTCAGTTTTGTTCTGAACCTAAAACTGCTCTAAAAATGAAGTCTTCTTTAAAACAAAAATCAAGGGACTGATTTTATGTTCATTGTACTATACTCTTTTGACCCTGCATGTCAGTACTTTTGCTGTATATAGAAACTGAAGAACAGTATAGTAAAAGCATGAACCACAACTTCAGTACTTATAAGTATACTGGAAGAAGATGAAAATGGGCTGGGTCCAGTGGTGCACACCTGTAATCCCAGCACTTTGGGAGGCTGAGGTGGGTGGATCGCTACAAAAAATACAAAAAATTAGCTGAGCGTGGTGGCACATTCATGTAGTCCCAGCTCCTTGGGGAGCTGAGGTGGGAGGGTCACTTGAGGCTAGGAAGTCAAGGCTGCAGTGAGCCCTGATCATGCCACTGCACGCCAGCCTGGGTGACAGAGTGAGATCCTGTCTGGGGGGGGAAAAAAAAAAGATGAAAACACTATAATTATTTTTACTGTGGCCATTCCATCCTTTCTAAAAGGTGAGAGGGGTGTGTGTATGTTTGTGGTAGTGGGTGCATACATGTGTATGTTCAGGTGTGAAGACTGTAAATATTTGTGTAGAAATTTGTGGATTAGACTTTGTAATTAGATTTTGTAATTTTCATCACCTGTGAAAAATGTTTTTCTTCATGGTTAATATTTAATGAGGTACTTAAATTCTTTTTCTTTTAATTTTATTTATTTATTTATTTTTTGAGTCAGGGTCTCACTCTGTTGCCCAAGCTAAAGTGCAGTGTCACGATCATGGCTTACTGCAGCCTCAACCTCCTGGGCTCAAGCCAGCCTCAGGCTCCTGAGTAGCTGGTACTACCTGTGTATGCCACCACACCTGGCTAATTTTTGTATTTTTTGTAGAGACAGGGTCTCACTTTGTTGCCCAGGCTGGTCTCAAACTCCTGGGCCCAAGCAATCCTCCTGCATTGGCCTCCCAAAGTGCTGGAATTATAGGCATGAGCCGCTGTGCCCAGCTAAATTTTTTTTTTTTTTAATTTATTTCGAGATGGAGCCTCGCTCTGTCGCCCAGGCTGGAGTGCAGTGGTGTGATACCAGCTCACTGCAACCTCCACCTCCTGGGTCCAAGATACTCTCCTGCCTCAGCCTTCTGAGTAGCTGGAACTACAGGTGCTCGACGTCATGCCTGGCTAATTTTTTTTTTTTTTTTTTTTTAGTAGAGATAGGGCTTCAGCATGTTAGCCAGGATGTTCTTGATCTCCTGACCTCGTAATCTGCCTGCTTCGGCCTCCCAAAGTGCTGGGATTACAGGCATGAACCACTGCGCCCATCCCACCCCAGCTAAATTTTTAACCAAATTCGTTTTATTCATTAAGAGACCGTTCATGCTTTTCTTCTACATTGCTGAACCTCTCTCTTAATAAAATTTCTAGTACTAATGATTTAAAGCAAACAAAAGCGCATGTGTTCTGAAATTCTGAAAGATGAGTTCAGGTTTCTTGTGTCTCTGATGAAGTAAACTCAGACTAAATACAGAGAAGTGCAAATTATCCTTTGTCACATGTTTTGGAAGAGCCAATCCCATGAAGTTAATTAGCCATCATTTTGGCAGGCTACACTTGTGACAAACTTGCACCCTCCCTGTTGTTTGATGAGGGGTCTTGTCAGAAAGTAAATTTGTAACATTGTTCTTTTTTTTTGTTTCAGTGATTATAACAAATATTTGGTGGTAAATTTAACTACTGAAATTGGGAATACTTTGTGAAATTAAGAGGGTAGCATTCAGCAGCTTTAGAATTTTTCCTTTCTTTTTTTTTTTTTTTTTTTTTTTTTTTTTTTTTTTTTTTTTTTTTTTTTTTTGAGACGGAGCCTCGCTCTGTCGCCCAGGCTGGAGTGCAGTGGCCGGATCTCAGCTCACTGCAAGCTCCGCCTCCCGGGTTCGGGCCATTCTCCTGTCTCAGCCTCCTGAGTAGCTGGGACTACAGGCGCCCGCCACCTCGCCCGGCTAGTGTTTTGTATTTTTTTTTTTTTTTTTTAGTAGAGACGGGGTTTCACCGTGTTAACCAGGATGGTCTCGATCTCCTGACCTAGTGATCCGCCCGTCTCGGCCTCCCAAAGTGCTGGGATTACAGGCTTGAGCCACCGCACCCGGCCTCCTTTCTTTTTTTAAAGACAGAGTCTCGCTCTGTCGCCCAGGCTGAAGTATAGTGGCAGGATCATGGCTCACTGCAACCTGCACCTCCTGAGTTCAAGCAATTCTCATGCCTCAGGTTCCTGAGTAGCTGGGACTACAATTGTGCCACCACCACGCCTGGCTAATTTTTGTATTTTCAGTAGAGACAGGATTTTGCCACGTTGGCCAGGCTGGTCTTGAACTCCTGGCCTCAAGTGGTCTTCCAGCCTCAGCCTCCCAAAGTGCTGGGATTACAGGCGTGAGCCACCACGCCTGGCCTAGCAGCTTTAGAATCTTTTAAAATGTATGTGTCTATGCTGTTACTGTAGATGATTTTTTAAATTATTATTTTAAGCATCAAGAGTGTGATGTTCAGAATGTACTTTGGTTAAAATACTTTCCAATTAAAAATGCCAGTGTTTAGTTATTTACAAGCATTACTTTTGTTTAAATGTAAGGCAAATATTACATTTCATCATAGAATATTTTCTACATGATATATACTGCCTGCTACAATATGTTTTTCTAATATTATTGTCTTTTTCTGTCTTTTAAGAAAACATACAGAATTGAGGATTCTTTTTTTTTTTTTTTTTTTTTGAGACGGAGTCTCGCTCTGCCGCCCAGGCTGGAGTGCAGTGGCCAGATCTCGGCTCACTGCAAGCTCTGCCTCCCGGGTTCACGCCATTCTCCTGCCTCAGCCTCCTGAGTAGCTGGGACTACAGGCGCCCGCCACCTCGCCCGGCTAGTTTTTTTTTGTGTTTTTTTAGTAGAGACGGGGTTTCACCGTGTCAGCCAGGATGGTCTCGATCTCCTGACCTCGTGATCCGCCCGTCTTGGCCTCCCAAAGTGCTGGGATTACAGGCTTGAGCCACCGCGCCCGGCCAGAATTGAGGATTCTTAAACGGTATCCTCATCTTTGAAAATAATGGATCTATTTCTTACTGGATGTATTCTGCATAGAATTTGGTTAAATAATCTGTTATATTTACCTCGTCTAGCATCTGATTCTGTCTTGTGTTTCTGTGAAAATGGGACTTCCTACATTATCTCAAATGGTACCTAGGGCTTGGAGTAGGTAAAACAATTTGTTTTGTCTGAGCAGTGTTCCATAAAATGATAGGGGCTTTGGTTTTGTTCCTCCTTTCCCCTCCTCCCATTTAGCATCATCACTGTACTTAAATTGTATTTTCATATCCAACTTGTCAGGGACAGCTACTGTGCAGCCATCTCCAGTCAGCATTCTTTTGTGAGGAAAACCACAGCAGCTACAGCGCAGAAGAATGGGAGAATTTCGGTAGTGTCCAAGACAATTCTGATATTAACAAGGCAGTGCTGCCTTTTAGGTTGTGGGATACAGCCACGTAATGATGAATGACAAGCTGGTGGTATGTACAGTGATGTTCTGTAAACAGACAGTTACAGAGGGACAGACATTTTGCTCTATTGGAGCTTAATGTACAAATTAATAGCCTCTATGTTATATCTTACTGTGGTACAAACATAATGATTCAGGTGCTTTTTTTGGGGGGGGGGGGAATGGGGTCTCACTCTGTCACCCAGGCTGGAGTACAGTGGTGTGATCTCGGCTCACTGCAACCTCTGCCTCCTGGGTTCAAGCAATTCTCCTGCCTCAGCCTCCCAAGTAGCTGGGATTACAGGTGCCCACGACTACGCCCAGCTAATTTTTTGTATTTTTAGTAGAGACGGAGTTTCACCATGTTTGCCAGGCTGGTCTCGAACTTCTGACCTCGTGATTCGCCCGCCTCGGCCTCCCAAAGTGCTGGGATTACAGGCGTGAGCCACCGCGCCCAGCCTCAGGTGCTTTTTTATGGTAACAAACAGCTAAATTGTGCAGATTATAAATGGTTCTTATGTTTTTTTTTTCCCCATAGTCCTCATTACTGTGTCTAGGATCTTTGATGGGTCAGGTTACATACATACATATATTTATTTATTTATTTATGATAGAGTCTTGCTCTGTTGCCCAGGCTGGAGTGTAGTGGCATGATTATAGCTCACTGAAGCCTCAAACTCCTGGGCTTAAGGGATCCTCCTGCCTCAGCCTCCCAAGTAGCTGGGACTATCAGGCATGAGCCACTGTGCTTGGCCCAGGTTACATTTAAATTGGGCATCTATTTTATGCATTCATAATTATGGCCCTGAACCGCCATAGAGGTACAAGAAATCTGGGATGTACCTACATCACCACAGGGATATATACACTAATATATTTGATTTCTGAGATTAAAAGGCAACAGGTAACATTTGCTTTGATATTGTACTTTCTTTTTGGCCGTTCTCATTAAAAAAAAAAAAAAAGCCAAACATAGTTTGAACTAGCATTAAAATGATTAGATGTTAAAAATCAAGTGACTGAAATACAATTGACATTGGAAATAAAAGTCACATTTAATTAGCTGTTGCTCTGAGTTAAAAATTCATACTAGACAAATTGTATAATTCATTGGTTATTATCCCTTTTTTTCACATTGCCCCTAACAGTTTCCTAAGCATTCCCCACCATTAATTCATTTGATTCCCAACATTTTTCTGAAGGAGGGAGGACGATATAGTTTAGTACTTCAAAGAAATGTAGAAAACTTGAATGTAAGCCATCTGGACTTTCTGGTCTTTTATCGCATGTAAATATATTACAACTACCATTCCTAGTATGCATTGTTCCATTGTAGTTTATGTCTTTATACTGTTTTGCCCCAGCATCATCATATGTTACATATTAGAATCTGTAATTCTCTAGGAGTCACATCTCTCTCGAGTACAACAGCAACACTCTTTCTTGTTTGACACAAATTAAAGGCAGTCCCAGGTTTTCAGAAGGGTTCCTAAATTTAGGCAAAGTCTGACTATATCAATATTAGTCTTGTATAGTCATAGTTATCAAGTTAGGGGGAAGATGGGGTTGAGTTTACTTATTAGAGCGTGAGTGAATTAATAAGTAAACTGCATTTCAATCAAGCTAGCAAATTAAAGGTCTAAAGTCTAAATTTTTAGAAAGATGGACTGTAAATCCTAATGATATTAGTAAAGGGTCTCATCTCCTGTGGAGATGGGATGTAAAATCCATTGATATAAATACCTCTGTGTGTGTGTGTGTGTGTGTGTGTGTGTGTGTGTGTGTATGTGTGTTTTGAAGGAAGAATAAGTCCCAAAGAATATTTTTTAATTAGAAAAGTAAGCCAAAGTCTAATCAATACCATGACATATGCATTCTCTGCCATCTGTTAAACATCCATGCAGAGAATTTTGAACTTTACTGAAAAAAATCTCTGATAATTACAACTGCTGCTGTTCTTAATTTATTTGTACTTTATAAATTCCATGACAACTTGAGAACTGTAAAATAATTATGTCCTCAAATCTCAAAACCAGGAAACAGACCTTCTTTTGTAGACATCGTATCCAGTTCACTGTGAAAGATGAGGTTGTAGATGCTGTTTCTGTCAAACAGGTGGTATTTTAAAAGGATATGGACTTTTTTTTTTTTTTTTTTTGAGACGGAGTCTCGCTCTGTCGCCCAGGCTGGAGTGCAGTGGCCAGATCTCAGCTCACTGCAAGCTCCGCCTCCCGGGTTTACGCCATTCTCCCGCCTCAACCTCCCGAGTAGCTGGGACTACAGGCGCCCGCCACCTCGCTCGGCTAGTTTTTTGTATTTTTTTAGTAGAGACGGGGTTTCGTGGTGTTAGCCAGGATGGTCTCGATCTCCTGACCTCGTGATCCGCCCGTCTCGGCCTCCCAAAGTGCTGGGATTACAGGCTTGAGCCACTGCGCCCGGCCAATATGTACTTTTTTAAAGAGGTTAAAAAGGGAAAGAAACTATTTCTTCTTTTTTTTTTTTTTTTTTTTTTTTTTTTTGAGAGGGAGTCTCGCGCTGTCGCCCGGGCTGGAGTGCAGTGGCCGGATCTCAGCTCACTGCAAGCTCCGCCTCCCGGGTTTACGCCATTCTCCTGCCTCAGCCTCCCGAGTAGCTGGGACTACAGGCGCCCGCCACCTCGCCCGGCTATTTTTTTGTATATTTTTAGTAGAGACGGGGTTTCACTGTGTTAGCCAGGATGGTCTCGATCTCCTGACCTCGTGATCCGCCCGTCTCGGCCTCCCAAAGTGCTGGGATTACAGGCTTGAGCCACCGTGCCCGGCCAACTATTTCTTACAAAATGAAAAAAGTGCTATTATTTTAGCTAAGTATATTTTTATAGCTTCTGCCACTAGTATTCCTCCCCGTCCTCCTCTGTTAGAATTCTATCCTGCATCTCCCCTGGACTATCCCCTCCAATAACTCCAGTGCAGATTCTCTTATTGAATTTTACTTGCATTAAGGAGGGAGTTTATCTTGAGTTTCTCTTCTGTGTTTTTGTTCATAAAATGGTGAAATCTTCACTTAGTTTCTGTTTCCATTAAACAATACATACCTTTTACTCTAGATTGTAATTTTGTCTCTAATGTTACAACAGTAACACATCCCCTCTTCTTTAGGGGATACTTGTGTGGCACATTCTGAAGACTGCCCTGTCTCCTTCCTGCATCCTCAGCATTGATGAATGTTGGTGTGACTTATCAATGCAATGACTGAGTTTTAGTTAGACAGTAGAAAGTCTTTTTTTTTTCCTTTGTGTAAGTTCTGATCTCATCAACAAATAAATATTTCTCCAGGTTAGTTTTTCTGTACACATAAAATTTAGTATCCTTGGTTTCATTTTGAGCAATTGGTGTGTCTGAAGACCTAGAAAGATTTTGAGTAAGATTTGATAACTTTCTGGATTTGTGAAAAGTTAAAGTCTCTATCAGCCTCTGGTATAAAGAGTGAAGGTTGTATTTTTAGATTGCATGTTGACTTGTGGAAGGAATAAAAGGATGCATCTTTAAGGCAATACTGTGTAAGAAGATGTCTTGAGTGGGTGTGGCCGTCTAATAATTGATATGCAACAGATGCTGCCATGTAGAGCACAAACCAGTTGAGTATGACTGAATGTGTGAAAAAGCAGAGACTTGAAGCACTGACATCCAGTTGTGCGGGGCAGGGTCTTGAAGTTCCTTTTGAGAGAAGCTTTCTAAAATTTGTGGGAGCAATTTTTGATAGAAATAAACTAGTGGGTTGATTGGAGGGGTGGGGGCAGTCTTTCCATCTCTCTGTCTCCCTTCTCAGTTGAAAAAAGCCATGGAACATGGAACGATTGACTTAGATGGTGGAAAAACGAACCTGATTTTCTGTTGTATTAGACCTATAAAATTCCGTATTTTTCTTCAGGACCTGTCTTGCTGTCGTGTGAACACGTTGATAGTATCACTGAATGTCACAATATTGATCACTGTGACTACCTGTCTTGGAAACTGTGACTTGAAGTGTCAGAGGCTCTGTGAACTCTTCTGCCTGAACAAACCCTGATGAAACCCAGTGATGTGAATGTCAAGGGAATCTAAGGCTCCGTGTTACACACTGGGTTTATGGAGTAGTTCTTGACAGATGGATTGAAGGGGGCGGTACTAGCAGTTCTGGAGGCCTGGCACATTGGCTCATTGTTTATAGAAATATATTAAGAAAAGATGATAAGTTATTAATTTTTTTCTCCCCCTCTTGCTTCTGCCTTTGTTCTTTCCAGCTTTCTTTTTTCATTTCCCTGATTTTTTCCCTCTCTTTTAACTCTCATTAACTTATCAGTGAATGATGAATGGCCAGTTTGTGAAATTTAGCCCTTTCTCAAAGCTTCAGGATAATGTTCCAATATAGTTAGCTACATTTAAAGATCTCCATTATATGTGAATACCTTTGAAAATATCAAATCATGTATGCCAGTATAACCTTCGTTGATGACCAGCAGCAGTCATAACTTCTTCGTTTAAAACACATAGTAGTAAAAATATAGGCTCATCTCCTGTGGAGATGAGAGGATATCCTTTGTATAGGGGGCAGTGAGAACCTTGGGTGACACCACACAGCTAGGATTTTTGAGATATTTTCGCTGTATTCTCTTGCTGCCACCCAGAAGTGGTACTGACCTAAATCCGGGGTCCCTCTGAAGTCATTTGAGTGCTGTGTTTGCCAGAGCTGCAAGACTGAGCTAGAACGAGACTGGATTGTGAGACTTAGAAAAGCCAGCTAATATGCACAGCAACTCTCCTTTACTCCCAGTCCTTGGAAGAGCTTGCAGGGTCTCCACACCTAAGGAGCACCTCTGCTGCAGAACTCACCTGGCTTTCAGTTACTGGTTTCTAAGTGCAGTCATCTATATTTAAGTGACAGAGGGCATCAGTGCTTCCTCCAAACCTTGATTTAATTTTTTTTTTTTCCCCCACAGATAACAACAGACATGTATAACCACACATGCAGTATTCTAATCTGGTGAACACAGCAAGGAGTAAGGGACAATTCATTTCTGAGTGGCAGTTTGACATACCAAAGCTATCTTTTAAAGAAAAGCTTTACCCAGCTCATATGATCTGACCTGTAATGCAGGGCTCTTTCTCTTTCTTCTTCCTTTTTTTCCCTTTCCTCTCAAGGACTGATGTAAGTTTGCAAGTATTTTGATCATGTCCCCCCACCAGCCCCCACCCCAAGCTTCCACAGCTTTGTTTCAGGTCCTGGGGGAGGAGCAGTTGTGAATGCAGTGTGACTCACTTGACTCCCACGCTCCTGATTCTGGTTCTGATTGGTCGTCACCTTGCTCTAGCCATATGGCTGAAGAGTAGTACTCTAGCCCGCATCCCTTGCTCCTGCTTTCCCTACTGTTCCCTTCTGTTGTACACGACATTGGGAGCGGGTTCTGGGCTTTGTTTCTTGCTTCTAGTTTACTTTAGCTAGGCAGTGAGTAGGAGAGCACACTGTATTTCCTAAGGATGGCTGTAGAGGAGAAAAAAACACCCTTTCCTTTTGTGACTGGTATAGTAATTAGTTTCCTGTGCCGTTTTTGTCCAAAGTTAATTTTTTGGCAGGTGTCATGTTTATGTTGTATTATTTCCTCCTGACTTATCTCCTTCCTCTGATTTGATCTGTTTTGGGTTTTGTTTTTCATTGTTGTTTTTGCTTTGTAAGAGCTCTTGGGGTTCCTTTCTCTGGCTGCTGATGCTGCATGTTAGCTAGTTCGTTAATATGTTTGATGTGTGATGGGGAGGAAGACTGAAAGCAACTCTAAATAATTATTTAATTTTTAAATGTCTAAATGTTCTGGCAGTCACCAAGCAATAAAATTTACATGAGATTCTCAACATTATCTGCAGCACCACTGCTATTACTTCGCCTTCTCCTAAACTATAGCAGTTTAATTATTCTGCCTTTTATAATGGAGAAATACAATTTTGAAGACTTGAAAGTTAATTATGATAAGCATTTGATATTGTATTAATTTGCAGGTAGTTTTGCAAAGACTTTAAACTCTGCATCATTTAAAAAAATATTTTCTTAGAGAGGCAGTGCTAGCAGAACGTGATGCATAGCAGAATTTTTTTCCCCAAAAAATTGGCCTTTATATGATATTTTAGTTGTCTGAAAAGAATCAATAATAAAAATACTTTTCTGAAAGTCTCTTGGCCGGGCATGGTGGCTTATGCCTGTAATCCCAGCACTTTGGGAGGCCAAGGTGGGCAGATTGCATGAGCTCAGGAGTTTGAGACCAGCCTGGGCAACATGGCAAAACCCCATCTCTACAAAAAATAAAAAAATTAGCTGGGCATGGTAGCACACTCTTGTAGTCCCAGCTACTCGGCTGGTTAAAGTGAGAGGATCGCTTGAGCCTGGGACGCAGAGGTGGCAATGAGCCAAGATCGTGCCACCACACTCCAGCCTGGGTGACAGAGCCAGATCCTGTTTCAAAAAAACCAAAAAAAAAAAAAAAAAGAGAGAGAAAAATACCAAAAAATCAACAAACAAAAACAACTCTCAAGAAAACAAATTTTTTTTACTTAAATGTTTTAGAAATTCATTTTATACATATTTTAATGTTCAAATATGTTAAACGAGTAATGCACAGATTTGCATTTTTTAGAGAATATGGGGGATGAAGTTGGTTATAGCCATAAGCAGGTATTTGAAAATTAACCTGGCTCTTATGGTTTCATCTATTTAAAGCTCTTCGTTCACTTCTTTTTCTTCATTCATGATCTATATTAGAAAATCACAATCTATTTTTATCAGAAATAGCACACCTCCGCTAATGAACTAACTTGAAAGTGTATGAGATATGAGAGGAATGCTGCTTATACCTTCTTCCTCCCATTAGGGCAGGAGAGTCAGAGCCCAAATATGGCCCCCAAATAGTTATTACGTGCTTTATGAGCAGTTTGTTGGTCTTTGGTCCCACCACTTTACACATCATGTAAAGAGAACAAGGATGTTTACTCAGCAGTATAGTTTTTTGTTTTTTTTTGAGACAGAGTTTCACTCTGTCGCCCAGGCTGGAGTGCAGGGTGCAATGGCATGATCTCGGCTCACTGCAACCTCCAACTCCTAGGTTCAAGCAATTCTCCTGCCTCAGCCTCCTGAGTAGCTGGGATTACAGGCATGTGCCACCATACTTGGTTAATCTTTGTATTTTTAGTGGACATGGGGTTTCACCATGTTGGCCAGGCTGGTCACGAACTCCTGACATCAAGTGATCAACCCACCTTGGCCTCCTAAAGTGCTGGGATTACAGGCATGAGCCACCGTGCCCAGCCAGCAATATAGTTCTAAGTGCAGAGTATAGTTGTGAACAAAATAAGCCCCTGCACACATGGGGCTTACATTCTGTTGAAATGTATTATAATAATGAAGGTATCCAGAAACACATTTCTCTTGGATTTGAGCAAGGCCTAGAAAGTTTGAAGAATTTTGACTTTAATTTTTCACTCCGTGCAGTTAAATCCCTACTCTGCCTAAACAAACGTGTATACCTCCACAGAACCTGTCCCAGCGAAGAAGTCCTGCTCATGAGTTACACATTTCAGTAATTTAGAATGTCTGTTGTTTATATGGCATGTTACTGGGATCAAGGTTTCTTTGTTTAACAATCTGTTGAATGTTTTCAACTGGGACAGATACATGATGTTTGCTTAATAAAAATTACTAGGGCTAGTATCTGTGTTATCATATGCAAAAAATAATAACTTGGGCCCAGTAGTGTGTGCTTGTAGTCCCAGCTACTTGGGAGGCTGAAGTGAGAAGATTGCTTGATGCCAGGAGTTCAAGGCTGTAGTGCATGCACTATGACTACACCTATGAATAGCTACTGTACTCCAACCTGGCAATATAGAGAGACCCTATCTCTAATAATAATAATAATGACCAACAACGTGCCAATCACAGTTCTGAGTACTTTCCATATAACAAGTCATTTGGTGCTCATAAAAACCTCAAGGGTACTGTTAACCACCTCATTTTAAAGAGCAAGACAGTGAGGCACAGGTAGGTTCATAAACTTACCCAACATCTTAGAGCTGTGAGTAGCAAAACTGAAATTGGAGTTGAAGTAGGATGGCTCCAGAGTCCTGCTTTTTACTGCTACATTGTATACTGCCCTCAGCATGCTAAGTTAATAACAGGACATCTGAACTCTGCTGTGTTGCCTCAGTTGCCCTTTATATATAAAACATTTCTTACACCATCAGTTTTGTATTAGCAATAATGTATATTAAATGCTTTAAGCTCTTCATATGTAGAACCTGTGTAAATTTAGATGTAATAAGTTTTAGATGAAGCTAGTTACAGGAAAGATGTCAGAGCATATTTCTATGCAGCTGATAGAGCAGTATTATAATATATTTTATTTCTTTTTGTCTTCATTTGGTAGAAAAGAGTAGTTGAACAGCTACGGAAGAACCTGATAGTAAAGCAAGAACAACCGGACAAGTTCCAAATACAGCCATTGCCACAATCTGAAAACAAACTACAAACAGCACAGCAGCAACCACTACAGCAACTACAACAACAGCAGCAGTACCACCACCACCACACCCAGCAGTCAGCTGCAGCCTCTCCCAACCTGACTGCTTCACAGGTAAACGTGTGGATGGAACATTGCAGGCTGCAGATTGTAGACTGATTTGTTATTGGTCATATAGAACTGGGTCCTGACTCAGACTATACTGAGCTCAGCTAGAACTAAACAAAAGTTATTTTGATTGCTTTTTTATAGTATAACCTAGATAAGTATCATTTGAAATCATTGGCAGAAGGAAATAGCATTACTAAGAAGCAAAAATCAAATGATTTCCCACCTGTCTGAAGAAGGGGAGAAAGGTAGTCAATAACAAAGAAAAATCACTTCTCTGCTTTACAGCAGAATTAAAATCTTATTTTGAATTTTTCGAGGTATTTATTTACACTTGTTCTAAAAGTTTATGACTTGACCTCTTTTGGAATTGCTTTTCTGGAATTCTTAGCAAGTAGGCCTAGAGCTATTCCAGGATCAGTGCTCTTGGGAACAGATAGAAAGAAGCATTTGGAAGGTGCTGTGGCTGGGCTCAGTGGCTCATGCCTGTAATCCCAGCACTTTGGGAGGCTGAGGCAGGCAGATCACTTGAGGTCAGGAGTTTGAGACCAGTCTGGCCAACATGGCAAAACCTCATTTCTACTAAAAATACGAAAAAAATTAGCCAGGCCTGGTAGCAGGCGCCTGTAATCCCAGCTACTCAGCAGGCTGAGGCAGGAGAATCACTTGAACCCAGGAGGCAGAGGCTGCAGTAGGCTGAGATCACACCACTGCACTCCAGCCTGGGCAACAAGCAAAACTCCGTCTCAAAAAAAAAAAAGAAGAGTGCTATATTTGCACTGTTCATAGAAACACTCATTTTTAAGCCCATATTTATGAGAAAATAAATTTGTTCTAATACACTGATGGGAATCTGAAATGAAAGCTACAGGTCAAAACTAAAGAAGTGGGAGCTTAATAAAATTCTAACTTGGCATATTTGTGCAGATGTTTTTACCAAAAAGGGCATTTAAACAAGCATATAGTTTAAGAATAGTGAGGCAATCAGGATACACAAAAAGGGCGTATTTGGAAATGATATTCCAAATGATACTTGGATCCTCAAAGGTCACAGATCCCTTTATGACTCTGTTGAAAGCTATAGATCCCTCTCCAGAAGAATATACATTCACTTAATACACTCATTTTTGCACACTTCAGGGACTTTGGGATCCTCTGAAATCTAAGCGTGGATACCTCTTACAGCCAACACCAGGTCTTTGTTGTGTCTTTGTAGAGAAAAAGAGTATAATTCACTTGGCTGTTCACTGTTTATGGACATTGGACTGGTTCATGTGCAACATTTTGCAAGTAAAGAATGAATTTTTTATAAGAACACTAAAGATGAGTTAACATTTAATAGAGGTTACTGTATACTGGCAGTCTCCTAAGTACTTTATATAATGGACATACTCCTCACCCTAATCCTAAGAGGAAGTTATTATGATTACTATCTCTGTTTTGTTTTTGTTTTTGTTTTGTTGTTGTCGTTTTGAGATGGAGTCTCACTCTGTCGCCCGGGCTGGAGTGCAGTGGCGCAATCTTGACTCATTGCAACCTCCACCCTCCCGGGTTCAAGCAATTCTTCTGCCTCAGCCTCCTGAATAGCTGGGACTACAGGCGCGTGCCACCATGCCTGGCTAATTTTTGTATTTTTAGTAGAGACAGGGTTCTACCATATTGGCCAGGCTAGTCTCGAACTCCTGACCCTGTGGTCTGCCCGACTCGGCCTCCCAAAGTGCTGGGATTACAGGCGTGAGCCACCGCAACCGGCCCACCATCTCTGTTTTTTAGAAGAGAAAACTAAGGCACAGAGAGGTCACGTAATTTACCTAAGATCATGGAGGGTGGTATGTGGTGGAGCTAAGATTTGAACCTAGATGTTCTGGCTGAAAAATATGTCCATTCAACTACTCTTCTATACTGCCATTCATTGTTATTGGTCATATAGAACTGCACTCCAGCCTCAAAAAAAAAAAAAAGGAAAAAGAAAAAAGCAGTGCCAATACTGTATAAAACCAAAGAAGGAAAAAGAAAAATCCCTGTTGTAAATCAGATAGCTAGGACAGCCTACATAATTTTTACCCTAATCACCACCCCAAGGCTATTTGGAAATTAGGCATTCAAAACTGACTTTAAAAATCTTCTTACCAGCACTTGTATTGGTTCTGAAAGGTTGCTTAGAGGATACTTTTTGTTTAAATTTTAAACAGAATTGGGTTAGATTGTTCTCTTTCCAAACTACAGGTTGATCAGAAAATGTTTACCTGGAAGGAGTGTGGTAGAATTCATTGTTTCCTGTTACGTAGGAGTTTTCTATCTTAACCCATGGAAACATTCTGTGCAAGTAACATTTTATGTTATAAAAATCAAAGAAGGCTGGGCATAGTGGCACACGCCTGTAATCCCAACACTTTGGGAGGCCGAGGTGGTTGGATCACTTGAGGTCAGGAGTTTGAGACCAGCCTGGCCAACATGGCAAAACTCCATCTCTGCTAAAAATACAAAAATTAGCCAGGCGTGGTAACATGTACCTGTAATCCCAGCTCCTCAGGAGGCTGAAGCATGAGAATCACTTGAACCCGGGCAACAGAGGTTCCAGTGAGCCGAGATTGTACCACTGCACTCCACACTGGGCGACAGAGTAAGACTCCATCTCCAAAAAAAAAAAAACCACACACACACACAACAAAGGAAACATTTCCAAAATACTTATAATAGCTTTTCCTTTCCCTGGTAGTCTGTGTTGCTTTGGGATGGTGGATGGTGAGAGGCCCAGGGCTACCTCCAAAACAGTGTTGTATAGCACCTCTCCATCCAGTAGCCCACTTGATATATTTAATTGATTTTGCTAACCTTTTTTTTGAGATGGAGTCTCGCTCTGTCGCCCAGGGGTGCGATCTCGGCTCACTGCAAACTCCGCCTCCCAGGTTCATGCCATTCTCCTGCCTCAGCCTCCCAAGTAGCTGGGACTACAGGCATCTGCCACCACACCCAGCTATTTTTTTTGTGTGTGTGTTTTTAGTGGAGACGGGATTTCACCCTGTGAGCCAGGATGGTCTCGATCTCCTGACTTCATGATCCACCCGCCTTGGCCTCCCAAAGTGCTGGGATTACAGGCGTGAGCCACCGCACCTGGCCAACCTTTTTTAAATATTGTTTTATTTAGTGAAAATGTTTAATGATAAAAACCAAAAGCATCCTCTAAGTTTTTGGTTTTTGAGTTTACAGGTAAACTACCAATCTGGTTTTTAGTTTTTGTTTGTTTGTTTGTTTTTGAGACAGGATCTGGCTCTTTTGCTGAGGCTGGAGTGCAGTGGCACAATTTCAGCTCACTGAAACCCCTGCCCCAAGCCATCCTCCCACCTTAGCCTCCCAGGTAGTTGGGACTACAGGCACAGGCCACCATGCCCAACTAATTTTTGTATTTTTTGTAGAAACAAGGTTTCACCGTGTTTCCCAGGCTGGTCTCAAACTCCGGAGCTCAAGTGATCCACTCACCTTGGTCTCCCACAGTGTTGGGATTACAGACATGAGCCACTGCGCTTGGCACTACCAATCTATTTATTGGTACTACCAGTCTATGTGGTAGATTCTGGTATCCAAAGAGCAGTGGTCCCTGCCAGAAATCTGGTATATCATTTTTAGTAATTTTTGTTCATTCTGTAAATATTTGTGGCGTTCCTACTGTGTGCAAGCACTGTTCTAGGTAATGTGGAGACTAAATTCACATATTTAGAGGGTTTCTATTTTCTTCAAGAATTTAAAAAATTTAAGATGTAGAGGAATTTTGAAGACAGAGTAATTTTGACTGGAGGGATCAGAAAGTACATGTCCAGGAGGGTTGCATCTGAGCAGGACCCTGACAGATGAATGGGATTTTAGCGATAGAGCAAAGGGGAAAGAGCTTCACAGGTATAGAGAGTAGTATGAACAAAAAGATGGAGTCAAAAAAGTAAATGCATGCCCTGGGAATCGTAGGTAGGCTGGTGTGGTTGGAGCGTGGGATCCACGAAACGATGGAGAGGAGATAAGGCCAAGCCCTCCAAAGCATGCCAAAACTTCTGGGTTTTGTAACAGTCATAGGGAAGTCAGAAGGTTCGTGAGGACAAGGACAAATGGGAGGTTATATATGACATATATTAAATACACAACTTCAGAAAGAATTAAACATTAAGTAGCAATCAGTGGGCCAGGAGGAGATGCTAAGAGGAGAAAGTTTTTTTATTCTAAGTCGGGTGATTGGCATATATCAAGGCATAGAGGAAGCAATGAGGAATGCTTTTTGGGAGGGGGAATGGGGACAGTTTGCTTTACTTAGTTAACGCCAACTCATGCTTGTATGTATACTTTGAAAGTTTTCCAATCTACAGAAAAAGTGAAAGAATAGAACAGTTAAATACAGGTATACTCTCCAACCTATATTCACAGCCCTCTAATTTTTAATGGCATAATGCAAATGTAAAGAAGAGAGCAGTTAATAAAACCAAATGGAAAAGAAACTTTTGGAGACAAAAAAGGGAGAAGGGTTCTATTTGTGGTTGTTTGAGTATACAACATGACTGCATTCAAAATTAAACCAGCAAAATAATATAAAATAGATGTGGAGGTTAGTTAGATCCCATAGTAATAATCCCTTAAATTCTGATTTGTACATTGGAGTTCATCTGTTTTATTATATTTTATTTCTTTTCTGAGACAGGTTCTCACTGTATCACCTAGGCTAGAGTACAGTGGTGCAATTACGGCTCACCTCAGCCTTGGCCTCCCAGGCTTAGGTGATCCTCCCACCTCAGCCTCTTAGATAGTTGGGACTACAGGTGTGCGTCACCATGCCCAACTAATTTTTATATTTTTTTGTAGAGGCAGGGTTTCACTGTGTTGCCAAGGCTGGTCTCAAACTCCTAGGCTTAAGTGATCTGCCCATGTTGGCCTCCCAAAGTGCTGGGATTACAGGCGTGACCCACTGTGTCCAGCCTGAGTCCATCTGTTTTAAATCAATACTTCATATTTGGCAGGCAAACAACAATAACTTAGCAAATAAATAAATAAATAAAAAGGATTTTGCTATTGGCAGTATTTGCCATGCCATGTATTTCTGCATTAATTTCTAGCTCATGCAGTTTGTGTTTTGTCAAAATAAAAAACCCCTTCGTGAAACTGGAGAAATAGCTACCTTCTCTTAAAGGTGATCATACTTAGACACTATTAACTAGCTAAAAACAAATCACAGCTTTCATATAAATAAATCTCTTGGCTGGGTGTGGTGGCAATTAGCCAGGTGTGGTAGTACCTACCTTTAGTCCAAGGTACTAAGGAGACTGAGGTGGAAGGATTACTTGAGCCCAGGAGGTCAAGATTGCAGTGAGCCGTGATTGCGCCACTGCACTCTAGCCTGGGTGACAGAGTGAGACCCTATCTCAAAAATAAATAAACAACAACAACAATAATAATAATTTGTTGTTGGACACCTTTCTTCTCTATGTCTCTTCTTCCTCCTTCCAGAACAGTTCAGACCTTTTCATTAGACTTGCATTTCAAAGTTCTAAATTCCTTTTGTCATCTAAACTCAGGAGCTTAGTTTGTGTTCCCTAATACTTGGGAAAGAAGAAGCACCAGACTAGGGGTAAAGATCTAAGCACTACCTGGGTCTTGGTGTCAATAAATAGTAAATATATTCTTAAAAAAGTTTTCACTGAAGCATACAGTACTAGGTCTTGTGCCTGGATAGTAGACAAACAGGTATGTAGATGCTAGAAATCATGTAGTGAAATCAGCCATAACCATAGTTGTAAAAGAAAACTGCTAACCTAAGATGTGAACAAACTTGTTAGGTTTCAGTGTTTTTAAAGCATTGGGTTAATGGTAAGTATACAATTCAGGTGAGTTTGAGGCTTTAGTCAGTATTTTGTAGACTCATCAGTTTAGAGTTATTCAAAATATTGGTGATTTACTTGAAACAAAAGTATATTGACTTCTCTTAAAGCAGTAACAACATGCGTGTCTTTAAAATCCATGTCAGTGAGTTCTTCTGACTAGAACTTTACTCCCACAATCCGTGGTAGCACTGGATTGAATGCCATCTGGTGTGACTGGACCACCACTTCAGAAGTTCTTTAAATCAACATGTTTTAAATGGAAAACTAGGGCTAATACACTGTGGCAAAAACACTTACTACAAATTGCTGATAATACAGTCAGTCCTTGTTGTTATACTACTATTAATATACCATTTCTAATAATAAATAGCATTTGGCTTTTATTTGGTTTTCGTCACTGATCAAAGATAGATAATCCACTGCACCCCAAAATAAATATCAGTGTTCCCCCTTTACTCTCATTTCACATTTAAAGAGCAATGGCAAAGAGAATAAGCCACTTAGTGAAGAGGAAACAAAGATTTGGGTGATGATCTTAAAAGATTAGATAATACGTGTATATGTGCGTAAGGCAGAAAAATGGAGATAAATAATTCCCTAGAAGCAAACAACTTAATACCCTGAAGTAGAAAAGCATAGACACTGAAATAGAAATTCATAAGGGAAGTTGTCCAGATGTGTTTCTGAGAGAATGGAAGTACTTTTCACTGGTCTTGCACAGTGACAGAACTTTCTATGATGTTGGAAATACCATCTGTCTCTACTGTTCAGTTTGGTCACCACTAACCACATGTGACTTTGGACATTTGAAATGTGGCTAGTGCAACTGAGGAGCTGGTGTTTTGTTTTTGTTTTAATTAATTAAATTTAATTAATTTATTTTTTATTTTTATTTATTTATTTATTTTGAGACAAAGTCTCACTATTGTTGCCCAGGCTGGAGTGCAATGGTGCGATCTCAGCTCACTGCAGCCTCTGCCTCCCGGGTTCAAGCAGTTCCCCTGTCTCAGCGTCCCGAGTAGCTGGGCTTACAGGTGCCTGCCACCACGCCTGGCTAATTTTTTTTTTTTTTTTTTGAGACGGAGACTCACTCTCTCGCCAGGCTGAGTGCAGTGGCACGATGTCTGCTCACTGCAACCTCTGCCTCCTGGGTTCAAGCAATTCTTTTGCCTCAGCCTCCCGAGTAGCTGGGATTACAGGTGCCTGCCACCACGCCTGGCTAATTTTTGTATTTTTAGTAGAGACGCGGTTTCGCCATGTTGGCCAGACTGGTCTTGAACTCCTGACCTCAGGTGATCTGCCCGCGTTGGCCTCCCAAAGTGCTGGGATTACAGGCGTGAGCCACTGCATCTGGCCTACTTTTTATATTCTTAGTAGAGACAGAGTTTCACCATGTTGACCAGGCTGGTCTTGAACTCCTGACCTCAGGTGATCCACCTGCCTTGGTCTCCCAAAGTGCTGGGATTACAGGCGTGAGCCACTGCGCTGGGCCAATTAATTTACTTTTAAATAGCAACTTGTGGCTAGTAGCTGCCAAATCAGACAGTGCAAATATACAGTAAAGGTGGAGTAGTATCGAAATCAGAATCAATGAGTTTGACCAGGTAAATTTTCATGTTCCCGAAATGTCTGTCTATCTCCAGATAGATGCTTAGGCCATGTAATGAGTTAGTTTATATCTTTTTTGTTTGTTTTGTAACTGATTCCTTTAATTATTCTAGTAAAAGGTGTAGAGAAGTGCAGCTTCAAAGCTGCAATAGCACTTCCAAGGAGCATCAGTCAAGTCCTCTCACCTCAGTTCATCTTCTGATCTCTCAGGCTTTTAAAACTCAGATGTTTGTTTCCACCTTGTCATGTTTCATTGCATCTTTGATCACCTCTGCAGCAGTTCTCCAGAGAAAAGATTATAGGTAGTAACTCATAATATCCCTTTGGCATCAAGAACTGGTATTTACTGTATACTCGTTGGCTAATATGTTTCATTATCTGGAGCTTGGGACTCACTGCCTTCAAGGTAACTGCCTCAGAGGTGACATGCTAATCCTTATGTGAGTTTCCCTTCCGTCTCTCCAGGGTGACGCCATAAAAAAGAAAGAAAGAAGGAAAGAAAAAGACACTGTCCTTTTACCCCAGCCTTTGTGTCTCAGGAAGCAGATATCCAAAATTATATGGTGGCTTTCTTCATATTGCTGAGGTTGTAGCAGTTAGGATAGAGATGATACGTAGCTTATTGATTTGCAACTAGTACAAAGTTTAAATTAAGAGCAAGCAAAGAATTAGAAAAACTAAAAGAAATAAGTATACTCACATTCTGTATCTGTACACCTACCCCATTTGTTGTTGAAAACCCTGTGCCTGAATTAGTCTGCAGTTATTACTATCCACTTACCCATTTACAAGTGACACCAACATGAGAACTCTTGAAAACTAGAGATTGCCTTTCTCTGTAGTAAGGAGTGTGCTGTATGTACACTAAAGAAATGTTGTGTTCTACAGAGAAACTTGATTGATTATGAGAATTATTGTTTTGTTTTCTTCCGAGGTTTAGCAGCATATTGTTTAGTGGGATTTAGTTTATTATTTAGTTTAGATTTAGTGTCTTAATATCTGTTTTCCCTGTCTCCTAGAAGACTGTAACTACAGCTTCTATGATTACCACAAAGACACTACCTCTCGTCTTGAAAGCAGCAACTGCGACCATGCCTGCCTCTGTGGTGGGCCAGAGACCTACCATTGCTATGGTGACCGCCATCAACAGTCAGAAGGCTGTGCTCAGCACTGATGTGCAGAACACACCAGTCAACCTCCAGACGTCTAGTAAGGTCACTGGGCCTGGGGCAGAGGCTGTCCAAATTGTGGCAAAAAACACAGTCACTCTGGTAAGCCAGCAGCTGCTCCTCATGTGTGATCACATGAGAAGGTTAGGATATGCATTTGTGTAGTATATCCCTTCTAGGCTCCTGCTGGATTTCTCAGTTTCCATCATTCTTCTAGCATACCAAATTCCCCTTTGGGGCTGACAAGGGAATATGGCATTTCTGCTATCTGCTCAAATCACTACAGAAGTGTCCTGACACCAAGGACCAAATTCAGTGCATTATCTGACGTCAAAGTATGACTTGATTTTAGGGAGAAGGTCTCCTTCACAGAGGCATACACACTGTTTCATTTATCTCTCCCTCTCCCTTCACTCTGTCTACAGTGTTTTCCTGTGAAACTTGAGTGCTTAAACTCTCTTATGCTGTATTACTGCCTTGGTGAAAACTCACTGATGATTCTTTTAGTTTAATATCCCTTTAAATTGATTGTACCCAGAAAGTACTGGAGTTAGTTGAGGCACTTTAAAAATATTCAAGAAACTCACAAATTAACCGCGTCAGTGCCCAAGTTTTGTTCAGGAAAAAAAAAAAAAAAAAAAAAAAAAATCCCTTTAAGGAGGAAGTACTTGAACAAGAATTTTCATGAGAGTTCTAGGATCGAGCCATTTAGAAAACTGATATTCTCTGAAGCTTGGGAGAAATGTATCTAAGTTTTGATGTAAAATTCCTTTAAAATGGCACCTAAGAGCTCTTGGTGGCTTTTGAATGATACCAGTGGTGAGTGAAACTAGAGAGCAATAAAGTGAAGCTTCACCACTTACCCAGGAATTTTTAGAGAAGCAACCAGGTCACTCAACCAGATACTGAGAGTTAGAAAATTTTCTGTAGGAATAAAGCCATTCACTGTTAGCTTATATCAGGAAAAAGCCTATTTGGCTAAGCAGCAAGGTTGATTTTACTTTGGATCCAGTCTTGACTTTTAAAATATATTAGTGCAAAAGTTCTTGAGTGTCAAAGAAAATTGTCTAAGATTTACTGAGCCTGCTCTGTTCTCCATTAGGTGTAGGAGGAAACAGAAGTGTGGTTGGTTCGTTTTATAGGGTAAAGCACGCAGGTGGGAGAGTTAAAAAGTTTCCTAATGCAATGTTAATTCAGATGATGAACTTATGATGAAATGTTGTAGAAAATATTGTCTGATCCAAAGAGTAGTGATGCTAAAAATACTAGCTTTGATACTGAAGCGTGATTGTTCTCTCTGGTTTATTGATCTTCCTCATTTTTTTAGCAGGTTCAGGCAACACCTCCTCAGCCCATCAAAGTACCACAGTTTATCCCCCCTCCTAGACTCACTCCACGTCCAAACTTTCTTCCACAGGTGAGTAAACCAATGGCAAGCCCAATGATAGGTTAGATGGGACAAAAACCCTCATGGGCTCTTTCTAAGTAGCTGTAATGGGGCTTGTCAGCCCAGCTGTCTATCCCACTTAGCTAAAAATTCTGACTGTTGATTTATGTACCATGAAGAAGCTTATTCTGTCATCATGGTTTATTAGCAATGACCAAAGGTAGTAGCAGGGGGAAGTAAAGGAAAGGGAACATTTTCTAAATTTAAAATAATTAAAATCATTATAAACCTTAAACTTACTAGAAGAATTTAGCCAAAGTCTGCCTGGCAGTGGGGAAAGAATGCAATTAACACTTCTTATTTCTTTCCTACATGCCAAAAAGAGTAGGGAAGGAAACAACAGCTAAACCAACTAGTAGAAACCATTCTTCAGTTCTACCCTGGAAAGGATGGTTAAGGATTGAGCATCATGCATAAAGGCAAAGCCTTGCTTCTAAAGGCTCGGGCTAGGGGTCCGTACAGAGGACTTTCTCCCTAGGCCCGAGCAGCCCTGCATTACCATATTCTCCTGAGAGTGTTCTTCCAGCAATTAGGCTAACTTTCACCATTCCCAGTGCAAAATGTCAAGATTTCCCCATTCTGGGCCTTGAGGAGTGTTGACTTCCTTGGTAGAAAGGCTGTGAGAGTTCCCATCTGAGGCCCTAGTTTTCAGACAAAGAGAGAAGAGGAAGGAGTTTTGTGGTTCAGTGGTGTAAATGATTTCCAAGTAGCCTCTGGAGAGAGATTGGGCAATGCTAATACTAGATAAGATGATTTCACTTGTTTATCAGATAAATTCTTAATAAATACCTTAATAAATACCTCGCAGGGTAGTCTGAGAGAGCCCGTGGGAGGGATACCTGCCCTTTTTTTTTTTTTTTTTTTTTTTTTTGCAATGGAGTCTTGCTTCCATCACACGGGCTGGAGTGCAGTGGCGTGATCTCAGCTCACTGCAATCTCCACCTCCCAGATTCAAGCGATTCTCCTTCCTCAGCCTTCCAAGTAGCTGGGGATTACATGCATGCGCCACCATGCCTGGCTAATTTTTGTATTTTTAGTAGAGACGGGGTTTTGCCATGTTGGCCAGGCTGGTCTCAAACTCCTGACCTCAGGGTGGTCCACCTGCCTCGGCCTCCCAAAGTGCTGGGATTACAGGCCTGAGCCACTGTGCCTGGCCTACCTGCCTATTAGAGTATTAGAGAAGGTTCCTTCAAGCTTTCTTTGATGAGTTGACATTCATTCTGACCTAAAATCCTAGCTGAGTTAGCCTAATAAAACTTTGGAAGAAGGATAAAAATGTCCCAGGCAGAGGACAGAACATGTATATAGTTCCACGGTGGAGAAATGCGTTAAGTTTAAAGAACCAAAGGAGGTTTGCTGTGGCTGAGCACAGAGGGCCATGTGGCTCATGCAAGCTAGAGTTAGAGTTGAGGTTGGAGAAGTCCACTGGGGCCAGAGCTGGTGGAATATTGTAGGCTATGCAGGAACCTGGGCCTTACCCTAAGAGCAGCAGGCATTCATTAAAGCTTTTCAGGCAAGCACTTGATGTGGTCAGATTTATGTTTTAGAAAATTCTTCTTGCCTCTGTGCAGAGAATAAATTGGGAATGGTCAAGACTGTGGGCAGGAAGAAGAGTTAAGACATTGTCAATAATGGTATTAACCAATGTTTAGAGAATCTTGCTACATACTAGGTACTATGCTAGGCACTTACATGGGGTATCTATTTTAATTGTTAAAACAACCCTATGCAAATAGGTATTACTCTTTTTAGGGTAAGGAATCTAAGATTTAGTCCATGTTTTTCAAACAGTGGATCATGACCCACTTGTTGTGAAAGCAGTTTAGTGGATTGTAACCAGAGTGTTTAAATAAAATGAATAGAATAGAATAGAATAGAATAGGAACTGTTAAGAGTACATAGCACATACTGTGTTCTCTATTTCAGAAAGTTTTTGTTTTTAGAGATACATGTCTATAGGTGCATGCTGATTACAGAGTAAAATACATTTCTTACTGTTAGTTAGTAGCACCCACCACAGGGTCGTTTTAAGTTCAGCCAAACATTCATAGCAACAAGACTTTCATGGGCCACACTTGGCACCAGTCTACTTGGAATGATACAGGACAGAAACCACAGCTTGTGAGCAAGATAGCATCAGACATTTGTCTTCGATGAGTCCATACAGCAGTCCCTACAGCGGTCCAAGGATAGCTCAGGTGTAAGGAAATAAGCTGCTTACCTAAGACAATGGGAAAGCCACCTTGGCATAGAAGCCTTATGCCCACAGGAGCCAATGTATCTTATAAAAACTACATAGGCATGGCTTTCAAGGTCCCCACAATGGATGTGCCCAAGTTATAAGAGTCACCCCACTTAGGGAAGCCCAAATCATGGGGTCCTCTCAAGCCCATCCAGATTTGATTTAGCAATAAGGGAATTTTTTTTTTTTTTTTTTTTAAAGATGGGGTCTCACTCTATGACCCAGGCTGGAGTGCAGTGGCGCTCTCTCAGCTCACTGCAACCTCTGCGTCCCGGGTTCAAGCAATCCTCCTGTCTCAGCCTCTCAAATAGCTGGGATTACAAGTGTGTGCCACCATGCCTGGCTAATTTTTGTATTTTTAGTAGAGACGGTGTTTCACCATTTTGGCCAGGCTGGTCTCAAACTCCTGGCCTCAAGTGATCCACCAGCCTCAGCCTCCCAAAGTGTTGGGATTACAGGTGTGAGCCACTGTGCCCGGCCAGTAAGGGGTCATTTTTATCATAAGCAATTTTGCCTAGTAATATAGTTGACATTCTTACCCTTACCAGGTTTCCGGGAGAGCAGAGCTAAAGAGTTAATTGAAGGTCAAACCTCATGCATAAGGGGAAAGGGTTTTGCCCACAGGGTCACAGTTTTAAAAGTTTGAAAAATACTGCTTATGGCTGGCCGCAGTGGCTCACACCTGTAATCCCAGCACTCTGGGAGGCCAAGGCGGGTGGATCCTGAGGTCAGAAGATCGATACCATCCTGGCCAACATGGTGAAACCCTGTCTCTACTAAAAATACAAAATTAGCTGGGTGTGGTGGCGTGTGCCTGTAGCCCCAGCTACTCAGGAGGCTGGGGCAAGAGAATCACTTGAACCTGGGAGCTGGAGGCTGCCATGAGCCAAGATCGCGCCACTGCACTCCAGCCTGGCAACAGAGCGAGACTCCATCTCAACAACAACAACAACAAAACTGGCTTATAAAAATCAAGTATGTTACCTGAGGTTACACAGCCAGTGAGTGGTAGAACCAGGATTTGAACCCAAGCAAGGCTGACCTCATGTTTTTAACTGTAACTTTTTTTCACTGTTTTCAGTGAGCCACACATAAACTAGGATAGTGGATAGTGGAGTGAGGATAGAAGTAGACAGATTTGAGAAGTATTTAGAGAGTAGAGGGTGGAGTAAAAAATCATTAAGAGTGATTCCAAAGTTTGTCAAGAAAAGGTCTCTTACTGAGGCAATTATAGGAGGAAGAGAGGATTGGAAGAAGAAATTAATGAGTCTTAGATATGTTGATTTTGAACTTATGAGATACTCAAGTTGAATATAATTCTAAAGCTCAGGAAATGTCTCAGGTTCTAAGGTAAAAATGTGAAAGTCTTCAGTACACAGATGGTAATTGAAGCCATGACATGGGCGAAAGGTCCTAGGAATAATGGGAACATTGGGAAGAAAAGGAGTACCATGGAAAAAAATCCTAAGAAATAGTCACATTTAGGATGAGGCAGAGGAAGAGTAAGCCCACAAAGGAGACCGAGAGGAGGAGTGGCCAAGAACAGGGAGTTAGAGGGCCAGAAATGGGGGTGAGCTGAAGCTGTGGATATGAAGAAATTTCAAATGTGAGTTAAGGCTATTGGCAACATTATGACTATACTATGCACAAGTTCTAGGTGGAACCAGTCTCTGGATTAGGCCTTTGAGCTCAACCAGAAGAGGTGGCATGGTGTAGAAGAGGGAGCTCAGGGTTTAGAATCAAAAGCTGTGTTCTAGGGTGAGGCATGAACCTCAAGAGCTGATGAGTCTTATATAAGATTATATGCCCTGAGGTCTATAGAATTAATATACCAAAATGAACATTAGTAAGTATATTAAATACTATTTCATACATAGAGTGTGGAAGATTTGCTTTTATAGGACTTGAGCAGCTTAAGTAATACAATAATTATTCTCTCTTTCCCCTATAGGTTCGACCCAAGCCTGTGGCCCAGAATAACATTCCTATTGCCCCAGCACCACCTCCCATGCTCGCAGCTCCTCAGCTTATCCAGAGGCCCGTCATGCTGACCAAGTTCACCCCCACCACCCTTCCCACATCCCAGAATTCCATCCACCCCGTCCGTGTCGTCAATGGGCAGACTGCAACCATAGCCAAAACCTTCCCCATGGCCCAGCTCACCAGCATTGTGATAGCTACTCCAGGGACCAGACTCGCTGGACCTCAAACTGTACAGCTTAGCAAGCCAAGTCTTGAAAAACAGGTATAGGCAGAGTATGTACCTGCTCTGGGCAGTAGCCTTGCCTTTGAGGCATTTGGCTGCTGGGCTTTCTCTAAATACATTTTCTCAAGGGCTCTTCATCTCACCACCATTGTCAGTAAGATGTCGCTTATGTGCGATAATTCATCCACGTGCAGAAGGGTCATTCTTACTGAAGAAAGTTGGGTTGCTTTTCCCACCATCCCCTCGTAGATGGGCTGGGATTCCTGTGTGAGTGAGCTCCCCCTGGTGGTTCTGATGTGGAAATTCACAAGCTCTGCTACCCTCCGTCAGGAAACAGATGAGGTAGTAAACAGAAAACGCCATGTTAGTTTCGGCCCAATAAGAATCCAGATGAAGACAGGACTGTGAAAGTCAGAAAGAATAAACAAAACAGGGAAAGGGATTTCATTTCAAAGACTTTTCTTTGATTGTTACAGATAACGGGGAGCCAAACAAAAAAAAATTAAAATTTCCAAAAAGCATTCTGTTAACTTTAGAGGATGCAGACATTTTAGCTCAAATATTGAAACATTTCATTTATATTTCCTGAAGTCAGATTTTATCTTAAAAAACGAGGCTAGAGACATACAAGTAACCTGCAAAAATACTTGAAGGTTCTGTAGCAGAAAGACCTCTGAAAACAACAAAAAGGATTTATAGGCAGTCGCCGTATCCTATTTGAAAAACGACTAGTGATGAGAAAGAAGAATTTGGCAAAGAAAAGCATTCTCTCTCAAGAAAGTTGCTTTAAAAAGTCATCGACCTATTTCTAATTGTTCAGTCTTGACTTCTCATTTATCTGAAAATAGTCTGTGGTGATCCTGAATCTTCTGCTTCTGGATGGACCATGATTCAGAGAGGCTGTTCAGATGCTGCCAGCTGCCTTAGTCGTCTTGAGCAGAGGCACCTATGCATAGAGTACTAGGCCTTATACCCAGGCAGCTCACAAATGCAGTAGACCTTGCACTCAAGAAGCTCTAGGTATCAAAATCTGTGCTTAGGAAATACAAGAACACGTCTCAATTCCTGGGGAACCTATTCAAACCCCAGGAAGTGCTTTGAGAAACATTCAGAAATAAATTACTTGTTATTATTTTTTGAGACAGAGTTTTGCTCTTGTTGCCCAGGCTGGAGTGCAATGGCACAATCTCAGCTCACCACAACCTCCACCTCCCAGGTTCAAGCGATTCTCCTTGCCTCAGCCTCCTGAGTAGCTGGGATTATAGGTGTGAGCCACCACATCTGGCTAATTTTAATATTTTTAGTAGAGACGGGGTTTCTCCGTGTTGGTCAGGCTGGTATCAAACTCCCAACCTCAGGTGACCTGCCTGCCTCGGCCTCCCAAAGTGCTGGATTACAGGCATGAGCCACCACGCCCAGCCCAGAAATGAATTATTTACACATATTTTAAAACAGAAAATTTCAAACTTATTGACAGCAGAACTTTGGTATTAAGCTACTGAGAGTCAGATGCTCAAGCTCATGAGTTTGGGTGAGGACATGTTGTCTTGCGCTGGCTCTCAAAGAACTTCTGAGGAGCCTCAGTGTTCCTCAGAACCTGGTTTCACAACACTATTTTAGGTTATTAAATATTATTTCTCTTTACCTCTTTTTTTGATAAAGGTATTTTAGGAGACAAATTATTTTGGTTTCATTTTTACATTTCTTTTCTGATTACAAAGATAATACAAGTTCATTTTTAAAACAAATTCAGACATTACAAAAATATAAATTGTAGAAAGTGCTTTTCCGCATAATCTAAAGAGAGAATAAACTTTTACCATAATTTTACCCCCAAGAGTTAATTACTATTAACAGTTTAGATTATATTCTTACAGATTTTTTTTTTCTTTTCTTTTTCTTTTTTTTTTTTTTTTTTTTTTTTTGAGACAGAGTTTTACTCTTGTCATCCAGGCTGGAGTGCAGTGGTGGGATCTCGGCTCACTGCAACCTCCACCTCCCAGATTCAAACAATTCTCCTGCCTCAGCTTACCGAGTAGCTGAGATTACAGGTGCCCACCACCTCACCTGGCTAATTTTTGTATTTTTAGTAGATACAGGGTTTCACCGTGTTAGCCAGGCTGGTCTCAAACTCCTGACCTCAGGTGACCCACTTGCCTAGGCCTCCCAAAGTGGTGGGATTACTGGCGTGAGCCACCACGCACGTCCCCAAGATATTTTCTATGTACATGTAAAACATTTTTTAAGCAAAAACCAAAATCAAACTATATATTTTGTAATTTGGTTTTTTTCCTACTTTAATAGATCTTAAACATCTTTTCATGTCCTGGCCTTCATGTTGATAGAGCTTTTTATTTTAATTATAATATTACAAAAAGATATCCTTGAATTCTTAAGAATTAAAATAATTTCTTTTGTAGCAGTAAATTTCATGTTCTCTCTCTCTCGGAGTCTTGCTCTGTTGCCCAGGCTGGAGTGCAGTGGCACCATCTTGGCTCACTGCAAGCTCCGCCTCCTGGGTTCACACCATTCTCCTGCCTCAGCCTCCCAAGTAGCTGGGACTACAGGCGCCTGCCACCACACCCGGCCAATGTTCTCTCTTCTTTTTGGTCTAATAAAGGAATTCAGTCATTGTTATTTTAGTTTGCTGGGCAGCCTGGTGTAATAGTCTTAGAGGTTACCAAGCCCAATCAGTAGAGTCTCTCTTTACACTAGATTGCATTCTCTGGATTCTCTTACTTTATTTCTTTCAACTAGCCTTCTTTTCTATTTATATTTCATTTCCAATATCACATTTATAGCCAGTAAGAGATCTCATAGATCTTAGAGCTAAAGGTAAAACAACGTAATGTTTGTAGCCATGGAAGAACCTGTTCACAGAGTTACCAAACCTGTATCCAACGTTCTCTCTATGACCAGGCTAAATGGGTTCCCTTTTGCTTTCTGCTATTCCCTTTAGATAATAACATCATTCATTTAATAAAAATGTGTTAAGTGCTGGTTGCTATGCTGCATGTGGTGCCCATATGTAAGGTGGATAAACTAAAGCCTGTACCCTCACGGAACTCAGTTTCTAGTGTGTTTGGAGCAGGCACTGAGGCTGTGTCTCCAGGCGAAGGAAGCATGGCCTCCCACATTGGCATAGGAATGGGAGAAGGCAATGCCAGTTCTAACAGCAGTGGTCTCATGTGTCCTTCCCCTGTCAGACATAACCACCTTCCTTATCCACCCCAGATAAGAGATCTTATCCCTTATTAGAAACCACATTACATTGTGGCTCTGAGAAAACAAGTGGTAAGGTTTAAAAATCTCTGAAGCTGAAGACTTGTTTTAGACAGAAAAGTAGATGAAGCCAGAAGACTTATGATAGAGCCTCCACATCACCTCCCTTTGTGTCCTTATCCTCTCTAGCGCTCTAAAATGGGGCTAACACCTGTTGGTGATGAAATGAGATAAGGTATTTAATGTTTATTAGACTGTGCCTGATGGAGTTCTCAGGAATTATGTTTCTTTCTTCTCCACCCCACTGCACACCCTGCAACAAAGACTTCTATGTATGTCGTCAAGGTGGAGCTACTGAAAAATATCTAAGGTTCTATGGGGAAAAAAATTGCTGCATTACCATAAATATTTTTCATAGGAATCTGCACAGTATCTTCTAAAGAGGAGTACTTACAAGATAATAATATTATCCGATGTATTATCTTCAAATTTCTGTTTTCCCTGTTTAGTAAACCCGTGCTAATGCCTCCCGTTACCCCAGTTTAATACTGGTGCTATAGTAGGGAAAATAGATCCAAGTGACCAAACCATGAGTTTTGCTTTGCCTTCAATCCCAATCTGGATGAACAAAATTATTTGGACATTTATTTGCATCTGCCTAACTTTGATTTTTCATGCAGACAGGTATATAAAGTGTACTTGATTAACTTCATTCTAGGTTTGTGCAGCGTTTTTGGATTCTTTTATGATACCAAAAAGAATAGGAGTTGCAAATTCTGATAACCGTGGGTTCGAAGAGGAGATGTAAGTGAGTGAAACAGGCTAGGAGTAAACAACTGGATTTTTTATTTTTCCACTTTCAGTGGGAACATGAGTATAAGAGATATCCCACGTTTATTCTTAATTCCCCTTTAAAATAATAAGTAAGACAAGCGTGATAATAATTGACAATAGAAAATGGAAGAAACTGTGGCAAACTGCACAGTAATATGCTTCAGCTCAAGGAAGCAGCTGCTTCTTGGCAATAACAAAGTTTTATCACATGGAGACTTTTTCAAGAAAAGCCTGAAATCCAGATGTTTTTAAAAGTTGCCTAGTTGTTAAAATACTGGTAACTGTTTAAACACCATATAGGCAGAAAATAACATCTGCAAGACAACTTCGAGTCTGCGTAATGGTTTATAATCTCAGATAGAGACCAAATTTCAGGTGCATCAAAGAGATAGCTATGAATTCTTTTTTGTTTTCTAATCCAATGTTTTTTTTAAAATTGAGGTGAAATCACATAAAATTAATCATTTTAGAGTAACAGTTCAGTAGCATTTAGTATATTCACAGTATTGTGCAACCACCACTTCTATTAAGTTCTACAACATTTTCATTACCCCAAAATAAAACCCAGTATCCATTAAGCAGTTACTTAACTTTTGCCCTCCACCCTGCCACTGGCAATCACCAATCTGCTTTCTGTCTCCATAGATTTACCTGTTCTGGGTATTTCATATACATAGAATCATACAATATGTGATTCTTATGTCTGGCTGCTTTCACTTAGCATGTTTTTGAGAGTCATCCATATGGTAATACGTATCAGTGCCCTCTTCTGTTTTAAATGGCTGAATAATATTCCATGAGATGTATATACCACAATTTGTTTATTCATTCATCTCTTGATAGACCTAGGAAATCATAAGACATTGGTTGGTTCCACTTTTTGGCTATTGTGAATAGTACTGCTGTGAACATTCATGTGCAAGCATTTGAATGACTACTTGTTTTCAGTTCTTTGGGGTATATACTTAGGAGTAGAAATTGCTAGGTCATACAGTAATTCTGCTCAGCTATTTGAAGAACTGCCAAACTGTTTTCCACGGCAACTGAATCATTTTTCATTCCCAACAGCGGTATATGAGTGTTCCATTTTCTCCACATCCTTACCACACCTATTACTTTCCTTTTTGTTTCATTTATAGCCATTTCAGTGGGTGCGAAGTAGTGTTGATGTGCATTTCCCTAATGACTAATGATGGTGAGCATCTTTTCATGTGCTTCTTGGCCATTTGTACATCAATGAAAAAAGGTCTATTCAAATCCTTGGCCAATTTCTAAATTGGGTTGTTTTTCTGTTGTTGAGTTGTAAGAGTTCTTTATATAATCTGGATACTAGACCCTTAACAGATACATGATTTGCAAATATTTTCTCCCGTTCCGTAGTTTGCCTTTTTGCTTTCTTGATACAGTCCTTTGATACACAGCTGATTTTTGTCTTGATCTTGTACCCTACAACTTTGCTGAATTTATTTATTAGCTCTAGTATTTGTTTTATGGATTCTTTGAGTTTTTTTCTGTGTAGGATCATGTCATCTGCAAATAGAGATTTACATCTTCCTTTCCAATTTGGGTGTCTTTTATTTCTTTTTCTTGCCTAATTGCTCTGACCTAAACTTCCAGTACAATATCAAATAGCAATGGTGAAAGCAAACATTCTTGTCTTGTTGCTGATCTGAAGTGGAAAGTTTTCACCATTGAGTATGATGTTAGCTGTGTTTTCATAAATGTTTTTTCTAAAGTCAAGGAAATTCCCTTTTATTCCAAGCTTTCTGAGTGTTTTTATGAACAGATACTGGAATTTTTTAAATAAAAAATGTACACGTATAAGGTATACAATAAGATGGTTTGATATACATAGTAATATGATTAATGTAATCAAGCTAATTAATATATCTCCTCACATAGTTAACCCTTTTTGTGTGTGTAGTGGGGTGCTACATTTTGACAAATGCTTTTTCTACACCAATTGAGATGTCATGTTTTTTTTTTTTTTTTCCCTTTGGTTCTGTTAACATGGTATATTATATTGATTTTCTTACGTTGAACCACCCTTCCATTCTTGGGATAAATCTGGCTTTATCATGGTGTATCATCATTTTAATATGCTCTTGAATTCAGTTTACTGGTGTTTTGTTGAGGAACTTTTGTTGTTGTTGAGAGTTTTTGCATCTATATTCATAAGGGATATTGGTCTCTAATTTTCTATTCTTTTTGTTTTTGCGTTTTTGGAGGCAGGGTCTCGCTCTGTTACCCAGACTGGAGTGTAGTGGTGCAATTGCTGCTCACTGCAGCCTCAACTTCCCAGACTCAAGTGATCCTCCCATTTCAGCCTCCCAAGTAGCTAGGACTACAGGCATGCACCACCATCCCTGGCTAATTTTTTTACATTTTTTTGTAGAGATGGGGTCTTACTTTCTTGCCCAGGCAGGTCTTGAACTCCCAGGCTCAAGTGATCCCCCGACCTTGGCTTCCCAAAGTGTTAGAATTATAGGCATGAGCCACCAAGCCTGGCCTATAATTTAATTTAATTTTTTTCTTTTGAGACACGGCAGGATCTTGCTCTGTCACCCAGGCTGGAGTACAGTGGCACGATTTCGGCTCAAGTGATCCTCCCGCCTCAGCCTCCCAAGTAGCTGGGACTACAGTTGTGCACCACCATGCCTGGCTAATTTATATATATATATTATATATATATTTTATATATATATTATATATTATATATATTTTATATATTATATATAATTATATAATACATATAATAATATATATAATATATAATTATATATAATATATATAATAATGTATATATAATATATAATTATATATAATATATAATATAATATATTATAATATATTATAATATAATAATATTATATATATTTTTTTTTTTATTTTTATTTATTTATTTATTTTTTTGAGACCAGGTTTTGTCATGTTGCTCAGGCTGGTCTTGAACCACCCTGAGCTCAAGCTAGCCTCCTGCCTTGGCCTCCCAAAGTGCTGGGATTACAGGCGTGAGCCACTGCACCCAGCCCATTTTCTTTTTTCTTTTTTTTTTTTTTTTTTTTTTTTTGAGCCGGAGTCTCACGCTGTTGCCCAGGCTGGAGTGCAGTGGCGCGATCTCGGCTCACTGCAAGCTCCGCCTCCTGGGTTCACGCCATTCTCCTGCCTCAGCCTCCTGAGTAGCTAGGACTACAGGCGCCTGCCACCGCGCCCGGCTAATTTTTTGTATTTTTAGTAGAGACGGGGTTTCACTGTGGTCTCGATCTCCTGACCTTGTGATCCGCCCGCCTCGGCCTCCCAAAGTGCTGACCCAGCCCATTTTCTGTTCTTTGGTGTCTTTGGCTTTGGTATCAGAGTAGTGCTGGCGTCGTAGAATGATTTAAGAGTGTATTTTCTGGAATTTGAGACAGATCGGTGCTAATTCTTCAAATGTTTGGTAGAATTCACTAATAAAACCATCTGATCTTGTACTTTTTCCTTTTGGGGGAGAATTTTGATTACTGTTTCAATCTCTAGTTGTTACAGGTCTGTTGAGATTTTCTGTATCTTGAGTCAATTTTGGTAATGTGTGTGTTTTTAGGAATTTTCCATTGCACCTATGTTGTCTAGTTTGTTGGTGTACAGTTTCTCAGTATATTCTCCTATAATCCTTTTGAATTCTGTGAGATGTAATGTCCTCAGTTTCATTTTTGGTTTTAGTTATTTGTATCTTCTTTTTTTCTTAGTCTAAACCAGAGGTTTGTCAATTTTGTTATTCTTTTTGAAGAATCACCTTTTGGTTTTGTTGATTTTGTTGTTCTTCTCTATTTCATTTATCCTCATCCTAGTCTTTTAATTTCTTTTTTTTTTTTTTTTTTTTTTGGCTTTGAATTTAGTTCTTTTTCTGTTTCTTAAGTTGTAAAGTTAGGTTATTGATTTGAGCTCTTTCTTCTTTTTTAATATAGACTCTTAGCAGCTATAAGTTTCCCTCTGAGTACCGCTTTCACAGCATCGCATAAGTTTTGGTATGTTGTGGCCTTGTTTTCATTTCTCTCAAAGTATTTTCTAATTTCCCTAGTGATTTCTTCTTTTACCCATTGCTTGTTTAAGAATGTATTGTTTAATTTCCATACACTTGTGAGTTTTCCAGTTTTCTGTTGTCATTAATTTCTAGCTTCTTTCCATTGTGGTTGGTGAAGATACACTTATGTGATTCTAGTCTTTCTAAATTTATTAATATTTGTTTTGTGGCCTAACATATAATCTGTCCTGGAGAATGTTTCATGTACACTTGATAAAAATATGCATGCTGCTCTTGTGTAGTGGAGTATTCTTCATATGCCTGACAAGTCTAATTGGTGTATGGTGTTGTTCAAGTTCCCTATGTCCTTTTTAATCTCTGCACAAGTTTTATCCATTACTACAAGTGGGATATTGAAGTCTCCATTTATTATTGTAGAACTGTTTATTTCTGTCCTCAATTCTTTCGAAATTTTTTTCATATATTTTGGGGCTCTGTTGTTTGGTACATATATGATTGTAACTGTTATATCATCTTTTTGAATCAACCCTTTTGTCAGTATATTATATAATGAGCTTCTTTGTCTCTTGTAACAGTTGTTGACTTTAAGTCACTTTTGTCTGATAGTCCTATAGCCATTCATTATAAACATCCTTTCACTTTCAACCTTTTTGTGTCTTTTTCTCTAAAATGAGTCTCTCTTACAGCATATAGTTAGATCATGTGTTTTGTTCATTCTGCCAGTCTGTCTTTTAATTGGTGAGTTTAATTCAGTTACATTTAAGTGATTACTGATAAGGAAGGACTTAATGCCATTTTGCTATTTGTTTTCTGTATATCTTATGTTTTTTATTCTTCATTTCCTCTAATACTGCCTTTTGGTTTGATTTTTTTTCCTAGTGTGTCATTTTCATGCTTTCCTCATTTCTGTTTCTGTATATAATTATTTTCTTAGTGGTTACCATGGGGATTACAGTTAACATTCATACATTTTTAACAGTCTAGTTTGAATTAACCCCAGCTTAGATTTTTAAAACCCTGCTTGTATGGTTTCAGTCAAAGCCCCAATCTCAGCATCATGTAATATATCCATGTAACAAACCTGCGTTGTACCCTCAAATCTAAAATAAAAAATAAATAAATAAATAATAAAAGCTTTGCCAATGACAATAAAGGAAAAAGAAACTCTGCTCCTATACAGTTCTGCCCCCACTTTATGTTGTTACTGTCACAAATTATATCTTATACATTGTGTACCCACTAATACAGATTTATAATTACTTTGTGCATTTGTCTTTTAAGTCGTATAGGAAACAAAAAGAGAAGTTAAAAATAAAATAAATAATAACACTGGCTTTTATATTTATTCATCTAGTTAGCTTTATTGGAGTTCTTATTTCTTTATATGGCTTCCAGTTACTGTCTAGTGTCCTTTCATTTCAACCTGAAGGGACTCGCTTTAACATCTCTTAGAACTAGTATACTAGTAGTGAATGTCCTCTGGTTTTGTTTATCTGGGAGTGTCTTAATTTCTCCATTTTTGAAGAATGGTTTTGCAGGATATAGAATTCTTGATTGATAGGGGTTTTTTTTGCTCAGCACTTTAAATATATTAACCCATTTCCTTCTGGTCTGTAACTTAGTTGGATGGTTCTGGCTGACAGTCCCTCACAAGTTTGCAGTCAAACTAGTTGGCTAGAGCTGCAGTAATTTTAAGACTGTGCTACAGCTTAATAATCCACGTCTGAGCTCATCACATGGTTGTTGGCAGACCTCACTTCTTCTTCACTGGCTGTTGGCTGGAGGTTCCATTCGTCACACCTGGGCCTCTCTGTAGTGCTGCTCACAAAGTGGCAGCTGGCTTCCCCCAGAGCAAGAGATCCATGAATGAAAGACACCCTCCACTACCACCAATGTCTTGATTGTTTTATTTGTATTTTTGTTTTTGGATACTTTTGGTATTATTTATATAGCACTGAGATAATCATACTTTTTCTTGCATGAGAGAGAGAAATTTAAACCTTGGGTAATTTTTTAGTGGAGAGGAATTGATTTGCCCTTCCTTAAAAGCATTGCCGCTAATTGCTTTACTCAGCCTTAGAAATGTAAGTAAGAGACTCCAAGAGACTTCACACAGCCTTGGAATGGAACAGCACACCCTTATAGTTGACCTTCTTTTCTCCCTCCTCCATCATACTTCTGTCCTTCCTATTCAAAGAGACATGAAAATAAGCTTTCTGGGCATCCAGGACTTTTAAAATGTCACTGTAAACTACTTTCCCATTGGTGGTTTGTTTTATGGAGGAAATGTGTCCTTTTTGATTAAAAATTTTGTGTGTGTGTGTGTGTGTGTGTGTGTGTGTGTGTGTGTGTGATGGAGAGAGAAAGACCTGAGTGATTGTCCCTTAGATCATACTCTTCACTCAGAAGACCAATCAGCTCTTTACTGTACACCTGCTCTGCATGAAGTACCATAATAGGCGCAAAGGGGTGCAAAAACAAGAGATGCATAAAACAATTCCCATTCTTACATAGCTTTTAGTATAAAGGGGGAAATATGAGAGAACACCAGTGGGGAAAAAATGCAAAGCAGCCTTTGTGCCCCAGAGCACTGGTTGCCACAGTATTGATAAGGCAGATGCTTACGCTTTCCTTACGTAATCATATAAAAGCAGAAGGAAGATATGGAAGTGACCAGGAAAGAAAATGAAAGATCTTTGTGCTTGTGTTAGTTTTTCAGATCTAGTAAAATATTTCCAGCATAATGATTTTTGAGAGCTTTAGATGTCTTGTTTGTAGGACCAAAGTCTCATGTAGCCCCTGCCCATCAATAACCAGTTTTATTCTCACTTATTTAATTATTGTTGCCATATGAAAGGAGCATTACTTCCACATTTTTTCTAATTTTGAAAAAGTAAATTAGGTTTGTGTTTACAGTTTTATATTTCCTGTTTTAAAATTATTTGAGTATTTACAGAGAACTTCATAAAATGAGTTAGCCATTGGTCATGGTAAGAATAGTAATGGGGCCGGGCACGGTGGCTCATGCCTGTAATCCCAGCACTTTGGGAGGCCCAGGTGGGTGGATCATGAGGTCAGGAGTTCAAGACCAGCCTGGCCAACATGGTGAAACCAGTCTCTACTAAAAATACAAGAAAACGATTAGCCAGGTGTGGTGGCACGTGCCTGTAATCCCAGCTACTCCAGAGGCTGAGGCAGAGTATTGCTTAAACCTGGAGGGGTGGAAGTTGCAGTGAGCCGAGATCGCACCACTGCACTCCAGCCTCCGTCTCAAAAAAAAAAGAGAATAGTAGTGCAAGCCCAGTCTACCAGTATGCTAGCTACCTTTAGTATTTGAAGATGGTAATCAACTGGTGTTTCTTCTGCTTGAGTAGACGCTTCTGGAAGAAGAGGCTTGGAAAAATTAGGAAGTCAGCCTCTTGCAAGATGGCCCACTCTTAGCAATTGCATCTCTCCTCTGATGGATTATATAGACAGATTTTTAATATTCCATGTAAGGGTAGTTCTGCAGTCTCTCTGAGATTATGACTGGAAGTGTTCTGAAATAGAAGGCTATGTATGTAAGTTGTTTTCAATATCATTCTGATCTTAAGCAGGTTGTGGGCTGGAGCTTGACCTATAATATAAAAACAGTAGGCCGGGCGCGGTGGCTCACGCCTGTAATCCCAGCACTTTGGGAGGCCGAGGCGGGCGGATCACAAGGTCAGGAGATCGAGACCATCCTGGCTAACACTGTGAAACCCCGTCTCTACTAAAAATGCAAAAAATTAGCCGGGCGAGGCGGCGGGCGCCTGTAGTCCCAGCTACTCGGGAGGCTGAGGCAGGAGAATGGCGTGAACCCGGGAGGCGGAGCTTGCAGTGAGCCGAGATCGCGCCACTGCACTCCAGCCTGGGCGACTAAGCGAGACTCTGTCTCAAAAAAAACAAAAACAAAAACAAAACCAAAAAAAAAAAAAAAAAAAAAACAGTGGGTGGCTCATGTCTGTAATCCCAGCACTTTGGGCGGCTGAGGTGGGCAGATCACCTGAGGTCGGGAGTTCAAGACCAGCCTGACCAACATGGTGAAACCCCGTCTCTACTAAAAATACAAAAATTAGCCGGGTGTGGTGGTGGGTGCCTGTAATCCCAGGTACTAGGGAGGTTGAGGCAGGAGAATTGCTTGAACTTAGGAGGCGGAGGTTGCAGTGAACTGAGTGCCATTGCACTCCAGCCTGGGCAACGAGAGCAAAACTCCTTCTCAAAACAACAGCAGCAGCAGCAGCAAAAAAATCAGCAGGCTTGCTTCTGGGAAACTACCCCCACATCCTAAAATACATGGAAATCAGAAAGGACAACCTGTACCATATTTTTATACTTAGGAATTAAATTGTATTTTTCTTTCCATATACCTTATTTAGAGTTGTATTTATAGATCCATATGTAGCCATGCAATATAATAACTTCAACAGGGGCTTTACATTTTAGTTGCCCCTCCCCCCATGAAATCTATAGTATTAACTTTTGTATTAATATGTTCCACATTTGAATATGTTGTCTTCTTTCTTGCTACTATTAAACTTCTGATTGCTTCACCCTTTTAATAAAAAAACAAATTCTGAATTTTTATTTAATTTTTCTTTCCTAGACAGTTAAATCTCACACAGAAACAGATGAGAAACAAACAGAGAACCGCACCGTCACCCCACCTGCTGCACCCAAACCAAAACGGGAGGAGAACCCTCAGGTAGGCCTGTGTTTCCAAAGGCAGGTTGCAGTCTATGGTGTACGGTTTATTCTCATGTACCAGAAGGGGCACCTACTCTCTGAATGATGAAATGAACTTGATGTTCATCTTCTAATGCACTTTTATTATTCATCAATGTTATTGCCAAGTCAAATTGGTCTAGAGTGGAATTCTTAGACTGTAGTCTTGAGGGTCCATGCACTTGTACATAGGCATTTTGATTGTATCAAAGGAAAAGTTTTTTAAAACATTATTCTTCATATGCATGTTACAAATTCGAAATGTTTTTTTTTTTTTTTTGCATGTTACAAATTCGAAATTTTTTTTTTTTTTTTTTTTTTTTTTGAGACGGAGTCTCGCTCTGTCGCCCAGGCTGGAGTGCAGTGGCGCGATCTCGGCTCACTGCAAGCTCCGCCTCCTGGGTTCACGCCATTCTCCTGCCTCAGCCTCCCGAGTAGCTGGGACTACAGGCGCCCACAACCGCGCCCGGCTAATTTTTTGTATTTTTAGTAGAGACAGGGTTTCACCGTGGTCTCGATCTCCTGACCTTGTGATCCGCCCGCCTCGGCCTCCCAAAGTGCTGGGATTACAGGCGTGAGCCACCGCGCCCAGCGTCCGAAATGTTAAGATGAACGATGATTTTTCCCAGCTGTCCCATTGCGTTCCTAATCATTACTGTGTTGTGTTTGTCTCAGCCAACATTTATAAGATATCCAGTTCACTCAGCTAATGTGTATTTATATTATCAATTGCAGTTATTAAATGTGCATTTTGTTATAACCATTGTATTACATTAGAACACCAAACCCAAAATGAATTAGCTCAAAAGTAATCCATTGAAGCATAAAAGTAGGGATGAAAATAGTAACATCTATACCACAATTTAGGATACAATTATAAACATAAATAGCAAGGAAGACCCTGATAAAAATATAGAATGTGAATCTGTATGTCCTTAGACAAGGAGATTTTTTCAGTTTGATGCTTTTGCATAAGCAGCTATAAACAGAAAATGTACACAGGTAATATGATGATGAATATCTGATATTTCATTTGACCAGTAATTCACTTGCCTCTATCCTTAGTACATTCTTCATAATGAAACCATGTGAAATAGTGGCATAAAGTCATCAAAGCTTCATGCCATTTTTTTAAAGTAGTGATTTATTGGGCCAGTTCAGGTTTCCTAAAACAAGTACAAAATATAATTCTTTCTGATATGAAATGAATGAATTTTTAATTTTATCTTTAAAAAGAGGGCCAAAACTTGAGCCAAAAAGAAATACTAGCCACAGAAATTGCTGAGGAACTTGTGAAATCATCCACAGAATTAATAACAAGTATTATGCTCTGAGGAGGAAAAATTGAGCAAAATTTCCCTATCAAAGGAAACTGAAGGATCCAACCTAGGCAAACATAGTGAGACCTTGTCTCTGCAAAAAATAAACAAAAGTAACCAGGTGTGGTAGCGCATGTCTATAGTCCCAGCTACTCAGGAGGCTGAGGTGGGAGGATCACTTGAGCCCGGGAGGTCTAGGCTGCAGCGAGCTGAGATGGTGCCACTGCGCTCCAGCCTAGGTGATGGAGCGAGACCCAGTGTGGGCAAGCAAGTACCATCATGTGTAGTAGCAGATAGTTCACCTTCTAGTTGGACAGAATCACTGCCATAAACAAAGTAAATTAGCTCTTGGCATATGTGGGGTACATATATGAGGTAAAAGTTCTTGGCAGCTTTTTATTCTATCATCAAAAATTTAGGCTGGGCATGGTGGCTCATGCCTGTAATCCCAGCACTTTGTGAGGCTGAGATGGGCGGATCACCTGAGGTCAGGAGTTCAAAACCAGCCTGACCAACATGACGAAACCCTGTCTCTACTAAAAATACAAAAATTAGCTGGACGCAGTGGCGCGTGCCTATAGTCCCAGGTACTCGGGAGGCTGAGGCTGGAGAATTGCTTGAACCCAGGAGGCAGAGGTTGCAGTGAGCCGAGATCGTGCCACTGCACTCCAGCCTGGGTGACAGAGTGAGACTCCATCTCAAAAAAAAAAAAAAAAATTTATTCCACAAGAGAGGAATTTTTTTCTCACTTAATTATTTTGTGAACTTGATCTAAACTGGCAAAGATGATTTGGGTGTGAGTGGCCAAGAAGGGTGCTGTTACTTGCTTAAAAGAGGGTGCATCTGAATATCAGTCCACACACTGCTTCATCAAAAGAGCAACAATTAGGGGAGAGCCTCTTGATCTTGATTATATTTCTAAGGAATAGTGAAAATTAGGAATGTAGTCAGTTGGCAACCACAAAGTGTATGTCACTTCAACATACAGTTTAGAAAACTGGAAAGGCCAAGACTGCTTTTTCTTACCGGACTAATCTGGCTGTCAAGGGGATAGGTACCCATCTAAGTTTTTGAAATAAGAAATAATATAAAAACATTTCTTCAGGACTCTGAAGTTACCAGTAAAGGACATTTCTGTGTTCTCAAGTGGCTTGGTGAAGAAGTTTATTTTCAAATAGACTGACCCTATCACTTCAGGCCAAAGTGGCATAATATCGAGGATATGATGTCAGGACTTTTAAAGATCAAATTGTGGTATAAATAACTCTACAGGAGTATGTCTTTTACAATTGAAGATGTTCTTTATTCATCAGAGAAAGAAATTGATAATGTATTATTTGGCATATTTAGAAACTGCATGCAGTAGTACAACAGAAAATGAAGACACACTTTTCAGACCACATGCAAGCAAAGAAAAGAATAGAAATCAATTTGTTTCCCTCTCCGGCTTGAAGAGTCTTAACATTCCATCTTCGGGGCCCAGTATTTTCACCAGCTTAGTTTCTGATGGAGTCCTAAGAGTGGTCTTCAAAGAGAAATTGCTCCATAATTTTTAGGTTCACGTGTGATTGAAAAATCATAGTATTCAGCAGAAACACCTGCTGTCGTTCCTGAAAATCATTTAGCTGTGAGTTAGCATTGTCCTAAAAATCATTTAGCTGTGAGTTAGCATTGTGGCAGTATAAATGTGAGAAACTGGGACCCAGTCGTGACAAGTGAAACACTCAGAATTTGGAGCTTGTTAAATGGGAGGCTCTTTAAAACCCTCTGCATGTTTTGTGAGTATGAAATCGTCTTCTTTTTAAGAGGATTTTTCTGTGGGGCGGGGAACTCGGATCGCACAAGATACTGATTTCTGTCATTAAGAAAGAAGATGAGGCCCCAGTCCTTCTCTTTTGGCCCTGTTAGACCAGAGAGCCTCTAGAGCAAACTTTCTAACCTGTGGCCCATGGGCCACATGTGACCCAGGATGGCTTTGAATGTGGCCCCATAAAAATTTGTAAACTTCCTTAAAACATCGTGAGGTTTTTTTGTGATTTTTTGTTTAAATTTCATCAACTATCATTGGTGTTAGTGTATTTTATGTGTGGCTTGAGACAATTCTTCTTCTTCCAATGTGGCCCACATTGAAGGAAGCCAAGATTTTGGACACCCCTGCTGTAGAGGATCTCCATGGCTCCTTAGAGAACGTCTGCTCTTGTGCGTTCATATGTGACCTGCCCACTGGGCTGGCTTTCCCTAATGTCCTACTAGGAACTGGCAGTTGGCTTTGTGAGAACCCAGACTGAAGTATATTCTTCTTTTGTTTCTCTGGCACAGAAACTTGCCTTCATGGTGTCTCTAGGGTTGGTAACACATGACCATCTAGAAGGTAAGAGAAGATATTCTTGGCACTGCCTTTTTTTCTGGCCCACAGCTTTGTTCCTGAAAATGGTGTTTGATTGAATTCCTAGAATAGAAAATTGGAACACAAATAGAGTATGATTCAGCCAGTGTGGACTTTATTTCCTTTAGTGGGAAAATTGCCTTCCCTCTGTCTAATGTTCCTATCATTATCCAAACTACTGTCCTGGGAAAACCTCGCCAGTTGCCTAAATTAAGGTGACTTCTGTTCATTTAGGGGAACTCTTCTTTTTCCGAACAGCACAAAGTAGCAAGCACTCTTCCAACAAGTCTATAATTTCTGGTCACTCCAGGTTATCAGAATGTTGAGAACAGTTACAAAGCTGTACCTGTCCTGCTTATTTAATTCAAGAATGGTGAACTTTGGTTATTCAGTTTAAGTCTTATGGATAAAGCTCATCCAGACCTGAATATACAGCAGTCTAAAAATCAGGACAGCTTGTTTACAAGGGCTGTCTATTGTTAAACTCTCCACAGAGAGCCACGTGTGGGACAGCGTGGTCTTGCAGGTGAGAGTAGCTGGTCCTACACATTTGCTGCCAGTAGTGTGCTTGCCTCTGTTGAGGCTTCAGTGAGACAGAGACTTGTCCCTAATTCTGATTTCTTATGGGAAAACCAATAGATAAAACAATGAAGTTAAGTTTTTTAGGTTCTCCATGTCTCTCTTTTAATCAAAACTTTTTCTTCTCTCAAGAAATCCAAAGCAAGAGGCAAGAGCGAAAAAGAAGAACAACAGCAAATCCGGTCTACAGCGGAGCAGTCTTTGAGCCAGAGGTATTACTGGCCAGCGCCTGGCCCTTCCCTCACGTTGCAGTTTTATTTATGAGCTGTTCGGTGCCTCCCCTCTGAAAACCTGCTGAAGAACAGCACCCTGATTGTACTTGGCCAGTTCTGTGAAGTGGTAGATTTTTTTTGACTTATCATTTTTATTAGTCACTGCTTACCCCTTAGGTTTTTTTCCCTAAGTTTCAGCAGATACACGCCCACCTTAAAATTTTAATTCATCCTGACTTCAATACAACTGTCATCGGCAAGAGAGGCAGACTTCTCTGAGATAGTCTCTGAGAGCCAAGTACATACAATAAAACCCTTGAGCATTGAGACCTTAGGATGATTAGCACTAACTAGTTGGCATGTTGACAGTCATGCCGTGCTTGATCTTTAGCTTGTGCCAGTATTAGTAATAACCACACTATTCAACAGTCACCTTTCCTTCTTCAATCCTCAAAGCGTAAGAAGAGTGCAGTCACATACCTAAACAGCACAATGCACCCTGGGACCCGGAAGAGAGGTGAGGACCTTTTTATATCTCTCCCTTGCTGCTGTTGCTTTTGCTTTCTGTGTGTGTTTCTTCTCCTTCCCTCCTCCCATCATTATAGGACCTAACTCCTCTATCCTTTGAAAATAGTTTTGTTGTTCTCTGAGAATGGGAGAGAAAAGAGAATGAGATTTCTTATTAGAGTTCTGTATGTTGAATCAAAAGCTGACTTTACTAGGATTCTGGCAAAGCTGACTCAGGGGAATGGCTTAATGTAGCATTTCTGCCCCAAGCCTGCCAGGCCATCCATGAGTAGCACAGTGAACAGAACCCCATGTAAAAGGAAGCATTTGAGTGTCATTAAGCAGAACAGAGCACTGCCGTTGCCAAGGTATTCCTAATAGTGTCTTGGTTGTCCTACTGCTGGCAAGGCCAGAGTGTGACGCTGAGTTTCTTGGAGCTGCAGACTTTCCAGGAAGGAAAGAGGTAGCCACACTTGAGAACTTAGAATCTTTGAAAAGAGGACATCTCCAACTAAGGAAGTAAAGGTCACTCTCAAAACAGGCTTCCTAAAGAACAGATTCCTAAAGAGCTCCAATCCCATATTTCAGACCTTCCCATGGATATTCCAGAATCTTACTTTTAGGCAGAGCAGAAAAAGCAGCAGGAGCAGCATCTCTCACCATGCAGGTCTAAATAGGTCTTAACAGCTCAGGGTTTGAGCTCATAAACAAGGTACTGAAATGTTCTTTGATGTCAGTAATACATCCCAAGGTCCTTTTCTCCACATGGTAATGTGTCCCTGAATTATAGTTCCAGGCTAGAAAGGTTGCAGAGTGAGTGGAGTAGCATACTAATTTTTGCATGTGCACACACAGTCTCAGAGCTATTGGAAGCTCAGGAGGTCATCCTGACCCTTTGTCTGCCTTAGGCAGGACTACACTATTACCATTCCCTCCCCACAAAAAAGATATCATAGCCACCCTTAGTAACCCATTCTAATGTTTCATCAGTCCTGTCCTTCAAGTACTCAAAAATATTTAGATGGGAAACTGTAAGTCATGACTTTATATTGATTCCTGGGCCACAGTAACCAGTACTCTAAGTTATTTTTGTTTTGTTTTGTGTTTGGTGGTTTTTTTAGTGACCCCGATGCAGTTCTCAAAAAGGAGCCCCCCAGCCAGAGGCCACAATAATTGGCCTGATAGTGGGCAGCATCTGCTAAGAGGACAGGGGTTAAATGAGCTAGAAAGACCTTGGCATCTCTTGCCAAGGTCAGAGGATAAAAGCCTGCATCCACAGTGCCTAGGATATGCCTTTTGTGGGTAAACAAGAGAGCATTCATCTTGTTCTTCCCCTTCCAGCAGCACTGAACTCCCTAATAAAGACAAACCAGTAAGAACTGTCTTTGTACTGTAGGCATCACCAATTTAACACAGAGAGGTAATATTTTTGTAACATCTGACAGAATCATGACTCTTGTGCATAATCCTAATATAAATCATAACTGTTGGCAAAGTCGTGATCCTACATACCATTTACCGGTGCTTATAGGCAATTTCGTACCTCTCTGTACCTTTTTTCCCCCTTGGTATATTGGGCATATACATTTGATCACTCATAGCTTAGAAGCAATGACCTTGGCCCTTAGAAGACAAGGGCCCTGACTTAGATATGTGGTGAGGCAAGAGTGGCTGCCCTAGACTTTCTGTACCCATGGGGCTCATTTAAGTTGCTTTGTAGCCTTGAGGTTTGAGTCAAAACGCTCTTATACAAATCAGATGTCTCAGGAGTGCTGATGCCAGGGCCTTTCCTGAGACTTTTAAACAGCTCCAATTTTTAGAGATGTAGTTCATCAGGATGTTTGTCATGTAAAATGGAGAGACAGCTGCCAGTCAACTGGGGAGGGTATCCAGGGACAGAAATACTTTAAAATTCATACTTAAAAATTCATTGCTAAGCCCAAGCATCTTTTAAGCTCTTAGGTTTCAAGCTCCTCCCAGAACATACCTCTCAATAGCTCTACCAGCAAAGGGTAAGAATAGTTAACTTGAATTTTGCCTGTCTCCACCCTCATAAAATGCAGACAGAAGAGAGAAGGAAAAGCAGAAATCCTAAATAAATCAGTCTGTGGGAACTGAGAATCATTAATAGTATTGTGAGAATGCTGATTGCAGAGAAACTTAGAGAACAGTATGCAAAAGATATGAAAAAATAAAGTAAACTCGGCCGGGTAGGGTGGCTCACATCCCAGCACTTTGGGAAGCCAAGATGGGCAGATCATGAGGTCAGGAGATCGAGACCATCCTAGCTAACACGATGAAAGCCCATCCCTACTAAAAATACAAAACATTAGCTGGGCTTGTGCCTGTAGTCCCAGCTACTCGGGAGGCAGAGGCAGAAGAGTCACTTGAAGCCAGGAGGCGGAGGTTGCAGTGAGCCGAGATCGCGCCACAGCACTCCAGCCTGGGTGACAGAGCGAGACTCTGTCTCAAAAAAATAAAAAATAAAAATAAAAATAAACTCATTCCTGGCCCTGGCTCCCACTGAGCTCTGTTATCTTGGTTCTTGCACTAGAAATCTCAAATTGCAATAGTCCAGGAACTTCACCACAATCTGCCCAAGGTGAGGTCTTTCTATATAAGCCAGCACCTTCTGTCATTCTCCAGAGCTCTCTTATCCTCCCTTCTCTTGAGAGTCATGTAGTTGTTTCTAATGACATTTAAATCTTTGCTTCTCTTCCTTCCTTTGGGACTGTTGAATTAACCTTCTGTCTGCTACCTCACTTCCTTTTCCATGCTAGCCAATGAGGAACACTGGCCAAAGGTATGTAAGATCATTTTCCCCCTCTCTTTCCCTCCCCCTTTTTCCCTTTTGTTCCCTTCTCTTGGTATATAGGTCGTCCTCCAAAATACAATGCAGTGCTGGGGTTTGGAGCCCTTACCCCAACATCCCCCCAATCCAGTCATCCTGACTCCCCTGAAAATGAAAAGACAGAGACCACATTCACTTTCCCTGCACCTGTTCAGCCTGTGTCCCTGCCCAGCCCCACCTCCACAGACGTAAGTAACTTGGGAAAAGCACACTGTCTTTCTGAGAGCTTAAATTGGGAAAAGCGTTATCATATGTTGTCTCCTTACCGACTTGCACCTTCTTGACTAACCCTGAAACAGCAATTAAACCCTATAGAATGCTTGTTATACCATGTAAGGCAGCTTTCTTTTGAGTTTCCAGGCCTTCCATGTCCTTGAGAAACATGTTAAATATAACCTCATGGAACTCAGCCAGCTTTCAGAGTCTGAATTTGATCTACTGTGAATGAGTTCTCAGAAAACAGATGGGGCGGGGAGATCAGCTCATACAATTGAGAGGTGTGCAGGTTTCTGTCATCAGTGTTTTGGGAGTGGGGAAAAGTGAACAAGGCATACGGTTCCCCAGCAGCCCTTGTTTGCTGCTTCAAATACAATTCCAGAAGTGGAAAGTTTTCTTTAGAGCAAATGTATTCAGCAGAGTTGATCAGAAACAGCTTCTTGAAAATCTGTCAAATACTTAGTAGCCCTTCACCCACAAACTGCAGGAATGTGAACTAGTGCTCTGAATGTTTAAATGAACCTCAACAAAGCTCAGAATTCACTCAGCAGATACTTACTGAGCGCTACTCTGCTGACCAAGTGCTGTTCTTGGGACTGGGGACACAGCAGGGAACAAAACCAACTCCCTGTCCTCAAGGAGCTCATCTGAAGAGGCAGATAATAAGAAAGTGAATATATAATATGTCAGGTAATGATAAGTGCTATGAAGAAAAATGGGGCTGGGCGTGGTGGCTCACGCCTGTAATCCCAACACTTTCAGAGGCCGAGGCAGGCGGATCATCTGAAGTCGGGAGTTCAAGACCAGCCTGGCCAACATGGTGAAACCCCGTCTCTACAAAAACACAAAAATTAGCCGAGCATGGCACGCTCCTATAATCCCAGCTACTCAGGAGGCTGAGGCAGGAGAATCTCCGGAACCCAGGAGGCGGAGGTTGCAGTGAGCCGAGATTGCGCCACTGCACTCCAGCCTGGGTGACAAGAGTGAGACTCCATCTCTTAAAAAGAAAACAAAATTGGAGTGGATTAAGGGCATACAGCATACTGGCCGGAGGCTGATGTTTATGAAGAGTGGTGAAGCCTCTCTGACAGGAAGTGAAGGAGTGAACCATGGATCTGGGGAAAGAGCCTGCCAGGCAGAGGGAACAGCAGTTCAAAGCCCTGAAGTGGGAGTGTGTGTGGCATCTTGAAAGAAAAGCAAGAGGGCCAGGATAGTGGGGCAGAGCAAGCTGGCCAGGGTGGTGGGAAATGAGGCCTCAGAGGTGTCCGGGCCAGTTGCGCAGGACTTTGTGGCTTTCGTTCTCAGTAAAATGGGAGACCATTAGAGAGTTTTGGGCAGAGGAGTGACATAATTTTTCAATATTTATTTGGAAAATTTTCAAACCTACAGAAAAGTTACAATAATGGTACAAAGAACCAATGTATATCTTTCACATTGATTCACCAGTTGTTAACATTTTGCCACATATGCCTCTCACCTACCATACACACTTATTTTGGGGGAACCAGTTAACAAGAAGTTGCAGACTTCATGAATCTTCACCCTAAAATATTCCACTATATATCCCCTAAGAGCAAAAATACTGTCTTATGTAGCTACAATGCTTTTATCAAATTGAGGAAATTTAACACTAGTAAAATATTACTATATAAAATATACAGTCCATATTCAGATTGCTCCATTTGTCCCTTACTTGCTTTTGTGACACTTTGTTTTTTCTGCTCCAGGGTCCAATTCAAGATTACTCTTGACATTTATTGTCATGATATTGTCTGTTTGGTAATCCTTTATTCTGGAAGAGTTTCTCATTCCTTGTCTTTCATAACATTGATGTTTTTAAAAAGATACCCAGTTCCTCTGTAGAATGCGTCTCCGTTTGGATTGTGTGATTTTTTTTTCTCAGCAGTAGATTCAGGGTATGCATTTTTGCAGGAGCGCTAATAAGTGACGATGGGTTGTTATCAGGGTATCACAGCAGGAGGCACACGTTGTCAGTCTCTCCTGTTGATGATGTTAACTTGCGTCTCCTCAGATAGTTTTCTGTCAGATTTTTCTACCTGTAAATATGCCTTTTTCCTGTGGTGGAGATAGCTTTGAGTCTGTATAAAAACTGTTCCCAACAAACTGTTACCTAATGTTTTTAGCATCCTTTAATGATTCTTGCTTGCATCTATTATTTTTAAGGTGTACGCAAAATCAACTTGGATTTTAAAAAGGATCACTGTGTCTAAAATATGCAGAAGAAAAGGGCCTATAGGGAAAATAGGATGGAAGCAGGAAGACCAGTTAGGAGGCTATTGCAATTGTCCGGGCAAGAGATGATGGGCAGGCACGGTGGCTCACACCTGTAAATCCTAACACTTTGGGAGGCCAAGGTGGGCGACTGCTTGAACCCAGGAGTTCAAGACCAGCCTGGGCAACATGGCAAGACCCCTGTCTCTACAAAACACTAAAAAATTAGCGAGGTGTGATGGCAACATAGTGAAACCCTGTCTCTACTAAATATACAAAAATTAACCGGGCATATTGGTGTGCCCCTTTAGTCACAGCTGCTTGCAAGGCTGTGGTGGGAGGATCACTTGAGCATGGGAGGTTGAGGCTGCAGTGAGCCATGATTGCACCACTGCACTCTGGCCTGGGTGACAGAACAAGACCCTGTCTCAAAAAAAAAAGGAAAGAAATACGATGATGATAGCTTGGCCTAATTTGATGGAAGAAGCAGAGATGGAGAAAAGTGATCACGTCTGCATATATTTTGAAGAGCCATCAGGATTGAATATGGGTTATGAGAAAAAGAATGGTCAAGGAGAAATCCAAAGTTTTTGGCCTAAATGACTAGAAAGATGAAGCTTCCATTTACTAAAGATTAAGAGGAGGCCAGGCGCGGTGGCTCAAGCCTGTAATCCCAGCACTTTGGGAGGCCGAGACGGACGAATCACGAGTTCAGGAGATCGAGACCATCCTGGCTAACACGGTGAAACCCCGTCTCTACTAAAAATACAAAAAAAAAAAATTAGCTGGGCGAGGTGGCGGGCGCCTGTACTCCCAGCTACTCGGGAGGCTGAGGCAGGAGAATGGCGTGAACCCGGGAGGCGGGGCTTGCAGTGAGCTGAGATCCGGCCACTGCACTCCAGCCTGGGCAACAGAGCCAGACTCCGTCTCAAAAAAAAAAAAAAAAAGATTAAGAGGAGGGAAATAAAGAGTTTCACTTCACACATGTCTCAGTTATTTGGTGAATTACAGAGCTTGTCATTGACCATCCTAAGATGAAATGTCCTTTGAACTTGAAGGTTCTCAGAACCTCCTAATGGCACACCCCTCTCCAAGGAGCAGCAGAATGCCATATGAATATTCCGAGTTAAAATTCCAGAGGCAACAAAGAAAATGTTATCTTTGGAGGACTAGGGTCATAGAAGAATTCTGTTCTCTGACGGGTTTCCTTGTTTCCTTCCTTAGACGTCATTGGTGGTTACAGATTCATCATTCTGTAAAGATTCAGCATTTTGTCCAGCTTTCCCAACTTTTGGCATTAATAATTGACAGGTTTTCTAACTGTCCTGTTAATAAGCAACAGGGTCTCTCTCAGAAATCTTGTTTGCTAGCGCCAAAGATTGTCCCAACTTCTTCTCAGTTGAAGTATTGCCAAAGGATCGCCAGCTCATTGGCCTCTTGGTAGAGCTCTCCCTCTAGGGTGGTACACAAATGCTCCGGGACAGATGATTTTGTGGTTCTGCATGTGAGTCTCTCTCCTAAACAATGTTGTTTTTGTTGTATTTTTTGGGCCAAATGGGATTATGGTTTTCTTAGAAAGATTGAACCCAAAGGATCCACTCATCAACTCACAAACTAAGAGCTTCTGCCAGGTTTTGTCTTAAAATTGAAACATATTTCTTTTCAGAAATCTAAAGGTAAAAGAAAGCTTTTTTAACAAACTCCCTAAGTTAAACTCAGCAGAACATATTTTTAAGATAATTGACTTCTCCTTTTACCGTATCCCAGTAGTGGCAGTGATTAAAATCAACACACAGGGCTCTGTATGTTTGCTGCTGGGTAGCATAAGTTCCAACAACATTAATTAAACAATAACACTTGAGAGGCAGGCATTTCTAGGGATCAATAACCATTTTGAGGGACTTGGTGTAATATAGGACCTACCAGGCACTAATCCTCTAGATGTACCTTGTTGCCACTATCATCATTTTTATGAGAAGGGAAGATACGTTAATATAATTATAAAAATTTTTTATCACTTAATGAAATTGCAGTTGATATTGCCATGGTGCTTCCTAAAAACACACCTCCTCAGCGCCTAGCCAAGCATCATAGGCCAGCTGTCTTTCAACTTACCTACTGTCTGGTTTATAGTAATAATTTGGTCAGTCATCAAAGCCTAAGCCTTTTGACCTGGCATGGTGCCTCCGTAGCACTTCCTCTGCTCTTTTTAGGCAAAGAACCGGTTCTGTATGGATAAAATGTTTTGGCATCTTATATTCATTTCTCTGGGCAGCAGTTCTCAAAGTGTAGTTTGGGAGTTCCCGAGACTCTTTCAGGGAGTCATAAAATCAAAACTATTTTCACAATGATACTAAACTGTCATTTGCCATTTTCATTCTCATTCTCTCAAGACGGAACAGTGGAGTTTACCTGATATTGCATGATGTGTGATGATGATGTCACTCTGGCAGCTAATGGAATGTGTACCTCTGTGTTTTGAAGTTTAAAAATGTTTTGATATACTATGTTTGTAATTTTTCATGGTTCTGTAATTCAGAATTAAAAGTTTTTACCAGCCTGGGTAATAAAGTGAGACCCCCATCGCTACAAAAAATTAAAAAATTAGCCAGGCATGGTGGTGTGCGCTTGTAGTCCCAGCTACTTGGGAGGCTGAGTTGGGAGGATTACCTGAGCCTGGAAGGTCGAGGCTGCAGTGAGCCGAGATCACAGCACTGCACTCTAGCCTGGGTGACAAAGCCAGACCCTGTCTCAAAAAAAATTGTTTTTTAACTGTTACTACAGTAAATATTAATAGATATAACTCATATAAAAGCTCTCTGGAATCCTCAGTAACTTTAAGAGTGAAAAGGAATCTTAACATCAAAAATTACAGGATCTATAAACAAGATAGGAAGTTTCCTTTGGGAACTTAAATAAATAATTTAGTTTTTATTTTCTGTCTTTCTGCCTTCTATTTCTTGATGTTCTCCTTGCTCAGAAGCAAAGGAAAGTGAACACCTCTTCGTTTATCCCAAGTGCCGCCGAATAAGATGCCCAGTTTGTCTCATTCACTCCATCACTGATAATTTTTTCTATGGTTCACGTAAAACAGTCTCTAAAATCACACATTTTAAATAAACTTTCTAAAGACGCAGACTCACCACTTAGGGATAAGTTTCAAGAAAGGCTGACCCTCTAGAGGAGAATAGCCCTCAGCCTGATTTTAATAATGAAGGAAGAAAATCGTAGTTGATCTAGGGATGAAACCTTACCTCTTTTGGTGCCTAGAAGTTAAACTATTAGGCTACATTCACATGTAATATTTTAGAACATATGTTAAGTATTTTTTTTACTGTCCAGGGGTCACATTTTCCTACTAAGAAAGATTAAAAGCTGCCAGGCGCAGTGGCTCACGCCTGTAATCCCAGCACTGTGGGAGGCCGAGGTGGGCGCATCGTGAGGTCAGGAGTTCGAGACCAGCGTGACCAACATGATGAAACCCTGTCTCTACTAAAAATATATAAGCCAGGCGTGGTGGTGGGCACCTGTAATCCCAGCTATTCAGGAGACTGAGGCAGGAGAATCGCTTGAACCCAGGAGGCGGAGGTTGCAGTGAGCCGAGATCACGCCACTGCACTCCAGCCTGGTCAACACAGCAAGAGACTCTGTCTTAAAAAAAAAAAAAAAAGAAAAGAAAAGAAAAAGATTAAAATCCATCCACACTATGATGTATCTTAAAACTTTTGTAGCCTCTTTTCTGGGCTGCCAGATACCCTAGTGGATTACAGAGCAAGTTTCCCTTGGAGTGAAATTGTAGGTCCATGACGATGTGTTCCTTCAGTGGTGATGGTGGAGGGATTACATCATAGAAAGGAGGGATTCATCCTGTGCATAATTTCTGTATTAGACCCTCTGGCAGAATAGCCAGGAAAACCACAGCGGCACATTGGCTTGACTTGCTGGGTCACCTCTGGCACTTCCCTTCAGTCTTCCCTTCCCTGGTGTCCTTCTCAGTGGATTTAATCCCATCCAGAGAATGAGCTAGGGGTTGACTCACTGGAAAAGACCTCTTCAATAGCTCTTTTTTTTGGCTATGTTCTCCTCTTCCAATTTTGAGTAGATCTGCTTTATTCTGATGGTGCCTTCTGTTCAGAGACTCCAGCAGACTTACCTGGGTCCTATAACTATCACTGTGGTGGGGGTGGTAGAGAGACAGGACTGGCACAACAGACTGGGGCTGCTCATCTTTTTCCAGCTGGTGAAGTTTTTATAGGGATAAAGCCTCCCAGAATAGAATGGCCCATTGAACAGCAAACACAAAATACTGGTTTTAGGAGAATATTGTCAGCTGTTGCTTTGGCTTTTTAAATTCTTCATTTTAGAAAGAACTCGCATATGAATTTAATTTGTTCTGACTTAATATTTTCCCCTTTGAACTTTCACTGTATTTTTTTCTTCTTGAGCAAGCAAGAAAACTCCGATTTTTGTCTGTGTTCTTTCCCAGTCCTTCTAAACTCCCCCCAAAATTGATAGGTGATGAGAATTGTTTGTATCATATTGTGAAACACTTTGATGAATGGACTTCCATGCCTATACGTAGGTTGTCCTCTACTAAAACATAATAAACTCTTAGGTATCGCCTATAATGTTAATTTTGGCCTAGGCGACTATAGACCTCTCCTGTAAACTCTTAATTTTAAGAATACAGTAGTCCCTGCCGGGCGCAGTGGCTCACGCCTGTAATCCCAACACTTTGGGAGGCCAAGGTGGGCGGATCACAAGGTCAGGAGATCGAGACCATCCTGGCTACCACGTGAAACCCCGTCTCTACTAAAAATACAAAAAATTAGCTGGGTGTGGTGGCAGGCACCTGTAGTCCCAGTTAATCGAGAGGCTGAGCCAGGAGAATGGCGGGAACCCAGGAGGCGGAGCTTGCAGTGAGCCGAGATCACCCCACTACACTCCAGCCTGGGCGACAGAGCGAGACTCCATCTCAAAAAAAAAAAAGTATACAGTAGTCCTCCCTTATCTGAGGTTTCACTTCCTACTCTTTCAGTTACCCATAGTCAACTGCAGTCTGAAAATATTAAGATGTTTTGAGAGAGAAAAAAGAAGACAGACCTCATTCACATCTTTTATTACAGTATATCATTATAGTTGTTCCGTTTTCTTAGTCACTGTTGTTAATCTCTTATTGTGCCTAATTTATAGATTAAACTTTATCGTGGGTTTGCATGTGTAGAAAAACATATATATAGGGTTCAGTATGGAGGTTTCAGGCATCCGCCGGGGGTCTTGGAACATAGCCCCCATGGATGAGGGGGGACTATTGTACTGTCCCCACTCGGGGAGCCTTAGCTATATGGAGTGAGTAGGGGCCTGTGCTAATGGTGATTCCTACTTCTCTTGAGTACTCCTGGACCGAGGCAGCTGATTGTCCGAAAACATTTATATGCATCTAGAATGTGCATGTTAACATTAAAATTTTACCTTTTTTGTCCTTTTTCTTACCTTTCCTCTCAACTTTATAGGGTGATATTCATGAGGATTTTTGCAGCGTTTGCAGAAAAAGTGGCCAGTTACTGATGTGCGACACGTGTTCCCGTGTATATCATTTGGACTGCTTAGACCCCCCTCTGAAAACAATTCCCAAGGGCATGTGGATCTGTCCCAGATGTCAGGACCAGGTACTGTGGGTGGGTCTGACGGGGGAAGGGCCAAGGAGGACAAAGACACGGCCATCAGGAGGAATTCCTTTCCCGGGGAATGGCAGTCTCTTCCCTCTCCCAGTCGGTCTCCAGGCTGCATCTTCCCTGTTCATGACACAGCATGCAGGCGCATGGCCTTCATTCCCTCAGAAACTCTCTGCCTTATTACTGAGCTGGATAGACGCTTCCTTGTATTTGAAATGATTTATCTTCTCTTTAAAAGTCAAGACCCTTAAAAGTCCAGAGTGCCTCATTCTCTAGGAATGGTCTAGACCAAGTATATGGTTTTAAAACTCTTCTTTGGGAATAAAATTAAGAGAAAGTGCCCAGTTGATTAATTAAAATAACACCTTGGGCTGGACGCAGTGACTCATGCCTGTAATCTCAGCACGTTGTGAGGCCAAGGCAGGCGGGTCACCTAAGGTCAGGAGTTCAAGACAAGCCTGGCCAATGTGGCGAAACCCCATCTCTACTAAAAATATAAAAATTAGCTGGGCGTGGTGGCGGGTGCCTGTCATCCTAGCTACTTGGGAGGCTGAGGCAGGAGAATCGCTTGAACCCGGGAGGCAGAGGTTGCAGTGAGCAGAGGTCACACCACTGTACTCCAGCCTGGGTGACAAGAGCGAGACTCTGTCTCAAAATAATAATAATAAAATAACACCCATTTCACTTTTAACCTATTTCAGGCTCAGAGAACTAACTGTAAAGTGCTGTCAATATTTTACAGACTTAAAAGGCAAACATATTCCTAACTGTCCTTGCCTCCCTCCTTCTCTGTTTGGTTTCTGGTTGCCTTTTTTTCAACTATCCGTGTATATTTATGTCTTTATGATTTTATTATAAGCTGTCTCAAGTCTTTTTTAGAGGTATGCAAAGTATAAATAATAAACAAGCAAGCTCAATAGCTCAGCAAGCCCTGGGATCCTGCTCAGTTCTTTGGAATCTTGCTTTGAATGAATTCTGGTTTTCCCTGGTAATCTTGTCCTCATCCTGCAGCCTGTGGTGCAGCGGAACACTTCTCTCACCGTCCTCCTCCTGATGCTGCTTTGTGACCTTCTGATGATTTTTGACATAGGGTCTAGATTATACTTTAGTATTTGGAACTAATATTTAATTTCCTTGGTCAGGCTATCTTTGAGGGACATAGAAATCTAAAATTGAGACAGGCAGCCCATGTCAGGTCAAGGACAAAACTGCCAGTGGCTGCTACCATCATGCTGATGTGTGGCTTTTGTGTGCGTGGTTCTAGCTGTCGGGAGTGGTTGGGTGTCATATGGCGTGAAAAGATAGGAATGCCCAGCCAAGTCCCAGCTCCTTCTAAGCCTGGGCTCAAGTGTCCTGGCTCTTCCTGCCTTGAACTTCATTCTCCTAAGCTGATATTTGGAACTTTTTAGTCCAGAAACTGTAGACCAGGGTTTTGCAACACTGCTACCATAAATCCTTCCTGGATTTTATCTGCCAGTAGCCATCAGTACCGTTGCTAGCTGTTACACAGAGGATGTGTGTTTAAACCTCCTTCTCAAGGTAAAATTCTAAAAATCTTTTCAGATGCTGAAGAAGGAAGAAGCAATTCCATGGCCTGGAACTTTAGCAATTGTTCATTCCTATATTGCCTACAAAGCAGGTAAGGAGTTATCCATACCTACTTTTTTGTAAGCTTCCCCTTGTTAAAAAAAAAAAAAAAAATACTATTTGTTTTATTCTCAAAAGGAAATTTAAATTTAAAAATGAAAACCTTTTGCTCTTAACTATTGGAGGAAACAAAAAAATGAAAACCTTTTATTAGATAAAGTGGAAAACTTCTGTAGCATTTTTTTTATTCATTTATTTTTTGAGACAAGGTCTCACTGTATCGCCCAGGCTAGGGTGTTGTGGCGTGATCACAGCCCACTGCAGCTTCCTCCTCCTGGGCCCAGTCGATCCTCCTACCTCAGCCTCCCGAGTGGCTGAGACTCTACGGGTGTACTGCCATGCCCAGCTAACTTTAGTATTTTTTGGTAGAGACGGGTTTCGCCATGTTACCCAGGCTGGTCTTGAACTCCTGGGCTCAAGTGATTCACCTGCCTTGGCCTCCCAAAGTTCTAGGATTACAGGCGTGAGCTACCATGCCTGGCCTGTTAGCACTTCTTGGGGGAAAGAAATGAGATGTGGTATCTCATTTATGTAAAGCCAGACCCAATGCACTGACAGTTTTCTTAGCATACTGTTCACAGAAAAAGGAAAAGTCCAGGTGGGCAGACTCTCTGCACTGGTTGTGGGACTCATGGGAGCTCTGGGGAAAATATCTTCTTTGGCAGGCATCCTGAGCACAGTGGCCTTTTCAAAGAATTAATTGTCAAAAACTGTTTGTTTGTTTGTTTGTTTGTTTGTTTTTAGCAAAAGAAGAAGAGAAACAAAAGTTACTTAAATGGAGTTCAGATTTAAAACAAGAACGAGAACAACTAGAGCAAAAGGTGAAACAGCTCAGCAATTCCATAAGTGTAAGTAAACCTCATGCCTTCAGCAGTCGATACATAGGTGCAGAGACCTAGGCCTTTCCATATACGTAACAGTACGTGTGGGCCCCAGGCTGCTTCAGGTCCTTCTGTTTATTAACGTGATTAACTTGGGCAAATGCAGTTTGCCATCCAGTTAGAGTGCAGCCCTCAGGTACAGGCGGCCAGTTGGTAGGTGGTGCCTTACCCAAGCTCTGGAACATTCTCTTGGCTTTAATCTGAAAGAGGATCTTCAGTCTTCAGGCTGAATAAGTAACAGCTACAACAGTGTAGCCACAGCCCTGCGTATTCCTGACAGTGTGTGGGGGGAGTGTAGCGCCTCACCTGACACTGAGCAGACACAGACCAGGTCCCCTCATGTGATTCTTCCTAGTCACCTGAGTGAGTGGGCCCATCCATACGGCCCTCCCTCGCTCTTTCTTCCACACCATGCTGATTGCATTTCCCGGTTTTCCTGACCAGTGTGAGGAAGCGGGCTTTCTAGAGACAAGTATTGGAAGTAAGTACTGCCCAGCCCGGCCTGTCCAAGTGGGAAAGAGGGTTGTATTTGCAGCAGGGGACAGAGGCTCCTCCCAGGCAAGGAGCCAGTCTTCTTTTCCATTGAGTAGGTCACCCTTGTTGGAGTGAAGTGACCTCAGCCCTCACGGATACCAGGTGGTGCCTTGTACTTGGTGGCAGTTGAACTGTCCTGCTTACCTGCTTTCTCCTCCTCACCATACCTACCCGTGGCATGCAGATTTAACACCTCCTTCATCTCTTTCCCTGCCTAAAATAGAAGCCAGCAGGTGTGGGAGGCTGAGGGCAAAAGGGCAGAAGACTCCCAAGTCCCTGGCTGAGCAGAAGGTGTGCTGGCTGCAGGCCCTTGTTCTTGGGGCTTCGATCCTCCTAAATGCTACTGGCCTGTCCTCTCACTTCCTGCTGCTCTCAGATGGAATCCAGATAGCACTGCGTGTTTTCCACCCTGGAGAGCTCAGTCCAGTCCTGAAGGCTCCCCAGTTAGCATGACAGAAGCGTATCAAAACCTGCCCAAACAGGCTGCAGGGCAGCTGTGGGAACTTTTTTTTTTTTAACAACCTTTGTTTGGAAGTCTGATGGCGGCTCTGCCGGTTTGTTTTTAAGCGTTAGTACTCCCGCGTGTTGGTGCCCGCATGCTCTCTTTCTCTCTGTTGCCTCTTGGACCCCTCCAGCCTACCCACTCCACCTGCCCTGTTCCTTAGGTGGTAGCCGCCCACTCCACTGAGGAGCACAGCAAGGCCCAGGGGCTGCACAGCAGTCAGGAGGGCTGCTTTTCCCTGGGCAGAGAGAAGGCGCTCTGCTCTCAGGGGCTGCCAGGCCTGTTAGAAACGAGGCGGCTCAGTGCCACTGCCCTTGTCATTTGCTGCAGAAATGCATGGAAATGAAGAACACCATTCTGGCCCGGCAGAAGGAGATGCACAGCTCCCTGGAGAAGGTAAAACAGCTGATTCGCCTCATCCACGGCATCGACCTCTCCAAACCTGTAGACTCTGAGGCCACTGTGGGGGCCATCTCCAACGGCCCGGACTGCACCCCCCCTGCCAACGCCGCCACCTCCACGCCGGCCCCTTCCCCCTCCTCCCAGAGCTGCACAGCGAACTGTAACCAGGGGGAAGAGACTAAATAACAGAGCCCCTCTAGGAGAAGCCACGGGATCCCGGCGGCGAGGAGAGCAGAACACTGAAGACTCTAGAAAAGCAAAGCCGGATTTCTGGAAAGTGCAGAATTCTTTTGGTTCTTTGGTTCCAGAGAGAGAGAAGATGCTTGTGCCAGGTGGCACCAGAGTTTGCCAATTGATCCTTCTTATTCTGTGTGTACATGCAAAGATTGGACCATGTTACATGAAATAGTGCCAGCTGGAGGTTCTTTGCCAGCACCATGCCAAGTGAAATAATATATTTACTCTCTCTATTATACACCAGTGTGTGCCTGCAGCAGCCTCCACAGCCACGATGGGTTTGTTTCTGTTTTCTTGGGTGGGGAGCAGGGACGGGCGGAGGGAGGAGAGCAGGTTTCAGATCCTTACTTGCCGAGCCGTTTGTTTAGGTAGAGAAGACAAGTCCAAAGAGTGTGTGGGCTTTCCTGTTTCTAAACTTTCGCTACTATAAAACCAAAAAAAGGAATTGAGATTTAACCAACCCCAGTGCCCAGAAGAGGGAAGGGGAGTGGCTGGAGGGAGCGCGGGGGTGGGACAGTGTATCAAATAAGCAGTATTTAATCACGTCTGGCGGGGGACTCATGCAAGGGGAGACCCACACCGAGAACAGCCAGTAGGTTCTTCTCCCCTGCGCTCTGCTCCCTGCGCAGTAACCCCACCACTCCTGAAGCCTGGCCAGTCTCCTTCCTTCCCTGCTTGGTGAATCGCGCATCCCCGTGGTTATCCCGCTGTCTCCTCTCCAAGAACAAGCAGAGCCCGGGCCGCTGGCCCTTGCCCAAGGCAGGGAAGAAGGATGTGTGTGTCCAGGAAGGAAAAAAAGGTGAATCAGTGATTTTACTTGAAAACAAGCTCCATCCCTTTTCTATATTTATAAGAAGAGAAGATCTTGAGTGAAGCAGCACGCGACCCAGGTGTGTGTGAATTGAATGGAGACGTTTCTCTTTTTTTAATTTTTGTTTTTGTTCTTTTTTTCTTTAAGGAAAGTTTTATTTTACTGTTCATTTTACTTTCTTGGTAACAAAAACTAAAATAAGGAATAGAAAAGCTGTTTTTCAGGCTGACAGTCCATTTAAGGGTAGCCGAGACCTTGCATGGTAGAGTAGGAATCATAGTGTCAGTGAGGTCCCGTGAGTCTTTGTGAGTCCTTGTGTCATCGTTCGGGCACTGTTTTTTTATGCAAGGGCAAAAATCTTTGTATCTGGGGAAAAAAAACAACTTTTTTTTAAATTAAAAGGAAAATAAAAGATATTGAGGTCTTCCTAGTGTTACTTAAATTAAGATGAAGGTAAGAAACATTGTAAAAAAAAAATTACAAAAGTGCTATTTGTTTCCTAAAAACAGTGATTTCTATTAAAAAGGTGTCAGAACTGGAGAAAATGCCGTGTAGTTATAATTTTTTAGCACAGACCCTGCTGATCACAATGACATTTTGCCGTGTGTGTGTCTCTAGACTGGTGGGCCAGTCTCCTTGAAGGACAGAGGCGGAGCTCCCCACCCTTCTCTCTCCTCAGAAAAGACCGTGCTCTCTTCTTGGTGCAGGGATCTTGTCTCCTGTTGTGAAGCCCAAATGGAAGTGTGGATGGTATCAGGGCCCTACCCGTGGTCTTCTCAGATTCTGCTAGAGCAAAAGGCTGGTGCCTAAATAAGATCCCTTCCTTTGGTGCTGCTTTTGGTCTTTCAGCCACCAGCATTATGAGTGCCTGGGGGACACCTCCGAGGGAACTGGCCAGCGGAGCTCAGTGGTGCGCACGCACCCTGGCCGTGACAGGAGGGTGCGGGAGTGCAGGCTGGCTGCATCAGTCCTTGGTGCTTAGAAAGAACAGAGGAGGAGTGACATGTTTTGAGGTTATGTCTCTGAGACAGAGCCCCAGCGTGGACTTCGCTCTGTCTTGCCTTTGGGGAGAGGTCTGAGACTCCTGCTCCTTTCTCTGCCTGTTGGCTCCAGGCACCAGAAATTTACTCCACTCCACCCACCCACAAACCTCCTGGGTGATCCTTGGCTAGAATTACTGCGCTCGCCTTGGCTTGGCTGGTTGTGGCCTCTCCTTGGGAAAACCAGGGTTGTGAAAGGCTCAGACCATTGTCTCATTTTGGCTCGTCAGAAGTAAATTGTGTCAGATGCGTGCTCTCACTGGAGACCTTTGCCCCTTGCGTGCCCCTGGCTGATGGGAGGGCGGTGGAGGCTCTGTACCCTGGCCCTGCTGGAGCATCTCCCCCAAGCCCACTCCAGGCCCTGGGAATGGCCAGAGTCTAGGAGAGGTAGAAACGGTCCCATCGGCTTCTCTCCCACCCAGTTAGGCCCAGAGAGACAAAGACAGATCTGAAAGCAAATAGAACAGAGAAGAGACACTTCTTAGAGGAAAATGTGTCTCATCCCTATCAGCCGTCGCCATTCATCTTCCCAAGGGCCTCAGAAGAAGGAATTAAGTTTGACTGAACAGGCCTCAGAGTTAGGCCCTGGCTGCTTGATTGGCTGAGGGGGAGAGTTCGCTTTTCTCATTCAGAAACCGAGGTGCTGTGTCTAGTCAGGGAGCCTTGGAGATGCCTGGACTAGTTGGAGGAATCGTTGGCAGAGGATCAGAGACCAGCAGCAGGCTGTCTGCCCTGTCTAGAGCTCTTCCCCTCAACTTGTCCGGGCCCATCTGGGGGTTGCCACACAACACCTAACTTACCTTTTTCTGAAAGAAGTTGGGAAGCCATCATCACTAGAGGCCTTTGCTCGGAGAGGAGCTGCCTGAGGAGTCTCAGGGGTTGGGGGGACAGGGCTAGGAATTGACCAGGGCTTTGCCTGCCGCCCTCAGCAGTGTCGAGTACATTCCGACCTCACCTGCAGCTGGGCTGTGGATTCTTCCTGACATTCAGATGTGAGCTGTTTTGGGAGTCAGCTAGTATGGAGTATGAGATGCAACCCAGCCCCCAAACCTACATTCTGGACTCAAATTCCAAAACACCGCTTTACTGTAAAGAAGAGGCCCCGGCACTCAATCTCCCTGCCCTTCACTGTTCCCTCAGACCTGGGGGGCCTGTGACCACCTGAGACATACGCTCGTGACACTGCCCCACCCTAGCCACCTCCAGTTGCTTCCTCCTCCTTCCCTCCGCTGCTCTTTCCCCATGGCCCAGAATTTAGCTGCTCTGACAGCCACTTTTGAGACCAGCTGGCTTTGCAGTCACTTCAGAGAGCTGGAGCGGCTGCCCACTGGGCCCTGACTGGGAGTCCCCTGCCAGCTCCTGATCAGGCACTGCGCCCTGGTGGCAGTGATGACTGGGAGTCCTCTGCCAGCTCCTGACCAGGCGCTGCACCCTGGTGACAGTGAGGCCATGTTGCTGTCATCTCCACCTCTGCGTTCTTGCTGCCTGTGGGTCCTCCTTTCATGGAGCCTACTGGGTCTTGTCTCACTTGTGCTGAGCTCATCTGGGGTTTTGATTTATTCTTTCCTTATCAGGCCTTTTGGGGTAAGCCTGCTGGTTGCACCTGACATAGGGAGGCAGTTAGGGGCAGTCCCTGGTGGGGTCGCCCTGGCAGCCTCCTGCTGGCACCATCGTGTGCCTGGTTTCCCTGCAATGTCTGCTTCTCTGTCCCTGCTGCTGCTTGGCTCAGGCCCAATAGGCAGTGTGCATGGGGGCGGTTGCACACAGCTGTTTCCCTGAGGGTGACCGTGTCTGCAGCGCACTTCCATCTCCGCATGCACGGCTGCCTCTCCAGCCACCTCTGATACTTCTCTCGGGGCCATCAGAGCCTCCCTTGGGCTCTCACCTCTCGGCTCACACGCTCTTCGTGGTTTCCTCTCTTCATTCCCTTACAGGGCATGGTCCTTCTTACTTATCTAAAGGGCTGAATTTAGGAGACTTTTTACCCAGGGGCAAAAGGTTCCTAGGGTAATGGGATGGATGGTGGCCCAGGTGCATTTTCCAGGGCCTGGGTTCTCCAGATCCCGTGGCTTCTGTTGAGTGGAGGCAACTTTGCTCTGTGTGAACCTCGCCCCTGTCCCTCGGCTGGGTGCTCCTGTCCCTCGGCCAGGCACCCTTGGCAGGAAGCAGGACTCCCATTCTCACCCTAACTTAGACTGTCCTCTGAGTCAGCTCCTCTCCAAGACGGGAGTGGGCGGCCCTGGGCAGTCTTCTGGCCCCCTTGCTAAAGTGAGAGGCAGGAAGCTGGGGCTGCCCTCCAGACAGCCAGGGTAGGAACTCTGAAAAACAGCTCCTCTAAACGGAAGCAGGGCTCCCCAGTTCCACTTGGCACCCCCTCCCACAAGGCCCTTTCTTCCTGAGGACCCCAGATCCCTACCCCTTCCCCAGCAGCCTTTGGGCCCTCACCTCTCTCTGATGTCCGTGGGTCCTCAGCCCAGGGTGAGCTGCAGTCAGGCGGGGTGGGACGGGCAGGCCAGAGGTCAGCCAGCTCCTAGCAGAGAAGAGCCAGCCAGACCCCAACCCTGTCTCTTGTCCATGCCCTTTGTGATTTCAGTCTTGGTAGACTTGTATTTGGAGTTTTGTGCTTCAAAGTTTTTGTTTTTGTTTGTTTGGTTTTTGTTTTGAGGGGGTGGGGGGGATACAGAGCAGCTGATCAATTTGTATTTATTTATTTTAACATTTTACTAAATAAAGCCAAATAAAGCCTCTCAGCCTCTTGGTGTTGGGTTTGGGGCAGGGGAGGGTGGGCAGGACACATTCCAGTCCCAGCCTCTGCCCTCCCTGACTGGCTGTCTGAGGGTTGGGGGAGTGCTTGCCCTTAAGGGCCCAGGCCCTTCTGTGACCCCAGCTGGATGTAGCACCTCCCTTATGCACTGACACCCTAGCCCCAGAGTGCCCCTGCTCCCCCAAACCAGGAGGAACACAAAAAGGATTTTTTAAAACTTTAATTATGAAAAAGGGATGAACGATTGAAGATGGGGGAACCAGCCCCAAACTGGCTGGCGCAGAGGGAGACCAGACCCCAGCCAAACAATAGCAGCAAGGGGAAGACCCCACCCCACAGATGCTCCGCCCCAGCCCTTCCCAGAGACCTTAAATAATTTAAATAGCAGGGATGGTGGAGGGCAGGCCGGGTTGCCCTGGTGTCTGCCCAATGCTAAGACAAGGGGCAGTGCCCGCCCAGCCTCAGCCTCAGTCTCGGGCGGGGCTCTGGGGCTGCTGCAGGGCCGGGAGGTATTTGAGGGCAGCAGCCCCATGGTGGCGGGACAAGTCCTGGTGGAATTCGTCCTTGAGGGCCTGGAGGCAGTCACGATAGGTGGGGCTGGAGCGGAAGCGGGAGATGTCCAGGCTTGGAGCATGGGGCAAATGGATGGTGAAGGCCTCGGGCAGCACCAGGAGCTCATATTCCTGCAGGGTGGGGCAGAGGAGCAGTGGCTGCCTGGCTTGCCTGGCCTGCGGGGAAGGTGCAGCTCCCGAAAACAGGCTTACCCTGTAGCCCCTGAGAGCTAAAGCAAGGGCCAAAGGGCAGATGATTTTAGTTCTACAGAAGGAGGATATTTCTAACAGTGCCGCCTAGCAGTGTGGTCCCCCATGCAGGTGTCATGAGTTCCCTGGACCTGGAGGTGCTCGAATCAAAGGTGGTGGCAGCAAGCTGCCCTCCTCACCTGGGCATCCAGCTCCACAATGTGAGCCACCTTGTTCCAGCCGAAGCCCACAAAGCGAGGGTCATAGCGGGGACAGTCACGTGGCACCACCACGTAGGGTTCATAGTCGGCCGCCCATTGTACACGGTACGGGGCCTGAGCTTCCCGCCAGCGGGCATAGTCTGTGGGTGCGTGGCCCCGGGGCCACTCGTGGTACCTGTGCAGCAGGGTCAGGTGGGAGCCAGGCTGAGGCTAGGAGCTTGTGGGTAGTGGGGGCCAGTGTGGGCAAGTGAGTGGAGTGGGCAGAGAAGTAGCCTCTCCTACCTGAAGGTGTAGAGAGCGCCCACATCCAGCAAGGCCAGCAGCTCCACCTTGGAATGGGGGAAGCTGAAGCGGTAGTGCAGGGTCTCGAATGCCGGCACCACCAGCGCTGCCTTTCGCTGGCTGCCCAGCCCCAGCTGCTCAATGGAGGCCCTGAGGAGGAGCACCCATGAGCAGGGGAGAAGAGTGGAGCCTCCAGGACTGGGCCAGTGACCCTCATCAGGGCATTAGCCACAGGACCCGTCCACCATGGGCCATCTTGTCCAATGCGACGGGTGGATACAACCACAGGTGGAGCTGCTGTTGAAGCTGGCCCTGGCTTCCCTGTTGACAGCCTAGAGAAACAGCCTAATACAAACCCCACTTGACAGAGGCCACTGAGGCCCAGAAAGGAGCAGGGACATGGAAGCCTGGGGTCCCACGTGTGCCCTGTCCACATCTACCCCATACACTGTTCCCCTCCCTGCCTGCTGGCCCACCTGAGGTAGTCGTAGAGAGAATAGGCAGGCAGGAAGTCAATGTCACTGAGGAAGACGTAAGGTGTGAGGGCCTGGGCCAAGGCCACGTTGCGGAGCTGGTTGACAGGGTACAGGGGCCCCTCACGGTACACCACGTGGTAGGCCACGTCCTGCCGGGCAGCAAGCACTGGTGAGGCCTCGATGAAACGCAGGAACTGCTGAGCTTCTGCATCTGTCAGGTACAAGGCCAGGCTCATGGGGCCAGGCCAGTGCCTGCACAGGGCTTCCAACATCTGCAGCCTATGGGGAGGGGGAGGTCAGCACAGCTCTGCCCTTCTTGCACAGCTCAGGGAGGCCTGGAAAACCGCCCCAGTTAGCTGCTGCTGCCACCTCCTCAAGTGACTTACTGAGCACCCTTCAAATACTTACAGAGCCCATCTGATTGAATCTTCACAACTACCCCCACCAGGTGGGTACTTTCTCATTAGAGAGAGAAAACAAAGGGCCAGAGATACGAAGACTTGCCCATGGTCCCACAGCGACCGACGGACAGCTCCGGGCATCTGAATGACTCCAGAGCCCAAGCTCTTTCCACCATATCCAGTGTCTCCAACTTCTGGAACTCCCTGAGGGCCAGGCAGCTCACTACCACAGCATCAGGCTGCCAGATGGAACCCCCTCTCAGAAATGTCCAACCCAGCCCATGCCATACTCCCTGGGCTGCCCTCTGCACCCTCACCGGTCCATGGACAGCTGGGCCACAAGGGTGACATCGTGAGGCCGGGGGGGTGGCGGCTCATGGGGCAGGAAAGTGACGTGCACACGGTGCACAGTGAGCTGCTGCTGCCGGAATTCAAAGCAGGGGTCTTCCTCGTTGAGTTGTGCCAGGGCCTGCTGCAACTGAGGGGATAAGGGGTGACAAGGACCAGGGGTAGGGCAGAATGACACATCCCCCAGACAAGGCTGGGCCCCACCAAAGCAGAGAGGAGCAGGGGAAGGTAGCTCCTTCGCACCTGCTCAGCACCAGGCGGGGGCTGGCTGGGGCACCCAAAGAGCTCTCTCCGCAGCAGGTTCCCATCGTACTCCAGGAAGGTCAGGTAGAAATTGCGGAAGAATTCCACATGCTTGTTCTTCACCTGAAGCTTCTTTGGCGAGTTCCAGTGGATCACCTGGGACCCGGGAGGGTGTTGGGGCCATGGGAGCAGGAAGCAGGAGTCCCCATCCATGGCCCCCCACCACCATGCAGCCTCCTGTCCCACTCACCTTGAGGTCAGACGCCGCAGAGTAGCAGCGCTCGGCCAGTGTGTGATCTGACAGCTGCACGTTCCAGACGCAAGGCAGAGGCTGCACTAGCCCCGGATGCTCCTTGATCACAGCGTTGAAGATGTCCTGAGCAGAGACACCCATCACACCCCAGCCCCCAGCCTGCCACACCCCACCCGGCAAGGCTTCCCCAGACCTGGTCAGCCAGTGAGGTGGCAGGCAGGGTAAGGAGCTCCCGCCTGGCCGTCAGCCTCCACATCTGCTCCCAGCCAGCCTGCCGGAGCCGGTCCAGCCGCAGTAGGATCACACCTGCCAATGAAGAGATGCTGTCATGCCCACCTGGGACGACCAGCTCCTGGGGGACATGGGGGTCATGAAGGTGTCCTTTGTTTTTTGACTTATTGGTATTTTCTGACTGTTCAGACATGATCATGGACTACCACTTGTTTTTTGTTGTTGTTGTTTTGTTTTGTTTTTTAGAGACAGGGTCTTGCTTTGTCACCCAGGCTAGAGTGGTGCAGTGGCACAATCATGGCTCACCGCAGCCTTGAGTTCCCAGGCTCAAGCAAACCTCCCACGTCAGCACCCCACCACAATCCCCACCAACTAGCTGGGACTGCAGGTATGCCACCACACCTATTCTTTCTATTTATTTACTTATTTATTTATGAGATAGAGTCTCGCTCTATTTCCAAGGCTGGAGTGCAGTGGTGTGAACTCAGCTCACTGCAACCTCCGCCTCCTGGGTCAAGTGATTCTCCCTCCTCAGCCTCCCAAGTAGCTGGGATTACAGGTATGTGACACCACCCCCGGCTAATTTTTGTATTTTTAGTGTAGATGGGGTTTCACCATCTACACATCACCATGTTGGCCAGGTTGGTCTCGAACTCCTGACCTCAAGTAATCCGCCCACCTTGGCCTACCAAAGTGCTGGGATTACAGGCATGAACCACCACGCCTGGCCAATTTTTTAATGTTTGTAGAGACAAGGGTCTCACTATGTTGCCAAGGCTGTTCTCAAACTCATGGGCTCAAGCGATTCTCCCACCTTAGCCTCCCAAAGTGCTGGGATTACAGGCATGAACCATTGCACCCAGCTTGCTCATAGACTACTTTTGTCAACAGTCAATCCTCTTGGGGGTGAAGAGGAGGCGCTGTCCAGCTTACAGAGCACATCCATGGCCTTCTTCTCACACTTGGTGAGCCCAGGGCTGTTAAAATTATCCTCCATTTAATGGACGAGAAAACTGAGGCTCAGAGGGAGCAGGAGAGCTGGCCAAAGTCATCCAGCACACACAGGACTGTTGGAACTGCTGTCTGTTTCTTCATCCAGGGTTCTTTTCACAGCAATGTTCTTCCTGGGGGGCTTCCTAGCATTCTTTGCCCCACCCAACCCCAGGGGCCCAAGGACCAGCAGACCACCCCCCCTGCCTCCCCTCACCACTGTCCCCACCTGTGTTAAATCCCCGGCCCAAGGCAGGCCAGGGCCTGTGGTTCTTCCAGAGGTTGCCCAGGTACCAGTCACTCTGGTTCTCCACGAGACCAATCGCCTGCGTGTCTGGGAGGGGAGGGCGTAAGGGAGCTGAGGCTGCCACAGGACCTGGGCTCAGGGCTAGATGCAGGGGTCGTGGGCAGGCCAGGCAGGCTCCCAGGCCTCTCACCAGAAAAGTGAGCAAAGAGTGCCCAGAGCTCCGAGATGTCAGAGGCGAAGGTGACATCCGTGTCCAGGACAATGACGTGGGCCAGCTCAGTGGGCAAGGCGCTGGGCAGCACCAGCTTCATTAGCCCATAGAGGCCGGAGTAGTGCTTGTTGGGGATCCAGGAGACCTGGGACTGTGTGGGGGAAAGGCAGGGGATGAGATGGCAGAGGGGCCTATGAGCACCAGAACACATGCTTGGAGTGACACAGAGGAGAGGGGGTAAACCCCAAAAAGAGAGGGGTTTGCGCTTCAGTAGGTGGATGGGACTGAGGATTCTCTTCTCCAACCCCACCACGCCCTGGAGAGAGGAAAGCGGTGGACACAGCTAGGGGGAGCGGGGAAGGGCTGGGCCCCTGCCTTGAGCTCATCGGCGTTGTAAAAGCTGACACGGACAGCAGGCACCATCCACGTGTGGAAGAGCATCTCCAGGATGTTTCTGGCCACGGCATCAGTTACCAAGTGGAGGTGCAGTGGATTTTTCCTTTTGGGTGGGCAGAGAGGAAGCCTAAGAGGCCCCAGCAGGAGCAACATGGGACAGCCCCACCCTGAGGGGCGTACAGATGGAAGCGCCATCTGCAAAGAGCTTTTGCATGCCCAGCTCAGGATGTTCTTACAACTGCCCTTCAAGGGAGGAAGAGGACACTGTCCCCACGTCACAGATGAGGAAGCTGAAGCTCTGAGACCAGCAGCGTGTCCCAGACTTTGTCCCTTCCCCACTCCTGACCCTCCTCCACGGACACCTGGCTGTACCTGTAGAAGAGCATGGACTTCACCAGGGTGATGACGTCTCGGCTGGAGTTATGCCCCGCACACACGATGGCCACATGCAAGAGCTGGGGAGGGACGCCCAGGTCGGCAGCAGGCCCCCCTTCGCGAGGCGGTGAGGACCCATGGTTGAGCTGCCCCACCCCGCAGCAGAGACGGGAAGAGTGTGCTGACGGGGCAGCAGGAGCCAACCCTTCATTTCAAATGGGGAAACTGAGGTCGGGAGCAGAGAAGTTGCACGTCCGAGGCGCGCCCCAGCCGGATGGCCAGTGCTGGACAGACGCCAGGTGTTGTGATTCTCGTAGCTGTCCAAGAGGCTGGGCTGGGGGTCGGCGCCCCGGGACTCCCGCCGCCGGGGCCGCGCGCACCTACCTCGCACTTGGACGGCCGCGGCGGCGGCGGGCCGCAGTCGGAGCGGTTGTGGTCCCCGGGGCCAGCCCCCGGGTCTCCGTCGAGGGCGGCGGCTCTCCGCAGCCTCCCGTCTGGGGGGACACGTGGCATGAGCGGGCCGGGGAAGCATCCCGGGGCCCCGGCTCGCCCGCCCCGCTTGCGGCGCTCACACCCCAGATCCCCACCGAACAGGAGGAATCCGAGCAGCAGCAGCAGCAGCAACAGCGCGGCGGCCCCCAGCGCCCGGGGGCGCCCTCGGGGCAGCATGGCCGCCGACGGGGGCGCTCAGGGAGGGGCGCGACCCAGGGCTGCAGGCTCCATCGCGGGCCCTGCGGACCGAGGGGAGAGATAGGAGACTCAGCCCTGGGCGGCGGGGCCCGACGGCCGGGTTGTACGGCTCGCGCCAAGCCCTCCCTCACCTGCTCCAGCGGCTCCCCGGCCGGGCCCTGCGCTCGCCGCCTTCGGCCAGGGTGCGGGGACCGGGAGAGAGGCGCTGGTCGGTCCCGCCCCCGACCTGGGCTCAGGTTTCACCTCGGCAGGGCTGAGCGCGAAGGGGCGGGGTGACCCCCCCGGGGTCCTTGCCCCGCCCCCTGCGCCAGCGTCCGACGGTTCCCCAACCCGCGAGGAGCCCCCGAAGACTCCTTCTGGGCTGAGTTTCCCACCAGGACGCGGGGAGGGCTGGGGAAGCTGGAGCAGCCACCCGCGAAGGCCCAGGCCCCGCTACCTGCCCTGCCCCCGCTCTGGGGCCCCGTCTCCTCCCCTCACTCCCCAAGGGGAGGGGCCAGTGTCCCCGGGCCGGGGATCAAAGACACGGCCGGAGCTCGACACGAGTGAGGGGGAGGGGGCTGGAATGCAGGCCGCAGGGGTCCGGGACACCTGCTCCGGGGACAGGGGCGGAGCCGGCCGACACCTGCCCCAGAGCCGCCAGGCACCTGAGGCCTTCGCCTAACTCCCCCACTCTCAGTCCAGGTGGCCTAGCCAGGCCCTGCCGGCGCCTCCAGGACAAAGCGCCCTTGTGAAGGCCGCCTCCCGCCCGGGAGCTGGCGAGGGGCCCCAGACGCGGGCGGCCTAAACTGCCTGGGCTGGGCCGGGGATCCCCACTCTTGTCCAAATCGTCGTGATTGTGCCGGGGCGCCCCGGCCTGGAGCTCGTCTTTCCTCCCTCTCCCCCGCGCACCCCATAGCAGGCCAGGGAAGGGGTGGAGGGCGCTTTGGACCCTAAACCAGAACAGCGTGCCAGGCCCTGTGCTAAGGGTTTAACTACCCTCGATTAATCCTATGATGCGGGCTGATTCTCCCCCAGAGAGTTTAAGTGACCTGTTAGACAGGAACACCCTTCGGCTCCTCCCGTCTCAAGCGGCCCCACTCATCCCCCTTCCCCAGGCTCAGCGCTGCAGAAGCAGCTTTCTTGCTCCTCCTCCGGAAGGGTCTCCCGCCCCAGGACGTGCCCTTGACGTTCCTTCTGGCAGTGGAGCCTCCCAGGGCTGGCTAGCACTCATGGAAAGTTGAAGTTGTTTGCTTGTTTATTGCTGGTCTGCCTCCCAGAATGTAAGCTGCTCACCGGACTGGAACCTTGTCTGTCCAGTCCCCAGTGCCCAACCAGGGCCTGCACATACCAAGTGCTCAATACGTGTGGAAAGTGGATTGGAATGAGAATCTCCCTCCCATGACCCTGGAAAGGGGGTTCAGGCTGTGTCCTTTGCCCAACTTCTGGCTGCAAACAGTGAGGCAAACTCAAAAGCAGCTGTGGAAAGCAGCCCAGCCTGAGACCCCAGTCTCCTCCTCTGTGAGGCCAGGAGCCTTCCTCTGGGAGATGGGGAAGGTCAGGCTTTGGGTCTCTGGAGAGCAGGGATAATGGTTGCTATGGAGACTGATGGCGGCTCCTTGTACACCCGGGAATTGAGAAGGGCCATGCAAGGGCCACTCAGGCATCTGGAGCTTGAGCCTCCAGCCTCCCTGACCTTCATCTCTAGCCTAAAGTTGGGGTGGGGGAACGTGATTTCCTCTCCAGGACCCTCAACAGAGACTGTTTGTGGCGGTTGAACATGTGGGACCAGGCCAGGGATCCCAGCACTTTGGAAGGCCAAGGCGGGTGAATTGCTTGAGACCAGGAATTCGAGACTAGCCTGGTCAATGTGGCCAAACTCTATGTCTACAAAAAATACAAAACTTAGCTGGGTGTGGTGGCATGCGCCTACTACTTGGGAGGCTGAGGTAGGAGGATTACCTGAACCCAGGAGGTCATGGCTGCTGTGAGCCATAATCATACTGCTGCACTCCAGCCTGGGTGACAGAGACCTTGTCTCTAAATACAAACAAACAAACACCATGTGGGACCAGGTAGAGCACACACACAGTTGGGGGCTGGCCCAGGATTCGTCTTCAGTAAAGGGGCCGGGGGAGTCAGTGCAGGAAGCTGGGTCTGCAGATCTCACTGTGGTCACTCACAACGCTGGCCCTTCTTCTGGCTCAGCCTCACCACTCAGGGAAACTGAAGTGCTGAGATGCCTTCTAGGCCCCCAAGGGGTTGTTCTAGGGGCGTGGAGGGAGAAAGAGACAAGTTTGGGCATATAAACGGTGCTGTTCCTCTTGGCCTAAGACCCATTTTGACCCAGCTCTGCCCAGGACTTTGCTGTATGACCTTAGACCAGTGAGGCTCCCTCTCTGGGCCTCTGGTACTCTCATCTGTACATGTTGGACTGGTCTACCTCTCTTCCCCTGTGACTTGGGGCAAATTGAAGGAGATATGATACAGCTCAACCTGCCCAAGAATCCTTCCAGCCCAACAAGACGGCCAAGTCCAGGCAGGGGGCCAGGGAGCAGGGGAGGGCCACCCTAGGAGCCTCCTGCACACACGGCAACTCTTTGTCTCTGGGGCCTAATCAGGCCTGGGATCTAGAGAGGAAATTCAGGCAGACCTGCTGCTGCCAACCTGGCTGGGCCCATGCTCCCCCTCCCAGTTCTGGAGGGAGGGAGGAGAAACTGGTTCCAGCCCAAGCCCCTACCTATTCTGTCCTGGGGAGTCGGCCCCTCTCCCTTCCACACCTTGCTCTCCTCAGAAACAGGACCTCCAGCCCAAGGAGTGCTGAAGAACCTCAAATTCTCCCTCCACACCCTCTCCACAGCTGCAGAGGGAGGGCTGGAAGAGTGGCCAACCTGGAGGTTTGAGGAACAAGTTCATTAAGATGTTGGAGCATGGTGGCTCATACCTAGCACTTTGGGAGGCTGAGGCAGGCAGATCACCTGAGGTCAGAAGTTCGAGCCCAGCCTGGCCAACATGGTGTAACTTCCTCTCTACTAAAAATACAAAAATTAGTTGGGCGTGGTGGCGGGCACCTGTAGGCCCAGCTAATTGGGAGGCTGAGGCAGGAGAATCGCTTGAACCTGGGAGGCAGAGGTTGCAGTGAGCTGAGATTGCACCATTGCACTCCAGCTGGGCGACAGAGTGAGACTCCGTCTCAAAAACAACCAAACAAACAAAAAACAAGGTGGGGCAGAGGAAAGGAGAAGGAGCCTCACCTTGAGGGCCCCAAGCCTAGGTCCTAATCCCAGTTGCTAACTGGCCTCATGACCAAGGAGCCTCAACATGTCACAGTTCTTGTGGGCTGTGGGCAGTAGGAGAGAGGTCACTGCCACTGGAGACCTGCATTGTGGCCCGTTTGGCCAGTGCCTTGCTGTGCCATGTGGGACAAATCCTTTCCCCTCCTTATTGGCCTCTAATTTCCCATCTGTGAACAGTTCATGGCAACTTGGGGTTGCTGGGAGGAGGGTAAGCAAGCCTGGCACCCAGAGGGTGGCCAGAAATGATGTCGACAATGCCCATGACCACCTCCTCCCTGGTCACCTTTCCCTGCGTCGTCGTTCTTTGATGTGAGTAGAGGGCAGCTCTAATCCCCCACCTGATAGAGAAGAAAACTAAGCTATGGAGTAGGGTGGGGTGAGGCAGTGGAAGGAAGGCTGTGGTTTCCTGGTGAGGTGTAATGCTTAGACCTGGTCTCTAAAAAGAAAATTAAAGTTAAAAAAAAAAAAATGAATAAAAAGAAACCGCCTAGTCTCTGAGGTCAGAAAAGACCAGCACTCAAATTTTGGCTGGGCGTTCTTAAACGGATGCTTTCTTCATCTGGTGATATCTGGTGGAGAGGATTAGATAAAATAATGCATTACTGCCGGGCGCGGTGGCTCAAGCCTATAATCCCAGCACTTTGGGAGGCCGAGACGGGTGGATCACGAGGTCAGCAGATCGAGACCATCCTGGCTAACACGGTGAAATCCCGTCTCTACTAAAAATACAAAAAAAACTAGCCGGGCGAGGTGGCGGGCCCCTGTAGTCCAGCTACACGGGAGGCTGAGGCAGGAGAATGGCGTAAACCCGGGAGGCGGAGCTTGCAGTGAGCTGAGATCCGGCCACTGCACTCCAGCCTGGGCGACAGAGCGAGACTCCGTCTCAAAAAAAAAAAAACAAACAAACAAACAAAAAGCATTACTATTACTATTCTCAGGGTACCATAAATCCGCTGGCCCACTGCTTCACCCTTGCCACGCCCCTTTCCCCGCAGCCAATCAGCGGCTGCCCCCCCAGAGCGCCCGTCCCCTCCACCACTCGCCGCAGCTCTCCCGATGCCACCCGTTCCAGGGAGGCTGCTTGGTTTGGGAAGGTATTCCGCAGGAGTCGCCCCCTCCCTTGGGGCGCAGCTGAGGACTGCGAGGTGCGTCCGAGGGCCGAAAAGCTGAGATCGATTCTGAGTTCAAGGATCAAGTCTGCCCTCAAACCATTTTACAGATCGGGAAATCCGAGACCCAGAGAAGGGACACTCCCGCCCAAGGGCCCCCTAGCCGAGAGAAGCCCGGGCCAGGGCTTTCTTCGCGTATGTGGGAATGCAGGCGCGCGCCCTTGGGGGGCACAGTGCATACGGGAGCTGGGGCCGAAACCCAGCACTAACTGTGCTGTCTAGGGGATCCATACGGCACTAGGGGGCTGGACTCCTTACTGCCTCAGTTTCCCCAGCACTACCTTTGTTGAGGAAACGGAGATGGGGATACTGGCCGAACGCGCGCCTTCTGAGACACAGTCCGACTGCATTTAGACGCCCGCATCTCTCCGAATCTGATCGAGGCTCCTTTTTTCAAGAACCCGCTATCTCCCAGCCCTTTAAAGTCCGGCCCTGCCGTTCGAGTCTCTCGGCGTTCCATTGGAAAGACTCGGCGCTCCAGCTCCCTTCTCTAGAATGAACTGCTCTGACTGCCGCCCAGCTTTCCCGGAGTGTTAACTGCGCAGGCGCAAAGGCAGCCAACCCAGTAAACGGAAGAGCTGGGTGCCGATCACACTGGGCGGGTCAGGGGCGGTGAGCGTGCTAACCAATGACTTGAGGGAGTAGGGGGCCGGGTTTGGGCCCTCAGTTGCTAAGCGCTACCCGAGTGGGAAGTGGTTCAAGAGATGGGGTGAAGGGTGGTTCACCGGCTCTTCAAGTCACCAGCCTTCTGGCCCGCGGAAGTTAAGCAACCGAGAGGTGGGCCTAAGACCGGAAGCAGGAAGGAGGGCGCAGGAAGCAGGGCGCCGCAGCCTGGCGTACGGTCCTTCCGTGGATCTGTTGGTGCCGAGGGCAGGATGGAGAAGCTGCGGCTCCTGGGCCTCCGCTACCAGGAGTACGTGACTCGTCACCCGGCCGCCACGGCCCAGCTGGAGACGGCAGTGCGGGGCCTCAGTTACCTGCTGGCAGGTGCCACCTTGACCTTTGATCCGTTCCTTCTGGGCCCTGACCTATGACCCCAGTGGCCCCCTTCCCTGCGGAGTCAGGGTAGTGATCGCTGTGCTTGAGAAGACCCATCCAGGTTCCCAAAGGGCGTAGGGAGGGGACGTCCGGGACCTGAAGACTAAATGTAAGGCAGATGCTCACTCACACCTCCCTCTGTACCCTCTCCCCAGGTCGATTCGCCGATTCGCACGAGCTGTCAGAGCTGGGTGAGCCGGGCTCTGGGGGTGGGGGATGGGGGATCGGCTGCCTGGCCCCAGGTGAGTTCCCCAGAGCGGGTGAACACCCCAACCCGAGGTCCTGGACTGCCCGTTAGACTCCTTGTGCTATGACTGAATCGGAACAAGGTCTGTTGTTCACTGTCCTGGGCCTTCCATGTCCCTAAGTCAAGAGACAGCCTGGGGACCTTATCTGAGTATTCACTACTGGCCAGGAGCTGGGCTAAGTACCTTTCTTACCTTTACTTGTTAATCCTCCCTACAGTCATATTAAGTGGAACTGTTATTGTCCTCACTGTCCATTTAAGGAAGAAGTTCAGTGAGGTTAGAGAACACTTACTGATGGTCCCAGAACAAAGATTCGAGTCTAGATCTCCCAGATTCCAGGATTCGCAGATGGTAACTACCTCAAGAGTGTTTGTCCAGTGACTGCTGTCACAGTCCTGAAAGAATGAAGTGGGTTTTGAAAAGCAGAGGTGAGGCCAGGTGCAGTGGCTCACGCCTGTAATCCCAGCCACTTTGGGAGGCAGAGGCGGGTGGATCGCCTGAGGTCAGGAGTTTGAGACCAGCCTGGCCAACATGGTGAAACACCGTCTCTACTAAAAATACAAAAATTAGCTGGGCATGGTGGCAGGTGCCTGTAGTCCCAGCTACTTGAGAGGCTGAGGCAGGAGAATCGCTTGAACCCAGGAGGCAGAGGTTGCAGTGAGCCGAGATCGTGCCATTGCACTCCAGCCTGGGCAACAAGAGCAAAACTCTGACTCAAAAAAAAAAAAAAAAGAAAGAAAGAAAAAGGAAAAGTGGGCCGGGCACGGTGGCTCAAGCCTGTAATCCCAGCACTTTGGGAGGCCGAGACGGGTGGATCACGAGGTCAGGAGATCGAGACCATCCTGGCTAACACTGAAACCCCGTCTCCACTAAAAAATACAAAAAACTAGCCGGGCGAGGTGGCAGGCGCCTGTAGTCCCAGCTACTCGGGAGGCTGAGGCAGGAGAATGGCGTAAACCCGGGAGGTGGAGCTTGCAGTGAGCTGAGATCTGGCCACTGCACTCCAGCCTGGGCGACAGAGCGAGACTCCATCTCAAAAAAAAAAAAAAAAGAAAAAGGAAAAGTGGAGGTGGAATAGACCCTCAGGGACAGGCTGCCGAGAGAAAAAAGGCCAGGAGGAAGGACCGCATATCTGTGGCAGTTCAGAGAGCAATGGGCAGTTGTGGGCAGCTGGATGACCAGTGCCATCCGACAGGGCAGTAGCTGGCTTGTCACTGAGATTGACCCATCCTTTCTTGGTCCAACCACCCTTGTGAGATCATGTTGGGGAGAGGGGAGTGCTGAGGAAGTGGGTGGAGAGGCAGGCTGGTTTCCACATAGTCTGTGGGTGTCTGAGCAGAGCAGGTGACATGTGATCCCTGCAGCTCTGGGCAGAAGGTGAGAGGGATGGAGGTTGCAGAGCCAGCCTCTCAAGGCCACACTCTACCCCTCAGTGTACTCCGCCTCTAACCTGCTTGTGCTGCTCAATGACGGGATCCTACGGAAGGAGCTTCGGAAAAAGTTGCCTGTGGTGAGAATTCTGCCAGGAACAGGGTGGGAAGCATGGGGACTCAGGAATGAAATAGTAGCAGCTAGCCCATGCATGCAGCACGTGTCTCATGGAGTATGAGACAGGCCTATGTCCATCTGAGCCTCAACCATCTCATTAGGTGAGCTGTAAAGTGTGAGTATTCCATCTTAGATGAAGAGACTGTCTTAGATGAAGAGACTGTCTCAGATGAAGAGAGGTAGAGTCAGCTGTTTCAGGTCCCCCAGCCTGTTAGTGGTGGAGTTGGTGTTTGAACTCACACCTGCACAGTTAGTCTTGGAAAGGGGCAAGTCCACATCTCTTGTCAGAGAAGCTCCCTCCTAGGAGAAGGGCCTGGGACAACAGGCAGCCCCCTGACTTCTTGGCCTGGGGTTCTTGCAGTCGCTGTCCCAGCAGAAGCTGCTGACATGGCTGAGCGTGCTGGAGTGCGTGGAGGTGTTCATGGAGATGGGAGCTGCCAAGGTGTGGGGCGAAGTGGGCCGCTGGCTTGTCATCGCCCTCATCCAACTGGCCAAGTAGGTTGGGATTGTGGAGGGGGTCCTGGGTCGGGGTGACGCAGGCCAACTACACAGATGGTGCTCAGCAGAGCATCCCTGACCTCCCGCCGGCTAGCCACCTCCCCACAGCCCTGACATACTCCCCGACCCAGGGCTGTACTGCGGATGCTCCTGCTGCTCTGGTTCAAGGCTGGCCTCCAGACCTCACCCCCCATCGTTCCACTGGACAGAGAGACCCAGGCACAGCCCCCGGGTGAGCTACTGCCCCAAGCCCTAGAGTGGAATGGGCTGTGGGACTAACTTGAGGATTTAGATCCAACCAGCATGAATACAGTAGTATCTGTTTTTGGAGCACACCTGACCCCACCACCTCTGTTCTCATTGCCCTGTATTCGATGAAGAAGACAGTGATGCGGCTAGGGACAAAATCAGAACACAAACCCAGTACTTGTCATGGCCAGAGTCATTCATTTTTGTGGCCTGCAGGAAGAGGGAACAGATGGGATGCTGCCAACCTTGCCTCTGGGCCTGGTTCTGTGTCCAGAGCCACAGCCTGTAGAGGCAGAAGGCAGGGAACCTGCCACATCTGTCCCTTCAGGGCTTTGAGCCCATCCTGTCAGCTTCTGGGCCTCACTCTCTGGACATTGAGTGGGGGCAGTTCATTGCCTCTCATCATGATTGTTTTGAAGGCAAAGGATTGAGAGGAGACAGCCCCTCTGGTGCTGTGGTCCCCATAGATGTGGTCAGGCTGGGCCCTCCCTGCCTTGCTTGTCCATGGGTTCCAGGAGGCTGGTTCTGGCCACAGCTATGCTGAGCTTTCCCCAGGCCAGGGAGGGCTGCAGAGTGCTTTCCTCTGTGGACAGGTCTCGTGCTGAGCCACCACCCCAGTTGTAGTTCCCTTGACTCAGCTGTTGCCATAGTAGAAGCTCATCCGTTCTCCCCTTAGCCCCTGAGCATTCACTGCATGCATGTTCTTTGCAGGCTCCGCTGGAAGCATGTCCCTCTGACTGTATGGCCTTCTGTCTATCCCTGCTAGATGGTGACCACAGCCATGGCAGCCATGAGCAGTCCTACGTGGGGAAGCGGTCAAACCGGGTGGTGCGAACCCTCCAGAACAGTAAGTGGAGGATGTGGCTGGCCTGGGCACCTAGGTGCTGTGTCTGCCTGGGCCTGAGGGACTGGCTTTGGTCAGCAGCCACCTTCCCCTGCCCCAGCCCGGGCCTGGCTCGCTCATCTGCTGCCCTTGTATTCTAGCGCCGTCCCTGCACTCCAGGCACTGGGGAGCTCCCCAGCAGCGGGAGGGATGGCAGCAGCAGCACCACGAGGAGCTGAGTGCGACCCCCACCCCCCTGGGGCTGCAGGAGACCATCGCAGAGTTTTTGTACATTGCCCGGCCGCTGCTGCACTGTATCCTTAGCGCGGGGCAGGATAGGGCTGGCACTGTGGGCTGGGGATTGAGTGGGGGGTGCGCCAAGCAAGGTCCCTGTGCTGGAGACATCCTTGACGCCTTGGTCGTCAGTGCTCAGCCTGGGGCTGTGGGGTCAGAGGTCGTGGAAACCCTGGCTCTTGGCTGGTGTTGTGGATGTGACCAGGTGAGCCTGGGCCCGCCCGGGGCTCCACTCTCCTCTGGGCTTTCTGCTACAATCCCGGCCTCACGTAGGCGGGGCAGTAGCAGCCCCTGCTCCTCCTGTTGCTGCCCCTCTGGACACCCAGTCCATGGCTCCTCCCCTTCCGTGGGCCTAGATCATGCCCCTGGCCCTGACCATGTCCTACCTGCCTCCCAGCCTGAGCCTCCTGAGTGACAGAAAGGGCCTGACCCGGAGGGAACGGCGGGAGCTGCGGCGCCGGACCATCCTGCTGCTGTACTACCTGCTCCGCTCTCCATTCTACGACCGCTTTTCCGAGTGAGCACCCAGGCCACCCTCAGCCAGGGAGAGGGCCGGCATGCGGGCACTGGTGCTCCGGTCCCTGCTGGTGCCTTCCCTCCCCCATGCCTCATCCCGGCTTCACCGAGCACCCACTGTGTGTTGTCTGGGTAGCAGTCAACCGATGCCAGCCATTCTGCCCGCAGAGCTCTCCGGGCCATCAGGCCACTTGAGCAGGAACTTAAACATTGGTTGGCAGGAGAGGCACTGAGGGCAGGGCTGAGGGCATTGCCAGGTGGCCCACAGGGATGGCAACAGGGTGAGCGCCCATGGCCTCTAGCTCATTTCCACTTTTTCCTGCCAAATAGTTTGGCTTATCCTCACTTCTCAGAGGAGGACCTGGAGGTTCAAGGAGGTTGGGCAACTTAAAGACACCCAGCTGGCCAGTGGTAGAGCTAGATCCCAAACCCATGGTCTCCCCTGGCCTTCCCTGCCTGGCCCAGCCCCCACTCAAGTCACCTGTGAGGTTCCAGAGCTCCCAGCCTCAGAGAGGCCTGCTGGGTTGAGCAGGGGGCAGCTTGGGACCAGTGCCACTGTGACTGCGTGAGGTTAGGCCACAGTCTGATGGGGGAACCCTGTGCAGTGGCTGGGACTGTGAGACAGACAAGGCTCCTGGGACCCCCTTTGTCTGGGACCTAATAACTACATAAAAACTGGCATAGGCTGGGCAGCAGTGGCTCACACCTATAATCCTAGCACTTTGGGAGGCCAAGGCAGGAGGTTTGCTTGAGGCCAGGAGTTTGAGACTAGCCTGGGCAACCCATCTCTACAAAAAAAAAAATTAAATTAGCCAGACATGGTGGTGTGTGCCTGTAAGTCCCAGCTATTCAGGAAGCTGAGGCATGAGGATCAGGCCAGGAGGTTGAGGCTGCAGTGAGTTATGATCACTCCATCGCACTCTAGCCTGGGTGACAGAGTAAGTCCCTGTCTCAAAAAAAACAAAACAGAAAACAACAACAACAAAACTGGCATAGTTTAGCCAGGCATGATGCCTCACACCTGTAATCCCAACACTTTGGGAGGCCGAGGCAGGCGGATCATGAGGTCGGGAGATAGAGACCATCCTGGCTAATATGGTGAAACCCCATCTTTACTAAAAATACAAAAATTAGCCAGGCGTGGTGGCAGGTGCCTGTAGTCCCAGTTACTCAGGAGGCTGAGGCAGGAGAATCGCTTGAACCCAGGAGGCGGAGGTTGCAGTGAGCCGAGATCGTGTGAGTGCACTCCAGTCTGGGTGACAGAGCAAGACACCGTCTCTTTTTTTTAAAACAAAAAAAAAAACTTAAGGCTGCTCCTTCCAGACTGTACCCTGGCATCTCTCTGGACCCTGCTCCCTGTCCTTTGGGGAAACAAAGGCCTGCCTTGGCCTCCTAAAGTGCTGGGATTACAGCCACTGCGCCCAGCCGGCCTTCCTCTTTTGTTTTTTGGGATGGAGTTTCACTCTTTTATTTTTTTTATTTATTTATTTATTTTGAGATGGAGTCTCGCTCTGTCGCCCAGGCTGGAGTGCAGTGGCCGGATCTCAGCTCACTGCAAGCTCCGCCTCCCGGGTTTACGCCATTCTCCTGCCTCAGCCTCCCGAGTAGCTGGGACTACAGGCGCCCGCCACCTCGCCCGGCTAGTTTTTTTTTGTATTTTTTAGTAGAGACGGGGTTTCACCGTGTCAGCCAGGATGGTCTCGATCTCCTGACCTCGCGATCCGCCCGTCTCGGCCTCCCAAAGTGCTGGGATTACAGGCTTGAGTCACCGTGCCCGGCCTGGAGTTTCACTCTTGTTGCCCAGGCTGGCAGCGTGATCTCGGCTCACCACAACCTCTGCCTCCCGGGTTCAAGCAATTCTCCTGCCTCAGCTTCCCGAGTAGCTGGGATTACAGGCACGCGCCACCATGCCTGGCTAATTTTGTATTTTTTAGTAGAGATGGGGTTTCTCCATGTTGGTCAGGCTGATCTCAAACTCCCGACCACAGGTGGTCCGCCCGCCTCGGCCTCCCAAAGTGCTGGGATTACAGGCGTGAGCCACTGCACCCGGCCAGCCTTCCTCTTTTCTTTTTTTTTTTTTTTTTTTTTTTTTTGAGGTGGAGTCTCGCTCTGTCGCCCAGGCTGGAGTGCAGTGGCGCGATCTCGGCTCACTGCAAGCTCCGCCTCCCGGGTTCCCGCCATTCTCCTGCCTCAGCCTCCCGAGTAGCTGGGACTACAGGCGCCGCCACCACGCCCGGCTAATTTTTTTGTATTTTTAGTGGAGACGGGGTTTCATTGTGTTAGCCAGGATGGTCTCGATCTCCTGACCTCGTGATCCGCCCGTCTCGGCCTCCCAAAGTGCTGGGATTACAGGCTTGAGCCACCGCGCCCGGCCAGCCTTCCTCTTTTCTTGCTGCTCAGACAGACACATAAGGAGCCAGGCTGCCTTCCAGATGTGTGGCCTTGGGCAAGTTATTTGATGCCCTGTGCTGCATTTCCTCACCTGTAAGGTGGGCATAATGACAGCACCCACTTTCGGAGGTTCAGTGACTAACGCATACGGCAGTGCGTGGGGCATAGTAAGCACCTAGCACTATGTATTGTCATCAGCATCCTCTTCTCACCCAAGTTCCCCTGTGGAAAACCCTCATCTCTTAAAAATCAGGGCCTTGGCCCTTGCCCTTCCCCTGAACCAAAATGTGCCCTCCTCAGTACTGTGTCTCCTCCCGGGGTCCTGACTGCTCTTGGTGGTGGCTTATGAGGTTTCCATGCAGGCCAGCGCTTCTGCCAGATTGGGGGCTTCCCGAGGGCAGGGTGGGGTTGTCTTCCCTGAACCCGCCTCCATACTGCCCGGGCGCTGCTCCACACATGACCCTCCGGAGGCCTTTGGTGTTGGATGTCGGTGGAAGTTGAAGGAGGAATGGGAGGAGGTGTTGTGGGCCAGCGGCCACCCCGAAGCTGAGCTGGTGGAGGGCGTGGAGGCCAGAGCCAACCCCAGAGGTCTCGCCCGTGTGTACCGGGCTCTCTTCTAGCTCCCAAAAAAGTCACCTTTGTTTTTGGGAATGCGCTGCGTTCAAAAGCGAAGGCCTCTGGGCCTCCTGGTTTGCAGGGAAACCCCCAACTCAACTTGCTCCCCATTTATTGCTTCCGCCAGGGCCAGGATCCTCTTCCTGCTCCAGTTGCTGGCCGACCACATCCCTGGCGTTGGCCTGGTCACAAGTAAGCTGGGGTGGGGACGTGATGACTGTAGTGCTGGGAGGCGCATGCGTGCCCCATCTTCCTGACTCCTGTGTCTCCTTGCAATTCGATTCTTGGCACAGTCAGGAGAGGAAGTCGGGAAGTCAGGATTGGGTGGGACTACCCTGGCCAAAGCCAGGGTGGCCTGAGGAGCCAGGGGTGGCTGGAAGGAGGGTGTCCAGTGGTGGGGCGACTGTTAGACCACATCAGCTGCCAGCCTTTTTCTGGTCACAGTATCCTGGAGCAATACGGGACCATCTCATCGTGGGGGGATTCAGTGGTGGAGAAGCAGTCCACCGGGCTGCTGAGATCCTCCCTCAGCAGAGGCCCACTGGGCTTGCACTGGGTGACTGGACCGGACTCAGGCCCCTCAGTGCCTACCCTGGCTGAGCTTCCCTGGGCCTGAGGGTCCTTGTCTGTAAATGGTGCCAGAGTCCCCTGCAATGCTGCCTCCCTAGGGGCAGGGCAAGAGAGCCAGCCGGGCTCCTGGGCCGCAGGGGTGAGGTGCTGTATGTGGCGCCACAGCGCAGATTGGGGTCTGGCCCGCCCTGACGTGTCCCTCTCCCACTGCAGGGCCGCTCATGGATTACTTGCCCACCTGGCAGAAAATCTACTTCTACAGTTGGGGCTGACAGACCTCCCGGAAGGAGGGTGTGGGGAGGGGCGGGGCAGGGGGCCCCCTTCCCTAATAAAACTGACTCCAGCAGCGTCCCAGCGTGCGGCCTTTCCGTGCCTACCGGCCAGGCCCTGCACACAGCCCTGGTCGCCACCAGCGTTCTTCCCGGGACCCTCTTGACTGCGCCCTCCTGTGACGATGCCACTGCAACCCGCACCTTGTCACTGCTGGGCCAAGAAGCCTTCACTAGGAGTGGAATCCAGCCTCCTCTCCCACAGAAAGCGGTAACTTCACCTCATGGAGCCTGGGAAGCCGCTTGCCTCGGCAGCCACAGGAGCGAACACTGCTGCTCTCTCGCTGGCCCCTGGTGAGGGCAGGAAGGCTGAACCTGGGTGATGCCCGAACGCTGCCCAGCGTGTCTTATGGCCGGGGCCCTCTGCCTGCCCCTGCTCTGCAGGGCCGTGTGGCTCTGGCAGCCCAAGGCCATGGTGTTGTCAGCCTCCCTATGACAGAGCCTGGTGAACAGTGAGCCTGGCTCCCACGCAAGTGGCACTTCAAGCCCTGCATCCTTGGTTGAGAGTAAAAGGCTTTTCTTCCTTAGAAAAAGGACGTCCGGCACCGGCCAGTACTGGGGAGGAAGTGGGAGCTGGACGGGCTTGGGGAGGAAGCCAGGGCCAGTTCAGGGGGTATGAGCGGGGGTTCCCCACACTCGCCCTACAGGCTCCAGAGGTCGGGTCCACTTGGAGCCATGTAAGCTGCTATGGGGGAGGGCCTGGACAGGGTGGGCTGCAGGCTGCTCTTCTCCCTGACCTTAGCCTGTCCTCAGCCACTGGCCCTGTGAAGAGCCAGCCTCTCCTGCTAGAGTTTCAAACCCACAGAGAGGGCTCCATCTGCACCTGGGTCCTCCATGCCTCAGCTCCTCCCAGACACGCTGCTTTCCTCAGGGCCCTCTGAGGAGCGCCCCCCAGGCCCTCACCCACAGGGGCTGCCTGGGCTCCCATGGTCTCCAGCTTAGTGGAACAGGCGTTTCTGGGCACATGCCCAGCCATCAGAAACCAGCAGTGAAGCACGGACCCCTGTCCTCCGCCTCTCACCAACAGAGGAGACAGGCACGTGGATGCAGGTGCCACACTGGGGGCTTGGGAGGAGGTGGCATGTCTAGAGTGGGGTCTAGCGTGGGGGTGGCCCGGTAGTGGCGACTGCCTGCCTGCGGTGGTGACAGAGGTGAAGGGTTTCATCAGGCTCCATTGGCGAAGCGTTGACTCAGGCAGGCTTGAAGCCGGTAGAACTGTCCAGTTTTTCGATAGGCAGCCTGCAAGGGGCGGCTGTGTGCCCGGGGTCACCGCTGTGTGTAGCCTTGGGAGGTGGGAGCTGAAGGCTGGAGGGGAATGTCAGGGCCAAACTGAACACAGCATCACATACCCAGGGAAGAAACTTGGACCTGGTCTGTGGTAGGCAGGGAGGGGCCTGTGTTGTAAAAATTCCAGCAGCCTGGTGGAGGATGCTTTGGCGGGCAGAGGTGGAAGAATGGGGGCCGTGACATTGGAGGCAGTGGTCTGTAGCAGTGGGAGGGGCAACGGCAGTGGCAGCAGAGAGAGGGAGATTGGGGTAACCCCAGCTAGTGTTGGGGACTGGCGTGGAGGAGGAAGATGGTGTCTAGGAGATGAGGAGCAGAAAGGACGAGGGACTTTGGGGTTAGGCAGAGTGGACAGAATTCCAGGTTCCTGGCAGAGCGAGCCTTGGTGTGCACAGGATGCTGAGGCAGGCTCGTGGAGACGTGTTGTCTCCAGGACTTACAAAGGGAGGTGGCCACTGGGAAGTGAGTGCAGGGACAACATGCAGGGGGTGACTGGGCTGAAGGAACCCCAAGAACTTGTCAGCCTTGGGTTCTCAGGACCAGGAGCATGAATGAGGCCACTGGAGGAGCCAGGGTTGGAAGCAAGGGACTTCTCTCCCTGGGGCCCTCGGCCGTCAGAGGAGCGCGGCTAGGCCAGCCAGCAGGTTGGCCGTCTCAAGCAACTGGATTACCAAAGCTCCAGAGCCCTGGGCTCACCTCTCAGGTTCTGATACTACAGATCTGGGGTGGGGCCAGGAACTTTGTTTTGAAGGCTTGCTGTGGTTCTGGTGAGCCAGGTTCGCACTGCAGGTATAAGTGGACTGAGCCTGGCTGCTGAGTGGAGAACCAGGAGCCAGCCAGAGGCCTTCTGGTGGCACCTGCAGCTGAGCTCAGGCCTGCGAGGGGAAGATGTCCAGTGCAGGGCCGAGCTGCACGTGCTCACTGGGCGCCTACCAGGGGTCCAGGGCTGCAGATTCCAGTGAACAAAGCTGTCCCTGCCCTCCTGAAGCCTGCATTTGAGGGGCAGGTCCAGAGCTCTGCCACCACGTCTGGAAGCCATCCATCTAGCCTCAGGCCGCTCTAAGCTGCAGGCAGCCGAGAGAGAGAGAGAGGTCCTGAGCCGGGGACATGGGGAGCCTGGACACTCCCTCTCACGTAGACCCTGAGATGGGCAGAGCTGAAAGACCCACTCTGGGCTCCTCAGCTGGCAGGACCTGCCCGTACCTCCTGCTATGCTAGCGGGAGTTGGGGAGGCTGTTTGAATGGCTGGGGCTCTGGGTGGTGAGGAGCCCCTGCCCTCTTCGGAGGGCCTGTGTCTGTAGGGTGTGTTATGGACTACATCACAGATGACGAAACTCCGGCACACAGAGATGAAGTGACTTGTCCGGCTACCAAGAGGCAAGGTCAGGACCTCAGCTGAGATCTGACTGTACAGTGTGTGCCCTGATTCCCTGGGCAGCGACACTAGAACAAGATCAGGTTTGGCACCTATTAGCCAACAGCATCAATAAGAACAAAAGCCTCAGGGTGGAGGTTGCTGGCCCTGCAGGTGCTGACGCAAGCCTGGAATGAAGGCCCTTTGTGAGGTGGCCCTGGGAACTGGCAACAGGTTCCATCCTGCCAGGAGAGGGACGACAGGAGCTGGGACCTGTGTAGGAGATGGTTCTCGCCATGCTGGGGGCTCTGCACCCCCGGGCTGGGCTCAGCCTCTTCCTCCACCTTATCCTGGCAGTGGCACTGCTTCACTCCCAGCCTCTGAGGTGACTCCTGGGGCACGGAGGGGCAGGGCACTCGGGCTGGATGGCAGAGGTGCTGCCCCTCCCCTCTCTGGAGTGGGGCTGGCTGGCCCTGGTACCCTGGGTGTTGGAGGGCTTGCCAAGTGCCCCCACACTGGGCCATCCCCCCATTCACAAGGAGGTGGCGGTGGCTTTCTGGGCCAGGGCCGAGCACCCCAACCTCTCCCACAGGTCTCAGCAGTCTGTTCCTGAGGCATTTTCCGCACCCCTGGAACTCTCACAGCCACTCTCCGGCCTGGTGGATGGTAGTATCTCTCTCATCCCCTGCCCCTGCCCCTCCCTGACAGTGGAGACTCCCCTAAGGGGTGCCCCAAGTCCAGCCTTCAGGGGCTTGTCATCCCAAACCACATCTGTTCAAGGGTGCCAGCTGCCCCTCCCACCCATGCCCTCCTTTCTCTCTCTAGACTATGGCATTCTCCCCAAGCACCCGTGGCCGCGAGGGCCTCGACCCCTCCTGTCCCGGGCCCAGCAGCGCAAGCGGGATGGGCCCGACCTTGCTGAGTATTACTACGACGCACACCTATGACCCAAGGCCCCCATAAAGATACTACACATGACAAAGGCTTGGCTTTCCTGGGCTGGGAGTGAGATGGGGACAGGAGGGGTCCATACAGATACATCCACTGCAGTCCAGACAGGAAATGGCACTTTAATAGTTGGGGCCAGGGTGACAGGACCAAGATGGGGCTGGCCTGTGTCAGTCAGGAAGCCTCCCTCCTGCTGGGACAGGGCCTTGCGGCAGCTCCTCCTCCCCACTGAGGTCCTAGGCCTGCCACAGGCCAGCATGCCGGTGAGGTCAGTGGCAGGAGCCACCCAAAGTCCCGCAAATGACGGAGCTGAGAACGGGGTCTTCACCTCCACGTGTTGCCATTTCCTCACTGGAAAGTCCTTGGGAGGTGGCTGGGCTCAGCCTGAGCTCACGGCTTTTTGGTGGGGGTTGGGGCAGGGGCAGGGTGGGCACTTGCAGGTGGCACAGGCTTCATCAAGGCAGGACACGGGCTTCATCAAGGCAGGAGCCAGAGCGCCCGAGCCCTGGCAGGGGAGGTAAGGCCCAGGATGGGGCAGGGCCGTGTGCTCCTGGAACGGACATCCTTCTCTGCCAGAGGCCTGCCCCCCAAGCCCTGCCCCTCCCAATCCCCAGGCAGCCCACTCTGCCCTCCATAGATGAATCTAATCCCATATATTACAATAAACCGCATTTGCTTCTCCCCATTGCCCCACCCTCCCCTACCCTGGGCCAGCAGCCCCCACTTCCTCATCCCCTGGTGGTAGCAGGTGCCCCTCCTCAAGCAGTGCCACATCCTGTCAGCAGCCAGCTGTCCTGGCACTGGCCTGAGGGCCGGGGGATGCAGAGGGCGGGGCTGCACGGCTACTCCAGGTAGATATCTTCTGTGGGGCAGGTGTACTCCACAAACTGCTTGTAGAACTGCTGGAATGCTCTCCTAGAAGCCAGGGGACACACAGATGGCTCAGACCGCCACTGGCAAGGGAGGAATGGGATCCCGACCCAGGGTTTTCCCACCGGAGCCTTGGGGCCTGAATGCGGCTCTGGTTCCTCTGGCCGGGGCCACTTGGCTCTGTTCTCTACAGAATTGCCATTGCATTTCCCAGTAAGATGTCAGCTGAAGACGTGGCTCAGCAGCTACCAAGCCTGGAAGCCACTCCTCAGGCTCGCCCTGCCCTGCCACCCCCCCTCCAGGCCACTGCACTGGGGTCTGGAGATGGTTCTCCAGAGCTGCGGGGGAAACCAAGGGGCAAAGCTGAGCGCCAGGAAGCAGCCCTAGGGCCTGGGATGAGGTGTGCTCCCTCGGGCTGGGTGCTCAGCAGGATGCACACGTACCCCACGGACTCTGCCAGGGCTTTGGTGGAGTCTTCAGACACAAAGACATGGCAGGCAAACCGGTGGTCGGCGGGGTGCTTGGTGATGAACCCAAAGTACCTGCAGGGACAGGTCTGTCTGTGCTGGGACAGGGGCTCGGCCCACACCCAACCACCTGAAGGCTGCAGACCACCCGTGCCTCCTCCACTGCCATCCCACCCCCACTTACTTGTTGTTCTTTGGATGATATCCACAGAAAGAGATGTTTTTTAACTGGAAAAAGTGGCTACATTTATTCCCCTACAGGAGGGAGAAAAGAAGCAAGAGGGCGGTCACCTGGCCTGCAATGAGGGTGAGAGGAGACGGCCTCTTCACTCCAAGTCTTGGGGGAAAGCTGGGGGCCATGGAAGGAAGGGGCTGGGTTGGGAGGAGTCACCTTGGCCTCCTGGGAGTCATCGGCCTTGACGCCTATCTTCACGCCCCGCACGCTGATCTCCAGGACGCAGCTGGAGGGTGGGTTAAAGTGCACGGTGAGCCGGCGGGTGGTGGCAATCTATAGGTGACACACGGAGCCACGTCAGCTGCTGTCTGTTCCTCTGCTGATCCCTCCTGTCCCAGGGCCTGAGCCCTGAGGCCTTTACTGCCTCTAGACACCTGTATTCCTCTGCCCCAGGGAGCATCCAAGGGAGGAGAAGGGAGAGGGCTCAGGTACCTTTTGCATAGCGGCACAGAGGACGTCATTGCCCTTGTGATAGGGAACCTGGACTGAGCCCAGGAACTTCACCCGGAACTGGTCCACCCAGTCACTGTTTTTGGCCAGGGCTGGAAAGCAAGTGTGAATTGAGGAGGGGCAGAAACAGCAGGAGGGAGCTGAGCAGCCAAGCGAAGGAGGGCGGGTGAGGCACAGGGAATGGCAGAGCCCACACAGGCTGCCACAATCCCTGGCTGCCCAACTTGGCCGGGCCTCACTTTGCTCAATCGTGAAAAGGACCTAAAATCACCTCCACTCAGCCCCCCACCTGTCTGGCTAAGATCTGGAGTACACGTTCACCCAGCAGCAAGTCGGGGCAGACAGATGTGGTGGCTGGGGGCACAGGCCAGGCAGGGAACGCTACCTGCCATGTGCTCGGGCTCCTTGGTGACCTCGATGGCGTAATAGGCAGGAAAGACGCCCCGGGCACCGGTGCGCATGTTGTAGGCCTCGTACCAGTAGTCTTCAGCCTGGAGCTCCACTAGCAGAGGGTCATCCACTTCCAGCTCAAGTTCGTCTTCGTGTCGAGGCACAAACCTGTCCCCAGCAAGGACAGGTGAGAAATTCGGCACCAGGGCCTGTCCGGCCAGGCCTACTCTGCGGTCTGGGAGCCACAGCAGCATCGTCATTTCAGTAAACATTTGCAAAAGCATCCTGTGTGCCTGTGGCAGTGCTAACCCCAGGGGAGAGCAAGGTCAAGCAAACATGCGTCTGCCATTGAGGAAACACAGGCCAAGGGAGGGTGCGGGCAGGGACCCTCTAAAATGGAGAGGCTGTGGGAAGCGCAGGCTTTTGTCTAGAGAAGGGTCAGGTGGGGTGTGGGCAGGCATTCTCTTGGTCACCCTCCTGGGTGCCCTGCCCCCGACCAGACTAGGTGCGCAGTCCTGGGATCCCTCACCGTAGCCATCCTCTTTGTCACCATACTCTGAGTCCCTAGAGAGTGGACACTGTCCTCCCAGGGCTGAGTGGATCAACGAATGCTGATGGCAGGGGTTAGGCTGAGGTCATGTAGGGGTGACAAATGGAGGGTGGTGTGTGGCCCAAACTGCTGCGTGGCCAGGCCCAGCCAGCCCATGGCTCTCACCTGAATATGGCCCGGTGGGTCTGCTCCTGCTCCTCCCCATTGATGATGCAGGAGAACAGCCCGAAGGACTCGGCACCTGCAGGTGAGGGGGTGTGGCTGGATGGGAGGTTGCAGCTCTGATCCAGGTTTAGCGGGGCAGGTAGAAGCCTCAGTCCTAACCAGATGGGGCCTGGGGTCGCCTCCCAGAACACTTCGCATTTTGGCTCTGTCCCGCTAGGGAACCCCCACCCCCCAACTGCTTCCCCTTGCTGACTCACTGGAGGAGCGGGAGCGGCCACTCATGAAGACGTTCAGGAACTTCTTGGAGAAATGGACGTCGGGTTCGTCAGGCGTGGAATCCTCGGAGAGGCAGGCAGGGGGCTGGGGCCGGGGGGCCTCCTCATATTCCTCTCCGATGGCCGACTCATAGGGCGAGGAGACAGAGGCACAGTTGTCATAGACGGTGGCCGAGTCACTCTCGTCACTGTAGTCTCCGAAGCACGGCCGCAGGCTCACCAGCTCCAGCTGTGCGTGCTCATCCACCACCAGCGTGTACTTGACCGAGTCGTAGGACAGGGCGCTGGTGTCCGAGCTCAGAGACGCCCGTGGAGGTGGCGGCGGCTCCCCCAGGCTCCCCCGCCACCCTCCGCCTGGGGGCTCAGCCCGCTCTGGGGACGACAGGCAGTCGAAGCCCTCCTCCTCTTCACTGATGGAGGGATGTGGCCGCCCTGCCGTGGAGGGGTAGGCAGCAGGGTCTGGATCGGAGCTGACCGACATCCGGCTCTCAGTGGGCGGCAGGAAGGCGGAGGTGGGCTCTGCAGGGTCTGGGGGCCTCTGCACTGGGGTCAGGTAGATCTCCTCAGTGGCCTCTAGTCGCACATCGGCCTGGTAGTGGATTCGGTCTCGATGCGAGTGGCCCCGACCCCCAGGCGGGGCAGCAGGGGGACCCCCCGGAGGTGCCATCTGGGTGGCTGTGCTGCGGCGGCAAGGGCTGTCGGTGGAGGTGCCCCGGTCTGTGGTGGGGGCGGGGCTGCTCTGGGGGGGCAGCTCATCGCTCAGGCAGATGTGTTCATGTGGCGGCGTCTGCTCCCCTGGAGAGCAGGCAGGTCATGAAGGCAGGGGCTCTGTCCCAACTCCCAGCTGCCTGCACCCGCCACTCTCAGCTTGGTGACACAGAAACCAAGACAAAGCCTCTCTGGGGCCAGTCAACTCACTCACGCTACCACTGATCTCACCCCCTGGATGGGCTTGTGCAGGGATGTGGGTGGACCCGTTTACCTCTACTCAGCCCTTTGGAGACTGCAGGGTTTGCTCTCTGCAGTGGGGACTGAGTCAGGGCAGGCGGAGGTCCAGGTAAGGAAAAGGGCCCTGACTTACCTGTCTTCAGGGGTGAGGATGATCGAGACACCCGATCCTGCCAACTGTGCTTTTTGCCCAGAGAATTATTATTCAGTGTGTCCTGTGCGGGGAACAAAAGGCTCTTGTGATGGAAGTGGTCAACAGTGCCCGGCACAGGGAGGCCCCGGCCCTGCCCCCTCAGGCCATCCCTAGGGCCATTTGCTGTGTTCACCCCGCCTCCACTGTCAAAGGCCTCACTCCCAACTCTCCTCTGGAGCAGGCAGGAAGGGTGGCAAGTCACAGCCAGGCTTGCTGGCTCCGGATGGCCTTCCGCCTTGCTCAGGGAAGCTGGTCAACCCTCAGGGAGATGCTCTTATCACCCTTAACAAAGGTGGTGATGGTCAATGTGTGTGGTGGCAAGAGGGGTAGGAGGTGGGGGAGAAGAGAAGCAGGAGCTCTCTGGAGACACAGTCAGATACCCAGTCCCAGACACTGAGGGTTACTTGGAAAATGCTCAAATCCAGCCCAAGTCAGAGACAGGTGATTCTCTGCTCTGGAGCTTGGGAAGTTATGGCCTAGAAGGGGTGGGAACCTTCTGGTAGAGCCTGGAAAAAGCACAAGGAAGGGTCTCCCCAGCAGCTGGCCTGGGGGACAGGGATGAATCATCCCAGTGACAAATCCATAACAGAGTTTTCCTGCACCCCGCACCACAGTGGCACGTGACTGAGGACTGACAGATGCAGTTGTCAGCAGCCCTCCTTCCTGGGTATCCCGGGCTGCCCATTCTACATTCTCAGCCCCGGGACCCCTCCCCACAATGCCCACACAGGGCTCCCTCCACTCCACGGAGATTCCCTCCCCTGGGAGCTCTCTCCCAAGCCCTCACGTTCCTGAGCCAGGCTGCCAAAAGCCATTCACAGGATCCTGGGAAAGGGACCAAGCCTTTCCCTGCAGCCCCAGCAGCCCCACCTCCCAGGAGCTCCTTCCCTGCACTGCTCCTGATGAGCCTGGAAGACAAAGGGCCACAGCCGGCTCCCCCAACCCTATTCAACTCTCCTTGGCATCCAGCCACCCTCCCAGGGGCCCTAGGCCCCCAACTTAGCCAAGCAGCTCCATCCCCCATTCCTCTCCCCTGCCTTCCGGGAATCCCCAGCTGCCCAGATCTCAAACGGCCTGTGGCCCCTGAGCTCCCCATCCCCACCTCGCCACAATCTCCCATGGCCTCCCCGACGATGACCACTTCGGATGCCCTTTTCTCCAGGCCCTGCTCCTACCCCGCTTTCATCAGGAACCCCATACCCTAAAGGAGAAACCCTGCCACAGCCTGCGGTCCCACACTCCAAACCCTTCGAACCCCTCAGAGCGTCATTCTCTTAATTCCCTACTCCTCTACAAACCCCAGTCCTTTCCTCCTTCAATCCCGCCTCAAGGCTCCAAGCCCGGCCAGCTGGACTTAGCCCTCTTCCTAAGGATGGTTCTGCCCGCTGCTCGGATCCCACCCCCGGGAGCAAGCCACTGCGGCCTCTATGCAGGCGCTGTCCCCAGACACTGGACCCGTGGGTGTCCCCTTCCGCTGCAGCCCCTCTGCGCTCCCCCTCACATCTCCGCGGCGGCCCAGGGCGCCGCCCCCCGCGTTGGCACCTCACCTGAGACCGCGGCACCTGCGGGAAGAGGTTGAGCGTGGTGGGCCGCTTGGGCCGGTACGTGTCCCCGCTGCCCGGGCCCTGGCCCTGGCCTTGGCTCTGGCCCTGGCCGCGGGACGCCGGCTCCTGGCCGGACTCGGCCTTGGGCGGTCCCGCTCCCGACGTCGTCCTCCTCGCGCGCTCCTCGTCGTCGTCCTCCTCGTCGTCCTCGGCCCCGGGAGTGTCCCCCGCCGCGTCGATCAGGTCCATCTGCAGCATCTCGGCCTGCAACCGGCTCCCCGCGCCGCCGCCGCCCGCAGAGAGCAGCCCGGCGCACGGGGGCTGCGTGGCGCACGGAGGGGCGTCAGGGGGCGGGGCCGGGGCGGGGCCGAGGCCGCTTGCACCGCCCCCCTCCCGGGCGAGTCCATTCTGCTGCGCGAAGGGGTCACGAGGCGAGCGGAGCAGGGGCCGCTGGAGACTGGGGCGCTCTCGCCCGCCGGCCGCTAGGAAGCGCGAGGCCGCCGCCTCCCGGCTCCATTCGTGCCTCTGACTGCCTGCACCTCCCCACAGTCCCCACCCCGGACTCCTTGCGCCCTCCCGTTCCCCTGGCAACGGCCGGTGACCTCACTGGGGTTGTAAGCCGAGCCCAGAGTGAAGTCGCCGCTGTTGCTATGGGGACTCAGTGGTCGCCAAGGAGTTCGGGGGGGGGCGGCGGCAAGGGATGGGGGCGGGGGAAATAGTATTTGAAGGCGACTTGAGGAAAACGGGAAAAACTGAGGCTCAGCCAGGCAAGGAACGGCGGAGACCTGAAAGGGATGGGAAGGGGACGCCGAGGGGGAGGGGCGAGCGGGGCCCCCGAACCAAGGCGGTGGAAGCCCCGTCCTAAGCCAGCCGGCCCAGGCCCCTCCAGCCCGAGATCGGCCCTCCACGAGTCTGCCTTGAAGATGCAGAGCCCCATCCTAGCTCCAGTTCTGCCGCCAACTCCCTGGCACCTTGGACAGATCCCCTGACCCTTCAGGCCCCTCATCAGTTGAGGGGGGACAACACTACTGCCTCCCAACCTCCAAGAGAGCTGAGTACTCACTGGAACGTGTGTGAAGCCCGCTGGAGCTTGTCTGAGGCCCCTCAGGGGCACACCTCTGGCCAGTAGTGCCTGGGGGCCCTGCCTAGCTGGGGGGCAACCCTCTCCAAGGCTCTGCTAGTGCAGCTGGGGGAGAGGGCAGGGTGAGAGTCCAGAACAGGTGCCTGACCTTTGAGAAGCTAAGTCAGGGCCCTGAGACCATTCCCCAAATCTAGAGGCCTCTGCCTCTTCCTGGCCTGGCCGGAGAGTGGAAGGTTGGGGTACTGGGGACTAGGGGGTTATCCACACCCCTTGGTTTCCTCTTGCCTGGCAGAGCTTACTGAGTCTATGGGGGTAGCAGGAGGTCAACACAGAGACAGGCACCCCCTCCCCAAGGCATAATGCATGCTCCTATGGTAACCACTCTCCTGACACCATATCTGGCTACCTGCCCTCTTGGGGGCTCAGAGGAGCTCTGGGCTCTAAAACCAACCCCTGTGCTCTGTCCTCCATTTCCTGGCTAGCCAGCCCCTTCTTCCTGTTCTGAAAAGACATAGTTGGGATCCCCATCTGACCGCAGCTCCCCAGGTGCTGGGGACCTCCTGGCAGCATTCAGATCTTTAGGGACAGGAGACAGTCATCTTCCCTAGGACAAAGCCAAGGGCCCAAACCAGCAGCAATGCTGAGCAAACTCCTCAGTGGGGGCCTTTAGGACTAGGGGCCAGAGACGGTCTGGGAGGCCATGCAGTGCCATCTGTCTGGTGTATAGCAGCCAGCAGCCACAGGAGTTATTCCAGGAGTGCCTTGGCTGTTTCTTCCTGCCTCAAAGCACTGCAGATTCTACCAGACTCCACCCTGTCTGCCTCAGGCCCTTTCCAGGGCTGCTCCCAAAAGGATTTAGGGTAGCCCTGAGTCTCCCTTAAGTCTGGTCCTAATTGTGAATGCCCTAGGTCTCAAGACTTCCTACCTCTCTCATCTTGTGGGCAGCTGAAGGAGCTACTTCCTGCCTTAGTCCCCGACAGCGGTAATAATAATAATAATAATAAATAAAATTCTGATTGTACACCCAAGACATGCCAAGCAGTATACCTATGTTTCTTGCACATCATTTCATTTCATGAGGGTGCCAGCACAGACCTGAAACCCTTTATCGATATGGGGATGCCCTTACCCCGTCCCTAGTCTTCCTGCCACCCCACTCAGGAGCTCCTGGGAGCTCACCCTTACCCGTAAGGACAGGGTGTCTCTGCACTGCAAGCTGATGCCACACTCATCAGTGATCTCCGAGAGGTCCTCATCCTCAAACTCCTCCAGGCTGATGTCGTGGGTGAGCCTGGTGGGGACAGGAAGCCAAAGTTACAACTCAGGGGCACTGCTATGCCCGCTCACATCTCCCTGTTACCTCTTTCAGGGGGCAGCCTCTTGAAGGCCGAACACAGCCCCCAGAGGACAGGATTTGGGGTCCATCTGTGTCAATGCAGGGGGTAGTCAGCAGGCAGGGAAAGAGCATGGGGCTCGGGCCAAAAGGCAATCCTCCTAGGGTGGCAGCGGAAGAGGCGGCTCTGGGTTACTCCAGCTCCTCCCTGGGAGTTGTCATTCTGTTGCCAACCAGCAGGCAGTGCTTAGAAGGCCTAACTGGTCAGAGCCTCCTCCCAGGGTCAAGGCAGGTGCCAAGGCCAGTTCACCATGGAGAATCCATGGAGTTGAGAAGAGCAGCAAGCCTGGAGTAGGAGAGCTCCCAGTGCAATCTCTGCAGTAGCAAGACCCGAGGTGCTGGCAGCAGCCTCAAAGGAGGGCCCCACGCCCCAGCTCAGGAAGACTCATGCCCCTTGAGCCCAGGGAACAAGCGAAGGAAAATCTGGTGTGGGTAGTTTCAGCCTATTCCAGAAAGGACTATAGCCTCATGCTGTGCACTTGGTGGTCTCATCTCTTCAACCACAAAATCTTCTCCTTTTCCATCGTAAGGACCCTGAACAGGAGGCTGCACACATGGGGTCAGGAAAAGCCCCAGGTGGAATCAGAGGTGTTATAAGCTCAGGAGACAGCTCAGAGCACCGGGGCACTACAACACTAACCAGCTTCACCAGAACCCCCCTCTCCCTAGGCCAGCCCTGAGTCCCCACCTCAGAATGCAGAGCTGGGCCAGCCACTGCAAGGCAGCCTGTCTCTTGCTCACCTCTAGTCCTGGGCACTCTGCCTGGCTTGCTGGAGGGTAGAACACTTGGGAAGTTGGGAAGAATGTATGAGGCTTTTCCCAGATAAGTCCAAGAAATTGAGGCACAGAGCAAGGGAAACCCACGAGTCCAAGGTCACCCAGAAGAGATGGTGGCTTAGCCCCCAGGGGAACCTAGGAGGCCTAGACTCCCTGCCGCTCGCCTCAATCAGACCAAATAGAGACCCTGAGCTCAATGGAGCTCACCCCAGCTTGGTCTCCACCCCTGCCAGCCCCGGTAGCCCCTACCAGCGCTCCCATTGATCCTCCAACCAGCTGTCATTGTCTGGGCTCGAATCCATCTTCAGTACCAGCTGCATGGAGAGCCCTGCCCGGCAGGGGGGCTGCGGGGCCCCAGGGCTGCCCTCTCATGCCCGGAAGGGTGCGGAGGCCAGGGCTCAGGGCAGGGCTGGGGGCCTCTGGCCTCCACCGCCTGGGCCTGTCTTTCTGCGTCCTGCCCGCTGCAGAAGCCTGGGGAGCTCATTAAAAATAGATAGGCCAGGAGAGGAGGCTGCAGCTGCCGACCCGGGTCCCAGCCCCAGCTCTTCCCAACGCAGCCCTCAGCTGCAGGCAGCTTCCTCCCAGCTGGCCGTTGCGCTGCTGTCTGCTGTCGCTGTGGCCGCCTCCCTCACGGGATCAGGTTACTTCAATCAATGCCACTGGCTCCACCTGCCCTTCCAATGCCCCTGTCGGGGACTGAGGTGGCCCCCCTCCCTGGCCCAGGCTTGTAAGTAGATGGCAGAAATCTAGGATGTTTCCCCCCAAAAGCCAGCCCTTGATTGGCTTTAAAGGGCCAGTGCCCCAGTCAGGGTGCCAGGTGGGAGATGAGGGGGCGCTTCCCAAACACCTCAAGAATGAACACTCCGTTCGCACTGCCATAGGCTCAGCCCTCCGACCTCATCTGGGAGGCTTCTGTGGGCCCAGGATGCATCCAGACTGGATTTGATCTGGGCTGCCTCCTCCTGCAGCCAGGGCTCAAAGCCTTCAGGACCCAGGAAGGCAGGGCCTATGGATGCAGGAGGCGCCAGAGCCACAGCTAAGGGCGGGCCAGTGTTTGGGCCCTTAGAGCAGAGCTGGAAGGGCTGCTGGGTGGTAACGAGCTTCCTGTCCCTTTGGAGTGACATAAACAGAACCTGGAGGCCCCTGGAGGGCACTGCACAGAGGGGTGGGGGATGGGGGCTGGATGGACAAGGTGCCCTGTAGGGTCACTTCTGACTTGCAGCCCAAGGGTGGTGGTTCCCCGGGCCATGGGGAGGGTGTGGCCGGCCAGCTGGGGTGGAACTGGGGAGGAGGGCCTGGCCCAGAAGCCAGAGCAGCCCTCCTGCATCCGTCCAGGACACGGTGGCATCTCTAGCTCAGGGACAGTAACCCAGTGGCCGACACCAAGTAAGTGTTCAATTCACACTGGCTGCCCAGATGGTCACCGAGAAGGCCAGTGGTGCAAAGGGGAGGCCCTGGGACTCAGATGGCATGGGAGAGCTGCAGGACTGCTGACCCAGAGGTGGCCTCAAATGCCCCTGCTCTGTCAGTGACCTCTGCACTTTTTTTTTTTTTTTTTTTTTTTTGAGACAGAGTTTCACTCTGTCACCCAGGCTGGAGAGCAATGGCATGATCTTGGCTCACCACAACCTCTGCCACCTGGGTTCAAGTGATTCTCCTGCCTCAGCCTCCTGAGTAGCTGATATTACAGGTGTGCACCACCACGCTCAGCTAATTTTTATATTTTTAGTAGAGACGGGGTTTCACCATGTTGGCCAGGCTGGTCTTGAACTCCTGACCTCAGGTGATCTGCCTGCCTCAGCTTCCTAAAGTGCTGGGACTGCAGGCATGAGCCAAGGCGCCCGGCCCCCCTGCACATATCTGTGTCTCCTCACACGTGGTTCCTCTTCCTCATTGCCAAGCCCTAGTCCAGCCTCTGCCCTCCCAGATGTCCCCACTGGCCTGTCTGCCTCAGTCTCCCCATGCCTGCACCATCCCACTTCACCTGCCACTATCAGACAATCAGACAAAACTGCCAGAAATGCCATCATCCCTCCCGCCCCACTTGGAACCCTCAAGGCTCTCCGCTAGCAGCAGGCTCCTGTGCCTGCAGACAAGGCCTCCGGCTCCACGCGTAGTCCGCGTGGGCCCTGTGTCAAAACCAGTGCTCAGATGGAGCACATGGCAGACTCTCAAAGCATGCTTGCTGGAAGAGTGCTCAGTTAAGCCCATTCCTCCAGGAAGCCCTCCCAGCCCTTGCATGCGGCTGATGTCACCATCTGCCTGGATGTATAGTAGTGTGTGCAGCAGACAGGGCCAGCCCTCCCTCAGAAACACCCACTTCCCCAACCCTGGTTGCTCCAAAGGTGGCTGGGGCCTGTACACAGCACCCTGACTGATGACCCTATACTGTACCCAGCAGGTGATCAAGACCCCTTCCTCCCCTTGCTCCTGGAGGGCAGAGCTGGCGAGTTCATCCTGCACACACTGGGTGCTCAGCATGAGCCTGCTAGATGTCTGTCAAAGGACAGCCTCCGCCTCCACCTGCTCCTCTCGAACTGCAGGCTGGAGCAGGGCCTGCGGGGTCTGGCTTAGACCTGGGTTAGAGGCTTCTCAGTTCATTTCCACACCTTCAACATCACCTGATATTCCCACTTCCTTGGACAATAGGTCTGGGTGAGGCAAGGACAGCAGCATCTTCTGGTACAGCTGAGGGCAGTGGGCTTTAACTGGGCAATGCTGGAAAGAATACTGGGCTGGGGGTCAGAGAACCCATGGCTGATCCCTGGCCCTACTGGGGTGGGTTAAGGGGGATGATTTGTCTAACTTTTTGGGTGCCTCTCATAAGTAAGGCAGGATGGAAGAATGATCACCGTATCAGGCTTGGAAGCGGGAGGCCTGAAATAAATCCTGACTCTTTCACGTTGAAGCTGCCCCATCCTGGCCCCAACATTTATGCCATGCATCTCTCTTAATCCTCATTGCAACAACCTTGGGAGAGGGTTCATTCCATTTTTCCCATTTTACAGATGAGGAACACTAAGGCTTAGACATAAGGTGCCTTATGCCTCAGTTTCCCACATACAGGATGAAGCCACCAATCCCTGCCCACCCACCTCAGAGGGCTGGTGAGGGTTAGCAGAATGGAGTTTGTGTGAGTAGGAGGTCACTACCCAGGATCCAGGGGGACTGATTGGTCAAAGAGTCCCCTCTGCAAGTCACCCCCCATCCAAGACTCTGCCCTTTCCTCTTTTCCAGGCACCAGATATTCTGGCCTCCCAGCCAAAACCCTGGGGGGTTCCTTTATGGAGAGAAGGCTAAACAGATGCTTGGTCCCTGAAGGCTCATGGAAGGTCAATGTGGGGGAGGAAGGAGGGAAAGGAGGAGGGAGGAAAGGATGGAGGGGAGAAGGAAGGGGAAAAGAGGACGGTTTCCTCCTGTCCTGCTTGATCCACCCTGCTCATGGCAGCCTTAGCACCAGCAGGCCTCCAAACTGAATCCTACAGCCCTCCACAGGCCGGCCTCCCTCACCTCTGGGTCTGGAAGTTTCAGCAGCCTCCTGTAGAAGCAGCCCCTGCCCACCCTTCAGACCTGCTTGTCTATCCTGGGTGCTGTGATCCTTCAGACGTCATCCATATTAACGTTTGGTGGCTCTGAGCCATGAGTTTGGTCTCTGGAGACCACCCTGACCTTTCTACGTGAGGCCCCTGTTCCTGCATTCACCTGATTCCTCCTACCCTGCTGCCTCAGTCCTTGCTTTTGGCCCTGCCGGCTCCTCACAGTTCTGGCCATGCCAGCCCCTGCTCCCACCCCACCCTGAACTGTGCTTTCCTAAATGGCCCTGAACAAACATGCCTTTTGTGTTCTGATGTTGGTTTCCGGCCTTTTTCCCCTGCCTTGCTGGGTCGCATTTCTACCGACCGCAGTCCTGCCCTTTCTGATGGACTATTTCAGCTCAGTAGTAGGCTGAGTTAGAAGTGTATGTAAAGTAAGGGTTAAGTGGTAAAGTGCTGAGGCTTTAGCTGAGCAAGGCCGAATCTGAGCCAGGCATTGGCTGTTTGGATGCCATTCTTTGGCCTTTGCATTCCTGGCTGCACTGTGGTGAGGTAAGGATGCCAACTGATTGACCTTGGGTCCTGGCCACAATGCCCCACAGGCCTCTCTTGTGACAGAGGGCCCGTGTGGTCCAGGGGTCCAGCCTGCCTCTCTGCAGCCCTCTAAGTGCTGAGAACGAAGCTGGCTCCCAATGAGTTATCAAGACACCTGTTGACTGGCTGCTCAACCCTATGTGGGTTCCCCATTTCCCTCTGGTTCCTCTACCAGCCACTCTCCACCAGGCAATGACAGCAAAGCTGACCCTGAAATACAAATCTGGTCTGGTCCCTCTTCCCCAGCTCAGAGCCCTTTAATAGCTTCTTCAGGTCCTTAGGGGAAGGGCCCCAAATTCTCATCTGTGGCCTGAAGGCTCTGTAAAGCCTCCTTTCCCTCCAACCAGCATCATTTCCCCTCAATCCTCCCACCTCCCGCCTTTATCTCTTCCCCCAGTAACGCAGCTCCCAAAGCAGTAGCATGGTCTCCTCTGCAAGCCTTCTCTGACCTCTGGGACCAAGCCAAACCGCCCTGCTATGGGCTCTCGGAGTCCCTCCTGGCTGTGGTTCCGAATCACTGTAATTTTACCTTTGGGTTATGTGGCCCGTGGTGGCCTCCCCTTGGAGTCAGTTAATCCATATGGGTGGGATCATATCTGTTTCGATCAACATGTGTGGTGCCTAATAGGTACTTAACAAATGCTGAATGAATTAACCACAGGTGTCCCGGGGCTCTCTGGATTTTTGCCTTGGAAATCTCTGTCAGTCCACTTTTCAAATCAACTTCCTGTGTTCCCACCTACACCGGAGTCTGGACTAGGATGTCAGGTCCTCCGGGAAGATGGCACTGGCTGAAATGGTGGGGTGGGGATGAGCCAGGTCCAGCATCCCTCTCAGGCCCTGTCTCTACCCGCACCACCCGGCTCTGGGTGAACATGGGGTTGGGCTGGGTTTGTTCTTTGGGTCGGAACTCCCTTCCTGACCACCTCCATACGGGGACGGCGGTCATCTCCAACGAAAACTGAATCCAACCAAAGAAATGAGCCCCGAGGGACAGCCCCACTTGGGGTATAACGTGTTTGATCTGTTTAAACATCTTCGTGACGATACGTTGCAAGAACTCTGGGATCCAGTGATTCGACTTTTGGGAAACGGCTTCGAGGAAACAATCCCACATTGTTTGGAGAAGAACCGGGACACACAGGATGTTCCTTCCTCATCATAGCAAACAACTGAAAACACCTGCGTCGCCAGCACCGGGGGCTGGTTCCACCGTCACCATCAGTGGACGGAATGTGATGCAGTCTTTTGGAATGAACATTATAAAGTCTGCGTATTAAGGTGCAAAACGGCAACAAACAGAATGAGCAAAAAGACAGAATATATGATCCACTGGTCTCCCCAGGATGAATCGCACACAGGAAGAAACACTCACATGGACACTGAGTTGTGAGATGGGGTAGAATCTGGGGCGCTGTTTTCTCCTTTGCTCTCCTTCACAGACTTTCATCCTGGGCCATGCCAGCCTAGCGTGGGCTCCCTGTCTGCTGCTGGGCTGCCTGCCCTCCCCAGAGCTGTGAGTTTCCTGAGGGCGGGGCCATCATACTCACCTGGGCACTGACTCCCTACCTTCGCTCCTATCTATGCACAAAGCCCAAGACCCTGCATACCCTAGGTGCTAAATCAGTGCCTATTAAAGAGGCACTGCAAGCACCATGACAGCAGGAGCCACAAGCTCTCCACTGGCATCTCCAGTGGTGGAACAAGGCAAGGCACTCAGAGATGTGCCTGCTATTTTGGAATGAATACAAGAGTGGGGCCAGGGAACAAAGATGGCATCGTAGAATGGTTAAGAACTACGTGTAGATGGTGGCTGTGACCCAATTTGTGGGAACCATGGGGGCCCCGGGTTAGAAGTGGGTTGTGGCTCATTTCCAGCAATCCAGAGACGAACTTTGAAGCTCTGCCATCAGCGACCTGGGGTTGAAATTCTGCCCTGGCCACTGCCAGGCTGTGTGAGGCAAGTCAACATTCTCTGCCCCCACATCCAAGGTCCATCAGGGCCAGGCCAGGGCAGTCCTGGGCATGAGGCAGCTCCGGCAGCACCTCCTCATCTCCAGCAAAACATGGTTGGCTGAATAGGCCACTGGTCGGCCATCTTCCTGCCCTCTGCTCAGTCTCCCTGGAAAGTGATGTCTTCTTTGAGGCTTCAGTGGCCATCCCTCCACATTCAGACTCCCAGGGTCTTTGGCCCCAGCCCTATCCTCTCCCCTGAGCTCCAGACCCAAAACCAACTGACTGTATGAATCCTCCAATTGGGTCCTCCAATGATCCCCAGTCTCAAATTCAGCAGGTCCCCACATGATTTTCGCACGCTGCCCACCACCCCTCTGGTCTCCCACTGGACACCCCACCCACCAAGAAGCCCCAGCCTCATCCTAGACTCCTGCCTCTCCACTCCCTATTCCTCACCAAGTGGGCTAATCTGCCCCCTAACTCTTCCTCACACCCTGAACCTGTCCCTTCTTTTTACCAGCAGGATGGCTAGGCCCCCGGCCACACTCTACCCAGCAGCCAGGTGATCCTCCTAGAGCAAGCTTGCCTAACCCCTGGCCCATGGGTGCACGAGCCCCGGGATGGCTCTGAATGCGGCCCAACACAAATTCGTAAACTTTCTTGATACATTATGAGATGTTTTTGTGATTTTTTTGTTTTTGTTTCTTAGCTCATCAGATATCTTTAGTGTTAGTGTATTTTACATGTGGCCCAAGACAATTCTTCTTCTTCCAATGTGGCCCAGGGAAGCCAAAAGATTGGACGCCCCTGTCCTAGAGGATCCGTCCGACCCTGTCATTCCCTGCCTAACCCCCTGCCGGCTCCTCTGTCAGTGAAGAGGTCAGCGTCCTCACATGGCCTACAAGTTCCTGCACATCCTGCTCTCCACCCTCCCGCCAGACTGCGCACCAGGCACCCTGCCCACGGCTCTGGTCTCAGCCCTTCACTCCAGTGACACCCTTGGGTGATATTTATGCGTCTACCAGGCCTAAGCTGAAATGTCCCTGCCTCTGGGGGGCCTGTCCTGACCCGCTGAGCCTGGGTCCCTTGACCTGAGCCATCATCACACCCACCAGCCCATCTGTAAAGCCGTCTGTCCATTTGTCTGTCGTCCTTCTACACCACCACCAGCATGATGACCAGGCCCACGTCTGGGCCTTTGCAGTGTTTCCCTGGTGACCTAGGCAAAGTGCAAACGTTTGTTGAGTGATGAAGGAAGAAGCCTCTCGGTGGCCTCATCTCTCATCCCTGAGGCAGGGTGGTGGGGCAGATGGAAACCATCCAGGCAGCCATGGCCCCGCTCTGTCCCAGCTTCACCACTAATTTGCTGTGTGCTCTTGGGGGAGCACTCGCTCTGTCTTGTTTCTTCATAAGGGGAGGGAGCCGGTTGGATGACCTGGTCTCTAAGGTCTCTCTCTGATCCAAGATTCCCCTTCTACACACCACAGACAGGCCGCTCGCTCCATTCCTGCCCATGAAACCCCCTTTGTCTCTACTGTTCCTCCCATGTGAACTGTCCCTCTGTCCCTCCTCTTTGTCCCACCTACCCAGTGCCAGTGTTTCCACTGTGTAAATTTCTAAATTCTCTTTTCTAGAGTTTTCTTTATAATGAACATGTATCACTTCAATTTTGAATTTTCTTTTATTATTTTGTAAGACACAGAAGTAACCTATGCTCATGATAAAATAAGAAGTCAAATACAGGTGAACAGCCCTAATCCAAAAGCCTGAAATCTGAAATGCTCTAAAATCCTAAATGCTTGCGACCAACACAACAGCACAGGCGGTAAATTCACACCTGACTCCACGTGACAGGTGCAATCCAAACTTTGTTTCATGCACAAAATTATTTAAACTATTATATAAAATTACCTTTAGGCTATATGTGTAAGATATATAAGAAAAAAACAATTTCATGTTTAGACTTGGATTCCCACCCCCAAGCTATTTCATTATGCATATGCAAATATTCCAAAATCCAAAAGAAATTAGAAATCTGAAATGTTTCTGGTCCAAAGCATGTCAGATAAGGCATACTCAACCTGTAAAAGTATGACACTGGGCGCGGTGGCTCATGCCTGTAATCCCAGCACTTTGGGAGGCTGAGGCAGGTGGATAACCTGAGGTCAGGAGTTTGAGACCAGCCTGGCCAACATGGTGAAACTCCATCTCTACTAAAAATACAAAAATTAGCCAAGTGTGGTGGCGGGCACCTGTAATCCCAGCTACTTGGGAGGCTAAGGCAGGAGAATCGCTTGAACTCGGAATACAGAGGTTGCAGTGAGCCAAGATCATGCCGCTGCACTCCAGCCTGGGCGACAGAGCGAGACTCCATCCCAAAAAAAAAAAAAAAGGATGTAAAATACGAAGCGAAAATCCCTCGCCCCATACCACACCCAAAGGTGACCAACCACTATAACCAGCTGGCGCATTTCTATAATCAGAACAAAAATCAACACGTATTTATTTCAGCCAACACCAACAAACGAATGCTCCCACTCTTTCAGGTCAGGCCCACATGCTCACCCCTCCACACACGCTCCTCCAGTACTCCAGGGCTCTTTCTTTTTGAGGTGGCTCTGACATCAGACTGCCTACCACTTACAAGCTCTGCCACTTACCTAACCTCCCTCTGCCTCAGTTTCTTCATGCAAGTGTGGATAATAACAACGCTCTGTTGATACAGTTATTGCGAGGAGTAAATAGTCTTGCACATAGGAAGCTCTTAGAATGGTGCCTGGGTGAACTGAGTGCCTTCCAAATGTCAGCGCTTACCACTGTTATTAACTATCCTGTGCTGAGCAACAGGGATACCAAAGTTTGGGTACAGAACCCCTGTGTCTTCTGGGAGCTGACAGTGGCACCGGGGGTCAAGGCACCTGCGTGCGTGTGCACACACACAGCCCTGCCTACAGGCGGCTCTCCTCAGCCCTTAAAACACTCAACACATGTTATCTCATCTGATTCTTAGGATCATCCTGAGCAGGGGCCAGTGCTGGCATCTCAGAGGCTCAGAGGGCTTAAATGCCCAGTGTCAGGGCACACAGCTAAGAAGGGCCAGCCAGGATCCAAACCCAGGCCAGCTGGATCCATGACTCCACCAAAGAGCCACAAGAAAGCACTACCCACCCACCCAGGGTTAAGTGGAGCCCAGCCAAGCACAGTGAGAGGCGGGCCAGGAGAAAGGGCAGCGGGGGCTTCAGGAGCAGTGGGGCAGGCCAGCAGGGCCTGAGACACTGACGTTTATTATTCCCACGTGCTGGCCTTGTCTCCGCAGCCAGGCCACCATGTCCCAGAGGGCTGGCCCACGCCTCAACCTCGTGGCCTACTGCCACCCTCGTCCCATGTGCCGCAGAGCTGGCCACACATTCACTGGCTGGTGTCTGCTTCCTCAGCTCCTCTCACTAAAGCATCCATGACACCTGGGGAAGCAGGTTGAGGAGGAAAAGCTACCCGCTGGGCCAGAGGCAGGGCCGGGAGGTAGAGAGGATTGAACACGCACAGACCTGGGTCCCGGTGTGGCCTTAGCCTCTGACTATTTTGGAGTCCCCAGATGAGCCATCCTGCCTTTGTTAATCTCAATCACCTCATCTATAAAATGGGCAGACTGTTACCCTCTCTTGGGGCAGTTATGAGGGTTAAGGGAGGGGCCTTGGGAAGATGCTCTGGACAGCAGCGAGCCGTAGTGTTGTCTGCGAGTGTGGGGGCTGACACACTTGTTGAACACTGACCTGATGTGCTTTTTCTCTTTTCCAGGCAAGAATCAATATTAATGAGCCCACTTAACAGATGGCACCCAGAGAGGACAAAAACCTGCCTGAGTAATGCAGTTAGAAAGTAGTAGAGCTAGGATTTGAACCCAGGTCCCTCTAAGCCCCATGTGCTTCCACTGTAGAGGCCTCCAGGTGAGGAGGCAGTATTTGCATGGAGGCCTCATGTGCCATGCCAGGTGGAGTCTCAGACCTCAGCCTGTGAGTCTAAGGCATTATCAGAGAGCTGCAGCCCTGGAGCCTTCAGGCCCGGCCTCCTCCATCTGGCTCCCTCTGATCCTCCCGGCTCAGCTCACGGCCTCGGGGAAGGTTTCTGGGTTTGATGATGCCATTAGAGATCCCCAGGGGTCTCTGCCCACCTGAGGACCTGGGAGCCAGTGACCCCTTGCTCCCAGGAGGGGCTGGCGTCAATAGCCCAGCTGGAGCCTGGCTGGGTGGTGCCCCAGGAGAGGCGAAGGCGCCAGTTCTTGAGATGGGGAAACAATGAGGTATGTCTAAGCCTCCCTCTCTAGGCCCGGAGCAGTGACTTCGGCCTCTTCCTCCCCACCAACTAGGGATCAGAATTATGGGGGAGGTACATCTGTTCCTCCTCCACACAACACTCACCCTTCACTTCTCTGAAATGCAACGGGCCTAACACCAGATTGGGGGGTAGGGGTGGTGGAATGGGAGCTCAGGTCAGGGTTCTGGGTATTTACCCCAGCAGGGATCTCCCTCCACACCCTCGCTGGCCCTGGCTACTCCCGAGCCGACTTCCCTTCCCACAGCCAGGCCTAGGATTCCCCAGGTTGAGGCTGAGCCTTCAAGCGCCTGCCCTGAGAGACACACCTGCCCAGGTCGGTGCTGCCCAATCCAGAGGGGCCTGGCGGCCAGGCCTGGCAGGTAGGCCCATCTGGGCAGGCAGGGCTTGGGGAGGGGCCCAAGACATCCTCCTCCCAGCACCAACAACGTCGTTGCCCCAGGAAACTGCGACCCCCGCCCCTGCAGGCTGTTCCCAGCTCTATTCAGAAACCTCCGAACTGGGCACAGGCTAAGATGCAGCTTGCCTGCCCGCTCCGGGATCGCCCCAACCCCAGACCCTGCCGCAGCCCGGAGGTCGGGGAGAAGGCGGCCTCCGAGCCCCCTCCTCCAATTCCAGCGCAGACCTCCCAGCCTAGGACAAGGCATGGCGGAGGGAATAGCCTCATGAACATGCAGCGGCTACCAGTCCGGACTTGAGGCTGGCGGGGCTTCTTGGGGGGCGGGGTGGGGCTCTGTCCCGGGAAGAGACCCCATTCCCACTCTGCCCTCTCGTTCCCGGGTTCCCGAGGTTCTGGGGTGGGGGGCGGGCAGGGCAGCCCAGGCGAATCAGTCCCGGCTGAAGGGCGAGGCGCGCGGCGGCTGGGGACTCTCACCTGAAATTGGGAGGTGACGCGATGTGCAGCCCCAGGAACGGGGAGGCGGCGGGCGGGGACGCGGCCCCCCCGCCCAGGCCGCCGCTTTCTCGCTCCGCCATTCTCGGGCACAGCCCTGGCCATCCGGGCGGAGCGCGGCGCGGAGGAGGCGGCGGCTGCGAAGGAGGCGGAGGCGCGGCGAGGGGGCAGCCTCCGCCGCAGGGCTCGGGCTAGGCGGGCGCGGCGGGCGCACCTGTGTCTGGCAGGGCGCGGCACCGCACCGCGCACGGCTCGCGGGACTGGCGAGAGCGCCCCGCGCGCGCCCCCGGGCCCCGGCCGGGGTCTCGCGCGCCCCGCCCCGGCCCCGCCCCCACCCTCCAGCCCCGCCCCCGGAGATGGCGCTCTCCGCGGTGCTGAAGCCACGGCCCCTGCGGCCCTGGGCTTGGCTCAGCCCCGCCCTAAATCCGACACCGACTCTCCTCCACCCCGTGGCCGGTGTGGGCCTTATCCCTCCGGGTGGGCTTAGTGCCTGGGTATCAGATGACTAATGGCAGGACTCTGGACCCCAAGATCCAGGTTGGCTCCCCGCAGCAGAGACCAAGAAGGCAGACGGAAAAGGAGGGTCGTGGAGGAAGGCAGAGAAAGGAGAGGATGTCAGTGGGCTCTTATAGCGTACAGGTTTGGAGTCAGGTGGTGTGAATTCACTGGCTCCACAAGTGACTGGACAGTGGGGCCTTGCATTAGTGACTTCAGAGCACTAAGGTTTGGTCTTCTCATCTGCGAAATGGAACAATAACGGTCCCTCTCATGGTTGTTGTGAGAATGTAACGTAACACAAATGTGTTGCCACTGAGACCCGGAAACACTCCACCTCCTGTGCTGGGATCCAGGCCTCACCCCAGTCCTGTCCCTTTACCTTGAGGGGACCCTCCCAAAGACTCTCCCTAGAGGCTGTCCTCTCTAAAGATTGACCCAAACCTCTCTTCAGCCCCAAGCAGCTACTCGTGGTGAATTGAGCCATCCGGGCTTCTCAGTCTCTCGCCAGGACCTTCCCAGCGTTCTTTTTAGCGCCTCAACTTCATTTCCTGCAAAGCACCCCTCTTCTGCACCCACACACACACATTCTAAGACTTGGGGCCTTTCCCTCTGCTCCCACTGTTGACTTCTTGGGGTCATTTTGGTTGTTTCTGTTCCCTCTGGCACCTCCATCCCTGCTAGTCTTTGGCCATGGTTTCTTCCTCATTGTCTTTCCCCTAAGAGGGTGTTAAGCGTGGACTTTCCAGCCTTCAAGGCCCTGTGTTTCCCGATTGAGTTATTTCACAGAGTATGGACTGCCAAGGCTAGGGCCCTAGCTTTGGTGGATCATAGAGCCTCTGGCCAAACCTCATTGGCTTCTCTGGTCCCTCAAGAGAACGCTGGAGACCCTGTCCCCAGGGCAGGACGGGGCAGAAAACGTGCAAACTGTGCCACAACTCGTGGAATCCTATTTGCAAATCTGGACCGCCAACCAGTCATGCTGGCCCCTTTCCTTCAGTGCAGCACCTAGTAAGGAGTTGGAGGCACCTGCCCTGCAGAAGGCAACCCCCAACCTCCAGCCTTGAGAATATCCCAGGACCTAGAGCCAAAGGTCATGGCTGCTTCTCTTTTCCCTACCCCTGGGGCCCAGAGGGGTGGCCACTACTTTCTCAGCTTTCGGCTCAGGCCCCTTTCACTGGGCCTTCACGGTAACCATCTGCTGCCATGGCACCTGGCTTTTCCTCTCAGGAAAGTAGTCCTGCCATCATGGCTACTAATCGTTCCTTAGAATGCGGACTTGCCTCAGCTATGGAACATTCTCAGCAGGTCAGGGGTGTATGTAAAGGACAACTCCCTCTTCCAGAACTTTTTGCTCAAGACAAAGATACCTTAGATCCAAAGGTCAACCCAAAGCCATTATTAGAGAGAAGCCAGGAGAAGGGCAAGAGGGAAAGGTAGGCCCAGGTCTTGGTAGGAAGGAGGCCAGCAGGAGCTTCAGAGCAGAGAGAATGAGACAAGTCCCCAAGGCAGGTTCCTCCCCTTTCCTCCTTTCTCACTCTGTGCAGGCCAAACTGTGATATTCTTGGCCTTTGCCTGGACCTCTTCCCACAAAGTTGGGGTGTGAGCTAATAAAGCCTTCAGTCCAAGGCTAGCATCCCCTAGCATGGAAGCAGAGCACACTGCACAGAAAGGTGCCATTCTCTGGCCGGGGGGCAGGAGACAAAGCCAGCATCCAGGCACTCTAGGCTTGGCTGTGGGCAGATCTCAACCACCTAGTCACAGCCAGAGAGTCTGCATCCCCTACTCACAGCTCACCCCTGGGCTGCAGCTTAAGTGGCTGCACTGAATTAAAGGATGGATTGAGGGCCTGGAGAAGGCCCTGCACTGACTGACCCCCAGCCTGGGGGTGTTTAAGTGGGCTGCGAGGCTGGGTGGCACTGCAGGATGGCACTCAGGACCCTCACTCTGGGCCCAGAGTGCTCTGTACTATTCTGGCCAGTTGACCCCCAACTCTTGACCAAGCTCTGGACCAACTCTTGACCAAGCTGCCCCAGTCTGCTCTGGCTGCTTCCCTTCCTAAGGAGGAATAGGAGACTCCTGACTCCCACAGAACCAAGATGGGGTGACCGATAGCTTCATTCAGGCTCAGCCTTACCAAAACCCTGGTTTCCAGACCTCCCACAAGATTGACGACAGCACAACCTTACTCAGACAGGTCAGACATTTATAAAACAAGTGAATATTCACAAACAAACTATGGGAGAAACACACTTTCCCAGCAATAGAAAATCTCTATAAAGTGCATTTTGCCCGCAACCATCTCTTCCCCATGCTGACCCTTAGGTCAGGATTTGGGGCACTGTTCGGAGGGAGCCCTCAGGGCCACCTGAGCTGGGAGAAGGGAGGCATGAAGCCACTGTGGAGCTCCAGGCTACTGGACATACCCTCTCCACCCTGCCCCTCCCTCCTGGCTCCAGGAGTACACTGCCTCCAGGAGTGCACTGACAGGTTGATCTGGGAACGGGCTGGCCTGCCAGGGATGGTGGAGAAGTAGGGGGAGGTGGTTCTGCCAACCTGTACCTTAGGAGACAGCCAGCATCAGACAGGCAGGAAAAGAAATCATCCTGCTACCTGAAGGCACTGCTAGTGAATACTGAATCTGGGCCTCAGCCTTTGGCCTTCCCACGGTCTCAGATTTGTCCTTCCAGGTTTGCTTTACTCTCTTTCTGGCAATGGCCCCTGATACTCTTTCCTCTCGGCTGGGGCTGAGGGAACAGGGAAGCCCCCAACCCAACGCTCTGAATGCACACCATCCCCTGTGCCCTGCTCCCCTCCAATGATGATGGGACATTTCTAGTGAGGGTGACATACATACAACAGTTGGGCTCTAAAGGCAGCTCTCTGGCTGAGAGAACCTGAGGATATCTCAGGAAGAAGCCTGTCAGTGTGGTGGACAGCTACAGGAGATGGGTCTGGCCCCAGGGTTCTGGTCCAAGGACAGAGGACAGTGAGGGATCGGGCTGGGGCCAAAAGAATTAACAGATCTGAGGCTAGGAAAGGTCACAGGGGAGGTAGAAAGGAAATGGCCCAAAGGCCAGCTTAATGATACATGTGAGGACAAAAATCCAAACAGGAATCAGCCTCATAGCCACACACACACACACACACACACATACCACATACACACACACACTCTTCGTGGCTCAAGTGCAGGCCACAGGGTGGAAGGAAGACTTGCTCTCGTTGGCCACTATTGTCCTTTCCATGACATCTTTCTCAACGCAGGCCTTTGGCAGTGGGAAGGAAGAGGTGGGAGGCACAGGCCACTCCTGGAATGCGAGGGTTGGCTTCTCTGGGTCAAACCTCCCACCTACTGCTCCTGGAAGGGATGGTGTGCTGGGTGTAATCTCTGCTCGGACTTTTGCCAACTGCCCCTGGCAGTCCCCATCCCTGAGTCCCTCCACCTGAGTCCTTGGAGCTCAGCTACTGGGAGAGCTGACACGGCAGTCTGGACGCTGACAAGTCCAGGGTAGGCCCTGGAAGCCAACAGAACAAAGACTAGAATGGTTTCCCTGGCTGGGTGTCAGCTGTCCTCACTGGCAGCACTGTGGTGGTGCCTTGGAGTGTGGCCAGAGAAACCAGGGGACCTTATGCCACTGGAACCTGGGCTCCTCCTGGTAGAGTGACTGAGTTTGACCCTGGCCCCTCCACAGCTCCTGCGTAAGCTCTGAGGCTGGCTCTCAGCTTCTGGGAAAGGAACCGTGACAGCTGGGATTCTAACTTAGGTTCTAAATCCTGAAAAGGTAGCTGTGCTGTCTTAGGCTCCTATTACAGTACCAGGCATATCCCACACCAGTCAGGTATCTGCATGTACTTCTGTAGGGTGGTGGAAACTTTTTAGATCTGTCTATGGCCTCACATGCTCAGTCCCAGATGCCCAAGGAAGGGCCTGGGACTGAGCCCAGTAGCAGAGAATTTTAAAATAAGAAAGAGAGGCCAGGTGGCTACGTCTGGACAGCATCCATCCACTCTGGCCTGCTCAGCCTCCAAGTCAGAAAGCAGGAACTCAGCAGGGCTCTGGCTGCCTCCAGAATCCCATGCTTTGGACAACAGCCAGAACTGCTGCCCTCCTGCTCCACAGTCTGACGTGAGGAGGGAGGGAAGGAGGTCTAGGGAGGCAGATGCCAGAATCCCTGCTAGGGTCCTACCACTAGGTTCTGTTCAGACAAGGCAGCTGGCTTGCAGGGACAGGTCTCGGCTGAAAGTCACTGCCATAACCTCGAGTCTTGTGTCTGGAGGCCGGGAAACAGCACTGGTGTGCTACAGGTACTCTCCTAGCCCAGGCAACATTCAGAATCACGAGTGTCAACAGATGCATGCACACGCAAACAGGCACACCACTCCCTCCTCTGCACACGCGCATACACACACACACATGCTCGCTCTCTCTCTGCCCGGTGATCAGCTTCTCTGCAGGTTGTACTCTGCTGCCGCGGTGGCTGCTTGGGCACCCAGGCTTTGCTCACGGAGCAAGGGCTCTGCAGCTGGAAGAGAAAAACAAGTGCAAAAGGAGCATTCAGGAGGCTGCTCAGTTGCCCAGGGACACAAGCTCCTCTGGCTGCTTCTCCGGGGACACTCAGAGTGGGAACTGGGAAGAACTGAAAGAGTGAGCTGAAAGGGCCATGGTACCTGGGCACAGGTTGTTGCTGGGATGCCACTGGGATGAGAGAATACTGCCCCTCCGAAGTGCTGATGCAGGACAAGCTCCCCACTGCAGGCCCTCCACCCAGGGCTGCGGGCAGTAGAGGAGGAGGAGGAGGAGAAGGCTATGTGAGAGTCACGTGAAGCCTTGGGGGATACTTGCTCAGATATGACAAGGGCAGCTTCTGAATCAAGGCACAGCAGCTGCTGCCAGAGATGGAGAATCAGGAAAAAATGGCTGGAAGAGAAGCCCACTGGGACCAGTAATTTTGAAGAGTAAGGCAATGACTGAGTTTAGAATCAGCAGGTGAGCACATTTCCACATATAGATGAAAGCACCCTGGCACAGTGCTGGAAGATTGTGGGGGCAGGAGGGAGAGAGGAGACACAAGGATGACTCATTTTAAAGATTTATGACATCCGGAATCTGGGGCAAAGAGAAGAAACAGCTTCATCCCTGATAACAAAGGAAGGACAGGGTGTGCCTGTCACAATGCTGGGTTATCTGTTTAAATAGGTTTAGTGTGTCTGAGAGTCTACAGAGACACACAGCGTCCCATTAAAAGTTTGTGCAGTTTAAATGTGGGTGAGGTAGGTAATAAGTAGGCTTGCTAAGCCTGCCGTGGGTCAGGTACTATACACTTGTGCTACGGCTGAATTCTGCCCCCCACAAAATTTTTATATTGAAGTCCTAACTCCCAGTACCCCAGAAGGTGACTGTATTTGGAGACAGGGTCTTTACAGAGGTAATTAAGTTAAATGAGGTCATTAGTGCGGGCCCTAATCCAATATGACTGGTGTCCTTAAAGGAAGAGGAAATTTAGACCCAAACAGTACAGAAGGAAGACCATGTGAAGATATACGGAGAAGATGGCTGCTTATAAACCACAGAGAGGAGCCTCAGAAGAAAAGAAGCCAACCCTGGCAACATTTTGATCTCAGACTTCTAGCCTCCAAAACAGTGAGAGGACAGATTTCTGTTGATTAAGCCACCCAGTCTGTGGTACTTTGTCATGGCAGCCTGAGCAGACTAACAAACTTGAGATCCCAGTAACCTTGAAGCTTGCCCTCCATTTTTGTTGAGAAAACAGAAACCAGAGAGGAGAAGGAACTTGCCCAGGACAACAGCATTCATAAGTGGCAGAGCCAAGAAGGAAATCCACATCTGTCTGATTCTCAAATCTGTATTTTTACCAGCAAATAATCTCTATATGATAGTATTGCTCATTAAGACTTTTGGGGAAGACTTTTAGAAGAAATTCAACATGGCAGCATGAAGACTAATATCCAACAGACATACATGTGAGTTAAGCTGTTATTCAAAAAGGGAACATGCTCTTAAAGTCAAAGACATTGGAGGCAAGGATTCAGTATTAGTCTTCTGACACATGCGATGCTTTTAAGGCCACATACTAAATCTGAAGCAGATTTTATCTGATGATAATTTATCTGGAAGCTGGGCAAAATAAAGAGCAGACATAAGAGTGGGTACCTGTATAGGTCAGTACTGTGTCTTATTCTTTTTTTTTTTTTTTTGAGACAGAGTTTCACTCTCGTCACCTAGGCTGGAGTGCAATGGCGCGATCTTGGCTCACTGCAACTTCCGCCTTCCGGGTTCAAGCGATTCTCCTGCCTCAGCCTCCTGAGTAGCTAGGATTACAGGCATGCACCACCACACCCAGTTAATTTTGTATTTTTAGTAGAGATGGGGTTTCTCCATGTCAGTCAGGCTGGTCTCGAACTCCTGACCTCAGGTGATCCACCCACTTTGGCCTCCCTAAGTGCTGGGATTACAGGCGTGAGCCATCGAGCCTGGCCTTTTTTTTTTTTAAATAGACAGAGTCTTGCTCTATTGTCCAGGCTAGAGTGCAGTGGTGTGATCTTGGCTCACTGCAACCTCTGCCTCCCAGATTGAAGCAATTCTCCTGCCTCGCCTCCCGAGTAGCTGGGACTACAGACACCCACCACCACACCTGACTAATTTTTGTATTTTAGTAGAGATGGGGTTTCACTATGTTGCCCAGGCTGGTCTTGAACTCCTGATCTCAGGTGATCTGCCCACCTTGGCCTGCCAAAGTGCTGGGATTACAGGCATGAGCCACCGCACCTGGTTCTGTGTTTTATTCTTTAACATGTGTGTTATTTTCAATAATTTTTCCCTTTAAGCTTGTACTATAATAAGCTAGCCATTTTTTTTTTGCAAATAAATGTATGTATTATTAAGGTGTACATGTGTTTATTGAAATATGCTGATTTTGAGTGTATACTCCACACACAGGGCTCTCTCTGGCCCCTGTTGTTAAACTAAAGAGATGGCTATTCTTCTGAAATAGAAAACTCAGGATTACAGGATATACCAAAAAAGGTCCTCGTTACCCAACACCTCCATTTTTTTGTGTGTGTTTTATCCATTTTCAGGGATGGGGGAAGATAAAGAGTGCATGAAGACTCCTTAGAATAACTGCTATTAATCTGGGGTTCCTGGGCCTTAAGGAGTCCAAGGATAGGCTTTGGGGCAGTCCATGGAGCCTCTGGAGTGATGTGCACATTCCTCTCTGTGTGTGAACATATGCAGTTTTCTGGGTATGGGTTCCATCCTCCATCAGACTTTCCAAAGTGGGGAGTAACCCAAACAGGGTTTAAGAACCAATGTCTAAGCTTAGAAGATAAGGGGGTGAGGTATAGTCAGGTGGATATAATAACAATTCAGACATATGTTGACTTCAGCACCAGTTAGTTTTGGGCACGCTAATGAAGGGAGGTGGCAGTGTCCTGGCCTCAGATAAGCCCTAGTCACCCAAGTCCCTCTATGATGGTTTCAAATCTACCAACGCAGAAAACCAATGTTTAGAAGAACCAGCTTGGCCTTGCCTGCAAAGCTAGTCAAAGGCCTATTCCACTAGTTACTCAAGCTGCTTGATCAGCAGATAACTAGTTGGTGCTGTGCTCTTGTCCTCAAGGTAGGGCATGTGTCTGTAGAAAAAGGGGTCTGGGGAAATCAAATGAAGTCTTGCAGAAAAATGATGACAGCGGGACTACAGGGAAGGGAAGAACAGCCAAGGGGAGGCACCAAGGGAGAAACTAACTCATAAAACATTCACTGAAAAATCAATATCTTAGTTGTTCAACTCTTCCAACCTGTCATTAATACAAGAAACACAGACGTAACTAGAACAAAAAGTAGTGGAATGACTGTCTCCCTCTGCACCCCAATGTTAGTTAGCATGGCCTCCTGGGTACCTTTGCCCTCACACCCCTTCCCATCTACTAGATGCTCTCAAGAACCCAAGTGTATAAGTCCGCCCATCCCTATGCTCCTCACCCTGGTGGGGTGGATGCACGTGTGCAGGCATGAGTTTATGCTGGCAGAGGGTCCACAACAGCTGATGGTTTGGAGGAAACTTTGTTTGCAGACTGTCACTGAGTCTCAATGTTTCCCTCTCCCCATCATATTGGGCAAGGCACAGTGCCCAAGAGCTTGGGAAAGGCAGAGGGTTTGCTACCTGCTTCCAAGTGAGGGCCAGGGAAGTACAGCTGGGCCTGGATGGGAAAGAGAGCTGAAGCTCTTAGCTCAGTCTCATTCCTCAGGTCAACCACACCTTTATCCCTCCCACAGCATGCAGATCATGCAAGAAAGTGGAAGGGACAGCCATCAGTCAACGTCTACTTATGAAGTACCAGGGAAAGCGCTAGGGGACATGAGTCTAAACTTCTTATTTTCAAGGCAGGAACTGAGAATCAGAGAGGTGAGACTATTTGGGTGGAGTCTCACAACAGGCAAGTGGCAGATCTGGGACACAGACACTGGCCTGAGTGTAATGCGGGCAGGTCTGGGACGCAGACACTGGCCTGAGTGTAATGCGGGCAGGTCTGGGACGCAGACACTGGCTTGAGTGTAATGCGGGCAGGTCTGGGACGCAGACGCTGGTCTGAGTGTAATGTGGGCAGGTCTGGGACGCAGACGCCGGCCTGATTGTAATGCGGTCAGGTCTGGGACACAGAGGCTGGCCTGAGTGTAATGCGGGCAGGTCTGGGACGCAGACGCTGGCCTGCGTGTAATGCTCGCAGGTCTGGGACGCAGACGCTGGCCTGTGTGTAATGCTGGCAGGTCTGGGACGCAGACGCTGGTCTGAGTGTAATGCGGGCAGGTCTGCGCGGGCAGGTCTGGGACGCAGACACTGGCCTGAGTGTAATGTGGGCAGGTTTGGGATGCAGACACTGGCCTGAGTGTAATGCGGGCAGGTCTGGGACGCAGACGCTGGCCTGAGTGTAATGCGGGCAGGTCTGGGATGCAGACGCTGGCCTGCGTGTAATGCTCGCAGGTCTGGGACGCAGACACTGGTCTGAGTGTAATGTTGGCAGGTCTGGGACGCAGACACTGGCCTGAGTGTAATGCGGGCAGGTCTGGGACGCAGACACTGGCTTGAGTGTAATGTGGGCAGGTCTGGGACGCAGACACTGGTCTGAGTGTAATGTGGGAAGGTCTGGGGCGCAGACACTGGCTTGAGTGTAATGCGGGCAGGTCTGGGACGCAGACACTGGCTTGAGTGTAACGCTGGCAGGTCTGGGATGCAGACACTGGTCTGAGTGTAACGCAGGGCTTTTTGGCCAATGCCACACTGCCTCTACTTCCACTATTTAGCATTTTACCAATTGCTAGTGCCTTTCACCTTACAAGGACAGAGTATACAACTAAACTAGTGTCAAAAAGACATCAAGGAGAATCCAGAAGTCAGGTTTTACTTGATGATTTACCCGGTCAGGCTTACTGCAGGGCCAACAAAAGCTGGCGGGGGAGGGGAAGAGGTGATCCTTGGCCAGGAACCTTTTGTATTCAATGGGGCTTCTCTCCACAGATCAGTCTGTACCAGCAGAAGGGCAAATGGAACACGTGAGCTGTTCTCCCCACGGTAAAATAATTGGACCAATGAGAGAAATCTGTACACAATTCAAGGCTAATGGAATCCGAAGCAGTCAGCAGCTTTGGGGATTATGGGGAACCATTTGAAACAATAGCTATTTGGGGGCTGGCTTGTTTTTCAGTTTAGCGAATGCTGTAAAATAAAACTTAAAGCAGAACAGACAGCTGGTGTGGATTTGAGGTAAGTGTGGAACCTACTGATTGGAGGCCATGTTTTCCTACCAGATCAGTTTAAATTTTAAGTGACTGTCCACCCTGTACACTGCCACAGGTCTGAGGCATTAGAAAAACAGAATCCAGAACTATAGGGCTCAGAGCTAAAGGAGACCTCAAAAGGCCCAGGATGTAGCCTTCAGGCTGGGGAAGAACGACTATTCACATCTTGCACCTAAAGCATGGCAGAAGAGCTATGGATCCAGGCCAAAGTCACACAATTTAAAATGACAGAGGAAATGGGGGACAAAGGGACAAGTCTCCCCAACCCCCACCCCACCCAATATAATATGATACTAATTTGGGCTACATAGCCACAGCTCTGTAGTCCATTCAGCTCAGGGTGCTGGCTCTGACTGAAGTAACCCCAACATAATCAAAGACACCCGGATAAGAAAGTGCAAGATGATAATGTGATTCCATTTGTATAGTGCATTTTACATATTCAAAGACTTTTCACATGTGGTTTTTCATTTTCTTTCCCTAACATGTAAGCTTGATGGGTAGGGCAGGTGACAAGATGCTATTATCACCGTTTTACAGATGAGGATGCTAAGCATCTTTAGGCCCAGGTGCCTCTGCCAGCACATGGTGAGACATGGAATACTCTCCTTTCAGCTGTTCCTCCCTAGTCTGTCTTGGAGGGAAGTCTGCACCTCCCCAAGTCCTCTGACCTCTGGACCCCCAACCTTCACAGTCTAGCTGGTCTAACTCCCCACTGAGCCACCACTGGAGGGCAGAGTAAACCTCAAGAATCAGTCCTTAAAATCCCAGTAGGCCGACAATCTTCTGGACTCCAGGGCAAGAGATGGGTGCTTACCTCTGCACCGGTCATGTCTTCCCTTGGAATCACTGCCAAGCCTCTCAACTGGCTTTCTCGCTCCCACCTGTTCCTCTGCAGGTCCTAGCCCAATGCCTAATTCATCCTCCCAAAATGCCAATTTGATCATTCCTGTTCCAAAATGTTTCTTCACTCCCAGAGAGTACACCAGCAGACTCACATGCCTGCCATTTACAACCGTCCATCATCGGACCCAACTGTAACCTTGTGTTCCTCTACAATAATAATCATAACAATACCTATAATAATTGCTGCTTACCAAGGACTTACGAGCCACACACTTGAGAAGTGTCTTGCCTATTACGCAGTCACCGTTAGCCGTCTACCAGTATCCACACTTCCTGGTTAACAGAACCTAAAATGTGTTGAGGAGGCAATGGGCCTGGCCCAGAAAATGGATTTTGATTGGTCTAAGTCAGTGATTCTCCAAGTATGGTCCCGGGACCCTTATAACACAGAACTGCAACCTCTTCTGTGCCTGACCTTACTTTCTTACCCAGCTTTATTTTATTGTTTTCATAGCACTTACGGCCTCTTTTTTTTTTTTTTTGGTGAGACTGAGTCTCGCTCTGTCACCCAGGCTGGAGTGCAATGGCGTGATCTCAGCTCACTGCAACGTCCGCCTCCTGGGTTCAAGTGATTCCCCTGCCTCAGCCTCCCAAGTAGCTGGGACTACAGGCACCTGCCACCACGCCTGGCTAATTTTTGTGTTTTTAGTAGAGACGGGATTTCACCATCTTGGCCAGGCTGGTCTCAAACTCCTGACCTCGTGATCCACCCGCCTCAGCCTCCCAAAGTGCTGGGATTACAAGCATGAGCCACCATGCCCGGCTGGCCTGTTGAAATTTTAAATATTTATTTGTTTACTGTCTGTCTCCTTCCACTAATACGCACCCAAGGGGGAAGGGACAATGCCAGGCTTGTACACAACCACATCCCCCAATGCCTGGAACGATGTCTGGCAAAGTATGAGCTCTTGATATGTGTACGGAAGGAGTGCAGCTGCCCTTGCTGTCCCTTCTCTTTCCTCTTTGATCAAGAATTGATGGCTGAAGCGGGGGCTGCCATCCAAGCCCAGACCACCAACACTATTTCTGGGTCCCTTGTTAGGTAAGAAAAATAAGCCCCTATTTGTTTTAGCCACAGTAATTGAGCTTTCTATTATTAGCAGACCCCTACATTTCTAGCTGACACATACAGATTTAATTTTTTTTTTTTTTTGAGACGGAGTTTTGCTCATCACCCAGGCTAGAGTGCAATGGCACAATCTCAGCTCACTGCAACCTCTGCCTCCCAGGTTCAGGCGATTCTCTTGCCTCAGCCTCCCGAGTAGCTGGAATTACAGGCATGTGCTACCATTCCAGCTAATTTTCTATTTTTAGTAGACATTGGGTTTCTCCAAGTTGGTGAGGCTGGTCTTGAACTCCCAGCCTCAGGTGATCCACCCACCTCAGCCTCCCAAACTGCTGGGATTATAGGCATGAGCCACTGCGCCCGGCCCAGATTTAATCATTTAATTGATGCAACAGCAACCTAATTTATAGGTGAGGAAACTGAGTCTCATAGCAGTTAAGTCATTTGTACAAGATCACATAAACCTTCAGCTGTTTTTCTTGTTCTAAGTGCCCTGCTCACTGCCTGAATCCAATTCACTTTTCAGGCCCCCTGGTGCAAACTTCTGTGATGTGTTTCCTGATTGTTCCAGACCACACCAGCTCCCTTCTGCTAAGCTTGTATAGTCTGTATCATTTATCCAGGAATTCTAGGTTATTGCTCCTTTTTATCTAAGCAGACTGTTCAATTCTTGTGGCTGGACAGCACATCACATTTTATATGTTTAATGCTCCCCCTTCTTCACCCACCTGCTGGCAACAATTTCATGTTGAATTGGACACCATTAACTTACTAAGCAACCTTGACCCAGACATTTAACCTCTCTGTTCTTTGGTCCTCTCATCCGAAAATCAGAGTGTCAGCCTGGCAAGTTCCAAATTTGTAATACAGGATGAACTCTGCTTAGTATCACAGAGCTAAGAGATAACCGAGAGAGTAGCAGGTTGCTGGTACTCCCAGGAACAAGACAGCACACATCTGTCCATCAGCAATGACTATGTCAAAGAGCCCGGAAAAGGTGAAGGGTGCAGGCATCAAATGCCCATCTCAGTGAGCACACAAATCCAGACACTCAAACCAGATGGCTGCAGCCTGGCCCCTGAAGAAAGAGGGATCTGATAAAAAGAACCTATCAGCTCCATGGAGAAAAGTCACCCTCCATGACGAAGACACGGTGCATAAGGAACAGCCTGAGACGATGACTCAGAGGGGACAGGAAATTACATTTCCCCAAGAGGGGCATAAAAGGCCCTTCCTGCTCTGGGAAAGGAGAAGCCAGTGTTTTGACGACATTCGGGAGGCTTCCAAGATGAGCGCTGCCAGGGAGGTGCAGAGCTGAGGCCACAGGACGGGTGAGAAGGGAGGAGAGGCCGTAAAAGCAAAGATGATGACAGATTGCGTCTACTGGTCCTCAGGCAGGGCTGGACCGAGTGAGACACAGCACAGCCCTCTGTCCAGGCTTCTCAAGGTCAGTGCTGCCCTCCACTGGCTGGCCTACAGAACACAGCCTGTCGGAGAGCAGGGGGCCTGGAGCAGCCTCAGACCCTGCAATGGGCCTTTTCCCCACTGCTTCACACACAGGTCTCAGCTTTCTTTTTGTTGAGCATGACTCACTTTAATAGGTAGAAAGGGCCACCCCTCGCCCCTATGCCTCCCTTTTTCCCTTAGCTAGCAAAAAAAAAAAAAAAAAAAAAACCCAGAAAAGGGCTTGACTTTTAAATCTCTGATAAAAGTCAGAATGGTGGGATTTTTGAGCTGAAATCCTAAAAGTCATGCAGTCCCACCAGATTGTTATTATTATTGTTTTTAGAGATGGAGTCTCACTATGTTGGTTTGGCCAGGTTGGTCTTGAACTCCTGGCCTCAAGCGATCCTCCCACTTTGGCCTCCCAAGGTGCTAGTAATCCTAGCACGAGCCACCACAGCAGGCCCAATGGTAAGGGTCACACGGATATGATCCAGAAAGTACTCATTCCCTAAGCCAGGACTGAACCCGGCTGCCACTGTAAAATGGTAAAGCTTTAGTGGCTGAGCATTGGGTGGTCCCACCAGATTTTCATCTAGTTTGTTATGTTTTAACCTTCAGCTGGCAGGGCAGTAGGCACCCCCGCTCCCACCTTCCTTCCTGAGGTTGAATCTAGACTGCTGTCACTCACTCTCAGGCATCCTTGCTTGGCAGCTCTGGGGTTGGCAACTCTGCCACCTTCGCCCGTTTGCTGAGTTCTTCACCAGGTGGTTCCTCAGCTGCTTCCAGCTTGCGTTTGGGGGATGCTGGGCCACTGGGTAGTGGTCTTGGGCCTGTAGGGAAGCGTGTCAAAGGGTCACACAGACTGTGCATGCAGCCAAACTGACCCCACACTATGCAGCAGCGGTCTTTAGGGGACAGGTAGCACACTCATCAATGGAATGCCAGCATGCTGCTCCTCAGACTTGCCCCTCGGCCTTGCTTTCAGCAGTGACTGCCTGGAAATGTGCAAGGAGAACATGACCGAGCAGGCCTGCTGGTAGCAGGGCCAGCTTTTGGGCCCCAAATGGCATGGGCTATGGGCCAGAGACTGACTTGGCCTGCCTGCTGTCCTTGCTTTGAAGGTGAGGCATTCCCTCTGCAACCCTGAATCAGCCTCCCTGAGCAGCAAAGAGCAGGGCCCCTGAGAAGGAGGCATGCTGCCCATGGAAGCAGCCTAGCTGGCCCAACTAGAAAAACCCGTGTTCGTGCCATCTCATGTTACTCATCTTCATCCCCAAGAAGGGAGGCGGCTCCAAATGCAGCAAATCTGTCCAGTCTTTCTCTGTGTGGCCACCACCCTGTCTGTGCTGCCTCCTCTTTGGCCTCCCTATGCCCACTCTGGCCTACACTGTCCAATCTCTACCCAGCAGGCCAGGGAGTTTTTTCAGACCTAAGTCCAATGATGCCCTGCCCTACTGACCATCCTTCAGTGCACTGAAGGCTGAATCCTAGTCCTCGTCTTGGACATCGGGTCTGCCACATGCTGCTCATGCTGTATCTTGTCCTCATTTCCCCAGCTCCTCACTGGGACATGCTGCCACACTGACCTCCCTTCGGTTCCTTGAATGGGCTAAGCTTGGTACTGCTTATGAGCTTTTTCTTGCTACTCCTTCTGTCTGGAATGGTATTTTCTCAGTGTGTGGCAGGCCTGGCTACTGCTCATGACGTGGGTCTCTGCTTACAGAGGTGTTCCCCGACTACTCCAATCTCAAGTGACACAGAAGAAACTTTTCTTTCCCAGTCCCTCTGTCAAGGCACTTGACTTTCTTTTCCTCCAAAGCACTGGTTATCTGAAATGATCCGACTTGGTTCCTTTACTATCTGACTGCCCTGGGTGGAATATAAGCTCCATTGGGCAAGGCCTCCTTCTGGCCTCAGTCCTGAATGACTGAAGTGCTGGCACAGGCCACAGGAGGCCATTGGAGGTGGGCTGCTGCTGCTCACCTGCACTGTTCACGCTCCCGGCCTGGCTCGAGCTGGGCTCTGCCACAGGGTGACTGAGGTCTTCCACACAGGAAGGGACCGATGCCAGTAGACCTGGGAGAGAGGCGGGGAGTAATCAGAGTGCCATCCCGCAGGATTGCAGAGGGTTACAGGGAAGGATGAAGCAAGCTGGGGTGGGGAGGATAGGAGCAAGACACTGAGGTTCCATTTCTTCTCACTGCCCCACAACTACTCAGGGAGGCCCAGTCCATCCCAGCCTGCAGTGTCCCATACCCAGAGAAGGTGTCAACCTGAAAGCACTCAGCCTCCCTTTGCAAGTATCTGGCCATCCCCATCTGGCACCCCCGAGCCTGCAGGTGCTGTCCTTCCCTTCAGTGAGCTAGGTGTTTGTGTCCTTACAGAGTCCCCGGTAACGCGAGAGCTGCTGGTAAATCTGCTTCATTCGTTCAATGTTCAGCCGGCTGGTCTCGGCATGGTTGACGATGGGCCGTGGGTAGTCCACACCAATGATGCACTTGGCTGCCTTCTGAATTGACTCTGGGGCATTCCAGGGTTCATAGATGTATCGAGAGGGGAACCCTTTCAATTTTGGCAGGTATCGCCTGAAATAAGACACACCAGATGACCCATCAGCATACCTAGACCCTCCTTCAAAGGGCCCTGGGTATCCCATCCTAGTAGGAGGCCACAGTGGTCAGAAGCCAGAGAGCGTGGTCTGCATCCTCACCTGATGTAGTCTCCACTGGGGTCCGTACGACGGCCGAAGCCCACAGGGCAGTAGCAGTGGAAGAACTGCTGGAAGAAAGCACTGCAGGACAGCCACATCCAGCTGCCTGCGTTCACGCTGAAATCTGCATCCAGGAGCAGCTCATCAAATACCTAGATAGGGGAGAGGATGATCAGCCTCCTTGGGGACCTGCTGCCATGTTTTTTCCCAAGTCACCACAGTGCCCCCAGGAGCCAGAGCCCTTCTGCTGAAGGCAAGCCACAGAGGATCTGGAGGGGATCTCCTGGACCCAGAAATCCCACCCCATCCCTCAGCCCAGAAGGGGGCTGCCCTTTGCTGGTCCTGACCAGAGGGTATAGGCCAGCTTTTCGCTGAGAGAGCACTCACCCGGACCCCGCTCTCCCAGCTGACCCAGAGGTCCCCGCGGGTCAGGAAGCAGGCCACGGCGTGCCGGGCCAGGTGGTGGATCCAGCCCTCCTGCCTCAGTTGAGTCATGATGGCATCGATCCAAGGGAAGCCTGTCTTGCCCTCGGCCCACTTGGCCAGGGCCTCAGGATTGCGGTCCCAGGGAATCTGGATGCAGATGGGGTTCCCCTCCATGCGGTCAAACCTGGGGTTGTTGGTAGCTGCCGTGTAGAAGAACTCTCGCCACAGGAGTTGCCCAAATAGGGAGAGGGGAGGTGTGCTGTTCCGCTTCACCTGAGGGGTAGGGGTTGCACATGGATACGAACACTCACCCAGCTCTTAGCATGATGCCTCTCAGGTCTCTTCTACAAAGGAATCTGGGCCCTCCACAGACCTGGCGCTCAACTCCCAGATGTGGAGGGACTATCCCCTAGAAGTGGCACAGTGTGCCTGCAGGTGCAACACCCAGGCCCTGCCTGCATTGTGCCACTGCTCTGAGCAAGAGGAAAGCTACAGAGGGCCGGGCAGCAGGAAGGGGCCTCACCACACGAATCTACACTAGGACTCAAACTTCCCAAGGCTGGTCATGTTCCTTGTCCTCAGAGTTCCTTGTTTGGGTCCACCTTCTAGAAAGTCAAAAGGAGTTTTCCTATCAGCACACATGAAAAATACTCAGTCTGGGCCGGACGTGGTGGCTCACACCTGTAATTCCAGCACTTTGAGAGGCCGAGGCGGGTGGATCACAAGGTCAGGAGATCGAGATCATCCTGGCTAACATGGGGAAACCCCATCTCTACTAAAAAATACAAAAAATTAGCCAGGTGTGGTGGCGGGCGCCTGTAGTCCCAGCTACTGGGGAGGCTGAAGCAGAATGGCATGAACCTGGGAAGCGGAGCTTGCAGTGAGCCGAGATTGCGCCACTGCACCTCCAGCCTGGGCGGCAGAGCGAGACTCCATCTCAAAAAAAAGAAAGAAAAATGCTCAGTCTGGATTTTGGTTGAATAAGTTATACACACAGCCTGGATCTGGGGCCATAAGGTAATTAAGAAATCAGACCTCCAAGCAAATAATGACTTCCCTAAAGTCACAAGATTACTCACCAAACTGGCAAAGCCATTCCATGCCACAAAATCTCAATAATGGCAAGGATAAGGAGATAACATTAAAAAATGTAGATAGAGGCCGGGCGCGGTGGCTCAAGCCTGTAATCCCAGCACTTTGGGAGGCCGAGGTGGGCGGATCACAAGGTCAGGAGATCGAGACCACAGTGAAACCCCGTCTCTACTAAAAATACAAAAAATTAGCCGGGCGCGGTGGCGGGCGCCTGTAGTCCCAGCTACTCAGGAGGCTGAGGCAGGAGAATGGCGTGAACCCAGGAGGCGGAGCTTGCAGTGAGCCGAGATCGCGCCACTGCACTCCAGCCTGGGCAACAGCGTGAGACTCCGTCTCAAAAAAAAAAAAAAAAAAAAAAAAAAAATGTAGATAGAGCCAGGTGTGGTGGCTCACATCTGTAATCCCAGCACTTTGAGAGGCTGAGGTGGGTGGATGGCTTGAGCCCAGGAGTTTGAGACCAGCCTGGGCAACATGGTGAAACCCAGTTTCCACAAAAAAATACAAAAAATTAGCCAGGTGTGGTGGCATGCACCTATAGTCCCAGCTACCGGGGAGGCTGAGGTAGGAGGATCACCTGAGCCCGAAAGGTTGTGGCTGCAGTGGGCTGTGTTCACACCACTGCACTCCGGCCTGGGTAACAGAATGAGATCCTGTCTCAAAAGCAAGCAAACAAACAAACAAACAAATGTAGACACAACGGCTAGGCATGGTGGCTCACGGCTGTAATCCCAGCACTGTGGGAGGCCAAGGGAGGATAATTGCTTGTGCCCAGGAGTTCGAGACCAGCCTGGGCAACACAGCAATACCCTATCTCTACAAAGAATTTAACAAATTAGCTCTACTTGAGAGGCTGAGGCAGGGGGATTGCTTGAGCCTAGGAGTCTGAGGTTGCAGTGAGCTGTGATCAGGTCACACTACATTAGCCTGGGTAACAGAGCTAGACTTTGTCTCTTAAACAACAGAAACAAAAAACAGGCACAAGATGAGGTGATCACTCTGAATGTTGACTGTGTTGCCCTCTCTCCTGGGGACAGTTAACACAGGCTTATTTGCTTCTTGTCTATATAGCACAGCTCTGTGTGCAGCCCCTCCAGACCACTCCTCCATCGCTGATGGGCAACTGCTGTTTCTGGACTCTGCTTTTGAATGCTGTGGACACAGCCCCAGAGTGGGCAGCTATGCTCTTCCACTTCAGACTGGCTCCAGCCTCACCCTCTCCATGCCTGTCACCCTGGGGACCTTGCCCCCGTCCACCAGCTGCCAGAGGATATGCCACCTCTAGGGTCACATCTGATGCCTGCTTTACTGCCTGTCCTTATTCTCTACATGATGGTCTGGGCTTCATTCTGGTGGGCAGTTCACTGTGTGCTTGGCTCTGCCCTCTTGGATACTGACTCTTCTCTCCTCCTCTGGACTATCCACACAAACTTAGGCCTTTCCAGGGGCCACAGCCCAACCCCCTCCCACCAGTGCCTTTTTTAGGGTGACTGACAAGCCCAAAAGGCCTGGCTGCAGGCCTTAGCTGCAATGTGGGCACGTATGTCCCCCTTACCTTTTTATACAGGTCCCACAGGCGGTAGTAAAAGAGGCGGCAGGAGAGACAACCAAAGCGCAAGTAGGGACTGAGGCCCGTGGGGCTGGCCAGGAGGGAGTTGGCATTCATTCGGGGTCTCTCATAGTTGGCAACCCAGGCCTACAGCAGAAAGAGAAGGTGGTAAAAGGAAAGGCCTGGATGTTACAGAGGAAAAAATGGAGGCATTGGGTGGTTAAGGAACTTGCCTACAGTCACAGAACAGCCAGCCATGGAGCCAGCACTTGAACACTGTGCTTGTCCAGCTGATTTTGAAATGAAACCACCATCAGACCAAACAACGAGGCCATGTCCTTCCCTGACTTGCTCTTTAATTTGCAGGGTGATTGTGAACACGTTATTACGTCCCTCAGCTACGTATCTATTAAATAAGAACAAAATTTCCAGTCTCCTGCGGATTAAAATGAGTTATGAAAGAATTCTGAAAGCACTGAATGAACTCTCTAATTATACAGCAGGAAGCACGGTTTCTACTTTACAGAAAAGAATCTCTCTCAGTCCGTCCTCCAGTCACTAGTGGCCCTGAGGTTATATTATAGACACCATGGACTTCGCACTATTGTTCAACAGCAGCTGGGGAAGGAGGAAACTTCCAATCCATTCCTGGGGACCAATGGAGTCATTCATTTCTGGGGCCATGTGTCATATAACATTATCGGTCATGTTTTTATCATCACTGGTTGCTGGCATAGGACTTTACTTTCCTGACTCGCTGTTCCATGCAGTCTCTCACAACTTTTTTTTTTTTTCCTGAGACAGAGTTTTGCTCTTGTCGCCCAGGCAAGATCGTGCGGTGGCACGATCTCAGCTAACTGACACCTCCGCCTCCCAGGTACAAGTGATTCTCCTGCCTCAGCCTCCCAAGTAGCTGGAATTACAGGTGTGCACCACCGCGTCCGGCTAATTTTTGTATTTTTAGTAGAGACGGGGTTTCACCATGTTGGCTGATCTTGAACTCCTGACCTCAGGTGATCCACCCACCTCGACCTCCCAAAGTGCTGGGTTTACAGGCATGAGCCACCGCGCCCGGCCTATTTTCACTTTCTTAACTTCCAACATCCTTTACTCCTCTCCATGATACTGTTTCACAACCTTGACTCTCTTCAGGCCTCCTGCTCCAACACTCTGCTGGATACAGAAGCCATCAGGTGGGAAACACCTCTGCTTTCAGCCACTAAATCTACAAAGTCACCTGCACCCACACCTACCCCTCTTCTTCCTCCCCTCCTGTGACTCCGCCCAAGACCAAGACCTCCGGCTGCTCTGGAAGCCCCCTTTCTTCCTTCTCTTGCATGTTCAACCTCTTTCTTTCTAACTCTTCACTCCCAAAACATTGAGGAAATAATCTCGTTTCTCCTTTTTGCAAAGACAACAAAATAAAAACAAAGGGCTTCTGGCAACCCTGTAGACTTGGGTCCTTTTTCCTCCTTCACAGCCCACCTCTCTGCATTTCCCCTCCCCTACCTCCCCTACCTCCCAATTTCTGGCCGACCCCATCCTGGCTTCTGCCTTGACCACCTGACAAGGCTGGCTCCCACAAGTCTCCTGTGACTTCTGTGCCAGAGTCCTGTAGGCACTTTCTGTCCTTGTATTTTGGGATCTCTCAGCAGCACTGCATCTGCTGACTGTGCTGTCTTACCCTCTGGATTCCTTGGCCTCTGTGACTCCACATCACCTGGTATCTCCCAGCCGCCTGGTGCTCTTGGTCTTTCACCAGCTCCATCTCCTCTACCTCTCCCTTAAATGTGGGCACCCAGGGCTCAGTCCTAGGTTCTCTACTCAACTGTGTGCCTCGGCAAGCTTATCCAGGCCCATGGCTCCCGGTTCCACCCCTTTGCACACAATCACCACATCCATACCTCTAGCCCAGGTTGCTCCACCCAGCTGCCTGCTAGAAACCTCTACTTGGCTGCCTCTCAGGCACCTCAAGGTGGATGTGCCCTTTTCTTTCTTTAAAACCACACTCCCACTGGCCTCCCTACCTCAAATAATACACTGCTGGCTACTTAGCTGCCCAAGGCACAATCCTTTATCCCCTCACCAAGTCCTGTCAATTCTACTGCCCAAATATTTCCAAATCTGTCCTTTTCTTTCCATTCCCTGCTGCCACCAACCTGGTTCAGGCTAGGTCATATCTAGACTGGACAATTATGACAGCCTCCTGACTGGCCTCCCTGCATCCACTCCCATCCCCTGCTAACTCGTTCTCCACACTGCGACCAGAGTGATGTAATGCCTGTTCCTCGGGATAATGTGCACAGTGGGCTTCCTGTTGCTCTGAGGACAGAGCCCAAATCTTCACAAAGGCTTTTGTGGCTCCCCAGCACCCAGGCCTTTCCAGCTCTGTCTCTTGCCCCTACTCTTTTTTTTCGAGACAGGGTCAGGGTGGAGTGCAGTGATGCGATCTCAATGCATTTGAACCCTCCGCCTCCCGCTGCCCCTCCTCTTTACGCATCTGCTCTCACTGGCCTTTGCCTGTGCACAAGCAGCTGCTTCTGGACCGCTGCCTTCCTTTCCCTCAACTTCACCTGGTTAACTGAAACTCTTCCTTCAAGTCGCAACCTCAAGGCCACCTCCTCTGCAGGTAACCCCTGTGGTATCAGGTTAAGTACCTCTAACAGACACTAGGGATTTTTGCCTGCGCATACCTTTGCTAGCCCCCCGCTTTTATTTTTTTATTTTTTTATTTTTTTTTGAGACGGAGTCTCGCTCTGTCACCCAGGCTGGAGTGCAGTGGCCGGATCTCAGCTCACTGCAAGCTCCGCCTCCCGGGTTCACGCCATTCTCTGGCCTCAGCCTCCCGAGGAGCTGGGACTACAGGCGCCTGCCACCTCGCCCGGCTAGTTTTTTTTTTTTTTTGTATTTCTTAATAGAGACGGGGTTTCACCGTGTTAGCCAGGATGGTCTCGATCTCCTGACCTCGTGATCCGCCCATCTCGGCCTCCCAAAGTGCTGGGATTACAGGCTTGAGCCACCGCACCCGGCCAGCCCCCCGCTTTTAAAACATTTTTATTTTGAATGAAACATGGATACAGAAAATCACACAAATGTGTGACTTAATGAATTATTCTAAGGCAAACCACCAAGGTTTGGGAAATAGCTTTGACAGCCACCCCAAGAGTCTATGTGCTCATCCCAGGAATAGTCCCCTCCTGTCCCCCAACATATATAACCCCTACCTCAGCTTTTATAATACACACTTTCTGAATTTCTGAAATGTTTACATTTTTCTATTTTGGCAAAACATGTTTGAAAGGAAGGACTTTATTTTTTCACAGTTATTCCCCATGTTAAGTAGCTTCTTTTTTTCACCCAAATGTGTATTCCTACGTGTTATAATTTAGTATTGGCCATTTAAAAAACTTTATTTCTGCCTGAGTGCGGTGGCTCACACCTGTAATTCCAGCACTTTGGGAGGCCGAGGCAGGAGAATCACTTGAGGTCAGCAGTTGGAGACCAGCCAGGCCAACATAGTGAAACTCCGTCTCTACTAAAAAGACAATTAGCCAGGCGTGGTGGCATATACCTGTAATCCCAGCTACTCAGTTTTCTTTTCTTTTTTGTTTTTTGAGATGGAGTCTCACTCTGTCACCCAGGCTGGAGCGCAGTAGTGTGATCTCATCTCACTGCAACCTCCACCTCCCAGGTTCAAGCGATTCTCATGCCTCAGCCCCGAGTAGCTGGGATTACAGGCACACGCCACCACGCCCAGCTACGTTTTGTATTTTTAGTAGAGATGGGGTTTCACCCTATTGGCCAGCCTGGTCTCGAACTCCTGACTTCAAGTGCTCCACCTGCCTTGGCCTCCCAAATTGCTGGGATTCTTTTTCCTTTTTTTTTTTTTTTTGAGACCCCACTCTCTGTCACCCAGGCATGAGTGCAGTGGCACGACCTCCTGGGCTTAAGCGATTCTCCCACCTCAGCCTCCCAAGTAGTTGGGACTACAGGCACATACTGCCACACCTGGCTAATTTGTTTTTATTTAGAGACGAGGGCTTGCCATGTTGCCCAGGCTGGTTTTGAACTCCTGGGTTCAAGAGATCCTCCTGTCTTGGCCTCCCAAAGAGCTGAGATTACAGGTGTGAGCCATCATGACTGGCCTTAAAAAAAAACGTTAATAGGTTATTTAAATTTCTTTTAATCTGCACATTTCTGCCATTTCTTTCTTTTCCTTTCCATTGTTCTGGGAAAGAACCCAGGCCATCTGACTTGCTGAGATTCCCACAGTCTGGATTTTGCTGACTGTATACTCATGGTGCAGTTCAACAAGTGTTCTGTCCTGTGTATCACCTGCACATTGGTGGCTGGTACCAGAAACTGGACTGGACTCAGGTTTGATCCCTTTGACAAGACTACAGGGGGCACATAATGCTTGCCTCCTTCTATGGTGTCAGCAGTCACCAAAACATAATGCGTCTTCATTGAGGGTTACATAATGGTGGTATTCAAATTCTATCATTCCTTTTTAATTTAATAATCAGAATACTCTTATAGAGAGATGCTTGCCCTCCTCTACCATTGGGTAACCCAGTGGTAAAGATCATGTAGCTTCCTCCGCTCTTCAGTAACAGCATTTCATATTCCTGTGGAGATCCAGCCTTCCCTAATCTTAGTCCGAGTGGGTAAAGCAGAAGTAAACCTACCTTCCAGTTCTGGGAATGGACTCATGATGCAAGTCTGGCCAGGTCCTATACCTGGCCGCAGTCATTGAGTCAGGGACAGTCCCATGACCCAAACCAGGCCAATGAAAACACGCCTTGGGAATTTTCCTGATGCTTTTGGAAAAGAGGCACATACCTTCTTCTATCTAGTATTGCTAAACAGACTGAAAATAAGCTGCTGGTGACCAGCTTTGCCACTGATCAAGGAAAGCCTCTCTGAGGATGAAATAATAGAGAGGAAAGCAGAGCTGAAAGATGGAGAATGCATTCCTCATAGCATTCTTTGGAACCTGGATCCAGCTGTGCCTGAAGGCTACTCTTAGTTATGGAACCGAACCTAAAAAAACTTTCCCCTTTTCAAAAGCCAGCTTGCAAGCAAAACTGATTGATATAATCCTCATGCTCTTTGCTCCCATAACACTCTGAACCTTCCTTTCTAACCCTTAGAACTTCTGTAATTCCTTGTTTAATGTCCATCATTTCCAGAAGACTGTTTCTGGAGACAGACTTCATACCTATCTTGTTTTGCAGTCTTTCTAGAAGCTAGAACATCCTGGCACAAGTAGATGCTCCCTTCAGATTTGGGGAACCGAAGGAAGCTAAAATAAACATCCTGAAATCAGGTTCAACTCCTGTATCTCTAGCACCATCTGTTCTCCCAGATGTGCAGGACACAGTATTTCCTCTGGCCACCACAGAGTCTGAATGCATCCATGGCGTAAGGTCCCTTGAGAGAAGGGGCCCGCTGGGGGTATGTGGAAAAGGAGCTCCTGTCAGTGACCTAAGGGGCATCCCTCTACAAAATGTTTTCCAGCTAATAAAAACTAACAACAGACGATAGCTCTTTATAGGTTTAAGCCTTATTCTACTCCTGCAATCCCATTTGTCATCTCCACCCTTCTGCCCCTTGGCCCAACCTTTATCTTCAAACTGGGCCCAAGAATCTCTAGATGAAGCTTTTAATGTGGACAGAGATAGCTGGTCTCATCCTTTAAGTCTGTGGGGCTTGCTTTGGGCCCAGGCTGAGGGTAACACCCAGGTAGAAACATCAAGGCTGTGGGCCTTCACTGTTGACTGGATACCTCCAGGGCTGGAGAACATTCTTCCCAAGTAGACTTGCCTTGGCTTCTTTGTTCTATTATCATCATCATCTGGCTGCTGGGCAAAATACCTATATACCTAGCCATCTTAGCAGGCATAGAAAAAGCTGAGATTTTAAAAACCAGTTGCAGGGTGCAGGAAACCAGGAGCTCACTGTTCTCAGACATGAGAACTTTCTCTGCTCCTCTAGCTGCGGGGCGGGGAGAGGGGGAAGTGAGGACCTTGTGACACTGTGCCTCTGAGGCCTGGGCTTCTTTCCTCCCCAGTTCTCACTGCACAGGGAGGTGGGCCATTTGCTCTGTGTCCAAGCAAATGGAAATCAACACGCTGAAAGAGTTCCAGCAAAAAGGTGCGGAGACACATCAACACAAAATAATCTTACAGATTTTACTGACCAGATATCCTCTTAGTAGGGTGAATCTGCCCACAGATCAAAGAAAAGCAATCCGACATAGCTTTAGAATAACATAGAACATGGTCTTACTGTATTATAAAGTGAGCATTCCTAATTCAAGACTCTAAAATCTGAAACACTTTTGGTCCCAAGCACTTTGGATAAGGGATACTCAACCTGTAATTACTAACTTTGTGACCTCAGGCACGTTACTTAACCTCTCTAAGCCTCAATTTTGTAATCTGTAGAATGAACAGCTTAATATCTACCTTGTAGGGCTGCTGGAAATATGAAAAGAAATGCCAGCAGGTACTTAACTCAGAAATGCCAAGCCTAGTGACCAGCACATGGTAAGTACTCTCTAAATGGTAGTTGCTGTTAGTGTTGCTGTTGCTATGGCCATCAGGAGGATAGGAGGATTTTTCATTTTCCAACCAGTGTGAGCTAAGAGGGACTAAAGGACATGGACATCCCCTGCTGTCTGGACATCAGTCTCTGCAGTTCTGTGTCTCAGAAACAGCCCATACCTTCCGTTCCAAGTGCTTATCCAGGCGGGCCAGAGCTTCTGTCTCTCCTCCCTGCCAGACAGCTGGACCAAGTCCTTCAGTGGGGAACCCTGAAGAGAAGGAAGGGTCACAAGACAGGAGGTTTGACCATTTCAGTGATAGCCTGGCACAGCTGTTCTGTTATTTGAACTTTATGAGAACTGAACCATAGTGTCTCGGTGCTACTGGGGGTGAGGTAATCCTTAAAGTTTTAGTGTTTTCTAGGTCAACTTGGTTCTCTTCCCACAGTCACTATTTTCTCTGCTTTCCCCTGCACCCTCATTACTCCAGGCAGGTGAGAACAATCCTGGACCTCCTGCCTTTTCAGATTAGCTGGCAACTGTGGTTTTCAGGTGAAAAAGGCTAATAGCTTTGCTCAGATCAAAAGACTGGAGAGGTGGCTCACATCTGTAATCCTAGCATTTTGGGGGGCCAATGCGGGCGGATCACTCGAGGTCACGAGTTTGAGACCAGCCTGGCCAACATGGTGAAACCCTGTCTCAGCCGGGCGTGATGGCTCACGTCCGTAATCCCAGCACTTTAGGAGGCCGAGGCGGGCAGATCTCGAGGTCAGGAGATCGAGACTATCCTGGCTAACACGGTGAAACCCCCATATCTACTAAAAATACAAAAAATTAGCCAGGTGTGGTGGCGGGCGCCTGTAGTCCTAGCTAATGGGGAGGCTGAGGCAGGAGAATCGCATGAACCCGGGAGGTGCAGCTTGCAGTGAGCCGAGATTGTGCCACTGCACTCCAGCCTGGGTGACAGAGACTCTGTCTCAAAAAAAAAAAAAAAAAGAAACTCCGTCTCTACTAAAAATACAAATATTAGCCAGGCATGGTGGCACGTGCCTGTAGTCCCAGCTACTCAGGAGGCTAAGGCAAGAGAATTGCTTGAACCCGGGAGGTGGAGGTTGCAGTGAGCCAAGACTGCGCTACTGCACTCCAGACAGGGCAGACTCCATCTCAGAAAGAAAAAAAAAAAAAAAAAAAAAGAAAGGGGGGGGGTGAGGTAGTGTAGTTAGTAACCTGAGAGGCTGACAGACTCCCTGCTTTCAATAGAAGCAGTACTAGCTATACTGTTACTGAGAAGCCCACAGACACCAGCACCAGGCAGTGCCTGTATTGTCTGTGAGAGGGAAGTACAAAAATAGAGGCACAATCTAGAACCAGAAACAGAAGATTACATGTATGAGTATGAACAGAACAAATACTAGAAGGACATAGTTTAAAATTAATTGTGGTTACCTCTGGGTGGTGGAGTAATAGTGACTGCCATTTCCATCTTTGTTTTCCTGTGCTTTCTAACCTTTCTATAATAACATGCATTACTTTGACAAACAATTTCTTTACACAAAAGGAGGCACCAGCACAAGCGGCTCTGGGCAGGAAGTACGCACCCAGCTCCTCCAGGGAGGGCACACCGTAGGTCTCGTCATGGTTCTCCTGGATCTCGGCCCTGCAGCTCTCCATCTGCTGACTGGTCACCGAGCCCACCGGCTTCTTGGGCAGCTCCATGCGGCTGATGATGGCCTGAAAGCGCTTGTATGTAAGGGGTGGCTTCTGCCCATTCAGCTCAATGATCCTGGGAAGCCCAAAGCACAACTGGTGTTACCCACAAGGCCCTGTGATTTGGGTCCCTGCCCACCCAAAAAAGAACCCAGACTCTGAAGGTTTGAGGGTGGCTTTCCTCATCCACTCACAGGTCCCACGCCTGAATGGAAAGGAGGGGGCAAGGGAGGCCGCATCTCCATTTTACCGAGAGGGAAAATAAAGCCCAGAGAGCTGGAGCAGGTGCCTCAGTAATGGAGCAAGGCAGGGCCAGAGCTGCGACTCAATTCCAGGTTCCCTGGTGTTGACGCAGAGCTGCCTAAAGACAGAGACTGAACATATCTCTAATCACAGAAAAATCCCTACTAACCAGCTTGGCACTTGGCCTATCTGTCAAGCTACGGGAATCCCCATAGGCCTCTACCACCATGTAAGCCCTGGAGAAAGTTCTTTGACAAGAGCTGAAGACATGTTTTTTTCTTTTTTTTCCCTACTCTAACATCATAAGGAATAGCAGACATGTTCCTTTCTTGGAAAATCATGCCATTCTTAGCCTCCATTTATTAGAACATAGAACAGAGAGATGGAGGACAGCTTATCTTCTCAAATACAGAGACTGGGGCTAGAGTTCATAGCCACAACTGATAGTTAAAGAGTGTCTTGTAGTTTACAAAGTATTTTTCATGACCAAGGGAAACATAACTGCACTCATGCAAGAAGGAAAGAGTATCAGAGGGCGAAGAACAGAACGGAGGTTGTTTATATAAGGATGAATTAGGATGGTATGGAGTCACATTCCCGGGGCTCTTCCTGGCTAAGAAGTAGCTTACGCAAGGCCCATCTGGCTGAGTGAGTTCATTTCTCAGTTTGCTCTACCTCGCTCTCCCCGCGTTAGTGGAGATATATGGTCGGCTGCTGCCTCTGCTGTGCCTCCCCCTCCTCTGGCACGCAGCAGGAGGAGGATCTCCACACCCAGCCTTTCCTCCCGAGGGCCCGGCTCACGTGCACAGCTGTGTGACCTGGCTTCTTGGCAGCCAGTACTGGGTTGGGGAGTGGGGGTGGGGAGCGGTGGCGGCTGCTGGCTTGGCAGCAGCAGCAACAGCAACAGCAGCAGCAGCAGGAGGGTGACAGCTCTGGCATGGCAGGGAAGGGGAGGAGAGGATTTCCTCCTAGAATCTCTGAAAGCACAGAGGCTGTCACCAGGGGAGGAGGCTCCTCTGTAGTTAGCAGCTCCCTGCAGGGATCTCTAGAGCCCTCCCCACCACCAAGCAACATGGCCTGGAAACCCAGATAGTCATAGAGCCCGGGGAGCTCTTTTTTTTTGACACAGGATCTCGCTCTGTCACCCAGGCTGGAGTGATGTGGCATGATCACAGCTCATGGCAGACTCAAGCCCCTGGTCTCAAGTGATCCTCCCACCTCAGACTCCTCAGTAACTGGCACTACAGGCATGTGCCACCATGCGTGGCTAATATATTTCTTTATTTTTAGTAGAGACGGGGGGTCTCACTAGGTTGCCCAGGTTGATCTTCAATTCCTGAACTCACGTGATCCTCTCACTTGGGCCTCTCAAAGTGCTGGGATTACAGGCATGCACCAGCATGCCCAGCCTAGGAACTCATCTTAGGTACAAAAGCTGGACCTGTGTGAACAGAGGTCTGTTGGAGGGGTAATAGGCAGGGTCCACTAAGGTCAGAGGGCAGCTGTTGTGCAGGATGGAAGTGGGAGTAGGAGGCACAGGTGGGACTCGGGCATACTAGGAGCAGATCTGTAGAGACCCTGAGTGTGGGTCCTCACTGCTTCCATGCCTTGGGCCTAACAAGCCTCTCTGCCACCCCAATCGGGTAAAGCTGTTCGTGACCTGTTCTACAGGCCCTGACTCTGGCCTATTCTCTTCCAGCTTCTAGAAGATGCCATGCCTCCTGGGTCAGGTGGCCCTAATGATGAACCTCTCTGAGTTCCACTCAGCAAGGGCCCAAATTACTAACTCTCACAATTGGTAACCTGACCCCATCTCTTACCTTTCCAGGTCATAGAGTGTATGAGAGTTCTCGGTCACTACTTCCACACCAGCCTCCTTGGCCATCTTCATGATGGCTGCATCTCGTTCTTTCCCAAAGGGTTCAGAGTCATATTCAAAGGTCAAGCGGGTCACTCCCCATTCCTGTGGGGAGAGGATCTGTTATGCTCGACACTGTGTTTGGGGAGGAGGGGGAAGCTGGACTCTTACTTCCTTCCTGGGAGAGAACAGAGCTAGTCTAGAGACCTGTCTGATGGGCAGCAAACAAACTAGGAACAGGGATTTGATCTGGAAAGCAAACAAGTTGAGGTTCAGAAAGTTTGAGGAGGGCAGGCAGTGTGGTGAAGCCAACAGCACAGCAACAGTGGAGTCGGAAGAGAGGTAGGCAGCCTTGTGCACTTGCTGTGTCCTTGAGGTAGGAGAATGAGGCAGGAGGCTATAAATACAATGCTCCTGGGAGACCCCCAGTCCCAGAGAGTGGCACTGACTCACGAGTGGGACAGGACCACAGCCTTCCACCTGCTCAGCAAGCTTTTCCCAGAGCTCCTCACAGCCCTGCAGACTTGTGGCCTAGTTTTCTTGGCAGAGTTGTGCTATGTGAAGTGTCTTAATTGTTTCCACAGCAACACTCCTGAGGCCAATAGCAAACAGAGCTAATAGGTTCCAGCCCTGAGAGAGTCAGGAAAGGAGAAGCGATCCTTAGTCTGGAGGTCAGAGGAAACTGACCAGAGGGGCTGCATGTTGGAAAGAAGGAAGTTCTTTCCTAAGCCTTTAGTCATTTCTGGTAGGAATTTCTAGATCTCATGGCAAGCTGGCCCAGTGAATGGTTGTACAGACAACCCACAGAAAACCCTAGAGCATTCAACTTGCAAGAAGAAAAACACATTCTCCAAAGTCTCTGGTCATGGTCTCTGAAAGCTCTGAACCACAGGGGCAAATGTCCTGGCCATGCACAGACTGGTCTGGTCCTGACTCAGCCCTGCCTGGGGAGTGGGTCCTTAGCAGGGCCAGTTATCCCTCATTCGAGGATACCAGCATTAAACATTGATTGAGCCCTTGCTATAAGTCAGGTACCATGCTTACAGTTCATATAGATTACATCACTGAATACTCATTGTAACCTGTGAACAATAACAATATTATTAAATGACATTTTCTCCAAGAAGCCTTCTTGACCTCCTCCTTCACTATAATTCTTCTGCACCTTGTCTTTTTTCCACTGCAGCATGTATTATATGACAGTGATACACTTGCCTGTTTCCCCCATTAGTGTGAACTCTCAGAGCAGAAACCATGTTGTCTTGCTCATCATCATTATCCTTATACCTAGTATGGGGCCTAGTACCTAGCAGAAGCTCAATAAAAATACATTAAATGACTGAATGGATGACCTAGCTATAGCTCTGGGCTAGAAGTGGGTTGGCCTCTGAGTTGCTGGGGAAGAGAAGGGCAATGTTGAGGGGAGAAGGGAGGCAAATGTATTTATATGGTATGGTGGGAGAGGACACAGCTCTAGAGTCAGAATCCAAGATCATCACTTGTTAACTTCACAACCAATTATTGTTTCCTCACCTATAAATCGGGATAGCAGTAGCCACCTCTTAGACCTGCTGTGAGGAAGAAGTGAGTTGATGTAAACAAACACTGGGAACAGCGCTTGACTCATAGGCAGCCCTCAATGAATGTGGGCAATTACTAGCACTGTGTGATTTGTACATGTATGCGCAATTATGTGTGGGGGTGCGGGGAGGGGAACTGAAGGATGATGTATTCACTAAGCTGTTTGCCTCGACATGACTTTTCCTTTTGTCTCATAGTTAGGGTGGAGAGGGGCAAGACAATCATTGTGTGCTGCTGAGGATGATGGCAGTCTGTCCCAGAGCCCTCTGTCCATCAGTTCCTGTGCTTCTGTGTGGGCCTTAGAATATACTTTTAAAGGGATTGAGGGAAAAGTAGACTGGCCCCCTGATACTGCAAACAGAAACCTATGTGGCACCAAAATGAAGATTTCTATCAATCATTTATCCCATGGGAAACAAGAAAGCTTCTTCAGAAAGGCTGACTTTTCCCAATAAGCAGAGCAAAGCAAGATGGGAAACACACCTTGCTAGAAATGAAACCCCACCCTCAAAGTCTTGGCCTAGAAGGAACCCTAATAAATCTTGCTGGCTTGAGCCAAGAAAACATCGACAGAAGCCAGTGGCATCCGGGGTGGAATGACTTACCACATCCTATGTCTGGACTGAGCTGAGAGCTTTCCAACGAGACACTGGTTTCCCAGAATTTTTTTCCTTAACACAGTTTCCATTCCAAGAGAAAGCTAACTGGCTGCCTTTGCTCCCAACTTCTCTAGCAGCAATAGCCAGACCAGCCCTGATGTTTCCATTCCCTCAGTCGGAATATCATCTCACTCAGCTTGTGGGGAAACTCTCAGGGACAGAATCTCACTGTCTTCTCTGGGGCTCTGCACGCTTACCTTGAACAGCCTTGGGAACACGTCGGCTGGCTGTCCCCGGACTACAAACAGGCGGGAGTTCAGTTTCCTTAAACTTGTGTCCAAATCTTCCAGAGACTGAAGTAGGAACCTGCAGAGTTCACACAGGCCTTGTTAGTGATAACATCATGAAGAGTGGCTCTCTTTCCTAACAAAGCAGGGAGAAACTGGTTCACTGTTTATGCCCAACAGGCAGCCTCATGATCACTAGGGCTGGAAAGGCCAGGGTTCCAGCCCAGGAGGGATGTGGTGGTGGATCAGCGCTGCTCTGCTTCAAACCCTGGCCTTGCCACTTACTAGCTGTGTGACTTTAGGCAATCACCTAACCTCTTTGCCTGTTTTCTCACCAGTAATGTGAAGCTGATGTTAGTACTTCATCAAATTGCTAAGAAAAGAAAATCGAATAATGTGTGAAAAACATTTAGCACCGTGCTTGGCACACAGACATCACGAGATAAATGTGAGTTGTTCCTAGTGTGGTGTTTCTGTGTGATCAGAGGCAAGTCACTTATTCCCTCGCAGTCTTGGGGGCTAGATATAAGTATCGGCCCAGCACGAGGTTGTTGTGAGACTCACATGGGAGCCATCTGAAAAGCCAGTGCAATACCGTGGTATGAAGCTTTAAGGTCCTCTTAGCAGAGGAGCAGACTGCCATAGCTGGGAAAATCCTCCTTACTCTGGTGGAAAAGACTCCTTGACTTTCTGCACGCATGCTGTGGGCCATGCGTATTTCTGCTGCCACAGCCTCACAGCCCGCAATGGGTCCCTAGTTCCCACAGCTTTGTTTGGCAGGTGGCTTACTCTCCAGGCTTCTCCAAGGTTCTGGTGATCAGGTTCTCATCCCAAGAAGGAGAAGGCTTTAAAAGGTACTTCTCAATAGCTATCTTCACATTTTTGTAGGGGTGGGGATGGGGAAGACTACAGATAGGCAAGAACTTCAGCAGCAGACCTGGATCACCAGGGGAAAGGGAAAGGAAATTAACACTTGCTGAGTGCCTTCAGTGTTTTATTTTTAAGTTAAATTAACATTATAACCAGATAAACTATTCATGTGGCTCAAAATTCCAGAGACAAAGCAGTACACAGTAAAAAGGGCTTTCCCCTCCCTCCCTCCCCAGAGGCAACCAAGGTTATCAATGGGATTTTGGTTCTGTCATGCTTTTTAAGTGCATTTCTGCATTTAATTCTCTCAACTGTTTTGAAGGAAATAGTACCATCCTTATTATATAGATGAGGAAACTGAGACACTCAGATGTAAATTAATTTGCCTAAGACCATAGCTGTTAAGTGACAAAGCTGGGGATTCAGGAACCTAGGGTGGTCACTCATTTTCCTCTCTGTGCCTTTTTTTTTTTTTTTTTTTTTTTGAGACGGAGTCTTGCTCTGTCGTCCAGGCTGGAGTGCAGTGGCGCAATCTTGGCTCACTGCAACCTCCCCATCCCAAGTTCAAACAATTCTCCTGTCTCAGCTTTCCGAGTATTTGGGGTTACAGGTATGTGTACCATACCCAATTAATTTTTTTAAAAATATTTTTGGTAGAGATGGGGTTTCACCATGTTGGCCAGGCTGGTTTTGAACTCCTGACCTCAAGTGATCCGCCCGCCTCAGCCATCCAAAGGGCTGGGATTACAGGTGTGAGCCACCGTGCAGGGCTTTGTGCCCCATTTCTAAAGATTTCTAGTTGTACGCCAACTCTGCTCCAGGGCTGAGATTCTGCAGGCCCTCAGGAGTTTGAAACCCTTTTCTCTAATAGCAATCTGACTACAGGTAGTCCACTGGCATTCTCATCTTCCTCAGGAACCCACAGGCCAATCTGCATATGTCACAGACACCTCCGAGGCACCTGCTCTCTACTCCTTGGGTCTCCGCCCATCCCCAGCATTCTTCTCTGTCAACAATAGGAATGGCACATCACAGTCACATTCTCTCACTACTGGAGGCTTACAGAAGCAGTGACTATTCCCAGGCTGTCAACTAGAACCAGCTCCCACTGCTGCCTCTGACGTACACAACTTGACACACTCCTACGGCCAGTGCCACCGACCCACATTCTAGCACGGGCTGAGCCCTGGGCTCGGCTCAAAGCATCATGTCTGCAAAAGAGCATGTGGAAGACTCTCTGAGGGGTTGGGATGGAAGACTAACAGGCTGAATGCTGCTTTATGCAAACCAAAAGCTCCACCTCTGTGAATTTCTGTTTTTGAAAAACTGACACCTCCAGAAAAGGAAAAGGGAGCTGCAAGTGCGTCACTTGTGTTGGCCTCCCCCAAGCCTCACCACTCTTCTAGAAGGAAAAGAAGAGAAATCCATGCAAATGGTCTCATGCCATCTGAAAGCTGGACTCTGCCAGGTAGAATGCCTAGGGTTAGGAGCGGTGATTTAAATTCCATAACCCCAGGACACAGGGTCCTCCATCTGCAGCTCCCAGGAGTGTCCTTACTGTGCGCTTCAGGGGCCTTTTCCTTCACAGTCCACGAGGCTGCATAGGACTTTGATTTGAAGCTATAAATAAGGTTGGAATGCACATGAAATCTAGGTTCCAGAACATGTAGCAATCTGCCTTCTATAGAACTTTATTTTTAGATCTCATTTACTAAAAGGAGAAATTCCTCGTAGCATCTCTAAAGTACAGCTAATCTTATGAGAGTCTTTTCTTCTTTCACAAGAGATGTTTACAGCAGAAAGCAGAGATGTGAGGCTGGTAGAAGGCCCAACTCTGAACCCAGCAACTCAATAAAAATAATGATAATAATGGCAATGATTAACATTTAATGAGCGTTTACACTGACAGGCACTATTCTACTTGTTTCACATACATTATCTCATTTAATTCTCAAACCGCCCAATCAAGTAGGTACTATTATCATTCCCATTTTACAGATGAGGGAATTGAGGCATAGGGAGATTATGGAACTTGCCCAACATTATATATCTAATAAGTGGCCAGAATTCAAACCCAGGCAATCTGTCAGGCTTGACATGTTTGTTTTTAGCCAGCCACTGCCTCTCAACAAACAGAGCACTGAGGTTGTGCTGCCCAGGGCTCAGCCGTTAGGGAGCACCAGAGGCCAACTCAAAGGCCAACAACACCTCTGCTGCCAGATCTTTCCTCCTGAGTGTGGTCTGACAATCAGCAGCATTGGCTATGAAACACCCAGGAGTCTGTTGAAATGCAGAATCTCAGACTCTAACCCAGACCTCCAAAATTAGAATCTGTATTTTAGCAAGATCCTCTGGTGATTCATTTGCATATTAAAGTTTCACAAGCACTACTCTAGAACACTGAATTTTACTTCTAGCCTCTGTTACAAGTTGCCTTTCTTTGCTTCTAGTTTGTTTCTACTAAACTTTCTCTCTTGGGCATCCATATTTCTGCCTCTCCTTTGGCCTGCTAGAAATGCTCTGCTTCTTCCAACTTCCCTCCCGAGTCAACCCAGGAAGGGAGGGCTCAGGACAGCCACCACACGGAGGCAACAGGCGGAGATGTGAGGAGGGTCCCCAGTATCTCCAGACTCCAGGCAGTGAGAGAATGCATAGAATGAGAAGCCACCACTAGGGTACCACCTTTGAAGCCTGCCAGGTGACAGCTGTCCATCACATTTGGAGCAGTGCCGTGACTGGGCAAAGGCTCACTGGGCAGGTATATGTATTCTTTCACCAGAGAGAACCCTGGGCCTTCTGTGGTGCCTTAGAACCCTCCTCTTTACTCCAATTTCTCTTTACTCCAGTGAGGGGACTCTGAAGGAAACTGGCCTGGCATTGGAGGTGGTGGTGTTGGGGGCTGGCACTTCACCCTTGGCAGCTCTTAGCTGAGCTCACATGGCCAAAATTCAGAGCACGTGGTCCTGGGAGAGCAAAGCTTACCCTTTGGATTAGACAACATGTGCAACTGAATTACATTATTACGTAAGTGCTCTGGAGCCAGAGGCAGGCAGAACTAGAGAAAACCAGACTGGGATTTCCAAAAATACAGAGAGGACACTATAACTCTGGGACTCTACAAGGCTAGCCTTTAGAATAAAACAAGCAGATCCTTTGATTAAGTACTCACATTTTGGGAAGGCCTTCTCTACGGATGGCTGTCTCTACTGACCCTGTGTTGAGGAATATTTTATTTATTTGTTGTTAATAGGGGGAGGGAAGATAACAGTGAATTCTTTTGGGTCCAGGCTGTCCTTGACCAAGTTCTTCTGCTTCAAGCCAAGGTTATCTAACAATAATGATGATACCATTGGCTGGCACAGATTGGCTACATAGGATATTAATAGAAATTAACTTTTCCTAAGTAATTAAGAGCGCTTAAGCCCCATGGAAAAGGATAACCTAAACTCACAATCTCTGGCAGGTATTTATTTCTAAGTATCTGAGTAATACTTAGAAATACTTAAATATTAAATACTTATTATTTTAAAAATATATTTATTCTTTCCTAATTTCAAAGAGAAGGATGAAGGTTTTTATCCCCTTTGGGCAAACAGAAACATTTCCTTGGCAGTAGAATGGTAAAGTGCCTCTCTCAGATATCAACGTGAATAGCTCAGAGAAGCTCCTGTTTCCCTGCCAGTAGACGAGTTCTCAACCCACTTCCCAACAGTCCAACAGTGTTCAGCTCTCAGCATCTGGGAAGAGAGGCACACTTGTTCTCATGACGCATCCTGGGAAGTTCTCAGTTTACCCTATTTACCAATTCTGAGAGAAAGGGGCTGAGAGGGAACATATTTTATTTTCACAAATTCCCTCTGTCCCGGAAGCTCCTGAAAGAGGTGCAGCACAGAGCCAGGGACAAAATGATTTCAATAAAGTGGAAGAGAAATTGTGGCTAACACCCACCTAAGTCGCGGTGGGGAGAGAAAGGTAATGAAAAACCACAGAGCCCATTTTAAAATCTAGGAACTGCTCACATCTTCCTTTTGTTTATCTTCTTGCTGCAGTACCTCCTTCTAGATGTAGCAAATTTGGGGGAGGTGAGGCTGGAGAAAATGTGAAAGGGTTTAGCCAAGCAGCACTTGGGAGGAAAAAAAAAAAAAAAAAAGTCCTGAGGCTCATATAGCTACAATTAGCCCATAAACTTCCCACCATCACCAAGGCAGGGAGTATACTAGCCTTCTTCTTGCTAATCAATGTGTGTATTTCTTGGTTGCATTTCTCTGTCCTTTTTTACTCCTAGTGCCATTCATAGTTATTTTAATCTGATTTCATCTGCAGAAAAACACTGTGTGGGAGTCAGTGTAGGAGGAGCAGGAGGGAAATAGAGTCACAGATTTTGGGTCCTCCCCTCCTTGCAGATGTTCCCTTGCCTTCCTAGGGAGGCTTCTCAGAGGCAACTTAAGCAGCTACAGAGCTAGGACCTTATGGTGCAGCACAATTCTCTCAGACCACTCTCGGAATCCAGAAACAGCCACGGGACGATTACACATACTACAGTCATGTCAAGATATGGCTGGCTCCAGTCCTCCCCTCCATCCCCAACTTTGTACACAAGAGAATGCAGCTCTGCCTTCAACTGATACAGGAAGCAAGCAGAATGGTGGAGGTGGTAGGAGTGTGTCTGTTACCAGGCCCAGGAGCAGTTATTATATTCAATCTGTTTGTGTTACTTCACCTCTTTCTTCTGAACGCCAAGACTAATTAGACTTCCTGTCAATGCACTGCAACACACTTCCTAGGTTGCCCAGCTCAGGACTGAGGTTCTCTAGTCCAGTGCTTCTCAAGCTTTGCTGCAATAAGAGTTTTAAAAACCTTAATGCCCAAGGCCGGGCACAGTGGCTCATGCTTGCAATCACAGCACTTTGGGAGGTTCAGGCAGGCGATTGCTTAGGACCAGGAATTCAAGACCAGCCTGGAGAACATGGTGAAACCTCATTTCTACAAAAAATACAAAAATTAGCCAGGCATGGTGGTGCAGGCCTGCAGTCCCAGCTACTTGGGAGGCAGAGGCAGGAGGATCGCTGGAGCCCAGGAAGTCAAGGTTGCAGTGAGCTATGATCATGCCACTGCATTTCAGCTTGGGTTGTCACCTGAGCAGGACCCTGTCTCAAAAAACCCCACAAAAAACCAAAAACCAAAAACCAAAAACCAAAACCAAAACCAAACAAAAAACCCCAAAACCTTAATGCCCAGGCCATAACCAAGAACAATTCTAACAGAACTGGGGGAAAGGGGTTGGGCACAGTGGTTCATGCCCTGTAATCCCAGCAGCTTGGGAGACCAAGGTGGGTAGATCACCTGAGGTCACGAGTTTGAGACCAGCCTAGCCAACATGGTGAAACCCTGTCTCTACTAAAAATACAAAAAAATTAGCCAGGTGTGGCAGTGGCCGCCTGTAATCCTGGCTACTTGGGAGGCTAAGGCAAGAGAATTGCTTGAACCTGGGAGGCGGAGGTTGCAGTGAGCCCAGACTGTGCCATTGTACTCTATCCTGGGCAACAAGAACAAAACTCCATCTCAAAAAAAAAAAAAAAAAAAAAAAAAAAAGAATTGGGGGAAAGGGGCCCAGGCATCTTTTAAAGATCCTTATGGGATTCCAATACATAGCAGCCAAGATTGAGAACCACTGCTCTAGTCTGTCCCCTTATCTTATGTTTCTCATGGCACTTCGTTTCACTAAATTATGGTTGTTTGCTGGTCTTCTTTCAATAAAATGTAGGCTCCAGGAGTTCTGGAGCACAGACACATCTGTTTATTCACTGCTGTATCCCTAGCAACATCTAGAGCACTACCTGGCAGATATTAGGCATTCATTAAGTAATCAATTAATATCTGCATTCCTACACAGCCTCTGACTTCAGGATTTGACTCAGGCATCTAAGCCACATTCCTTTTCTCCTTCACTAGATTGACAGCACAATCACAAAACGATAACCCACAAAAATCCATAAACACCTGGTTCCTAGCAAACTGGAGTTTAATCAACAGGAATTTTATTGTTGATTTTTAATCTCCCCTATCAAAAAAGAGTAGGTAGTACTAGGCAGTGTCCCCCAAAACCCAATAAAAGAAGAAACTCTGCGACAATGTAACAAGAAGGTAGTCGGATTCCATTTGGCTGGCTCTGACTGGTGCAGGGCAGTCTGAGGCTTGGCTTAATGTCCACACTAGGGATGGTCATTTGATGATGCTTGTCAAACCCAACCTCCTATCTGTAGAAAACTGGAGCAGAGACAGAGCAATAAGGCAGCCTGAAAACTGTGGGCAGGCTCTCCACAGGACTCTTTAATTGTTCCTTCTATATAAACTGGGCAAGAGGGGACACTGAACAGACCTACTGCTAGGAGCACTCACTCTCTTAGCAGGGTACACACCTTGGAGAGAAAAGAATGGTGTGCCGAGAGCCACGGTATCCTGGAAATAACCCTGTCCATCAGTGCAACAAGGCCACAAGCAAACATTCCCCAGAACAATGTAAACAAACCCAGCGACTGCCACTAGGTGTTCTGAAGAGCGATGGGTACATGATGTCTCAAAACTCATTAATTTGAATACTGCTTACAAAGAAAATACATTAACGACCTGTTCATCTTTTTCCATGATCATGTCGACTCCATCTCCTGGGGGGTCATCAGAGGGGCCCTTGATATCATGGCTTTCCTGCTCCCTAACCTTAGCACAACAGTTCATAGAAGTCTCATCTCTAATGGCTCAACTGTCCTCTAAAATCATGACAAGAGGATGACGGGGTGACACTTTGGATCCTTTTAAATTTTTTTTATCGAGGTCAAAGCTCCAGAGCAGGGCTTAAACCATTTTGGAGAATCCCCTGGATTCTCTGGAGCTTTGAACACAACGCGATTCCACCTGAAGACACCTTTGGCTTCTTTATTTATAATATAGGGGAGAAGACTTTATTTAATGCTAAGCCAGGGTCACCTGACACCCCTAGAGGCAGGACGGTCTGGGCGCAGGGAAGCCAGGATGGGTGGTAGGGCGGATTCAAACAAGCCAGAGGCTTAGGAATGATCCCCCCGAGCCCAGCAATGGGCTCGCATTGAAGAATGCGAGCAAAAACCCGTCCCGCCCTCACACCACAGTATCTCCCTTCTGCCCCTCCCTGAGTAGACCATAAGAGCCCTAGACCAGGAGCCCCTGTTCCGCCACTCACTGGCTGCAAGTTGGACAGGTCGACTTTGGGTCTCCAGGGCCCAAGGGTCTCATCTGTACAACGGGGATCATGATCTCCGTTCCACAGGCAGTTGTGAGGCTCAGAGGGGTAACAGTGCGAACGCGCTTTGTCAGAGGCTGAGCCCTGGCCCACCGGCGCGTTAGGACCATGACGAATTACTTCCCCGGTCTCGGCTTCTCCACGGCCTCCCAGCCGTGGAGAGGTTGAGAGAATCGTGCTGTTCGCCGGTCACCCCAGGGTCAGGGTCCTGGCTGCGTCCCCGCCACCCCGCCCCGGGTCCCCTCACCTCCATCGGTTGATCCCGACTGAGGAGGAGGCCGCGAACCACGGGTCGAGAATGTAAACGCAGCGCACGCAGCGCGCCCCGCGCACGGCCGCCAGCAGCGCCGGGTTGTCGTGGAGCCGCAGCCCTTTGCGGAACCAGTGCACTGAAGAGGCGCCGTCCGTGCCGGGCGCTGGCGCCGGGGTCACAGCTGCCGCCGTCGCCACAGTCGCCGCCATGACTGTCCAGACTGCTCCGGCCACCCCCGCTCCGCCCCGGTAGGCGACGCGGACCCCGCCCACAGACCGCCCAGTGACCTATGACGCCGCAGCTCCTCCCTTCGTCCCCGCCCCCAGGGCCTTAGAGCCCCTGTGCCATTGGCTGAGTGCCTCCCGCCCGGCGATTGGCCCAGAGACGCCAGAACAGGCCCCGCCCCCTCACGTTCCTACCATGTGTGGGTCCGCCTGGGTGGAGCTGGCAGGCGGACAAGTGACGCAGGCTGGCACAGTCCGCGGAGGGCCGGGAGTGGGCCGAGTCTCGAGGTACAGCGGATCTCTTACACATGTCCTGTTCAGGGCCTGCTTCTAGAAGAAGCTGCCTGGGCTGGTAGGGGTTGCTGTGACTACAGCCAGAGACTTGCAAAACTGACAACTGACCTTCCTATTATCACCAACATCGTCACCAGCATCACCTACATCATTCTACTACAACTGCCATTTATTAAGTGCACTTTATATGGCAAGAGACATGATCATCTCCTTACGTAGTCGGTCTCATTTACTATTCTGAACTCAGCCCAGTTACATTCATTTAACGAACACCAGTGGAAGAGCTGCTGTTATTTTTGTTTTACAGATGAAGAAAATGGAGGGTGCCGCAGGTTGAGCGACTTGCTCAGTATCATAAAGCTACTAAGAGGGATTTCACCCAGATTATTCTGATTTTGAAACTTCTGCTTTTATCCACGAAGCTATACTTCTCTTTGTGCGAAGATCCTTGGTAATTCCAAGTGGCAGAGTCCAAGGATGGAGAAGGAGTGCCCTGATACGCAGCATTAGAGGATTTGGGAGTAGGGACTGGGAATGTGGAGGACTTGAGCTCGTAATTATGCCATCAGATGAATTTATTTTCTTTTAGTCTGTTTAGTAGATCCAGTGGTACTATTGTGTGCAAAGCACTGTACTGGATTCCGGGTGGGGTTCAGAGATGTGGAGGACACTGTCCCCATTCTTCTGGGACGCCAGGTGGAACCCTCTTATTCCTCTGGCGTCTAGCATAGAGCTTGCTGATTGACTGACTAAATGGCAAGAGAAGCTATAAACACCAGCAACAAGGTGTTGGGGAAGGCTAAGATGGCTTAGTCAAGCTGCAGCTTTGGGGTTATCAGGTGGAGAACAGTCTGTTTCAACTTGGCCCTAGGTTGAGCCCATGCTTGGAACCCTTCCTGGACCTGGGACAGTGTGATGAAAGCATTTAGCAATTTAGTCTGCAATTTAGTGGCATTAATTGGCACCACTCTCTAAACCAGTGTCACTGCAATCCTAGGCATTCTCTGCCATTTTCAGGGCTTTTCACAAGCTGTTCCCACAGTCTAGATCACACTCCCTCTTCCTTCTTTGTTTCTAACTCCAGTTTGCTCTGTATCATTGTTCAGTGTAGATGTCACCTTCTTGCTGTCTGATCCCAACCTGAATAGTGCCCCGTCTCATTCTGTGCTTCTTTGTGGTCACTTGTCTTGGCACACAATACTGGAATTTCTTGCTTAAATGTCTTAATGCCCCATTAAAGTATAAACTCCTGGAGAGCAGGGGCTGTGGCTTATTTACAGTTGTATGTCCAAAGTCTAGCTCAGTGCTTGGCACCTAACGCTCAAGGATTATTTGAGTAAAAATTGCACTAGAGTCTCATATTGGCAGGCTCTTAGAGGCTTATCCTAGTCCCCTTACCTGGCCCTGTCCTTATTTTTGAATTTCCTTTCCAAATGCTTGCTGAATAAATCGATGCCACCTTTCATTACTTTTATTTTAAGGTTTTGTGTTCCCCCTCTCCTATCCCTTCTTCTCTCCACAAGGTTGGTGCTTTGCTAGGAATGGAACAGAGTGTAAGGAGGTGTTTCTCCCTTAAACAACCTCAGAGATGAGTCCTCTTCCCTTTTACTCCTCTAAATTCCCGTAATGCTGTATCTGTATTCTGTGAGCCCGGGACTGTGCTTGTCTTACTTATCAGTGTCTTCCCAGCTGGTACTCTGGTACCTAACATATAGTAGGTGCTCGAAAAACATTTGCCAAATGATCAAAAGTCATTTCCCTCCCCTCCACTCTCTCTCTTATTAAGCTATCACGAGAGGCAGTGTGGTGTAATGGTTAAATCCTAGGCTTCGCACATTAGAGTTGCTGAGTTCAAATTCTAGTTCTGCTTTTAATCTCTGTGACCTTGGATAAGCTAGTTAACCTCTCTGTTCCTCACTTTCTTAATCTTTGCAATAGGGTGATAATAGCACTTAGGATATACTAAGCATTTGTACTGTATCAGCTACTGTTATTCTGAGCAGCAGGACCTGTGTCTGGTTTTGTCTTCCTTGTAATGCTCAGCCCTGGGTCGTACATGTAATGTGGGCTCCATAAGTTGCTGAGTAAATAAAATATTTTACTCATTTTTTAAAAGTCCTCGAAATTTTGCCAATAATGAAAAAAGTAATCAACCTCAGTTCCCAAAACCTAACAAATCAATTATTTCTTATCTTCATGTTGCCTTCTAGACTTTGTCCACAAACACCTAAGCAGACTGTAATCAAAGCAGAGGTTCAGTGCTCCATGGTTTGCATGGTTTGTTTGTTCTTTTTTTTTTTTTTTTTTGAGACGGAGTCTCGCTCTGTCACCGGAGTGACAGTGGTGTGATCTCCGCTCACTGCAACCTCCGCCTCCTGGGCTCAAGCAATTCTTGCCTCACCCTCCCAAGTAGCTGGGATTATAGGCGGCTGCCACCACACTGGGCTAGTTTTTATATTTTTAGTAGAGTCAGGGTTTCACCATATTGGTCAGGCTGGTCTTGAACTCCTGACCTCAGGTGATCCACCTACCTTGGCCTCTCGAAGCGCTGGGATTACAGGTGTGAGCCACCGACCATGCCCTGCCTGTTCTTTTTTTTTTTTTTTTTTGAGACAGGGTCTTGTTCTGTCACCCAAGCTGGAGTGCAGTGCTGTGACCCTAGCTCAATAACAGTTTCAAACTCCTGGGCTCAAAGGATCCTCCTGCTTCAGCCTCCTGAGTAGCTAAGACTACACGCACACACCAGCATGCCCAGCTAATTTAAAAAACATTTTTTTTTCTTGGTAAAAACAGGGGCTTTGCTATGTTGCCCAGGCTGGTCTTTAAGCAATTAAGTCCTAGCCTCTATCAGTCCTCCCTCTTTGGGCTCCCAAAGTGCTGGGATTATAGGCATGAGCCATTGCACTCGGCCCAGCTTTTTTGAAACTTAAAATATTAAGCCTGTTGTATATTGCTGCATCATTACTTTTGTGTGTTTTTTTTTTTTGTGGTTTGTGTTGTCAAGTTAACAAAGATGAACTATTAATACTTCATTGAATAATTGCATATTGCTTTAGTATATTAACAGTGTAACATTCAAGAATCAGGAAGCAGGTTGGGTGCGGTGGCTCATGCCTGTAATCCCAGCACTTTGGGAGGCCGAGGCAGGCAGATCATTTGAGGTCAGGAGTTGATCTGGCCAACATGGTGAAACCCCGTCTCTACTAAAAATACAAAAAGTAGCCAGGTGTGGTGATGCGTGCCTGTAATCCCAGCTACTCAGGAGGCTGAGGCAGGAGAATCGCTTGAACCCGGGAGGTGGAGGTTGCAGTGAACCAAGATCATGCCACCACACTCCAGTCTGAATGACGAAGTGAGACTCCGAAAAAAAAAAAAAAAAGAATAGGGAAGTAAATCTGACACTAGATAGAATAGGGTGCAAAGTCCACTTTGGGTTTTTACACTTTAAAAGGGACATGGAGAAATTGGAGAGAGACCAAAGAAACTTGTACGTTGCTAAGGAAGTGAAATATAATGGGGTACTATTGTCTCTTCGAGAGAAATAAGAGCTAATTTTTGACCTCATAATAATGCACTCTAGTGTACACCTTGTAAAAAGTACCTCCAAAGAGTGGTTGTCATGAGGATGTCAAACAACCTAGTTTACACTAGGAAGAGTGAAGATTGGAGAGACGACTTAGGATAAGGTGCTTTAAGGATGAGATGAATTAGCCAGGAACTGAGTGGCGTCTTTCTTCCCTGAAGATGCTTACGCAGATAGATTAGTCCTGTTTTGTCTCTTTTTGTTAATGTCCTGCACGGAGACTGGATTAAACATCTTTCTACTTTGGCTTTGAACCGCGCTTTGGGTAAATATTTGATGATTGGCTGAAAGGTAACCGGGCGCGGCGGGAGGGACTTCCCCGGCGAGTTTAAGTTACCCGCGCCCTCTAGTGGTAGGACTGGGACAACGGCGGTTCGGTTTTTGGCTGTGCGGGGAACACCGCGGCATCCCTGTTCCCGAGGCTTCACGCAAAGCCTACTTTGATGTAGTGACGTAAAATGTTTGTTATTGGAACTGTTCAGCTTGAGAAGCAGTAAAGCTTATTGAGAGCATAGACCGTAAAACTAAACTCCCTGCGTTCCATTTCCAGATCTGACATTAACTAGCAAATTACTTAATTGGGCGAGCTACTTAACCTCTCTGTGCCTTAGTTTCCTTATTTGTAAGATGGGGATGATGATACTAATAATAAAGGACAGTATGAAATTAGAGAAAGGTGAATAGACTAATGAGTCAGAATTGAGAATCCAGAAACAGGTCCACATGAATCTGGACATTTTATTCACGACAAAGATGTCTGTGTAAAGAAGTGGGGAAAGTAATGGGTCAATCAGATATTCTGTTGTAAAAAAGTGAAAGTTGACTCCATCTCACAACATACAAATCAATTCCAGGTAGATTATATGCTTAATGTGAGGGGTAAAACAATAAAGCTTTAAGAAGATCGTATTGGAGAATATCTTTGCAACCTTGGGGGAAGACAAACATTTCTTGAAAAAGACATGAAAAGCACTAACCGTTAAAGAAAATATTGATGAGTTGGACTATGTTAAAATTAGGAACTATTGATCAAAAAGCATTATTCAGAGAGTGAAAAAGCAAACCATAGAATGAGAAAAGATACTTACATAATATTTATAATTCTTAAAGAGCTCAAATCCAGAATATGTCAACAGCCCTTAGAAATCATAATAATAAAAAAAGATAGGCAACCCAATTTGAAACTAGGCCAGAGACTTGAATAGGCACTTTCTGTGGAGTCCTAATTAAGCAAAAGGAGTCAGACTGGTGAGATTGAAGGAAAGCAAAAAGAAAAAGCAGATAAACTGTAAGTCTGCCTTTCTTTGTGGTCCAGGACACATTGCCCTCCTGTGCCCAGCTATCACCAGTCCCTTGGCTGATAGAAAAATACAAGTTAGCTCACTGCAACCTTGGCATTATCAGCACTGCACAAAGCCCTCTTCAGTACATAGCACAAGCACCATCCTATAAAATCCCCAGCAAGCCTTTGTCTCTTTGTAGTCAGTTCCCTTCTTGCTGACCTGCCCATTGCACCCTTGCAATGTATTTTCATACTTTCTCTAATAAATCTGCCTTTCTTTACCTACAACTGTCCTGGTAAATTCTTTTTACTGCCTGCACGACGCTGGCCCCAGATAGTGGCTACCTGTGACACTTTCCACACACCCTCGCCCCAAAGAATGGATATTTAAGTGAGCAATGAACACATGAAAAGGTACTCACCTTCATTAGTTCATCAGGGAGCTACAAATTAAAACCACAATGAGGTACCACTATAGGCCCACAAGAATGAATAAAGTTAAAAGGATTGGTAAAATCAAGTGTCTGGGAGGATATGAGCAATTAAAATACACTGCTGTTGGGATTGTAAATTGATACAACCATTTTTAAAAACTGTTATTATATATTAAATTCGAAAAGCCAAATACCTTACAAATCATGAACGATATATTCTATGACGCAACAGTTTCACTCCTAGCATATACTTAACGAAAATCCGTGCACATGTGCACCAAGAGACATGTGCAAGAATGTTCATAGCAGTATTATTAGTAATAATAATAAATCAAGGATAACTCAAAGGTCCATCAGCCAAAGAATAGATAAAAAATTGTGCTGTATTCAAACATAGGAATACCATACAAAAAACCTACAGTTATAGGCAGCAGTAACATGGGTGATTCTCACAAACTTAAGTGAAAGAAGCCAGAAACCAAAGAAAATATTTACATATGTGGTATGATTTGGCTCTGTGTCCCCACCCAAATGTCATGTTGAATTATGATCTTCAGTGTTGGAGGGACCTGGTGGGAGGTGATTGGATCATGGGGGTGAATTTCCCCTTTGCGGTTCTCATGATAGTGAGTTCTCACAAGATCTGTTTTTTTTTTTTTTGTACTGAGATGGAGTCTCGCTTTGCCGCCCAGGCTGCAGTGCAGTGGTGCGATCTGGGCTGTCTGCAAGCTCCACCTCCCCGGTTCATGCCATTCTCCTTCCTCAGCCTCCTGAGTAGCTGGGACTACAGGCGCCCGCCACCACGCCCGGCTGATTTTTTGTGTTTTTAGTAGAGACGGGGATTCGCTGTGTTAACCAGGATGGTCTCGATCTCCTGGCCTCGTGATCCACCCACCTCGGCCTCCTAAAGTGCTGGGATTACAGGTATGAGCCGCCACGCCCAGCCCAAGATCTGGTTGTTTAAAAGTGTGTAGTACTTCCTCCTTCCTTCTCTCTCTCCTGCACCCATGTGAAAATGTACTTGCTTCCCATTCGCCTGTCTGCCATGATTGTAAGTTTCCTGAGGCTTCCCAGCCCTGCCTCCTGTACAGCATGTGGAACTGTGAGTCAATTAAACCTCTTTTCTTTATAAATTACCCAGTCCCAGGCAGTTCTTTATAGTGGTGTGAGGATGGAAAAACACAATGTGTATATATCCACTACATAAAGTTCGCAGTCAGACAAAACTAATGTGTGAATAGCCAAATAAGTAGAAACAACCCAAATGACTGTCTTCTGATGAATGGGTAAATAAAATGTCTCTCCATACAATGGAATATCATTTGGCAATAAAAAGGGAGTGTTGGCCGAGCACAGTGGCTCACGCCTGTAATCCCAGCACTTTGGGAGTTTGAGGTGGGCAGATCGCCAGGTCAGAAGTGCGAGACCAGCCTGGCCAACATGGTGAAACCCCGTCTCTACTAAAAATACAAAACTTAGCCGGGCATGGTGGTGGGTGCCTGTAATCCCAGGTACTCGGGAGGCTGAGTCAGGAGAATAGCTTGAACCTAGGAGGTGGAGGTTGCAGTGAGCTGAGATTGTGCCATTGTACTCCAGCCTAGGCGACAAAAGCAAGACCCTATCTCAAAAAGGAAAAAAAAAAAAAAAAGGAGTGTTGTGTTGATACACATAACAACACTGATGAACCTTGAAAACATTATGCTAAATGATAGAAGCCAATTACAAAATACCACATATTGTATTATAGAATTCCATTTATATAAAATGCCCAGAATAGCAAATCCATGGAGATAGAAATTGATTTTCTAGGGCTAGGAGGGCTGGGGGTGAGGAAAATGAGGAGTAAACACTAATGGGATGATGAAAATGTTCTAAAATTGATTGTGATGATGGTTGTATAACTCTGTGAATATACTAAAAACCATTGAAGTGAGCTTACCTTTAATAGGTGAATTGTATGTTATGTGAATTATTTTAACAAAGATTATTAAAAAACTTATAGACTATTATTAATATAAATAAAAAGTAAAATAAGCCTCAGAACAAGAACAGGATTTTATTATTATTTTTTTAAGACGAGGTCTCAGGCCAGGCACAGTGGCTCACGCCTGTAATCCCAGCACTTTGGGAGGATGAGGCGGGTGGATAACCTGAGGTCAGGAGTTCGAGACCAGCCTGGCAAACATGGTGAAACCCTGTCTTTACAAAAAAACAAAAATTAGCCAGGCATGATGACTTATGCCTGTAGTCCCAGCTACTCGGGAGGCTGAGGCATGAGAATCACTTGTACCCGGGAGGCAGAGGTTGCAGTAAGCCAAGATCATACCACTGCCCTCCAGCCTAGGCAACAAAGTGAGACTCGGTCTCAAAAACAAACAAACAAACAAACAAACAGCAAGGTCTTGCTCTGCCGCCCAGGCTGGAGTATACATGTCATGGCTCACCACAGCCTCAACCTTCCACGCTCAAGCCATCCACCCACCTCAGCCTCCCAAGTAGCTAGGCCTGCAGGCATGTGTCACCACACCCTGCTAGTGTTTGTATTTTTTCGTAGAGATCGGGTTTCTCCATGTTGTCCAGGCTGTTCTCAAACTCTGGAACTCAAGTGATACGCCCGCTTCAGCCTCCCAAAGTGCTGGGATTACAGGCACAAGCCACCGTGCTCAGCCAGGACTTTGAAAAGACAAGTATTCCACTCAGAAATTCTATTTTTTAAATTATACTTTAAGTTCTGGGGTACATGTGCAGAACGTGCTGGTTTGTTACATAAATATACACATGCCATGTTAGTGTGCTGCACCCATCAACTTGTCATCTACATTGGGTATTTCTCCTAATGGTATCCCTCCCCTAGCCCCCACCCCACAACAGGCCCCAGCATGTGACGTTCCCCTCCCTGTGTCCATGTGTTCTCATTGTTCAGCTCCCACTTACGAGGGAGAACATGCGGTGTTTGGTTTTCTGTTCTTGTGTTAGTTTGCTGAGAATGATGGTTTCCAGCTTCATCCATGTCCCTGCAAAGGACATGAACGCATCCTTTTTTATGACTGTATAGTATTCCACGGTGTATATGTGCCACATTTTCTTTATCCAGTCTATCTTTGATGGGCATTTGGGATGGTTCCAAGTCTTTGCTATTGTGAACAGTGCTGCAATAAACATGTGTGCACGTGTCTTTAGAGTCAAATGATTTATAATCCTTTGGGTATATACCCAAAGGATTCCTGGGTCAAATGATATTTCTAGTTCTAGATCCTTGAGGAATCGCCACATTGTCTTCCACAATGGTTGAACTAATTTATGCTCCCACCAACAGTGTAATAGCATTCCTATTTCTCCACATCCTCTCCAGCATCTGTTGCTTCCTTTTTAATGATTGCCATTCTAACTGGCCTGAGATGGTATCTCAATGTGGTTTTGATTTGCATTTCTCTAATGACCAGTGATGATGAGCTTTTTTTTCCATATGTTTGTTGGCTGCATAAATGTCTTTTTTTGAGAAGTGTCTGTTCATATCCTTCACCCAATTTTTGATGGGGTTATTTTTTTCTTGTAATTTTTTTTTTTTTTTTTTTGAGCCAGAGTCTTGCTGTGTCTCCTAGGCTGGAGTGCAGTGGTGTGATCTTGGCTCACTGCAGCCTCTGCCTCCTGGGTTCAAGCAATTCTCCTGCCTCGGCCTCCCGAGTAGCTGGGATTATAGGTACGCACCACCACACCTGGCTAAGTTTTGTATTTTTGGTAGAGACAGGGTTTCACCATGTTGGCCAGGCTGGTCTCAAAATCCTGACTCAGGTGATCCACCTGCCTCGGCCTCCCAAAGTGCTGGAATTACAAGTGTGAGCCACCGCGCCCAGCCTTTTTCTTGTAAATTTGTTTAAGTTCTTTGTAGATTCTGGATATTGGCCCTTTGTCAGATAGATAGATTGCAAAAATTTTCTCCCATACTGTAGGTTGCCTGTTCACTCTGATGATAATTTTTCTTGCATCCTGAAGCTCTTCAGTTTAGTTAAATCTCATTTGTCTATTTTGGCTTTTGTTGCCATTGCTTTTGGCATTTTAGTCATGAAGTCTTTGCCCATGCCTATGTCCTGAATGGTATTGCCTAGGTTTTCTTCTAGGGTTTTTATAGTTTTAGGTCTTACATTTAAGTCTTTAATCCATCTTGAGTTAATTTTTGTATAAGGTGTAAGGAAGGGATCCAGTTTCAGCTTTCTGCATATGGCTAGCCAATTTTCGCAACACCATTTATTAAATAGGGAATTTTTTCCCCATTGCTTGTTTTTGTCAGGTTTGTCAAAGACCAGATGGTTGTAGATGTGTGGTGTTATTTCTGAGGCCTCTGTTCTGTTTCATTGGTCCATATATCTGTTTTGGTACCAGTACCATGCTGTTTTTGTTACTGTAGCCTTGTAGTATAGTTTGAAGTCAGGTAGCATGATGCCTCCAGCTTTGTTCTTTTTCTTTAGGATTGTCTTGGCTATGCGGGCTCCTTTTTGGTTCCATATGAAATTTAAAGTAGTTTTTTTCCAATTCTGTGAAGAAATTGGAATTTAAGGTAGTTTTAAAGAAATTTAAAGTAGTTTTTTTCCAATTCTGTGAAGAAAGTCAGTGGTAGCTTGATGGGGATAGCATTGAATCTGTAAATTACTTTGGGCAGTATGGCCATTTTCATGATATTAATTGTTCCTATCCATGAACATGGAATGTTTTCTCATTTGTTTGTGTCGTCTCTTATTTCGTTGAGCAGTGGTTTGTCGTTCTCCTTGAAAAGGTCCTTCACATCCCCTGTGAGTTGTAATCCTAGGTTTTATTCTCTTTGTAGCAACTGTGAATGGGAGTTCACTCATGATTTGGCTCTCTCTTTGTCTGTTATTGATGTATAGGAATGCTTGTGATTTCTGCACATTGATTTTGTATCCTGAGACTTTGCTGAAGTTGCTTATCAGCTTAAGGAGATTTTGGGCTGAGATGATGGGGTTTTCTAAATATACAATCATGTCATATGCAAACAGAGACAATTTGACTTCCTCTTTTCCTAACTGAATACCCTTTATTTCTTTCTCTTGCCTGATTGCCCTGGCCAGAGCTTCCAATACTATGTTGAACAAGAGTGGTGAGAGAGGGCATGCTTGCCTTGTGCCGGTTTTCAAAGGGAATGCTTCCAGTTTTTGCCCATTCAGTATGATATTGGCTGTGAGTTTGTCATAAATAGCTCTTATTATTTTGAGATATGTTCCATCAATACCTAGTTTATTGAGAGTTTTTAGCATGAAGCGCTGTTGAATTTTGTCAAAGGTCTTTTCTGCATCTATTGAGATAATCATGTGGTTTTTGTCATTGGTTCTGTTTATGTGATGGATTTTTTTATTGATTTGCATATGTTGAACCAGGCTTGCGTCCCAGGTATGAAGCCGACTTGATCGTAGTGAATAAGCTTTTTGATGTGCTGCTGGATTCAGTTTGCCAGTATTTTATTGAGGATTTTCGCATCGATGTTCATCAGGGGTATTGGCCTGAAATTTTCTTTTTTTGTTGTGTCTCTGCTAGGTTTTGGTATCAGGATGATGCTGGCCTCATAAAATGAGTTAGGGAGGATCCCTCTTTTTCTATCGTTTGGAATAGTTTCAGAAGGAATGGTACCAGCTCCTCTTTGTACCTCTGGTAGAATTTGGCTGTAAATCCATCTGGTCCTGGACTTTTTTTTGTCGGTAGGCTATTAATTACTGCCTCAACTTCAGAACCTGTTATTGATCTATTCAGGGATTCGATGTCTTTCTGGTTTAGTCTTGGAAGGGTGTATGTGTCCAGGAATTTATCAATTTCTTCTAGATTTTCTAGTTTATTTGTGTAGAGGTGTTTATAGTATTCTCTGATGGCAGTTTGTATTTATGTGGGATCAGTGGTGATATCCCCTCTCTTATTTTTTATTGCGTCTATTTGATTCTTCCCTCTTTTCTTCTTTATTAGTCTGGCTAGCGGTCTATGTGTTTTGTCCAGTTCCTGGACTCAATGATTTTTTTAAAGGATTTTTCGTGTCTCTATTTCCTTCAGTTCTGCTCTGATCTTAGTTATTTCTTGTCTTCTGCCAGCTTTTGAATTTGTTTGCTCTTGCTTCTCTAGTTCTTTAAATTGTGATGTTAGGGTGTTGATTTTAGATCTTTCCTGCTTTTTCTTGTGTGCATTTAGTGCTATGACTTTCCCTGTACACACTGCTTAAATTGTGTCCCAGAGATCTGGTATGTTGTGTCTTTGTTCTCATTGGTTTCAAATAACATCTTTATTTCTGCCTTAATTTCGTTATTTACTCAGTAGTCATTCAGGAGCAGGTTGTCCAGTTTCCATGTAGTTGTACGGTTTTGTCCACTCAGAAATTCTAAAGTCTAAATACATTATTTACATTAACTTTGAATGAAGTTTTTCACTGATGTTGTGGGGTCTTTTATTTACCTGAATTATGATACCTTGGTTTAGTGTGTACAATGTTTTAAGTGAATTAACCTGGCCAGGCAGGGTGGCTCACGCCTGTAATCCTAGCACTTTGGGAGGCAGAGGCGGGCGAATCACCTGAGGTCAGGAGTTCGAGACCAGCCTGGCCAACATGGCGAAACCCTGTCTGTACTAAAAATACAAAAATTAGCCGGGCATGATGGCGCGCACCTGTAATCCCAGCTACTCAGGAGGCTGAGGCAGGAGAATCACTTGAACCTGCCAGGGGCAGAGGTTGCAGTGAGTAGTCATGCCACTTCACTCTAGCCTGGGTAAAAAAGCGAAGCTCCATCTGAAAAAAAAAAATTTAATCTATTGATGTCCATATTTAAAAGATTCTGAACTCACAAATTAAAACAAAAAAAATTAAAAACTAATCTATAGTATTAGACATCGGACATCAGGATATTGGTCGCCATTGACTAAGAAGGATGGGATAGTGTGGGGGCTCCTGGGAAAGATTTTAGGGTGCCGATAATGTTCTGTGTAATGTGTTTATTTTATGGTGACCCATTGTGCTGTATTCTTTTAGGATTCTTTTTTTGTTTGTATATATGCTACAATTTAATTGAGAAGTTTAAGAAGAAAAGATGGTGGCTCTGGGTGGGTCTGGCATGGTGAGCTCAGAATACCCCCAGTTGTTTCTGCCCTCTCTGGCTGTATTAGCCCCAGACAGTGGCCCCCAAGGGTTTCCCTGTAGTGCCCTGGGTTCTGCACAGAGACATCCTCTGGCTACGCAGCTCCTGTGAAGAATGGTGGATCTCTGGCGGTTTCCCTAGATCCCTTCTGAGAATGTTCTGCCGGTTCTAGGAATTGAGGAAGTTGGACCTGTGGGACCTAAGCTCTTAAAGCCATACACAGGTTTTTGCCGGAGGCAGGAAGTAGCTAGTAGCATCCTTTTGTTAAGTCTTACCGGGGCTTGCACTATTTATCCAACAGCATGGGAGGAGGAGACATTGAGTAAAGTTGGGCCTGGCCTCCTGCCTGGCACCCTGACCTGGTAACCTAGAACAAAGGGCCAAATAAATGGGCACGTGAGTGCTTTCTTATCTTCGCTACAGCTGACTATGAGTAGACCGGATGTTCCTTTCCAGCAGTGTGGTCATCAGATAATGGAGTCAAGGGCTGGTGGGAGGGAATGGGAGGTGTGAAAGAAAAATATCTTGGGCCCCCAAAATCACTAAGGAAAACTCCAGCTGGAAACTGCTTAGGGCAAACCTGCCTCCCATTCTATTCAAAGGCACCCCTATGCTCCCTGAGATAGACGCACATCTGATTGCTTCCTTTGGAAAGGCTAATCAGAAACTCCAAATAAGGTAATCATTTGTGTGTCACCTATCTGTGACCCGGAAGCCCCCTCCCTGGCTTCGAGTCTTCCCGTCTTTCCAGACTGAACCAATGTGCTTCTTACATGTATTGACTGATGTCTCATGTCTCCCTAAAATGTATAAAACCGAGCTGTGCCCTGCCCACGTTGGGCCTCTGTCGTCAGGACTTCCTGAGGCTGTGTCTTCAACCTTGGCTAAGTAAACTTTCCAAATTAACTGAGACCGGTCTCAGATTTTCTGGGTTCATAGGAGGCTATGCTCAGATCACCTGGGACTGAGCCCTTACTCAGTTCCACCACGCAGAAAAGCTGCCCTTAGTTTCTCCTTGAGAGACAAGGGGCCAGCCTAGATAGTGGACTCTATATTAAAGTACAAACAGGCTGGGTATGGAGGCTTGTGCCTGTAATCCTAGCACTTTGGGTGGCTGAGGCGGGAGGATCACTTGAGGTCAGGAGTTCAAGGCCGTAACGAGCTATGATGGTGCCACTGCACTCCAACCTGGGTGACAGAACAAGACCCTGTCTTAAATAAATAAATAAAGCAAATACAAGAAAGCAAAACCAAGAGGAGGGGCTCCAACCAAGAGAACAGGGGCACGTAACCTTGTTTAATTTCACATGTTGTTGCTCAAGAAAACAGTAACCATTCTTAAAGGTCAAGGGAAGAGGGGTGTGTGTGTTTGAGGGCCCCTTAGGGGCTTTTAATGGGATTTGCAGTCAGGTAGACCTGGATTCAAATTCCAGCTTGGATATTTGCTGTGTGGCCTTGGACAAGTTGCTTAACTTCTCTGGGCTGCAGTTTCCTTATCTATAAAATGGAGATAGTACTATTACCTCCCTCTGAAGGCTGTTGCAAGGATTCTGATTGCTAAATTGTGTAATGCACACTGCACACTGCCTTGCACATAGAAGGCTCTTGTTGAATGGCGGTCAGGATGATCACGTTATTATCGTTACTGGCTCAGGTGTGTTTTTCTCAACCTTGTTATTTCGGACCAGACAGTCCTGTGCTGTGGCGGCTGTCCTGAGCACTGTAGGATGTTTAGCAGCATTCCTAGCCCCCACCCACCAGATTCCATAGCAACTCTCCAGCTGTAACAGCCACATGTCTCCAGACAGTGCCAAATTACCCCTAGTTGAGAACTACTGATCTGGAGGTAAATGCCTGGGAGATTGAGGGAGTGATCATGTGGGTTGATCCAAAAAATGTGATCCAGACAGGAGGATCTGATGTGGTGGGGGATGGAAATGGAGGAACAGGATGGGCCAAGGGTTAAGGAGCCAAGTAAAACCAGCAGATCCCAAATGAGCAGAGAGCGGGGATAGGCTCTGAGCAGAAATGGGCCCGAAAATCCCAAAGAGGGTAGGTCCAACAGTTTCATCTGGGTTTCTGTTGCTTTGTGTAATGGAATTTGTTTTTCCAGTTGTAAAAGTAGTGTAAGTTCATTTTAAACAAGTTGGCAAGTTCACAGAAAAGCCAATCAGAAAATAAAAATCTTGGCTGGATGCGGTGGCTGATGCCTGTAATCTCAGCACTTTGGGAGGCCGAGGTGGGCAGATCACCTGGGGTCAGGAGTTCTAGACCAGCCTGATCAACAGGGTGAAACCCTGTCTCTACTAAAAATACAAAATTAGCTGGGTGTGGTGGCACATGCCTGTAATCCCAGCTACTAGGGAGACTGAGGCAAGAGAATCGCTTGAACCCAGGAGGTGGAGGTTGCCGTGAGCTGAGATTGTGCCATTGCACTCCAGCCTGGGCAACAAGAGTGAAACTCTGTCCCAAAATTAAATAATAATAATAATAGAAAAATCTTAAGTAATCCCAGCACAATTACACAATAGAGTGGGATATGCTCATTTGTTCTTTTTGTTCTTGTTGTTTAAGAAACAAATGTTTCTTAGTGGTCACTGTGTGCAGACCCTGCTGGGTGCTGGGGTGTCTGTGTGGGTGGGTGATTGGGGACTGTTCACATGCTCTGGACAAGACAGCGTGGGGGACAGCCTTGACTGCAGGTAGGCGCACTAGGGGTGGTGTGGTGGGGAGAGCAGAGCCTGTTCCTAGGGATGCTGCTGGTCATTTTTGTCCTCTTCTACTGGCCTTCTCCTTTGAGGATCCATGCAGTGTCCTGGTCATGGCTCCCTGATCTGGATCTTTTTGGAATCTGCTCATTCCTTTCCATCCACACGGCCCTGCATAAGCTGACCCCATCCACCTTGTTAGTTTCCTCCTGCCATGTTCCACTTTGCTTTCTGTGTGCACCAGCCACCCTGATGTTCCGTCCCTGCCTCACCTGTATCCTGTTTCATTTTCTTCAGGTTTTAAAAATTGTGGTAAGGCCGGGTGCGGTGGCTCAAGCCTGTAATCCCAGCACTTTGGGAGGCCGAGATGGGCGGATCATGAGGTCAGGAGATCGAGACCATCCTGGCTAACATGGTGAAACCCCGTCTCTACTAAAAAATACAAAAAACTAGCCGGGCGAGTTGGTGGGCGCCTGTAGTCCCAGCTACTCGGGAGGCTGAGGCAGGAGAATGGCGTGAACCCGGGAGGCGGAGCTTGCAGTGAGCTGAGATCCGGCCACTGCACTCCAGCCTGGGCGACAGAGCGAGACTCCATCTCAAAAAAAAAAAAAAAAAAAAAAAAAAATTGTGGTAAAATACACGTAGCATAACATTTACCGTTTTAATATATATATATATTTTTTGACAGGGTCTTGCTCTGTCACACAGGCTGGAGTACAGCAGTGTGATCATGGCTCACTGCAATCTCGACTTCTTGGGCCCAAGCCATCCTCCTGCCTCAGCCTCCAGTTGTAAAAGTAGTGTAGCTGGGTCCCAGCTGTGTAACTGGGACCACAAGTGTATGCCACCATGCCTGGCTAATTTTTGTATTTTTTTTTTTTTCTTTTGGAGAGATGGGGCTTCACTGTGTTGCTCAGGCTGGTCTCAAACTCCTGGGCTCAAGCAATCCTCCCATCTCAGCCTCCCAAAGTGTTGGGATTACAGGTGTGAGCCACTGCACCCGGCCTGACCATTTTAAAGCATACAATGCAGAGGCATTGAGTACATTCAGTGTTGTGCAACAATCACCACTATCCATTTCCAGAACTTGTACCTTATCCCAAATGGAAACTCTATACCCATGAAACAATGACCCCCCATTTCCCCTGCCCCAAGATCTCAGTTACCTCTATTCTATTTTTGTCTCTATCAATTTGCCTATTCTGGGAACCTCGTATAAGTGGAATCACACAATATTAGTCCTTCTGTGTCTGGCCTCTTTCACTTTAGCCCATGATTTCAAGGATCATCCATGCTGTAGCATGTATCAATACTTCATTCCGCTCTATGCTGAATAATATTCCATTGTATGTCTACATCACATTTTGTTTATCCATTCATCCATTGACAGATACTGATTTCCACCTTTTGGCTGTTGTGATTAGGGCTGCTATGAACCTCGGTGTACTCTTCTTTTTAAACAGCTTTATTAAGATATAACTTACATACCCAAAAAAAATGCACCCAGTTAGGTGTACAATTCAATGCTTTTTATTATAGTCACAGAGTTGTGCAACCACCACCACCACCATCTAATTTTAGAAGATTTTCCCTCACCTCCCACCCCCAGCTCTAGGCAGCCAGAGATCTATTTTCTGTCTATAGAGATTTGCCAATTCTGGACATTTCCTATAAATGGAATCAGACAATATGTGGTCTTTTGAAGCTGCCTTCTTCATTCAGCATAATGCTTACAAGCTTCATCCATCATCACCTGTTTTGTAAGTGAAATTGTATTAGAACACAGCCCTGCTCATTTGTTTACACCTGATCTACGGCTTTGAGCTTCAAAGACAGAGTTGCAACTTACAAAGTTGCACGGCTCACAGAATCAAAAGCAGCTACTATCTACCCTTTCACAGAAAACATTTGCTGACTCCTGATTTATGCCCTTCAAGTTGAGTTTTCTGGAGTCTAAACCGATAAAGGCACCAAAAGATAAAAAGCAAAAAGAGGCAAAATTGACGCCAAGAACCCCAGGCCTATAAAAGCTACCATTATTGGGCTCCCACCATAGTGTAAGCATCCCAGCCAGCCAGGCAAAGAAACACAGCAGAGGCAGAGCCCGCCTCACCTGGGAGGAGGAAGGAGACATATTCAACACCAGAGACAACTTTTTCCAGCAGGCTCTGATCACTCAGGGCACCTTATAGAAAATGCATTGGCCTTCCCCAGGAAGAGCAAGTGAAGACGCCATTAGAGGAAGGGAGTTCAGCAGGCTGGATGCATGGCCCATAGTGACTCTGGCAAGCTGGTTCAACATACAGCAAAGCTTGGCAGATCCTGAGGTATCAAAGAATTCCCTAAGGCCCTCCCCAAATTGTTGCAGGCCAAAATGGTTCGTACTCATTTTTAAATTTTTATTTATTTATTTATTTTTTTGAGACAGAGTCTCACTCTGTCACCCAGGCTGGAGTGCAGTGGTCGGATCTCAGCTCACTGCAAGCTCTGCCTCCCGGGTTTACGCCATTCTCCTGCCTCAGCCTCCGGAGTAGCTGGGACTACAGGCACCCGCCACCTCGCCTGGCTAGTGTTTTGTATTTTTTAGTAGAGACAGAGTTTCACTGTGTTAGCCAGGATGGTCTTGATGTCCTGACCTTGTGATCTGCCCGTCTCGGCCTCCCAAAGTGCTGGGATTACAAGCTTGAGTCACTGTGCCCGGCCTATTTTTATTTTTATTTATTTTTTTGAGATAGAGTTTCACTCTTGTCACCCAGGCTGGAGTACAGTGGCATGATCTCAGGTTGCAGTAGCTCACTGCAACCTCTGCCTCCCGGGTTCAAGAGATTATCCCACCTCAGCCTCCTGAGCAGCTGGGATTACAGGCGCCCACCACCATGCCTGGCTAATTTTTGTATTTTTAGTAGAGACGGGGTTTCACCATGTTGGCCAGGCTGGTCTCGAACTCCTGACCTCAAGTGATCCACCGGCCTTGGCCTCCCAAAGTGCTGGGATTACAGGCGTGAGCCACTGCATCCAGCCTGTTGTTATTATTATTAATTATTATTATAACAGAAGGCTTGTTATTATAACTATTATTATCAGCAGTAGCAAAAGCAACCACACAGCTCCTCTAGTTCTCTCTTGCTTCCCTGCCTTGCTCATTAGCAAGAACACAGTAGAGAAGGGCAGTAAAACCTTTCACACACTCAGAGAGCCTGTGAATGTTTTTTATGATACTAATCGCTGCTGGAAAATGGTAGAAGCAGCCAGACCGATCCCCTATGGGAAGCTTCTCTTCTGTGGAGGTGGAAAAAGAATGGCATTTGAAATGGGACAGAAAATAGTCACAATCCCATTAGCTCTGGTTGGTACAGATACTGCCACCTTTGCCCTGTGGGCTCTGTGTCCTACTGGACCTCTCACTGATGTGATAAGCTTGCAAAGAATTTATCCTCTAAGAGGCTGCGAAACGATGGCCTGATGCTGAATTTGGTCCACATATGTGCCACACAGCCCCCACGCACAGTCTTTTATACATTTGAATCTTCTTTTAAACTCGGGAAATTGCACATAAACTTTCAGATTTCCGGTTTCTCTTGCAAAATTAGAAATTCCAGCCTTTGAGGCCCACATTCCCAAATGGCAAAAAATGACGAGAGCTGAGGAGTGGCTCCCCCATGCAGAACTGTCTAGTTTACCATCGTCTCCATCCAGCTTGCTTTCCTCCTTTATGTAACTAGTTGTCCCCGTTGGGCTTTTCATTAGGAATTCACTCCTGTGATAGTAAGTTTCATCTTATCTGAGATTGCAGCAGCAGGGAAGGAGTGGAGATCCATTTAGCAGATGAGGGCATCAGGGATGGATGCAGCACTAAGGTCCACGCATCTCTAGTTCCTGCCAGCACAGCCCTCTCCCACCCAGCAGTCTAGAAGGCTGTTCTGGCAGGCCTCAGAGCTGAATCCATGAGCCCACATAGCAGAGGGGAAAAAGCCTTGCCATTCTTTCTCCTGGAAGCTTCCATCTAATAATCACACTTGCTGTTTGTGTGCCAATGTGCTAAGCAATGCAACATGCATGATCTCATCCAACCACTGCACTGCCCTCTAGAATAGAAATTATTATGATCCTCACGCTACAGATGAGGCAACCAAGGCTTAGAGACATCATTTGCCTGTGGTCACACAGCTAAGAAGTGGCTGGGAAACTGAGGCTGTAGACATGTTATCTTGCTCTTGCAAAGTCACCCAGCCAACAGATGGCAGAGCGGGGATTCCATTGCAGGGTCAACTGACTCCAAAGCCTAGAAGCTGGAAAACTGGAGGCCAGTGGGGCAAACTAGTTTAGCTGGCAGTATTTTTGAAAATTTGGACTTTTGGCTTTTTGCTGGTCTCATCGGTCCGCACTTTCTCACAGGTCCCACCGATGCTGTTGCCTCACACCCTGGCCTCTTTCCTCATGCATGTTGCCCGCCTGGCCTCAGGAGGGGTGACAACCTTCACATTCTCTGCACGTTCTCTTACCTCCCAGAGTTCAACTCTGATGGGCTTGAGTTCTCAGTTCTAGGACAGAGATGAAGGTCTGTGTTTGTCTCTGTGGATCCTACCCCACCAGGTTTTGGGAGTTGAGAGCAGAGACAAATGGAATATGGTTTGGTTCGTGTTCAGTTCCATGGCTATGATGCCATTCCAGAGCCCAAGATTTAGAGGATTGATCGGGTTGGTTCCAGGATCCACTGATTCACTGCGGTGGTGACTGAACTGATTGTATCGTTTTAAATCATTTCTCTACTTTCTCTCCCTTTGAGATTCAATCCAAAGTGACGGTGCTTTAGATCAGGGGTTTTCAAACACAGGTGTGGGTTCTGTGTCTCATTTGCTTTTCTGGGAGGAGGTAGGCAGGAAAACCCATGGGCAGGCATCATGGCAGGAGTTTGGGAGCAGGCTGAATGGGGCTGAACTGTTACCCGGATTAACCAGAAAGCCTAAGGAGTGGATGAAAGTCCAGGAGTGGAGCCTAGGTTGGTTCAGGGGGAAGCGGGGAAGCCATAGAACCGATGAAAGGCTGGGAATAGGTTGAGAAGCACAGTACAGAGTAAAAGGAAAAGAAGGGGATTGTTTGGAGGTTGAGAACCCAGGCAGGTGCCCAGGAGCTTGCTCTGACAGATGCTGTTGGGTGAATAGTTTCAATTCAAGCCCCGCTGGGCTGCATCATCCCATTGTTCTAGTCATGGGTTCTTAAGGCTTAGAACAGGACCATGTTAACCACAGAACAGAAAAGCTGAGCTAAGCCAGCTAAGACACTTTAGCTGCATGGGAGGGAAAACCATTAAAAGAAGCATAAATGGTGCATAAGTTGGTTAGTTCTAAAGTTCAGTGATGTCACCGAAGACTCAGGTGTCCTAAAGTGATTGCTCTCATGGTCCCAAATGGCTGCCACAGCTCCAGCCATCATGCTGAGCATCCCTCAAGAGACCAGAGAGGGAACATTCCTGTTCTGTGTCTCTTTTGAAGAGTTGGAAACCCTTACCAGAAGCCACTAGTAGACTTCTCATGCCTCATTGGCCAATCCTGTTTAAACTCATAACTGACAAGGAGGCTGGGATGATCAGAATTCATTCTAATGAATCAAGATTTAGTGCCACCTCTCCCTTCTCCAAGTCTTCGCAGAAGAGAAAGGAACAAAACTGTGGCTCTGTATGCAAGGATGAAAGAGCAGAGATTGGTCCACAGGGACTTCTACTCACTCCCCTCACTGAAATCCTATGGCCAATGTGTGCAAGGCTCCCCCTACCCCTGTTAGTTTAACTACATCTAAAGCACATCCTCCATGTGTGAAGGGACACACCTGAAGCTGCCCTGCTTGAAGCAGGAGTGAAGGCCAGGAGCCTACTTGGCTCTCCAAGCTTCCTGGAGGCACTGATCTTGTCCAGCAAATTTGTTTTATTTTATTTTATTTTATTTTATTTTATTTTATTTTATTTATTTTGAGATGGAATCTCACTCTGTCACCCAGGCTGGAGTGCAATGGTTCAATCTCTATTCACTGCAGTCTCAACATGGGAAACCTCATTCAGCCTGGACACGGACAGGATTGATTGATTGATAGCTCTTTCTCGATTCCGTGGGTGGTGGTGCATGGCTGTTCTTAGTTGGTGGAGCGATTTGTCTGGTTAATTTTGATAACAAACGAGACTTTGAAATGCTAACTAGTAGATAGAGACCGACTTTCACCATGTTGGCCAGGCTAGTCTCGAACTTCTGACCTCAAGTGATCCGCCCGTCTCAGCCTCCCAACGTGCTGGGATTACAGGCATGAGCCTTTGTGCCTGGCCCCTCCCTCTATTTTATAGACATGGAAACAGAGGCATGGGGGAAGTTAAGTGACTTTGGATACACTCTGTATCTCAAATGTGGTGGAAACATGGCCTTGCCTCACAGGGTTAGGACTAAAAATGAGGTGAAGGATGTAAAGAGGCTAGCTCAGGCCCAGCACATATTAGGCACTCAAGAAGGGCAGGTCCTCCCTCCTTCTGGCATAGGGGAATGAAAGATGAGGTGGGGCAGGGACCCAAGGTACAGTGACCTGGGGAAGCAGCAGGGCTGGAATCACTGGCTGGCTGGAAAATCAGATAACCCTTCTGTGGCTACAGAGCAAGGTGTGTGGGTGCCAGACTCCTGGCCTGGTAGAAATGACAGCTGGCCTTACCCCCAGCCCACAGGCACCCTCCACCTGCCTGAGAATCCTCTGAGAATGAATCCTCTCCTCCTCCCCAGCCAGCCAGTACCTGGACAGAAAGCTGACAGGCAGTGGAGGGTGTAGAAATAAACAATGACCAGGTGGGGCACGGTGGCTTACGCCTGTAATTCCAGCACTTTGGGAGACCGAGGCCGGTGGATCGCCTGAGGTCAGGAGTTCGAGACCAGCCTGGCCAACATGGTGAAACTCCGTCTGCTAAAAATACAGAAAAAGTTAGCTAGGTGTGGTGGTGCATGCCTGTAATCCCAGCTACTTGGGAGGCTGAAGCAGGAGAATTACTTGAACCTGGGAGGCAGAGGTTACAGTGAGCTGAGATCATACCACTGCACTCCAGCCTGGGTGTCAGAGTGAGATTCCATCTCAAAAAAAAAAAAAAAAAAAAAAAAAAAAAGAAAAAGAAAAGAAAAAGAAATAAACAATGACCACACAAGTAAGACCACACAGAGGCTTTTTATTCAGAGCCATAGCAAGGGAGTTGGCCACCACTACAACATGAGACAGAGTCTTGCACTTTTGTCTGGGCTGGAGTGTAGTTGCATGATCTCATACTACATATATTTGGCAAACACTCAGAGTCAGACAGAGTGAGAAAGATTTGCAGTGAGAAAAAGGGAAGGCTTGGGTGTGCCCTCACTGGAGGCTGTTGGCATGGGGGTGCTAGAGGCAGCTAACTAGAAGCCCAACATCCTACGTGATTGATTGGTCCTGAGTTGGATGTGGTGGTTGTACTGTTGGGGAGGGTGTCGGGGGACATAAGGAAACTGGCAGTCACTGGCAATCATTGACCAAGTCCTGATCCTTCTGGGCCAATTGCTGCAGAAGTGGTGGTTTGGCTTCCAGGGCTGATCATGATGGAGGTTGTAGGGCAGAGTTCTATTATCATATACGGTTTGACCATTGTCTGTTTGTATATTTGGTCTCTCGGTGTGCAGAGAGGGAGGCCTTTCCATGTGATTTGGGGCATGTCGCTAACCTCTCTGTGCCACGGTTTCCTTACCTGTGAATGGCATATTAATAGTATCTGTTTCAGATGTGAATATATCTCAAGTTCTTAGAATAGCACTTGGCATGTGGCAAGTATCCAACACAATATTAGTTATTATTTAAAAAATTATGGGCGTGCATGGTGTGGTTCACACCTGTGTAATCCCAGCACTTTGGGAGGCAGAGACAGAAGGATTGCTTAAGGCCAGGAGTTCGAGACCAGCCTGAGCAACACAGTAAGATCTCATCTCTTCAAAAAATAAAAAAATTAGCTGGGCATAATGGCAGGCACCTGTAGTCCCAGTAACTCAGGAAGCTAAGGCAGGAGGATTGCTTGAGCCCAGGAGTTCAAGGTTACAGTGAGCTATGATTGTGCCCCTGCACTCTAGCCTGGGTGGCAGAGCAATTTTTTTTTTTTTTTTCTGAGGCAGAGTCTTGCACTTTTGTCTGGGCTAGAATGTAGTTACGTCATCTCAGCTCACTGCAACCTCCACCTCCTGGGTTCAAGCGATTCTTCTGCCTCAGTCTCCTGAGTAGCTGAGATTATAGGCACCCACCACCATGCCTGGCTAATTTTTTGTATTTTTAGAAGAGACAGGGTTTCACTATGTTGGCCAGGCTGGTCTCAAACTCCCGACCTTGTGATCTGCCCGCCTTGGCCTCCCAAAGTGCTAGGATTATAGGCATGAGCCACCACACCAGGCTGACAGAGCAATTCTAAAAAAGTATTAGTATTATTACACTCAGTGGAAAGGGCACTGGCCTGGGAGGAGGGCTTTGGGTAGCTCTGGTCCTGGTTCTGCCCCATCACACTGTGACCTCAGGCTTCTTGAGGCTCCTCTGAGTCTCAGCCTTGTCAGCAGAGCAGGGGGCTGGGCTCTGACTTCCAAACTGGTTCCCAGCTCTAATGTTGTCAATTCCCCACTGGGTGTGTAGTGACAGCCCTGCCATCGCCCCTCCCTCCCCCACACCCACACTCCCTCTGTGCTCCCAGCACACCTGGATGGGCAGCTGCAGCACAGCAGGCTCTCCTGTCCTCATTTCAGCTGGTTTCAGGTCCTAAATTTAGTCCTTTCACAGAAGCCACAGTGTGTGGGAGGAGGGCTCCGAGTAGGTCTGGTCCTGGTTCTGCCCATCACACTGTGCCTGTGCGTGAGGGCTGTATGCGGTGGGGGCAGCTTTTCCACCCATGTGGTATACTCCAAAGCGAATCAGGCAGGAGGCCAGGAGAGCTGAGCACTGCATCCGATTTTGTCATCATTGCACTTGTTGTGGGACAATCAAAGACTGGAGAGACTGAAAAGAAGGTTCAGGAGAGTTTATTAAGGTGATCACCAGCCCAGCTGGACGTATGTCCAGAAAGTCTGAGCCACGAACAAAGGGCTTTTCCTACTTTTAAACATCTTAAGGCGGGGACTATGTGAGGCTGGAAGCAAGTTACAAAAGCAAGAAACAAAGGCAGCATTACAACATTTCTTACATCTTGAGAGAAACATGTCTTGCAATCTAAACTTAGCGGTCTTGTGACCCTGCAAGCCGTGCAGGAACTCGCTGGCCTGTAATAAACTTTGAGGAATGTGGAGTTGGGGAGTATAGATAAGGTCCACTGTCCACAGAGAGAAGACAGGCTGTTAATATTCCCTTTTAACTTGCGTATAAGCGGGGAGGGGTCACATTTTGCAGCAACTTTAAGAGGATTTTAAAATTTCTGTTACTACTACTATTAGGTTATGGTTGATTTCATTAATTCCTTCTTCACACTGGGTGAGTCCTTTGACCCTTTAGGGCCTCAGTTTTTCATCTAGCAACTAATTTTTTTTGTTTTTTGTTTTTTGTTTTTGAGACAGAGTCTTGCTCTGTCACCCAGGCTGGAGTGCAGCGGTGCAATCTCAGCTCAGTGCAACCTCTCGCCTCCCAGGAGATTCTCCTGCCTCAGCCTCCTGAGTAGCTGGGATTATAGGCATGCACCACCAGGCCCAGCTAATTTTTGCATTTTTTGTAGGGATGGGGTCTTGCCATGTTGCTCAGGCTGGTGTCTAACTCCTGATCTCAAGTGATCTGCCCACCTCCGTCTCCCAAAGTGCTGGGATTACAGGCGTGAGACACCATGCTAGGCCTGGCAATTAAATTTTATATATGTTGATGCCTTAAGCCATCATGTTATCTCTCTCTCTCTTTTTTTTTTTGGAGACAGAGTCTCACTTTGTCGCCAGGTTGGAGTGCAGTGATGTGATCTCGGCTCACTGCAACCTCCACCCCCTGGGTTCAAGGGATTCTCCTGCCTCAGCCTCCTGAGTAGCTGGGATTACAGGCACACACCACCATGCCCAGCTAATTTTTGTATTTTTAGTAGAGACGGGGTTTCACCATGTTGGTCAGGATGGTCTCAATCTCTTAACCTTGTGATTCGCCCGCCTCAGCCTCCCAAAGTGCCGGGATTACAGGTGTGAGCCACTGTGCCCAACCCATATTATCTCTTAAAGTAGAACAACTTTCCTTTCTTTCAGAGGAGGAAAAGAATCAGAGAGAGGTTAAGTGAGTTGGCTAAGCCCACACAACTAGCACATGGTTTGAATCTAGATCTTTAGACCCTAAGACCTAGTCTTTTTTTACCTTTAGATAATTTCACCTTTACTTCCATTATGGGATTATGATGATGATAATATGAAAATAATAAATTTTATACTAGGGAAGCAACATGGTTTTACAGTTGAGAGCCAGACTGCCTAGGTTTGATTTCTAGTTTTGGTACTTATTAGCTGTGTGACCTCAGGCAAATTATTTAACCTCTCTGTGCCTCAGTTCTTATCTGTGAGATGGAAGATAATAATTGTATCCACATAGGGTTGTTATGAGGATTAAGTAAATTAATATTTGCGAAACACTTTCAACCACGCCTGACATCCAGTAAAGTTTATTTAAATGTTTGCTTAATTTAAAAAATAGCTCCCTTGCCAATCAGCATGTGACCTTAAGCAAGAAGAAAGTGTTTGCGATTAGGATCAGGAGACTCATGGTCTACTTTGGGCACAGCCACTACTTTGCTCTGTGGCTTCAGAAACTTTCTTTAACATTTTGTGTCTTAGTTTCCTCAACCGCAAAGTAAGGAGCTTGGGCAAGTTCAGTGATGAGCAGCATTTTATGAACAAAGATCAAGTCAGAAAAAAAAAATCAAAACTTTTTTTGCTACATTAATTTTACCCATTAGAGTCCGTTGCGGGGAATATTCCAGTGTAGTGGGTGCAGCCTCAGCTACTGTCCCAGCATGCTGTGGGGCCCCCTAGCAATGGTCTGGGTGACCTATGTGTCCTTGCTTGGGGGTGAGGGTGTCTGACCTAATCACATCCTCCTCCCAGGAAGTGGAGAGTCGGATCTGAATGTTAGACTGGGACGCATTAACAGGTGCTCTGGCTGGAAGGCTGTTAAACTCCTGCTGCTGAGCTACAGAATTCTGGTTCCTGCCCTTTTTGAGAGTTAGCTTTTCTGATCTTGAAATTCCATAAGAAACCCCAGTTTCCTTCAAACAACCCCTGCCCCATTTACTTAGGCTAATGTATCAGTTATCTATTGCTGTGTAATAAATGACCCCAAAATTTAGAGGATCAAAACAACAATTTACTATTTCTCTAGAATCTGTGGGTGGACTAGGTAGTTCTTTTGCTGGTTTGACCTAGGGGCACTTGTGTGGCTGTGTTCATCCAGTGGGGTTGAGAGCAGGCGCTGTTGACTGCGGTGCCTCGATTCTCCTCCATGTGGCCTTTACATACGACTCGCTTAGGCTTCCTGATAGTATGGTGGTCTCAGGACTGCGAGGGGAGAGGCACAAGCTTCCACTTCACTTAAGGCCTGGCCTCCGAAGCCCCAGCATGTTACTTTTTCTGTATTCTATTGGTTAGAGTAAGTTACACAATCAGCCCTGACTTAAAGATTCAACAGAACCCACCTCTTGCCAGTATGTGCGTGTGGGGCTGGAAGGAACGGAAAGTGACCAGGTGTGCATGCAACTACTGTGACTAGTTTCAGTTGATTTCTTAGTTGCAGGCAAAAGAAATTTAACTAGTTTATCCTATCATTTATGAACTCCCACCTTCCATACGCTGATCTCATCTCTTAGCATCTCTCGGCCACCCTGGCCTTGCCTTTCCTTACTCATGCTGGCCATACTCCCATCCCAGGGCCTTTGCACGTGCTGATCCCTCTTCCGGGCATGTTCTGACCCCAGATCTTCTTCTGAGTGCTCCTTTGCCACATTTTGATCTTTACTCACATCTTTATGTGGAGAGGTCTTCTCCGACCCTCTGATCTAAAGTCATCCCCCTGACACCATCAGTCCCTTAACTAGGCCTTATCTTCTTTGTGGCATTTGCTATGTATTATTTATATTCTGTCTTTTTGTTGACTGTTGTTCTTCTCTCACTAACCTCTAAGAATGTAGGAACTGTGGTCTGTCTCAATCTCTGAGGTATGCCTGGCATATGGTAAGTACTCAAAAAATATTTACCGAAAAAAATGAATTTTAATGCTTTTTAGATACAACAATAACAATATTCAAAAAGTCATGATTAGAGGCAGCTTAATCAAAGTCATAGATGATTCCATGAAGGGAGGCAGGCTCATATTTAGGCTGGATAATCTGTGATCTTGATCCTTTCTGATTCTGAGAGTCCATGACTCTAAGTGAGAAAGTGGTAGGAAAATTTAAAGGCATAGTATAAACCTCTAGCTATTACTATTGAGAGGGCACACTGGGAGTTCTGTGAAGAACTGGGCTTAAACTTTCATTATACATTCAGATCTAATGTGGTTCCTGGCTGAGTTATATGAAATAACACAGACATGTCCCATTTGTTTTTCCTACATATCATGGGCTACAGAGGGGCTGCTATCAATGCCCAGCTATAAGAAAGATTATGCTATGGTCTGAATGCTTCTGTTCCCCTAAAATAAATATGTTGAAACCTAAGCTCCACTGCAATAGTATCGAGAGATGGGACCTTTAGAGTGATTAAATCATGAGGGTGGAGCCCCCATGAATAAGATTAGTGCCCTTATAAAAGAGGCCAGAGCTAACTTGTTTGCTCTTCTGCCATGTGAGGATGCAGCAACAAGACACTATCTATGAAGCAGAGAATGAGCCCTATCAGACAATGAGTCTGCTGGCATCTTGATCTTGGACCTCCCAGCCTCCAGAAATGTGAGCGATAAATTTCTATTGTCTATAAATTATGCAGCCACCACCCTAGTCTAAGCTACCATTGTTTCTCTCCTGGCCACACTGTAACCTCTTGACTGGTCACCCTACTTGTGCCCTCACCACCCTTGCCTTTGGTGTCTATTCATTCTCCTCACAAAGGCTAGAGAGATCTTTGTAAATTATAAATCAAATCAGGGCACTCCCAGTGGCTGCCCATGGCACTGGGGAATAAATCTAAACCCCTTGCTGTGGTGCTCAATCTGGTACTCCCTGCCTGAGCCCAGGCCTCTAACCCCTCTTTCCATTCTTCCCCATGGTGAGTGGAATCAAAAGGAAACAGCATTTTGAAGGAATGTCAGAAAGCTGTCAAATTTATCTCTACCTCCTTTCCTATTTCTGGGATTTGTCCTCCCCTGTGAGGTTGGACCCCAGTGGAAACAGTCAATTAGCTTCCTCAAGTCTGCTCCTGCTACCCTGGCCTTCTCTCTGGTCCTTGACCACCTTCAACTCTTTTCCTCCTGCAGGACCTGTGCACAAGCTGTGACCTCTGCCTGGAATGCCCTTTCTTCACTCTTCCTATGGCTGGCTCCCTCCCACCATTTGGGCCTGAGGTTAAATGTTATGCTCAGAGAGGCCTGTGAATATTCCATCTGGAGAAGGTTCCCCCAGATCATCTACATTTTGCCTTTTTGTTTTATTCCTTCACTGTCCTTATCACACATGCATTTATTTGATTGTTTATTTGCTTTTAGTGTCTTGTCCACTGCTTCTCCCCTAGTGCTTGGGCATAGTTAGCACTCAATGAGGAGACTGTTGTTTGTTGATGTGCACAGTAACAGTAGCTCGCTATGGTCCCGTACTATGCTGTGCACTCTACATGCTTCATTCACAATCATTTTGTGTGGCAGGATGGGCAAGGATTATCCCCATACCTCAGGTAGGAAAAGTGAGGCCCAGAAAGGTTAGGAGACTTGCCTTAGGCTATGTAGTTTCTGAGAAGTGGAACGCAGGTCTCCTGACCCCTGATCAGGTGCTCTTCAAAAGCAGAAGTGAAAGGGCGACGCAGGAGAGGCGTGTGGTAGGTCACTGTTCCTAAATTCTCCATGTCTTTTATTGTTTTTTGCTCTGTCACCCAGGCTGGAGTGCAGTGGCATGATCTCGGCTCACTGCAACCTCAGCCTTCCATGCTCAAGCGATTCTCGTGCCTCAGCCTCTCAAGTAGCTAGGATTACAGGTGGGAGCCACCACGCCCAGCTAATTTTTTTTGTAGCTATGGGGGTCTCACTGTTGCCCAGGCTGGTCTCAAACTCCTGGCTCAAGCAATCTGCCTGCATTGGCCTCCCAAAGTGCTGGGATTATACGCCTGAGCTACCACACTTGGCCTACTCTTTTTTTTAATTGGGCAGCTCAGCATCTACATCCTGCCTTCTGAAAGGGACAAGAGAGAAGGGGAGACAGTCTGGGCTCTGGCCAGGGGTGGGTGGGGGAAGCAGCACTCTTCTTTCTTGCCAGAGAAACATCATTCCTGGAGGTGGTCTTGGCCCCTTTAAATACCACAGAGATGAGCTGTGGGGCGGTGCTGACAGGGGAACCTGGCTGGGATGCTGGCCAGCTGGCTCAGGCTAACCCTGGGCTTCATTTGCATGAGAATTGGGGCCTACGGCACTGTGTGGATCCAAACCCATCTACCTACACTGTGTGTCTTTGTATGTGTGTGTGGAGTCCTGCACAGTGGGTGAGGGCTGTTCAATTGTGTCCTAAGAGTTGGGCCCTCTCTGAACTATTTTAACTCATGAATTTGTTTACGTTTGAGAAGCCAGAAGTCACGCATCCTTTTGTCTGCATTTAAGCATTTTTGGTGAAAAGTTGAAATTTAGATCTTTCTCTTTTTTTTTTTTATTTTCAATTTTTTTTAGAGGCAGGGCCTGTTCTGTCACCCACGCAGGGGTGTAGTGGTGCAATGAACTACAGCCTCCACCTCCTGGGCTCAAGTGATCCTCCTGTTTCAGCCTCCCTAGTAGCTGGGACTACAGGCAGACGCCACCATGCCCAGCTAATTTTTAAATTTTTTGTAGCAGCAGAGTCTTGCTTTGTTGCCCAGGCTGGTGTTGAACTCCTGGGCTCAAGCGATCCTCCTGTCTGGGCCTCCCAAAAGTGCTGGGATTACAGGCATGAGCGGCCATGCCCAGTTTAGATTTCCCTCAAAAAAGTGCAAATAGCATTAAGAAAATAGTCCCAATTTTCTGAGTGTACAAAGGGAGCAGAAATGATCATGTCCATTCTGTTTTAGGGACCTGGCAATGGCGTAGCAATCAATCCGATCATGTCCAGATTGACCACTGCATTCAAGGTCTTCACCCCACATCCCACCCTGCCTTTCTGGTTTCCTCTCCAGTTCCAACCCCCCCTCTCACCGCTCCCACTTGTGCTCTTTCCTGAGCTTAACCTTCTCCCTGCTTTTCCTCCAAATCTCCTCTTTGAGGCCTCTGCTCACTCAGTAAGCCTGTTCCAATATCCTGGCCCTTGTGAGGACCTGGCTGACTCCCCAGACTTGGTCTGTCCACCTTCTGCTTGCTCATGGCAATATATTCAGATCTCCAACGTGGCTTCTGTTATGGGGCTGGCATACATGTTTACGTGCGAGCCCCTGGAAGCAGATCTGGGTCTTCATATTAATATAACTGCTATAGTGTGGATGTTTATCACCAAACCTCATGTTGAAATTTGATCTTAATGTTGGAGGTGAGGGCCTAATGGGAGGGTCACAGGGGCAGATGCCACATGAATAATCTATATTATTCATGAATCAATAATATATCAATTATTATATGATACTATAGGAATTATATATTAATATATCAATAATCATATAATCATTAATATATTATATTAATACATTAACTATTATGTATTAATATCACTAATATACTATTTTATTACTAATACATTAACCATACAATATTAATATTAACAATATTAATTATTAAATATTATTAATATAGATTAATAATCACTTGTCAATTTTTTTTTTTTTTGAGATGGAGTCTCACTCTGTCACCCGGTTTGGAGTGCAGTGGCGCAATCTCGGCTCACTGCAAGCTCCACCTCCCGGGTTCATGCCATTCTCCTGCCTCAGCCTTCTGAGCAGCTGGGACCATAGGCGCCCGACACCACGCCCAGCTAATTTTTTGTATATTTTAGTAGAGACGGGGTTTCACCGTGGTAGCCAGGATGATCTCGATCTCCTGACCTTGTGATCCGCCTGCCTCGGCCTCCCAAAGTGCTGGGATTACAGGTGTGAGCCACCGCACCCGATTTGTTAATATTCTTAATATAAATTTATTATTATTAAGATTATAATATAGATTAATTCTTAAGATTATAATATAATTATTCTTTTCTATAGTAATATCCTCCCTGAGTGGGTGGTGAGTTCTTACTTTGTTAGCCTCATGAGAACTAGTTGTTAAAAAGAGCCTGGCAGCCAGCGTGGTAGCTCACGCCTGAAATTTCAGCACTTTGGGAGGCTGAGGTAGGAGGATCGCTGGAGACCAGGAGTTCAAAGCCAGACCGGGAAACATAAAAAGACCCTGTCTTTACCAAAAATAAAAACAGAAAAAATCCACCCGGAGCATAGTGTGCACGTCTGTAGTCCTAGCTACTTGGAGGCTGAAGTGGGAGGATTGCTGATTGTGCCACTGCACTCCAGCCTGGGCGACACAGTGAGACCCTGCCTTTAAAAAAGAAAAGAGCCGGGGCATCTCCTCTTTCCTCTGTCTTGCTTCCCTGCCTCAACATGGGATCCCTGCACAGCTGGCTCTCCCAGAGTGAAAGCAGCCTGAGGCCTTCACCAGATGCCCAACCTTGAACTTTTCCCAACATCAGAATCATCAGTCAAATAAGCCTTTTTTTTTTTGGAGACGGAGTCTCACTTTGTCACCCAGGCTGGAGTGCAATGGCGCGATCTCGGCTCACTGCAACCTCCGCCTCCCAGGTTTAAGCCATTCTCTTACCTCAGCCTCCCAAGTAGCTGGGATTACAGGTGTGTGCCACCACGCCTGGCTGATATTTGTATTTTTCTTAGAGACAGGGTTTCACTATGTTGGCCAGGCTGGTCTCGAATTCCTAACCTCGTGATCCTTCTGCCTTGGCCTCCCAAAGTGCTGGGATTAGAGGCTAGAGTCACCATGCCCGACCAATAAGTCTTTTTTAATTTATAAATTACCCAGCCACAGATATTCCCTTATAGCAACACTAAATGGATGAAGACAACCTACCACAGTGCCTGGCATATAACAGGTGCTCAGAAAAGTGCTGGGTAGGCTAGGTACGGCGGCTCATGCTCTAATCCCCGTACTTTGGGAGGCCGAGGTGGGTGGATCACCTGAGGTCAGGAGTTTGAGACCAGCCTGGTCCACATGGCGAAACCCCGTCTCTACTAAAAATACAAAAAATTAGCCAGGTGTGTTGGCAGACACCTGTAATCCCAGCTACTTGGGAGAGTGAGGCAGGAGACTCGCTTGAACCCAGGAGATGGAGGTTGCAGTCAGCCAAGACCGTGCCATTGCCCAGCCTGGGTGACACAGCAAGACTGTTTAACAACAACAACAAAAAAGTGCTGGGTATTGGACTCAGAATGCTGGGGTAGAGTTAGGTACCAAGCTCTGAAGGCACGGACCTCTGAATCCTCCTCCTGCCTCTTCCTTCCTGTGGCCCTCTCTGAGCCTCAGTGTCCTCATCTGTAAAAAAAAAAAAGAGATCAGTGACAGCTCCCACCTCAGGGGCCATGGGGAGTTATGAAGATGAACTTCACAACTTCACAAGGGTGGATGTACAACACTCAGCACAGCCTATGGCCCCCAACAAGCACCCAGTAAATGACAATGACAACTAATAGGAAACTTGAAGTCTGGTCACCTACCTTCCAGGAAGGAGCCTGGTATCCTTAGAAAGAACCAGCTCCTACAAAGGCTGCCTGCTAGTGGGTGGGCTTGGCGAAGGCAGGGATGAGCCTTCCTTCCCGACCAATCCCCAGCTCCCCACCACTTCAGGGCCCTGTTCACAAACCTCCAGCCCAGCTGCCTCTGACAGGTCCCCGGCTCCCCTCCACCCCCCGGCCCTGTTTATAAATGCTCTCCAGCCCTGCTGCCTCTTCCCTCAGGCCACACACACAGGATCTTACTGATTCTTTATTGAATCACAAACAACTCAGGGCGTCAGGCCCCAGCAGCTGCATTAGAACCCCCCTGGGATTGTGAGGGGACTGGAGCGGGACCCGGGAGAAGATCCACTCTCCCCAGCTTTTCACTGTAGGGACTAAAAACCTCAGAAATCACCCTAAGAGAAAGGACGTACCAAATGCCCACCAGAAGGGCCGGGGAGTGAAAGCCACCCCGAGGGCAGGAGGGTGCGGTGAAGGGTGCTATGGTCCCAACATTTGTGTGTATCCCTCCCTCCCCCTGCAGATTCACGTTGGGATTCTCACCCCCAACGTGACGGTATTAGGAGGTGGGGCCTTCGGAGCTGATTGGGTCACGGGGGCGGAGCCCTCATGAACGGGGTTAGAGTCCTTATAAAAGAGGCAGGAGGGAGCTTGCTTGTTTGTGCTTCTACCATTGAGGATACAGCAAGAAGGCACCATCTATGGAATGGGAAACAGACCTCAGCGGAGTCTGAATCTGCTGGCCCCTTGATCTTGGACGTCCCAGCCCCCAGGACTGTGAGCAGTAAGTTTCTGTTGTTTGTAAGCCACCTGGCCTACAGCATCTTGATATAGGAGCTCGCTGGACTAAGAGTTGGGCCAAGTAGGCCCTGTCAGCCGCAACCTCAGGGGAGAATGTAAAGGCTGGTGTCTTACCATCACAAGGCAAGAGGCTCAGAACAAGCTGTAACACCTCCCTTGCAGAGATCTAGGGGCGCCAGACACAGCTGGGGTGGAAGGCTGTTAGTCTGGACCCTTGCTCCATCAGTCCCACCTGGGGAGGAAGGCTGTGGGGGAGGCAGAACTGGGAGAAGAGAGAAGCAGCTCCCTGGCTCTGATTTCAGAAGGCTGTTACCTAAGCCAGGTGCTGGGAGACCAGAGGGGCAGGTGCCACTCAGGGCCAGAGGAGCCACGCAGGACAATGTGGTGTTAGGGACTGGGGGAGGATGTTAATGGCCCTGCTTAACCTCTAAGAGAAGCATGGTTCCCTCGTGTTCAAAAGCTGGACGTACAGGGTGCAGGTGGTGGGCACTTTCTCACAATCCACCCCATTCCTGGGCCACTGCCCAGCAGCCCCTGGGGATCTGCTGGTCTCAGAGGGAACTCGATCATTTCCTCCCTCAGTCCAGCCCACACGTTCCTCCGAAGGAAGGCTGGTTTGTGGGCCCAGGGTGAGGCTGCCTGCCCACCGCAGATGGAAGGTTTCTCAACCCTCTCCAGGTGGCTGTGGTGGGGCCATCTCCCCTGAGTACAGTGAGCCTTCGTGGCTTTGCCATTGCTGTCCCTTCAAGGTTGTTGCTTGTCCCTGTCCTCAGAGTGATGTGGAGGCAGACAGGCCCTGGAGGCGGAAGGAAGGGGTTCAACTCTCACTAGGGTACTCCCTCGGGAAGGTCAAAAACTCAGAAATACGAGAGGGTAGAGACGGGTTTGGCAACTTTCTGGTATTACTTATAAACACTGGTTCCTTCAACTTTCTGATACTACTTGTAAACACTGGTTCCTTCTCAGACCCCACCGTATTTTGATTGGGTCTGTAAGTAGTGCCCAGTCCATACCACAGCACCCTTCTGGGGTCCAGAAGACCGCCTTCACTGCTGTACGGGTCCCGGGGCCAGGCCATCCAGGGTGCCTGTGGCGCTCACACCCCCATGGCACTCTTCTCGCCCTCTTTGGGGCTGGGCTCCTCCGGAATCTTCTTCATCTCCCAGCCTCTGACCCAGGTGTAGGCAGAGGAGCCGCCCAGCACCATCATGTTGCTTGTCCACCAGAGGAAGCTCTTGGCCTCCTCGTAGTAGAGCACGGCCAGCACCGTCTGGGCACAGGCCTTGGCCGTGCCCGACACATTGTGGGTCAGGGGACTGGTGAACTTGATCTGCAGTCCTGTCACATAGCCGATGGCGAAGCCAAACAGGCCGCCCAGCGTCATCATCCCCCAGAAGTGGGCACTGCCCAGCTGGGCAAAGTCACGCAGGGCCTGAAGCTCCCCGAGCAGCACGAGCAGGGGCAGGAAGAGGACGCAGGCGTTGACGTTGTTGTAGAAGGTCAGGCGCCAGATGCTGCCGTCCACCGCCGGGAGCACCTTCTTGGTGTAGATGGCGTTGAGCGAGACACAGAGGCTGGCCAGCACGCCAAAGACAGTGCCCGCCCACGACAGGGTGCCTTCTGCCTCCTCCTGGTCCACACCAAGCCAGAAGCCCCCTGCAGTAGGGAGAGGAGGAGTGGGGGAAGGGTGGGGAAGAGGGATGAGGATGAGGAGGAAGAAGGACAGAGGATCAGACACCAAAGTTCATAGACTGAGTACTGCGGCCCTCCCCACTCCTCCCTAGGCCTCCCTCCAATAAGCACAGCCAGAGTCTCTACTGCAGGCAAGGCACTCTACATGGACTATGGGAGCGGCCCAGGGCAAGAAAACCTCCTCTGGCAGCTTATCTGCTAGCAGAGAAGACAGACAGGAAAACAAATCGCTTCCCAGTTACTTCTTTAATTACAATTGTAAGAATTGTAATGAGGTCCATAAAGCAGTACAAGGTGCTGTGAGAGTCCGTAAGTGGGCGACTGAGCTGGCCTGCGGCATCTGAAAATAACATTTGAACTGAGTTCTGAAAGATGAGTGCCACTTAGTGGTTAATGCGATTTAAGGTGACCCTGGGTAAATGATTTTCAGTGTCTAAGTCTTGGCTGCTTCTTGCATGGAATGGGAGCCTATGATGTCATCATGGGGAGCATTAAGTTAGAATCTCTTGTGTCATTTGTGGCAGTGACTCTGAGACTCTCATCTTGTGTCACCTCCTGCTCAAAGAGCTTCCATGGCTCCCCACTTCTGCCATCGGGACTATACTCCTTGGCATGGCAGGCGGGGGTCCCTGAACCTTTGCCAGCCCTTCCTCTGTCCTGTGGTTGCCCCAGCCTCTCTGCTCGTCTCCCTGCTTCTCACCCTGGGCCTCAGTGTCCTTGTTCATGTCCTGTGCCAGAAACACCCTCCTCCTTTCTGGGGGATTCTACGCATATCTGTCAAGGTCAAAGTTGGCCTCTCTGGGGGAATCTTTTCCTGATAGCCCCAGAACCTGGACTCTTACTGCCTCGCTTTCCTTCAAAGCCCCTTGCCTGCTCTGGGCTGCTGGGCCCCTGCCCATGGTGACAGCCTGGTCTTTTCAGCCAGATCCCATGCTCCTAGAAGGCAGGGGCTGAACGATGCACGTTATACTTCCTGCCACAGCATCTGGCAACATGGGGCAGTGGGGAAAGCTTTGGGGACAGATTTAGCTTCCAATCAGGCTCTCTGCAACTTAGAAGCTGAGTGGCCCGGGAGAAGTTACTTAACCTCTCTGAGCTCTCTGGGTCACCTCCCTGTCCACTCCAGTTAATCTACTCTCCACCTTGCAACCGGAATGATCATCCTGAAGTCTAGATCAGCCCAGGCCGTGCCCTGGCATGAAGCCCCTCTGTGGCTCTCCGCTGCCTTCGGGAGAAATTCGACTCACTCACCACAGCTCTCAGGACCTGCACCACGTGGAGTCAGCCTGACTGGGCAGCCTCGTGTCTGGTGAGTCTCGCTGTGGTCCAGCCATGAAGAAGTGCACATGCTCTTCCTTCTGTCTAGAACGTTCTGTCCCTACTTCTTCCTCTAAACCCAGGTTCTAAACTTCCTCCAGAAGGCCTGCTTAGACTGCCCTGTCCCTGGGTCCCCTCCCTCGCCCAGAGCTCCCACAGCCCCTTTTATGCATGCCCCATCACAGCCCTTACCATGCTAGTGTAACTGTCACCACCATGCCCTCCAGGAGTGTAGGAGCTGAGGTTACCTTTTCCAAACTTGTATCCCCAAAGCCTGGCACGGTGCCTGGCATGTGTTTAGCCACCAATTACTAGTTGTGGAATGAATGAATGAAAGTTGTTATGGAGGTGGTTGTATTAAAGGAGACAGGATATCTCCTACATCATAGGCACTCAACACGCAGCACTTTTCTCTTTTTCTCTTTATTTTTTGAGACAGAGTCTCGCTCTGTTACCCAGGCTAGAGTACAGTGGTATGATCTTGGCTCACTGCAACCTCTGCCTCCTGGGTTCAAGTGATTCTCATGCCTCAGCCTCTTGAGTAGATGGGATTACAGGGATGCGCCACCATGCCTGGCTAATTTTTGTATTTTTAGTAGAGAGGGGGTTTCACCATGTTGGCCAGGCTGGTCTCGAACTCCTGACCTCAGGTGATCCACCCGCCTCGGCCTCCCCAAGTGCTGGGATTACAGGCATGAGCCACCATGCCCAGCCCAACCACAGAGCCTGACCCTCCTCTTTCTTGACATAACCTTTGCACAAGAGGTACCCATAGACCTGCTGGGAGCAGGGTGAGGGGGGCAGAGAACTGCACCACCTACTCACCTGCTTGGCTAGAGCACCCACAGCCCTCCTGGTGGTTACCTTCTGAGTCCAGAAGCAACTGCAACCTCAATGTTCTAGAGTGACTCTCACCCAGAAAGAACTTTTTTTTTTTTTTTTTTTGAGACAGAGTCTCACTCTGTTGCCCAGGCTAGAGTGCAGTGGCCGGATCTCGGCTCACTGCAAGCTCTGCCTCCCAGGTTTACGTCATTCTCCTGCCTCAGCCTCCCGAGTAGCTGGGACTACAGGTGCCTGCTACATCGCCTGGCTAGTTTTTTTTTTTTGTATTTTTTAGTAGAGACGGGGTTCACCATGTTAGCCAGGATGGTCTCGATCTCCTGACCTCGTGATCTGCCTGCCTGGGCCTCCTTTTTTTTTTTTTTTTTTGAGACTGAGTCTCGCTCTGTTGCCCAGGCTGGAGTGCAGTGGTGCGCTCTTGGCTCAATGCAACTTCTGCCTCCTGGGTTCAAGCAATTATCCTGCCTCAGCCTCCCGAGTAGCTGGGATTATAGGCACATGCCACCATGCCTGGCTAATTTTTTTGTATTTTTAGTAGAGACAGGTTTCACCATGTTGGCCAGGCTGGTCTCGAACTCCTGACCTCAGGTGATCTACCTGCCTCGGCCTCCCAAAGTGCTGGGATTACAGGCATGAGCCACTGTGCCCGGCCCAGAAGGAGCTTTGAAAGGTATTTTGTGACATGGGGGGCTAGGAGGGGAGGCCTAGAATAGTTGCCTGAGACTTGTCTTCCCCCACAAGGAGGAAGAAAGAGGAAACACTGCAGATAGGAGGCCAGGACCTGGGTCAGCAGAGAGCACCCACCTCCCCGGCCCCTGTCCCAGTCAGGCAGGCCGGTGAATGTACCATTCTCAGAACCTCACCGTTGGTTACTTGGATGACCTTTGGGGTTTGGGCCCAGTTACCCTAGTGTCTTCACCTTCCTGCAAGCAAATTCTCCAACTAGGAGCCTCCACCCCTGAGTCCATTCCTGGCAGGGTCAGCAAGAATGGAGTAGAGAGCCCTGGGGCATCTGAGGAGCACACAGAGGAGGGGAGGTACACCTGTTCCCCTGAGGGGGAAGTGGAAGCAGGTCGGGAGAGTTCTGGCAAGCAGGAGTCTTGCAGCTTCCCCCACTCTAACCATGACCTTCTCCCCTCTCCCCTCTTGGACCTAGACCCAGCAGCCCTAGATCCAGCAGTTGCCCAACAAGGGGAAACATTTTCTAGGACAGGTGGCATGGATGGGTCCCTTCCCCCACCAACTGGTGCATCTAGCCTGGGACTCTGAGCCACCAGCAAAGAATGTGATATGTAGGCCAAATAAGATAAACTTTATAGCACCAGGAAAAACCTGCATAGGTTCAAATGAGGATTCCATTCCTAGATGACACAGCCCTGGGAAGACTCGGAGCGAATGGGATGCTGGAGGCTCTCTAACCCAGCATGGGGCCCAGAAAAATATGGGCCCATCTAACCTGTGCTGTCCCATACCATAGCCCTCAGCCACATGTGGCTACTGAGCCCTTGAAATGTGGCTAGAAAATCAGATTGTAACACCTGCAAATGAGGAAATGAATGTTTAACATTTCACTGAATTTTAATTTAAATAAGTGGCCAATGGCTACTGTATTGAATACTGCAGTTCTAACCTCCAAGAAGAGCAGAGGGGATAGAAGCATTGCCTGGGAGTCTGGCCAATCTGGGTTTGCATCCCAGCCTGGCTGCTTGCTAGCTGTGTGGCCGTAGGCAAGTAATGTAACATCTCTGAGCCTCAGTTTCCTTGTTTGTATAGAGATGACCACTGGTAGTGATGCCACAACCCAGGGATCTCTGGGAGAACAAAGGAGATGCTATATGTGAAATAATCAGCATAATTTCCCTGTCAATAATTATTATTTTCTGAGGATCAAGTCCGGGAAGACAGCTGAGGCCTCTTAAAGCGTATCGCTTGCTACTGTCTCAGGCGCTATCCTGAGCTGGCAGAGAGTGATGGTATATTTCTTAAAAGACGTATTGTCCTCTACTAAGAGCACTGGATGGGAAATCAGGACACCTGAGCTCTTGAGAAACAATAAAGTACAGTGGTCGGGCATGTGAACTGCGAAGCCAGATTGCTTGAGTTCAGATTCCAGCTCTGCCACTTATTAGCCGGGTGATCTTGGACAAGTTACTTAACTTCTCTGTGCCTTGGTTTTTCCATCTGTAAAATGTGGATTATAATCCCATCTTGTTATGAGGATTAACTGAGTTAATATGGCTAAGATCTATGTGCCTGGCACATTTAAATCACTCGACAAACGTCAGTTGCTTTTGCTGCTGTTGCTATTATTATTATTACTATTATTCTTGCCCTGGCTGGGCTCCTAACTTGCTGGGTGGCCTTTAGTAAGTTACTTGCTCTCTCTGTGCCCCCAGGCTTTCTCCTATGACTGCTGCACCAAAGGAGCTGGGACAGATGAAGTCCTAGGATGCCTAGAAGGGTTGTTCTTCAGGATTTCAGTCCCCATGACCACCCTATCCCGCGTGGCCCCAGCTGCCACTCACCGATGATGATGCCGCAGGTGAGCAGGGCATAGAAGGAGGTGGTCTGCTTAAGCAGCAGGTAGGAGAGCAGCACGTTGAAGACGGTGGTGAGCGAGCGGCCCACATTGTAGAAGGCCACACCGACGTACTTGAGGCAGAGGTTATTGAAGGTGATCATGCCGATGAAGACCACTGACAGAGGCAGGACACTGCGGGCCACCCTGAGGTCCAGGCGCAAGCTGGGGAAGTCCACGGCACCAGGGCAGCAGGCGGCCAGAGCGCTGAGGCCCTTGCACAGCAGCGTGGTCACCAGGCACTGGTAGAAGGTGACGAAGATGGGGGTGTCCAGCTGCAGGGAGGGGCTGTCCAGCAGGTACTTATTAAGGAACACCATGGAGATGGAGGTGACCCAGTAGAGGGAGACCACCAGCGCAATCTGCAATGCCCGCAGCAGAAAGGGCTTCTCCTCGTTGGCCTCTGCCTCTGTAGAGGGGTCTGAGGCCCCGGTCAGCGCCATGTGCAGGATCCTGGACCGCTTCAGAGGGGCCCTGTTCATGGTAGCACAGGAGCTGGGTCACCCCGCGGCCAGAACTCTGATTCCCTGGAGTCCAGGGCAGTGAGCTCACTTGTGCTCTCCGCAAGCCGCAGCCCTGATTGTCACATGGGGGTTGGCCTAAAGGACTCCCCAGTGTCCTCATGGATAGAGAAGTTCTGCTTTGGGGTGAGCCCAGTAGTGCCGCTCCACAACCTGCTCCCACCCCAAGGGGGCTCCTGAGACAAGACACAGGGCAAGGGGGAGGGATAGGCTAAGGCGGTGAGGCCAGGGTAGAGAAGACCTGTGAGGGGAGAAGAGGCTGGGGCCTAACAGGGAGGGGTCGCAGAGAGAAGGGAGGGGAGAGGAATGGCAGGGCGGGGCAGGAGGCGGTACGCGGGGCGAAGGTGCAGGAAAAGGACGCCGGGCAGAGTTGGAAGAGCTGCCGAGAGGGCGGCATGGGCAGCTGTGGGAGGGAGGGGTGGGCAGGGGGAGGGAGGCGTTAAGGGAGCTGCCGCAGGCCGGGCGCAGCTGGAGGGAGGGCTACGGAGGGGTCAGAGGGGCTCGGGACTTGGGGCTGACGGACGCGGGAGGGGGCTGGGCCGGCGCCCACGTCTCGCTGCCTTCCCGGGCTCTGTCGCTGGCTCAGCCCAGGAGCCTCCGGACAGCCGAGGCCTACTCCCCGCGAGGCGGGCCCGGGACTCACTTCCTGGCACGCCCCCACGTGGCCTTAAAGGGCCCGCACGCCCCGCCTTGCCCTTAAAGCGACAGCCCCAGAGAGGCGGCTTTCGCCAGTCCCCAGCCCCGCCCCTGCGATCCGCTGCCCGCTGCTGGCGGGGGGACCTCGGCGGCCACAGGTTTTTCTGTGTGCTTGAGCCTCGCCCTGCTTCCTGCAAGGGCTGCATCACCCTCACCTGCCCACCCTCATCTCCGTCTGCCCCGGACTCGGCTTGGCTCGGCTCGCAGGTCCACCTCCCGGAACCCCGACCCAGGACCCGGGCGGCGCTCCATCAGCCTGGACTCCTCCACCTCCAGAGCCCCGCGTTGCAGCTCCACGTCCCTCTGCCAACCCGACTCATTCTTCCACAACGATGTTGTGGTCCCCTCCTTTCCCCCCATTTTCACCTCCCCCAGGCCCTCTCCCAAGCCCGAGACTCCCGGCAGCGCTCCCAGAGGCCGGAGGCCACGCCTCTCTCGGACTTCAGTCTGTCATCCCTGTGTTCCTATCGAGGTTCTCTGGGCGGCCCAGATCCAAGATTCCAAGGGCTCAAGGCAGCATCTCTTACCCCTTCCAGAAAATACTGTTTCCCCGCCCGGTTCAGCCGCACCAGCTCCCGCGCCCCTGCCTCTGTCCCCCGGCCGCGAAGGCGACCTGGCGCTCACCTCCTCCGGTGCACTGGGCGCCCGCCCCGCCACCCTGCGCCGCACCTGCAGCGCCGCACCCTGGGCCGCGCCCGCGGGGTCGACTTCCTGCTTTCCGCCCCGGGCCCAGGCACCGTGCCAGGCTCGCCGGCCTGTTAGCGGCATGGGGCCCGGGGGTGCCGGCGGAGAGGCGGCGATTCCGACGGTCGTGGGCGCAGGCCCCCTCCTCTTTCTAAGGCCTCTCCTGTCCCTGGTACCCCCGCCCGCCCGGGACCCAGGCCTCAGTTATCAGAGCTGGCACGTCCCGGGACCTGGCTTTATCCCTGGCCCGCCGCGCTCCCAGCTTGCACTTCCAGAAGTGCTTGAGGGGACCGCCCGGATTCTTCCAGCCGGCATTGAGGGGAGAGTCCCCCGCCCCTTCCAGGGCCGGGCCCGGGAAATCTAGCCTGTGGTCTGCCACTCACCAGGCAGCCGGGGGAACGCGGAGGACCGACTTCTCTGGTTCGCTCTCTAGCACCTGCGTGGGGCGGCCACTTCCTCAAACGGCCTGAGTTGTCTTCGTGGTAAAACTAAGGGGCTAGGCTTGACCTGTGGGTCCCAACCTTCTTGCCCAGAACTCTAGGTGGTATGGTCGAACATAGATGTTTGTAATATTTTAAGCACCATTTAATTAGTGCCATTTAATGAACGGGTAAGATGATGTCATGGCTGGGATTTGTTTTAAAATACTCAGAATACTCACCAAAAATATTTTTTATTTTTATTTATTTATTCTTTTTGAGACGGCGTCTCGCTCTGTCGCCCAGGCTGGAGTGCAGTGGTGCTATTTCAGCTCACTGCAACCTCCGTCTCCCGGGTTCAAGCAATTCTCCTGCCTTAGTCTCCCGAATAGCTGGAATTACAGGCGTCCATGACCATACCAGGTTATTTTTGTGTATTTTTAGTAGAGACGGGTTTCGCCGTGTTGGCCAGGCTGTTCTCTAACTCCTGAGCTCAGGTGATCCGCCGGACTCGGCCTCCCAAAGTGCTGGGATTACAAGCGTGAGCCACCGCGCCCGATCTCAAAAATATTTTTTTAAAAGGTCGATAGATTAAACAAGATAAGCCATTGATAACTGTAGCTGGGCATAAATACACGAGGATCCATTACAAGAGTTTCCTTACTTTTGTGTACATTTGCAAATTTCCAGAATAAAAAGGTAAAACCTATGTAGTAATTTAAACTCTCAGATCCTAACTGCACAAACCTTCACTGGAGCTGAGTGCAGTCCTGGGTGGGCTGTAGGGAAATGGGAGGGTTGCAGGCTGCAGTGAAGTGAACAGCTGGGCCAGAGCAAGCCCGGCCCACACCCTACCCTCTTCCACTGCCCTCTTCCTCCTCAAGGGATGAGACTCTGCTTCCTAGTTATGGGCTGTTCTCCACCTGGAGGATACCGTCTGGTTATCTTGTCACTTTTGGAACCAAAATATCCTTTTGGGGAAAGAAAGGCTTAAAAGGGACTGAGCTGATCTCCTGAACCCCACCTGGAGTCTACCTCTGGGATTTTCCTTTGAAGGTGTGGGTTTTGGTTTATTAAGAGCAATGCGTACCTGTTCCAGTCTCTCCTCTCTTATGCCCGAGAGCTTACCATGAGAAATAATTTAATGACAGGGCAAACTTGTCTCTGAGAGGCACTGGTGACCTGGAAGGGCCTTCTCCTTGGCACATTAGCAGGAATTTGTCTGATGACTCCTGCCACCTTGAACTGGAGGGAAGAGATATATATCGTATATAGGCCAGAAGCACTTCGCTGAGAGAGGCCTAGGGGCAGTCAGTGCTGTGTGTGTGGGAGACAGTGTGGGCTCTCTATGGAGGCTAACGTACACCCCTGTCTCCAATCTCTCACCTTACATCATACCTGAAATTCTGTCATTAGTGTCACTCCCTTGGATTAAGGTTGTAACAGGCCAGTACAGCAGGTTTCCTGGATTCTAATCCTTTTTATGCCTTATGAGGGAAAGGAGTGGTGGGGATGTTTCTTAGGGGGTCTAAGGCCCCCAGGAACTGTGTACCTTGCATAAACGGTTTGCTTTTGAATTTTCTTTAAGGAATGTTAATTGTTTAAACTATCCACAAAGGGTGAAGTTTTAGGCCTTGCCAAGAGTGATTACCCAGGGTGTGAATTTGGTGTGAGGTGGAGCATAAGATCATCAACGTGGCACCTGAAGGGCTGTAATAGTCCCTTTATGGGTGTAGTCTCATTTTCTTGCCTTGGCTGGGAGCCACTAATAATGTCAGCAGGAAATTATTTCTGCCAGTCACAGTAAACAGAACTAATTTCCCAGGTTCAGGTGTCAGTGGATTTATACCTATGTGGCTTGAGAACTTCTGGGAACACACAGATGTTGACTGTCTCACTCTTTGAGTTCAACAAGGACTCATGAGCCTACTCTATGTGATAGACACTCCTAGTTGTCTACCAAAATTCACTCCCCCATTCATCCAAAATAATTGGATTGTAGCTAGTCTCATGGTTGCCCAGCCAAAGACTACATTTCCTAGCCTTCCTTCTAAGTAGATGAACCATGTGACTTTGTGGATGGTGAAGGGAGGTGTCTTGGTGAGGTCAGCCTGCTATAACAAAAATACCATAGATTGAGTGGCTTAAACAGTAAGCATTTATTTCTCACAGTCTGGAGGCTGGGAGGTCCAAGATCAAGGCCCAGGTGGATCTGGTGTCTGGCGAGGGGCTGCTTCCTGCTTGTAGAAGGCTGCTTTCTCCTTCTGTCTTCACCGGGCAGATAGATGGGAGTGGAGTTGGGGGTAGGATCTCATGTATTTTCTTATAAGAGAACTAATCCCACCATGTGGGTTCCACTCTCATGACCTAATTACCTTCCAAAGACCCATCCCCAAATACTATCACACTGGGGCTTAGGGGTTCATTTGAGTATATGAATCTTGGAGGGACACTTCCAGTCTATAGCAACAGGAGAGATATGCTACTTTCTAGGTCTTTAAAACTTTAGGAGTGTGTTCCTGCATGCTTTTTCTTCCTCTTCCCATAACCTGGAAACCAAATGCATCTATAACCCAGTCTTGACCATGAGGACAAGGACAACGTCTTAGAGACTGTGGAGGAATGTGATGGAAAGAGCCAAGGTCCCTGATTCTGTGGAGCAGAGACACTAGCCATTGTGGACTGCAGGAAATCAACTTATGTCCCTGCATACCTACACACTTCTAAAGGGGTCTCTTTGCTACAGCAACCAGGCCTTTACCCACATGCCTACTGGAATGTCATTTCCTCCTCACACATTTATTTTCTAGGCAAAATTGAGAAGGCATGAAATTGGTTAGTCTAATCTCTCTGTTCCTGTCTGTCTCTTTTGCTTTCTCTCTCGCGGCTTCCCATCCATCCATCCATCCAACCATCCAACCATCCATCTGTCCATCCTGACCTTATCCAGGACCTAGCACAATGCCTGCCACAGTAGGTGCCTAGTGCCTCTTTGTGGAATGAGTAGAAGTCAGACCATGGGTAGGAATGCCTGGAAATCAGGGCCAATTTAAGAACTTTGTTGACCCTAATCCCTGAAGTTTATAAGGCTTCTCATTCATCCCACATATAATTCAAAGTAAAAATTAACACTAAACTACAAAATACATGTGAGCAGAGCAAAAATCTTTTTTTTTTCTCATTACTGGAATGCTCTTTTGAAAATAGTAAGTTATTTCCAGAAAACAATTATGTCCTCCTTTTCTAGTGCTTGTGGCAGGTACTACCAACCATCTGTTTCAGAAGTTGACAACTTTTTCTGTACAAGGCCAGAGAGTAAATATTTTAGATTCTGTGGGCCACGTAGTCTATGTCGAAACTACTCAACACTGCTGTTGTAGTATTGTAAACAAATGGGTACAGCTGCATTTCAATAAAACTTTATTTGTAAAAATGGAGGGATGGTGAGAAGTTGGTTAATGGGTACAAAAATACAGTTTTAGAAGGACTAAGTTCTAGTATTCGATAGTAGAGTAGAAGAATTATAGTTGACAATAATTTATTGTATATTTCAAAATAGCTAGAAGAGAAGAATTGTAATGCTCCTAACACAAAAGATAAATGTTCGAGGTAATGGGTATCCCAATTACACTGATTTAATCATTATACGTTATATACATGTATCAAAATATCACATGTACTCAAAAAGTACAATTATATCAGTATTTTTTTTTTTAAACGTTAAACAAGTAGTGGGCCAGATTTGGTTCATGGGGAATGTAGTTTGCAGACCTCTGGTTTACTCTATATTAAATTATTCAAGAAGAATAATTGGCCGGGCATGGTGGCTCACGCCTGTAATCCCAGCACTTTGGGAGACCAGGGTGGGTAGATCACTTGAGGCCAGGAGTTTGAGACCAGCCTGGCCAACATGGTGAAATCCAGTCTCTATTAAAAATACAAAAATAAGCTCAGCGTGGTGGTGCACATCTGTAGCCCTAGCTATTCGGGGTGGCTGAGATATGAGAATTGCTGGAGCCTAGGAGGCGGAGGTTGTAGTGAGCTGAGATTGTGCTACTATACTCCAGCCTGGGTGACAGAATGAGACTCTGTCTCAAAAAAAAAAAAAAAAAAATTCTTCTTTCTTACTAACATTCCCCATATTTTGTTTGTAAGTCAACATGTCAACATGTTTCACCTCGAACTGGTTACTTGCAGCTAGAGGTGACTACGTGACATAATTTTGGCCAATGAGTAGTAAGCTGAGGATTTCTGGGAAAGTTTTTGCTTTTTACCATAGGTATAGACTTTTTTTTTTTTTTTTTTCCTTTCTTTGTTCTGCCTAATGCAGAACTGATGTCTGGAAAGGCAGCAGCCATCCTGTGGCCATGAGGCAAAAACTATGAAGAGGAAAACTAAGGATGGCAGAACAGAAGCTTGGAGCTGTCCTGAGTCCTTTAGAGCTTGGCTAAGCTTCCCTCCCAGCTCTGGGCTGCCTAAGCCTTGTTGTAGGAGATGACGAACCCCTATCAGTTTAAACCTCTCCAGGATGGTATTCTGGTTTTGGCTGTGGAGGAAAGTCCTAATGTAAACAGTGCTCTAGTGGGCAATTCAGTGTTGCTAGAACTCATGTTGAAGGTTCCAGGAAGGCTCAGGACTGGGTGGTTTCTGGGTCTGGGGCAGCAATGTGGAAGATTCACTTGTCAGGGAGTGAACCCATGCTGATGAGCTAAAGGTGGGGTGGAGAATTCCAAAGGCAGGGCCCACTTGCCAGAGAAGGATTGGGAGTGGGAGAGTCAGAATGAGGACAAACAAATCCCAAAGCATGAGATGTGTGGCTAGAAACGAGGGGAGGGGATTCTTCAGGCAAGAACGGGAAATAGGCAGGGGATTGGCACAGAGTTGGCTCCCCTTTCACAATGACACAAGGCACCACCTTGGATCCCTGGTCTGGCTTCTGGGCAGTGGCTGACTTTGGACAGTGCTGGCCTATTTGGATCTGTTGAGATGTAGAGTAGTGATATGGTTTGGCTCTGTGTTCCCCACCCAAATCCTATGTTGAATTGTAATCCCCAGTGTTGGAGGGGAGGCCTGGGGGAAGGTGATTGGATCACAGGGATGGTTTCAGATGGTTTAGCATCATCCCCCTAGTGCTGTCTCATGACAGAGTTCTCCCGAGGTCTGGTTGTTTAAAAGTGCATAGCACCTCCTACTTTGCTCTCTTCCGCCCTCTCTGGCCATGTGAGACATGACTCCTTCCTCTTTTTACCTTCTGCCATGATTGTAAGTTTCCTGAGGCCTCCCCAGCCGTGCTTCCTGTACAGCCTGCAGAACTGTGAGTCAGGTAAACCTCTTTTTAAAATAATTTACCCAGTCTCAGGTAGTTCTTTGTAGCAATGTGAGAACGGACTAATACAAGTAGTAAAAAGCATCACTTCACAAAACTCCTGAAATATGTATCTGATTAATCTCTGAGCAGGAGTGATGTCTCCCCCATCCTAATCCATTGGGAGTAATGGTGTCTGCCCCTCTTGGTGGAGGGTGTGTTACCAGCAGCTAACATTTATTGGAGATTGGCTTCACACCAGGTGTTTTATATACAACATGTCAGTCCTCACAACAATGCTGTGAGGTAGAGTCCACCATCATATCCTTATTTTCCAGAGGGGGAAATTGAGACACAGAGATGTTAAGTCTTTGGTTCAAGGACACCCAGTGAGGAGGTAGGAGCTGGATTTGAACCCAGGCCATTTTGACTTCTGAGCAGAAGTTTATCCTGTTGCATGAGCTCACCTCACTCCAAGAGAGTTTTCCAATTGGTCTTCCAGGTCCTTGGTCCTATGGAGTGACCCTGGCCTTGCTGCTGTCCATCCTGCTGTTGAAGAGCAGATACATGCTTAGGGTTGGATTGCACCAGTCCCAGGGTTCTCTCCACGCTGGTACTTGAGAACCCTCTGACCGATCCATTGTCTGGTCTTTGTCTGTAGCTTTTCCACCCATTAATCTTATCTCCCACCTAACTGTAAGCTCCGTGGTAGTAGAGAGGCTGTCTAGGGATCGTCATAGCTAATAGTTATTGGGCACTTGCTGTGTGCTCTGCCCTGGCCTCGACACTGCATGGATTAATTCCTCTAATTCCCATGATACCTCTGTGAATTGGGCATTCTTATTCCATTTTACAGAAGAGGAAACTAAGGTCTGCAGAGGTAAAGTTAACATGCCTAAGGTCATAGGGGCTGATAAGTAGCAGAGCTGGGATTTGAACCCCAGGCCAACTGATTTACTCCCTTAACTATTCATGTTATTCTGCCTCTCCTTGTGTATATAGCACTTTGTGGTTTACAAAGCATTTTCACCCACATTAAAAAAAGGCTTTTAGAGCATTGGAGCTTCAAAAAACCTTAGAAATTGCCCACCCCCCCTCATGTTACAGAGAATGAATAGGTCAAGAGAGGAATGAGTTGCTCAGGGTCACACAGTTTATGAAAGGGTGAGACAGGACTGGAACCCTGCTCTCCTAACTGTTCATAGAGAGCCCTGCCAGACCCTAGGCTCCTTCCCTGCCCCGTGAGCTCTCTAAGCACTGGGGCTGCATCATAGGCATCCTTAGGCCTCTGGCCCCTAGCACAATGCCTTGCACACAGTGGGTGCTCAGGAAGTGTGCATTGAATGGATGTGAGGCCAGGGCTCATATCATTATTAGACACACCACTCCATTCCAGTACATCTTTGGTATGTCTCATGGCATGGGGCACGATGGCTGGCACATAGCCAGTGTACTGGGTTGAACAGTATCTCCCCCAAATTCATACCCAGAACCCCAGAATATATGACCTCACTTGGAAATAGGATTATTGCAGCTGTTTTGAGTTTAAATGGGTTCATACTGGATTAAGGTGGGCTCTCAGTCCTGTGACTTGTGTCCTTGTAAGGAGAGGGAGATTTGGTGACGCAGAGATGCAGAGTGGGCACACATGGCTGGAAGGCCCTGTTAAGATGGAGGCAGAAGGTAGAAATAGGACTGGTGCAGCGCCAAGCCAAGAATCTTCAAGGATTGTTGGCAAGCTCCCGAAACTTGGAGAGAGGCACAGAACAGATTCCTCCAGGAGGAACCAACGCAACCGACGCCTGCTGATTTTTGCCTTCTGGCCTCCTGAACTGTGAGAGAATACAGTTTTGTTGTTTTCAGCTACAAGTCTGTGGTAATTTGTTATAGCAGCTCTAGGAAACTAACGTAGTAGGTTTGTGAAAAACAAAACCAGAAACTGTTGCTTCACCGATAAATCCCAGGGGGATCACAAAAGCAACAGCTTTTGGCCAGACACAGTGACTCACCCTCTGTCAGTTTGGGAGGCTGAGACAGGCGGATCACCTGAGGTCAGGAGTTCGAGACCAGCCTGGCTAACATGGTGAAATTCCATCTCTACTAAAAATACAAACATTAGCCGGGCATAGTGGTGAGCGCCTGTAATCCCAGCTACTCAGGAAGCTGATGCAGGAGTATCAGTTGAACCCGGGAGGTGGAGGTTGAAGTGAGCCAAGATTGCGCCATTGCACTCCAGCCTGGGCAACGAGTGAAACTCTGTCTCAAAGAAAAGAAAAGAAAAAAAAAGCAACAGCTTTGTCTCAATCTTGGCTGGGGGTGAGGAGAGAGAGGGTTCAGTGGCTGAGTTAACACTTCACTCTGTGAGTTCATGGCGCAGATCCACCTGGAGAGACATTGAGGCATGGCGCAAACCTTCCCAGACTTTTAGGTCTTGGCCTAGTGGCTACAATCTTGAGATTTTTAGATAATTTCTCCATCACTCTAGACCTCAGTTTTCCCATCAGTAAGATGGAAGGGGAGCCAGGCTTAATGGCTTCTAAGGTAAAAGACTCTGATTCTCATCCCAGATGGTAAGTGGGTTGTAGGGGAGGGCCCGTTGAAGCCACATGAAATTTACTGGCTTATGTCACTGGGAAGTCTCAGAGATCTACTAGCTTTAGGTGCAGCTTGACCCAGTTATTACAGATCCTGGTGTAGGCTCTTATCCAAGTATTGGTTTTGTTCTGAGGCTGCATGTGATGGCAAAATGCCTTCAGCTATTCCACATCTTACACCATCTGGTTGAAGTCCGGTGGGGGGAAAAAATCACTGTTCTTCCAAAGTCTTGAGGTTCACTCTGATTGGCTTGGCTCAGGTCACATGACCACCCTGACCAATCACGGTGGCCAAGTAGATAAGACCAGCACTCTGGTTTAAGCCCTGTGTCACAAGCTCCACTCCCTGGGAACTGGGGGTTCCTAGCCAAAGGCCCAGACAAGGGGGGCTGAGAGTTGGGGAGGACTCTGCAAGTGAATTTTGGGAGGTATTATCACAAGGGGATGAATGCTGGACGGCAAGCTACCAGTGTCCACATGAGGAGCCTGCCTTGGAAGCCGGGAAGGGAATCTGGAAGGTTCCTACTTTGTTCAGAGCTCTCCCACACTCATCCCTACACCTGGCTAACATATCTTTCACACACTCATCCCTACACCTGGCTAACATATCTTTGAGGGCTCACTGAAGACGCCCCTTCCTTGGGGAGGCCCTCCTATTAGAGTCTGTCTGCCCGATGGTCACTCTGAGCTGCTCCTGTCCATTCCTTTTGTGATGAGATGTGAAGGAGGTATGGGCAGGAGGCATCTAGTAAGAGCATCCTTTTTTTTTTTTTTTTTTTGAGATGGAGTCTCGCTCTGTCACCCAGGCTGGAGTGCAGTGGCATGATCTTGGCTCACTGCAACCTCCGCCTCCCGGGTTCAAGTGATTCTCCTACCTCAGCATCCTGAGTAGCTGGGATTACAGGCATGCACCACCATGCCCGGCTCATTTTCTTTTTTTAATTTTTTAATTTTTATTTTTAGTAGAGACGGAGTTTTGCCACGTTGGCCAGGCTGGTCTCAAACTCCTGACCTCAAGTGATCCACCTGCCTTGGCCTCCCAAAGTGCTGGGATTAC